>NC_134414.1:84824503-86024503 GCF_030867145.1 Opisthocomus hoazin | reverse complement strand
AGCCAAAAATTTTATGCTGAAGTTTCACAGTACTTAGGAACAGCTAAGGGCCTGGGAGTGGGAATCACCCAGACAACGGGGTAGGTGCAAGGATGCTTAAGCTGCCAAACAGGACATGCTGAAGTCCTGCCTCTCTCCAAGTTTAGGTATCTCTGTAGAGGTCTGAGTTAGGTGCCAGTGTAGCATTAGCGTTCACAGCCTGTGCTTTGGTGTCTGAATGTCCCTTTGGGAATTTCTATTTTGTTCTTCTGTTTTAACACACGCCCTGCAAGAAACGAAAGGTAGATGCCTAATGAGTACTGGAAGCTGAGCTTAAATCCTTTACAGGTCTCACCGGCAATGAGCAGCAGTGGAAGTCCTTGATCTGTCTTCTGTGCATGCAGGAGTGCATCTTAACTAACCTGTGAATACTTTACCTTTGCTCACTGAGGATGATGATCTAATGAGATGGCCATTGGAATAGAGAACTGCTGTTCTGGAGTGCAGGAAGGACTGACTATCTTGTCCTCAGTTCCTTAGTGTTGCCATCTGTTTCTGGAGGCTCCTAAACAGAAAATGGGAAAAAAGCAATAGGATATTTTCCCTGCAGCAACTTCAGAACTGTCAATGATCAATTCTATGGCTGCAAGAGGACATCTAGAAAAGAGAAGACATCTCTTGCCGTGATAGCTGAACAGACCAAACGTGATGATAGTACCAAATTCATGTCACAGAAATCAAAGGTTTTTAACAAAGGTGGATCTTCATCTGCACTTGAAATGACTAGCAAATATTAAGTAAATATTTACTTGCAAGTGAAAACATTAACCCAAACTTTTGCTTTTATGCATTTTTAATAACCACTACAAGTTCAGATCTTTAGAGATTTGCCTTTGGCCTAGCTGAGATACTGCTATTTCCTCAAATACAAAGCTGCTTAAGAAATGGTATCAGGTACAGACTATGGATGGCTGATCCATAGTCCAGATGACTGACAGAGCAGTGTGGATGCTATTTATTTCTTTGCAAAATATTATTCATATGCAGATATATAACTTCATCATTTAAACTCCAGGACTGTGGACACTGCAAACTTCTCTGTTTCCTAAAAAAATAGTATTTTTTGTTATGGTTATTGTTAATTATGTTTTTGTTCTCCTTAATAATTTCTCGGTTCTTTTTATTCAAAGCAAACCTCCAGGCTAGTCTAAATAGGAGACCACAAGCCAAATTATGATCTCAGTCCAATGTAAGTCTGCTTTATTTGCCTCTGGTAGAGAGACTTCATGTTAATTGTGAGACAACTATATGAGTGAATCTGAGCCAAAACTACAATTTAAACTCTTTCTGTGAGATCTACAGTACCCTGTTAACCCTCAAGTACAGATTCATCTGGAAAAGTTGCTTTGCCTGGTGATCTCTTGTGCATTTAGATCATCATAAAAACCTGCTCTTTGCAAACCTAAGCCTAGATAATGCAGTCTGGTAGTTGAGGGAAGATTTTCCTCTGTGTATTTTACTTTTAGAACATATCTGTCTGCCCTTGAATTAGTTTGCTCTCTGAACCGTAATCTCTCTTATATCTGGCGAATACCTGAAATGTTGTTCAGTTTTAGCAGTGTATCCTGAATCCAACAGAGATTTCTTAATACACACAACAGATGAGAATTTGTTTCTACCCCTTTATTATACCTGGACCATACCTCAACAACCCCTTGACACTTCCTGTTTTGCTGACTCAAAAGTACTAACAGAGTGTAGCAAAAGAAATACCAGTAATTTGAGCTATTCGGGGACTCCAGAGCCTTACAGCAAGAAGGTCCTCCAGCTCGGAAAAAATGTGAACTTTGAATTTGCTGTCCACTACTGCTGGAAGGAGAGTTACAGTATGAAAAATAATTGTCTGTAGAGCTGTTAGGTATGTGTTCAACAACTGGAGATCATAACGTGGTTAGTGTGAAATTCACTGACAAATCATTTTTTTTTCATTTTCTCGGAATTTATAAAAACAGTTTTGTAAGTTACCACATTTTTAAATGCCATTCTGAGAGTGTGCCTACACTTCCCAACATGTTTTCCAATTGCATTTTGAATGTACTTCAAAACATTGTTTTAACAGAGATGAAAAAAATCCAGTAACAATAAATATAGATGAACTCTGAAAAATGTGCTGATCTTGCTTGTGTAAGGAGAATCCATTGCTATGAAAGTTAGAAATGATGAGGAACAGGATTAGATGGGGTAGGGAGCTCTTACTGCTGGTAAAAAAACAAAAAAGCAGTATGCAAAGGACGAAAGGACAATTTTGCAATAAAAAATAAATATGCGAGCAGCTGCTATCAATACTGATAGAAATAAAATGGAAGCCTAAGTGGGATTTTAAAAAACACTTGGCACTGGTTTGACTTACTTTCTGCTGCAGTGGACGGGACTTTTGCTGGTGAGGTTAGCCGGAGCCACGCTTATGAAAACACCACCCTGAAATCACCCCTACCTCTCCTGCTCCTTGATCCTGGAAAATATCCTTATCATCTTTAGAACAAAAACTTCAGGATGGAAAACGTTCGTTTGCTGTGTGACTTCGCAGCAGCAACCGTGCTGACACCGGAGCGGGGGTTTTATTTAGAACTTGGCCTCACGGATCATTCCCTCTCTGCCCCCCCCAGCAGACGTGTTGGATTTTGTTTCAGCTAAACCCTGTGAGCAGAGCCCGTCGGGCTGAGGCTCTGGGCCGGAAGAGAGTTGTTCATCTTTGACAGAACAAAACGCGTGCAGCTGAGCTGAAACTGTGAATCGAGTTTCATTTTCTCTTTGCTCTGCCCCTCTAAGGTAGTTCTGACCTGACCCCGTCCCCTCAGGGTGCCAGCCAGCCTCCGCTTTCTCCTCTCTTCGGCCAGGTGGTGGTCCAGCAGAGATCCAACCCTTCCCAGTTGCTTGGGACATCTGGTGTCCCAGCAGAAGTGGGGAGAGGAGGGCTGTCGAAGGAGGCATGCTAGCGGAAGTGTGGGCAGGTTTACAACCACACGGCTTTTTTTTTTTGTGGCACTATTAGGATTTCTATGTTACTGTACACTGCAGAAGGGCTTGACTGAACTGTGCATTGGCTGCACGGGGTGGCGGGGGAGTAACTTGGCCACCTCGAGCAGTTGTGGCAGCAGACATACTGTTTCTCAGGTCGTGGGACCTCTCTGAAGCAGAACGCCATCTGGCCTTGCTCTCCACGCAACCACAGCCCTCAGCCTGTTCGCCTCTAGCAGGCGAACTTCAGCTTTACCTTCCCTCCGAGCGGGATCACACCGCCGCGACCCAAGCAGGCGTTCGGCTTCACCGCTCCAGAGCGGACAGATGCGTCGAGGGTAAGGGCTCTCCCTCGGAAACGACGGGCGGGAAGAGTCCCGTGCTCTTCATTCCCTCCCTGAATTGAAGGATGGCAGGAAGCCAAGGAACAGCACAGTGTGCACACCTATGCAAATCGAGGGATGTAATTTCCGAATCCTCGGAGCAGCCCTTCACACGAGCCTAGGAGACTGCAGCCCGGCAGCTGGTAACAGTGTTTTCTCAAATACTCACCGGCGTAAAACCACGCACTCTGCATTTAAGCTCAAACTCACAGAAACGGTACTAATACAGAGCTTTCCATTTTTACTCATTTTTTTAAAGAAGAATCACACACATTTTGATTCTGGTAATGTGAATTCCTTTTTCATGTCCGCACCTCTGAAACTGTGGTTAGCAACAGCGTGATTTCACATTCAACACTTCTCTCTGATGGTTTCCTTTTACCATCTAGATCGTGAATTAGTCCTTCTTTCTCCATTTTCTAAGAGAAGAAAGCTTTCTTAAGGAGAGGTTAAAATTAAAATCAAAAAACTCTCTTCCTCTTTGCTACTCCCCGAATCTAATAATGAAAATTTGTTCTGTTTTAGTGCAACAGGCCAGTACTGTGATGAGGTCACTAGGCGTGCTCATGTTATTGCGTAAAATTAAAGATACATTACTAATTCTAACCTTAAGAAGAAACAGTTATAAAATTCCCACAGACTTGTCATACTGGGTGGATTCTGGAAAAATAATTTTAAAAAATTTCGATTTCCCCTTGAGTGAAAACCAAAAAATGCCCTAATTTAAACATGTGACTGATTCATGTTTGTAAAATGAGCAGCTTTTGTCCATAGGGATGTCATGACTTTTGTGCTGCAGTAGCTATCTGGATGTAGGCTGTTGAAAATGTGGCCCACATAGTATTAAGAATTAAGGTAAAGGAATAACCGCATCAAGAAATCATATGTGCCTTAATAGAATACGTGTGTGTGCCTGAAGTCCAAGTCTCTTAAGGTAAATGCATTACAGATCAGAGTTGGGCACAAAAGCGAATCGTGAGGCATCAAATATAATAAATTACCAGTGCTGAAGGTAACAAATTGACTCTGACTTGTGCAAGCAGTCCACACCATATGCCTTTCTATTCTAATGTTTCAGCGAATTGCTTGAGTAAATAAATTAATTGCACCATCGTGAGGAAACACACATGGAATTTGCTTTACCGCAAGGCAGAATGTTAACTCGGTAGGTGACCCACATGGATGAGCAACAGAGCTGTGGGGAGCTTCAGCGGAGTGTTTGGAAAGCCACCGTATTTGCTGCAACAGTAATTAGACAAGGGCTGGCAAGAGCTGATGGTGGTGCAGTTTTAAATAAAACTTGGTATTTATTAAAATGCTTTGGATGACGGTTGATACTCTTGTGCTCAATATTCTTCATTGTTTCAACAGCCCCAAAAGAAGAGTTGCAAGGACTCTGAAAAAGTTCCCATAGCAACAGCCAGGCGACAGGACTATTTCTCTCCTAGCCCGGGGCAAACAGCAACGACACCCAATTGTGGTAGAGAGGCCTGCACCAGGCGGACCTAACTCCGCTTTGCCACTTCACACAGAAGGGCAACATTTCCATTGCCCCCCCAAAAGACATGACAGCATTTTCTGATAAAATTATTGTATTATTTTCCCTCTAAGGAGGACAAAGGACCTCTTTTTATCCTCAGGAACAAGAACGATGAAACAGCTGCCTTCACACATGCATGTCCTAGACTGCAAATAAGGGCAGCGAGGAGGCTTGATGACCACCTCCTCACGGAAACTCCCTCAAATCCATGCCAAAGCAGGTGGGGACCACCCACGTGCAAGCCGTGGTTTTGCTCCCAGCCCTTGGAATATCCCCAAGGGGCTTCGTGTCTCTGCAGGGACTCTGGGGCACCCTACAGCCCCCTCGCTGCTGCTGGTGCCGTCAGCAGCGTGCAACTACCCCAGAGGATTCCCGGTGCATGGACTTACCCTTTCTACCGAAGCAGAGATGATGGGCCAGGCTACGAGATGAAGTGAAATGGCCTACTTGGACCTTCCCAGCTTAAGATGAGCCTGCCCGACCTTTCGAGTTGCCTTCAGGAATGCAACGGCTAACCACAGAACCTGCAAAAGTCGTCAGAATGGTCCTGAGGTTCACGCATTTCTCTGGGTATCGCGAACACTTTATCTACGACGAGCCTTTATGCATGAGAGTAGCAACACTTTCTAATGCAGATGTGTTGCAACAACAAAAAAACAGAGAACCAGCGATTCACGTATCTGTACTTTGACAAAGTCTTTCAGAATATCTGCCCTTTATTATTTCAGGATCTCCCATGACACGTAAATAAACTACTCCCTTCTTGAGAGCAAAATTTACTGAAAATACAAATGTACTCATTACAATTCACACGATCTATATGCACTGCATCTACACTCAGGCACTAGAGCTCTAACGCCGTGAAATATTTTTTATTTAATTTTCACTGCTATCCAAAAGGATCATTGATTTAATCAACTTTTTAACTAAGTAAGCACAGCTTCTGCTTACTCGATACATCAGTTGTCGCGGCTCTTCCCTCATCCAATACTTCCAACCGATTCCCTACATCAGAAGGTCTCTTTTTTGTTGGGGTTGCCAGCATTTCAGAACTGTGCTCACAAGACCAGTATGAATTCTTACACATCAAAATGTAGGAAATTGTTGGTCCCAGTATGCGCACGTTACATTCGGTGTGCCAGACCGGTGTTACTGCAGGCTCTAACTAGGCCTACACAAAGTCTTGCCCACATAGGTCGTCTTACCCGTTGTGCTAACTGGTACAATGGGCAGATCAGGCCCCGACCTGAGTGCAAAGCAGAGGGCACAGTAGCAGAAGACCCCTGTGCTCGGGGGTCTCCCTTCCGCTCCCCCTCTTGCTCTGGCTGGTGCGGTGGCCGCCCATCCTCGGTGGGAAAGGTTGACATCAAAGGCTGGCTGGTGCCTGTTGGAACTGCCTGATGATGCCAGGGGTTTCCTTAGCGCGGTTTTGCAAGCGTTTGGGGGTTTGTCTGGAATTTATTTCTGACAAGGAAAAAAGAATAAAGATTTAGATGAAAAACTGATTGTAAAAAAAATTATTTTCTGCCTTCAGAAACTGGAGTTGTTTTCAAAATGCCCTTTGTTTTAAAATTCCAAGAAATTAAACACAAGAAAACTTTTGCGGAATTTTTCACTTTTTAAAATTATTTTTATTTAAAAAGCTCTGATGAATTTACAGCCCTGTGAAACAGTTTATCTCAAAGGACTGACTCCTCTAGGAAGGTGCCTGCTTGCCAATTTCCGCTGGGGAAGACTGAACAGTGTAGGACCGACAAAACGCACGCATAGAGAAGCCTGTCAAAGGAAGTTCTAGCGGCTATCGACACTACAATATTATTTTATACAGAGCTGAGGAAACGTTTGCTCTCACATACCGCAGTCACTTCACCAGAGAACGGTGTCACAGTGGTGCAGCTTGTGCAAAAAGCAAGCCAGGCCCATACTCTGTGATTTTAAACGCCGATGTCAGAGATCAGCAGCGACTGAAAAATGAAGAAGTCGATGTATTAGCTGACGGATTTCAGGGAACCTCGCCAGAGTTAAGCCAGGCTTCAGAGTCCTCCCCTCCCTCCCCCCTCGCGTTTCTGTGTCCCCAAACAAGGGTGCTGAGGGGAGCTGGAGCCCTGCCGCCCCCTCCCCCCCAGTAACTGAGCGTGCCCCCGGCTCCCACAGAGCCAGCCTGCACCGCCCCGGGGGAGGCAGAGACCCCCATAGAGGGATCATTCCAGACCCCCGGGATGGGTTTATTTGGCACGCTACTCAAGCAAAAAAGGAGCCTGGCAATTGTTTTCCTTGACCTTTTAACCCGCTTTTCTTATCCCGGCAGAGGTCAGAGGAGAAGGGCCGGGCTCCCCTCTCCGCCCCGCCGGGACTCGGGGGGATGGGGGGGGGATGGGGGGGGATGGGTTAACCCCGGCGGCCGTGCGAGGGCTGGGGGAGGGGAGGGGGGCGCGGGGAAGGGGTCTGGAAGCTGGTGTTTGATTGATCATTAGGCCTGGGAGGGAGAGGAAAACCGAAGAAAGTTTTCCTGCCGGCAAGGGGGGGGGGGGGGGGAAGGACTCGGGCCCTTTGTGTGCCGGCGCTGCCGTCACCGCGCTCTGCGCCGCTGGTGTCGCGGGTCACGGCGATACCGCCCGAGGGCGGGCGGGGGACAGAGGAGAGGCGAGGAGCCTTCGTCCCCCTTGCATTTCCCCCACAGAAGCCAGAAATAACCCCGCGCTCTGTTCACCGCCCGCAGCACCCTCGGCTGCACCTCTCGGACGGGCAGGAGGAGGAAGGCCGCTCCGACACGGCGGCTGCCCTCACCGTCCCTGCCCCCCCAGCCCCGAGGGCTCGCCACCGGAGCGGCAGTGGCCACAGCCGCCCCTCACACTGCCCAGGCCGAACGCGCCGTCCCTGCCGCCGGTGGCGGGGCACAAAATGGAGGCGCCAGATGGGAGCTGCTGGGGCGGGGGGGGGTGGTGAGCACCCAGGCACCGCAAGGGCCCGAAGGGCGCTGGGGCTGTTCGCTGGTGCAGGAGGCCGGGGCGGTGTGCAGGCTGGCTGTCCCCCGGCGGCCCGAGCAGCGTGCGGGGCAGGCCGCGGGGGCCGCACTTCCCGGGGCAGCGCCCACAAACCGCGACCCCCGGGGGCTCTCCCCTCCGCGGTGGAAGGCCCGCGCCCGGGCCCGGGCGGGGAGTGCCCCTCTCTTCGAAGGTTGTCGGTACCCGCCCGGCGCGGCAGGAGCCGGCGCTGACCTCGCCACAAAGAGCGGGTGCGCTCCGCCGCCCCTCCCGGAGCACGTGACCCGCCGGGGGGTGGGGGAGGGGCGCAGCGCCTCGCGGGGAGGCGAGTGTGTTTATTTTCCGAGCAGACCGCTTGAATTTACAGTTTCCTTTGGCGGCCGGGCGGGCGGCGGGGCAGCGCGCCGCCGGGGAGCGGGGGACGCCGCGGGAAGGGAAACAGCCCCTGGGAAGAGGCGCCGCTGCCGCCCGGGGCCGGGGTGGCCGCCATCTTCCCTGCCCGGCCGGCCGCGGGGTTTCCCCGCAGCCTCCCGCGCCTTGCCCGGCCGCAGGGAGGGCCTGTGGGCGGCGGGGAGGGTTTTCAAGAAAATAAGGGGGAAAACGGGCGAGGGAGGGGTCGGGGGCCACCCTGGGGCTGCCTGGCAGCCAGAGCCTCCTCGTCCGCTGTGGCGTGGGCCTCCCTTGGCCCGTCGGGCCCGTGTCCGGGCGGTCCTGCGAGGCACCCAGGCGGGTGGTGCTGAGGGGCGTTCAGGGTGCTGGAGTGCCACTGTCAGTTGGGTCCGAACCAGAGTGCCTGGCTTTGGTCCCAAACCGAAGTGGAAGAAATGGGTGTTTCTGCAACCGGGTGTAGCAGCTCTTTCTGCATCCCTGTAACTTACCGCTTGCGCTGTGGGTGCTGCAAAAATGTCCGAAGTAAACGTTTTGAGGCCAAGAAAACCATGCATTTGATAGGTTGTGTTTACATTCACAAACCGCTGCTTATACGTTAGCGTATTTCTAAATTTTTGAGCTTAATGAGGAGGTGGGTAAAAGGGAAGATGCTCCGGAAACCTTGATTTAAGGTGTGGGAGGCAAGCCGTGAATGCCCCGCCAGCCTGGATGGCGATGGTGCGTAGGTACTGCATCGCTTTGTGCACTGAGAACAGGGAAGATCCCTCACTGGTCAGCCACACCTGGATCATTCGGGGATTTTAGGCAGTGGGAGCTTAAAAGCGTTCGGACCGGGTGAGGTCCCATCCTTCCCTCACCAGATCACGGCAAGGACTGTAGCCCATTGACCTCTGAGGTGACTTCTCTGACACATAGTGGTGAAACAGCCATCTCACCCTCCTCATGCCAGTTGCGCTGGGCAGTACCAAAGCCTGTGAGCCCTACTCCATCTTTTCTGCACCATGATCTTCCATGCCAGAAGGAGCTGGCAGAAGAAACGGTGCGCTGAGCCTCCTGTCGTCACGGGACCTGCCGGCAGTGGTACAGCTGCAGTGTCCTCTGCAACCTCAGTCAAAACAACAAAAAAAGCGATGTCGTTTCTTTGTGACACCAGTGCGTCACCTCTTGTCTTTCCTGAATTTTTTTGTAAATGTTCACTAAACTAAGACAAAAAAAGAAAAAGGGAAAAGCCAAAGTCTGTCAGATGCTGTCTGGAGTGAAGAGATTGAAGGAGGTCTCTCCAGAGACCTTGGGATGGTTACACGGCGAAGTAAATGATGGTATGAAGCTGCGCTGCATGAGAGCGCTGTGAAACTCATTCCAAGGGTAAAAGCCAGACTGATGTGAGTGATGTGGTATTTCATGGGGCTGTAAAATTAGGATACATGCAGAGGGCCAGTTTCTCTGCTGACCTAATCTAATGCCATTCCGGTAATCTCAGAAAATTGCACTGATTAATACAAGAAGTGACTCTGATCCTGGAACGATGAGAGCAGTATTTCAGTAAAAGCAAGTAAAGGCGACTGTAAAATTCAGGCCTGGCGTAAACCGATGTTTACTTGAAACAGTAATCATGTCCATAATTAACATAGCATCAGTTCAGCTTGTGAGAAGTTATCGGTGTGATTTAAAAGCTTCTGGAATTAGCTTTGAGCATTAGAGTGGCACCGGTGGAAAAATGTAAACGTCTACTCCTTTTCTTACTAATTTAAACTTGCTATACCCATCTTGCATCACAGCTGAATTTGGCAAGTTAGCTTTTGTTGGACTGTTTTAACACATTTCAAGAATCCTAAATATAATTCTAGTGTATCAACTCTTTTTAAGAATAAGGAAAAGCAAAGCTTTTTTTGTGTGCTTGAGAAACCTGAAATGGCTATCATGAGTCTAGCATTCGTATTATACATTCTGATAAACCATCTTTTGTGGAAATAATTATTAAAACATATTTTTATTTTTGTAGACTGTTTGATTTCTTTTGCTGCTGGAGGTATGTTGCCCAGTCTGTTGTCTGAAAGAAACTCGTGACAAAATGGGCAAACTGACAGGAAAATAAGACCTAATGATGGAGAAAATCCAAATGGAAGGCCTGCTGCAATTTGACAAGGATCCACCAGAATCACTGGACACATTACAAACACCACTAGTGCTTGCAATCCCAACTGAAGTAATAAAATACTTTTTTTTAAAGGGCTATTGAAAATGCATTGTGTAGCTAAATGAAATACAATTATTCTATCCCGCATTGTCTGGAATTTTATTATTCATCTTGCCTCACTAATGCATATGCAGTCTTGTTTATCTAAACTAGAATGTCAATAAGCTTCAGTTTTTACCCAGGATTTTTTCATGAGCAGTTGCTGTGTAGTGGAGTGAAGCGGGGAGGCCAGAACTGCAGGGACCTAGGCGTTCTCTCGCTGCCTAAGTAAGATTAAGTACTCCCAGTAGCCTATCAGGAAGACTAAAAAGGAAAATATGCAACTGCGTCAGTCATGGTTATGGATTGAGTCGTGTTTGTATGCACGTGTGTGTAAGCGTGTACTGCCGTAAGTGTTAACGTGTTTAGTTCTGTACAGAACTTTCCTGCTACACCATAACAGGCAAGTGCATCGCCGTTGGTACTGGGAGTCGTCTGATAGCAGAAAACAGAAGCCTTCCCAGCAGGTGGTCGCTGCTTTTAAAAATGTATCAATTGGTATTCCTTTGGAATGAGAAAGGTTTCTTATCACAGGGGAAATACAGGTTCTCTTAGATTTGTTGGGCTTAGTTGCATCAAGTCCATAGCGCCCTTGGTGGATATTTATTCCAAGAGAAGGCAAGAAACGTGATTATTATTTTCCCTTTGAATTTTGTTGTGATGATGTGAGCATTCATAAATAGCTTAAGATCCCATTTATTCTGTAATATTCTGGGTAGTTATGGTGGGGTATGCTGAACCATCAGATCCTTCGGTCACCCTGCTATCTTCCTTTCCCCAAATAGCATCTTGTTTGTAACGCTGTCTTAGCCCATCTCTCTCTTACTCTGCGTGAGAGAGGTTTTGATTTTATTTCGCCGCGGGCCGTATATTGCAACTCATCATTGTATTGGCACGGGAGCAGAGTACTGAAACGTTGGGGTGCAGCTGGCTCTCGGTGTGAACGCTGGATAACGTGCAGTGGTGCCTGACTTCTAAGTATGTACTGAAATCTCACATAGAACAGGCAGAGCTAATATTTCGTTCTGTTTATGACTGAAATTAAAGCCTTCTTGTTTTCAGCAAGCATTCCTCATTTCTTCTGTTCAAAGCCATAAGGATTGTTGACCTACTTTTCAGGTGGAAAAAAGAGACACGGACGCAGCAAGCTGTTTTGTAATATACTGTAAAATGATTTCCCTTCACAAGTACACAAACAGTTATTTACATTCAAATATGATTGGCCTTCCAAATCTGAGTATCTCCTTTGTGTCCTCATACGTTGCTTTTAAAAGTGAGTGGTCATGGGTTTAGAGGAATGCAGCATTTGCTCCTTTAAAACATTTCTTTCGCATGTCTGTTTTTTCCTGCTTATTTGAAAGCAGATTTGTGGTTGGTTTTCCGGACTTGTATTTTGGGGGTGTTCAGACCAGGGCTCGGATACATATGTGATCCTTCAGCCTCCAGGCCAAGACGAGTTTAATCGTGGTGCATTTACGAGACCTGTGGGTGTGATCAAGAAGTAGGTTTTCAGAATCAATTAAACAGTGGCATGGTGTGCTGGAGAGGGAGGCAGAGGATCTGAACGGGATCTCTGTGCGGCTGATGGCGTTTGGAAGGGGTCTCTGCGGCAGAGGATCAGCAGCCTGTCATTCACCGCCTCCCACTTCAGTTTCACCCCATCAGTAGAGAAGTCAGAGTCTGGAACGCAAAAGCTCCTTTCTCAGATTTCCCCCTGACATCCAGTACTGAATGTACCTTCTGTGTCTGAACTGAAAATTTCATCACCTTTTTATTCTTCTGATTTTGCTCTCCCTGTTTCGTTCCTTACATAAAGCAGCAAACACACAGGAGGACAAGCAGCCAGAAGGTCCCTTGGTCTAGAGGGCGGCTGGGATGTTGTTCGGGACAATTGCTCTGGGATGCTGTGTAGCTATGCAATAGCAAAGCCAAGGGAGCCCTGGGGAATTACATCAGCTTTTATTGGGTTTTTTTTCCTCCTAAGGGGAAAAATCCTGAATAGTGTTATGAGCTGTCTAACTCTAACCAGTGCTGTCCCATTTCACAGCAAAGCGTGCAGAATGAACCAAGAGCAGAGCGCACAGAGCTGCTGCAGCGCACGGTTTTCAAAAACCAAGGCACGTAATTCCCTGTGAAGCCCTGAAGAGTGGCAGGGATAATACGGAACGCAGGCTCTTTCCTGGTAATCCTCTCTGTCTACGCTCTGTTTCACCTTCGGTCTCCCTTTGTCTGCCCGCTGCGGTTCGTGACTCAGCATCGCCTTTCGTGAGGGCCCCGTGCCTCTCTCTGCCGCGCTGTCAGACAGCCGGGCTGCGGGCCTGCTCCCTTTGTCTGCCCCAGCGGCCTGACTGGCGCTGCTTGCACTCTGGCCTTTGCCACTCGCTTCCTGACAGTACCGAATACCACACTGGGTCCAAAATAAATTAAATAAAAGAAATTTCCACTCGAGGCCGTTGGTGCTGTAGGATGCCTCAGCTGGTTGCAACGCCAGCTGAGCGGCGGGTTTCAGCCGCGCCAGGAGCGGGTACCTCCCGGCCGTGTCTCCCAGGGCCCTGCGAGAGGGCTGGCGGCTGAGCGGCGCTTCGGCCCCTGCTGAAAGCGCCGTCCTCCCTCCTGCAGCGCTGTGCCACCCGCACAGCTGGACGGAAAAGCCCCAAACCCCTTCATCTCTCCTGCTGAGCGGTGGCAGCGCCCGCTGCTAGTGTTTTCTTTTGCTTCCACATCACTTGGAGCGCCGTCTCCGCAGGGCCGACATTTTGCTTCCCTTTGTGATTATCCAGCACCCCCCCACCCGTGACAATAACGAAATATTTAAGCAGTTGCCAGCCTAATGGTTCTGACACGCAGACAAAATGAAATAACTCAGAGTGGAGCTGGAAACCAGGAAACTTCAGAAACAAATTGATCTGGCAAGGAGTTTTCATTAGGCTTCAGGGAACAGGTTGATCTGACAAAAACAGAAGTTGGCAAATAGAGTGGCTCTTGGAAAACGGCACAGCGAGGTGGTGCAGTGAGATGAGGGGCGGTGTCTCATCCGGCTCCAGGAGGTAGGGTTGGCTGGCTCGGCTTCGTGGAGACAAGGAGATGGAGCCCTCTTTGGAACAGAGATTTTTGTCATTTGCGTGTTTCGTAGACCACCGTGCAGGCTCGCTCCCGCGGCTCCTGCCGCAGTCAGGAGGCTCTGCCAGCACCCATCAGCCCTGACGCTCTGCAACTCCTGCTGCTCTCGCTCGACACCGGCACGGTGTCTGCCTTCTTCTGACCTTTCCTTGCCCCATCTCCCGGGCCTCTGCTCCGCCTCGGCTTCCCTCCTGAACGTGGCCACGGAGGGTGAGGAGCCCTGGAGGAGATTTTGCCTAAATTGCCCAGTGGTGGTAGCTGCTGTCACATGTACCATATGTTTTTATACCTGCAAAGCATCCAAATGTTTAATGCCAGGAGAGAAGCGGCTGTTTATAACCTGATATATAAGCCTCTAGTGTTGCTGATAGGGACACCAGGCCTCCAAAACGGTTAAAAGATTTTTACTGTGCACAAAGATGTCTGTATCAAACATGCAAATCGTTCATTCTCTTGAAAAAAAAATTCCCCTTACATTTCTACTAGCTAAAAATAAATTCTCTGTCTCCACTTGTGAGTATAATCTTCTTAAAAGTAGCCTGTTCTTTCTGCATATGCTTCCTGTCAGCTCTCTCTCGTGGTTTTTTTTTTTTTAACGATTCATCTTTCAGCTACTCACTGTTACCTTATATGGTCTCCCTATACATCTGGGCTTTTTCTTAATGAATGGTATTCTCCGTACTCTGTTTTGATGCTTGATAAGAATAATAATTTCTTACTATTTTATGATAGTACAGGCATGAAGGGTTTTAAAAAAAATCAGCCAGTATGATGTTTTCCGCAGAACAAGTACCATCAACTAAATGATTTAGCTCAGTTGCATAAAAGAATAAATCTAGGTCTCAGAAGTTGATCAGAAGTCCTTGGATATACTTTGGGAAAAATGCTGCATACTTATTGCATGGGACATACAGACATTTTCCTACGTATATAAAGATGGAAAAATATGAAATAAAAAATTCTTACAGAAATATTACCTTGTTTGTCTTTTGCTATGGTCATAATGATGTATCCCGGTTAACATGAATGCACTATAGTCAAAACTAGTGCACATCACAGTCAATGCATTGCTGCAGGCCCCTTATTCATAATTTGTGAAGCTCTGTGGACCCTTATACTTCCCTGCTAGGATAAGAATATACATTTCCAGGACAGTAAGCATTCACAAGGATGACAGAAGAGGAGTATAGTAGATCAAACACAGCCTATATATAGGAACTCTTGCAATTTTTGCGTTTTCTCCTTTTCTTACCGTCTTTGTGACAATTTCATGGTTTCCTGCTGGCAATCCATCTGTTGCTCTTTAAGTTAAGGTGATGTATAAATCTTGCAGTAGTTATGGAAGCATTACAAGGGAAGGGTTTATTTTTGATTTCTTAAGTTATAAGGCAGTTTGGAAAACACACAAATAAAAATGCCTAATAGATAATGATGACAAGCTGTTAAAATAATAAACACAAACACATTATTCTACCAGGAAAACTTCACAAATATATTTCAGTTGTGTGCAACTGATAGTAACGAGTTGTCCAGGTCAACGACATCTAGATTTTTTGTGTTATAATTAGCGTGCAATCCAGTCATGGTTCTGAACACTTTAAATTGTTTCTTTTAATTCACATTATCTAAATGCCAGGTGCCCACCAAAACCGCTCTATCACTCCCCCTTCTCAGCTGGACAGGGGAGAGGAAATATGACGAAAGGCTCGAGGGTCGAGACAAGGACAGGGCGAGACCACTCACCAGTTACTGTCACGGACAGAACAGACTGAACTTGGGGAGAAAAGGGAGTTTCATTCATCACCAATCAAATCAGAGTTGGGTAATGAGAACTAAAACTACATCTTAGAACACCTTCCCCCCATCCCTCCCTTCTTCCCGGGCTCAGCTTCACTCCCGTTTCTCTCCTTCCTCCCCTCGAGCAGCGCAGGGGGACAGGGAATGGGGGTTATGGTCAGTTCATCACACGTTGTCTCTGCTGCTCCTTCCTCCTCAGCGGGAGGACTCATCACACTCTGCCCCTGCTCCAGTGTGAGGTTCCTCTCACGGGATTCAGTTCTCCACAAATTTCTCCAACGTGAGTCCTTCCCATGGGCTGCAGATCTTCATGAACTGCCCCAGCATGGGTCCTTCTCACGGGGTGCAATCCTTCAGGAACAGGCTGCTCCAGCGTGGGTCCCCCACGGGGTCACAAGCCCTGCCAGCAAACCTGCTGCAGCGTGGGGTCCCTTCCACGGGCTACAGGTGGATATCTGCTCCACTGTGGACCTCCATGGACTGCAGGGGGACAAGCTGCCTCACCATGGTCTTCATCACGAGCTGCAAGGGAAGACTCTCTGCTCCCGCATCTCGAGCACCTCCTCCCCCTCCTTCTTCACTGACCTTGGTGTCTGCAGAGTTGTTTCTTTCACATCATCTCACTCCTCTCTCTTGACTGCCATTTCTCCACAGTTTTTTCTTCCCCTTCTTAAATATGTTATCACAGAGGAGCTATCACCATCGCTGATGGGCTTGGCCTTGGCCAGCGGTGGGTCCGTCTTAGAGCCACCTGGCACTGGCTTTATCAGACATGGGGAAATCTTCTGGCAGCTTCTTACAGAAGCCATCCCTGTAGCCCCCTTCCCCGCTACCAAAATCTTGCCATGCAAACCCATAACAACTAGTTGATATGAATGCTACTGTATTTTTGTCCAAACTGCAGCTTCTAGAATTCCTCATGAGTCTGAGATTGATGAATCTAAATAATTTTGTATGAATTGGGAGAAAATAAGCCACATATTTCTTTTGTTTAAAAATGCTATCTTATTCTTGGTTTTAGTCTTTAGTTCAAATCAAACTGAATTACTTCTAATCAGTGCACTGATTATATGTAAACGGTTAGTCATAGAGAATTTCCTAGGTCTGGGGATGCTTGAGGTATTACATGCCGCAGTTTAACTCAAGGTTTATTAGCCATTCTGTGAAAACAAATCGAGTTCGCCTGAAATATTGTGGATTCAACATCGGCCATGATGGGTAACTACAGAACAATTATATACTTGCAGTCGGTTGAGTCATAAACTAGGCTGAGGTCGTGTATTTCATGAAAAATACCTTGTGAACATAAATTACTATGGGCGATGAGGACTGCAGTATGATTTAGAGTTTGAGACATTGCAAAAGCTTGATGAAGAGACTTACATTTCGCAAGGTGGCTTTGCTTTACCTTCTGTTGTCTTTAAAGCCAATCTGAAGAATCACTGAATCAAAAAAAGGAACGCTTAATTTTCTCTCGCTCTTCCATTTGTTCTTCCTATCTCCCTTCCTCTTCCCATTTCCCTTTCCTGTTTCCCATTTCCGTTTTCCTTCACCAAAAGTGAAAAAAGCTACTTTTTATGCAGAAAGAAGTATATCCTTCTTCCTTTCTGACCTGAATCAAGACCAGCAAGAGACTATCTGAGTTAGTGTATGTCATATTAGTAAATACAATATAGTATGAGTCAATGGAGGGTGAACAGACGAGGGGAAAGAACAGAGTCAAGCCATTCCTGCAGTGAACTCCATCAGCTGAGACGTGGGTGAGCTGGGGACTCTTTCCATTCTTAAACCACCTTTCCTGAGAAGAAAGAAAGCTTGTGAGCTTTAAACAGATACGCGTATTTTTAAATAATTACCTTGACTATTTTCTGTATTCCAGTTGTTCATTACCCAGATCTTTCTGAGATTACAAGGAAACGTTTCATCACTATGCTGTCTCTTTTGGAAGTTTTTGCAGCCTATTCTTTGCAATATGACTTTCATTTTCACATTGCTGGGGAAAAACATTTCAGTTTCCTTTGCCCAAAAATTTTAAGGGTGTATTTTTTCAGAGGAATGAATTTGTGTTCAGTCATAGGCAAAAAGGAGCCTGAAATGTTATGCTTTCATGAAAATGTGAAGAAAAGAATTTTGTTCTTCATTTTGATTCTCCTGAAATTTCTCAGGCAAATCTTATTGTGTGGTTAGTGCTACTAACAAAGGAATGAAGCAGTATGAAAAGAATAAGGCAGGAGGGGAGGGAAGGAAGAGGAGGTGGTTGATTATGAATGTGAAAGCTTTATTTGCACACACACGCACGGACAATCAGCAGCTTTGAAAAAAGAATGCAGAAAAAAGCACACGCACACATTTTTTACATTTCTGTATGCATAATGGCCCTCTGAAAGAATCAACCAGTTTGGAAATTTTACTCCACAGAGGATTTGTTATGCTTGTAAAGAGGCCGCATTTTGAATGACGCTATGTTTTTTCTTCTTTATGCTTAGTACTCATGAGATTAAGTTCACAGCAGGGGGATTTTTTTCCTGTAGTCATTCAGCACTCAGCGTGGTGTGAGGCTGGTTTGGAGGGAAGACGCAGGGCAGTTTTACCTTGTAAAAAAGGTAAAGGTGCATCGACAGACACAAGCTGGGTTAAACATCGTTCCACTGACGGATCTCAGAAGCAGCCCACGAAGGGGAGACATGAGCGAGTGGTGGTGGAAGCAGAGCGACACATTGTGCTACTCTTGCGCTGCCAGGAGCAGGTCAGCCCTCACCCACCCACTGCTGCCTCCCAATCATCCCGCGCCCACAGATTTGGAGGCTTCCCCTCCAGGTGGTGGCCGTGGTGGTGGCCGTGGCCTCTATCGTCTGTAGCACACGGCAGCTTCCCCTCAGGTCTTGGGGGTGCTGTGGGCTGAGGTGCAGTCCTCCACGGGTAGGTCCCCAGTGTGCACTTTGTCCTGCAAGTTGGGTGTCAGCTGGCAGTTGGCCGAGAAGAAAGCGGTTTAGTGAATTGCGATCAATGAAATTTGCTGCATTGTCTGAATCACTGGGCTCAGCAAAAAACTGAATGCAGGGCAATGACCATCCATACAACAGCACATTAAAAGCATTAATAAGAGGCGATGAAGATAAGGATTACATCTGTGCTTTTTGGTTTTTTTGCTTTTCTTTTTCCTGAAGAAACTTCATGGTTTTGCCAGTATTGATGCTACTTTGTCGCTGGTGGTGGTGGGGTGGCTGATGTAGGCTGATGCAAGCTTTTTAATCAGTGCAGTAGTCAAGGCTGGCAGTATGCTTATGCCAGCAGCACAACTGAGATGAAGAAGCCTAGCACAGGCACGGTGTAATGTCAGTGGATCAACATTTTCAGCTTGTGTATTAAATGCAAGCTGAGGGAAGAAGATTGAGATTGAGAGTTAACCCCCCCTATCACTATTCTCCTTTTGCCCCACTTTGCTGGGGGAAAAGCCTGCTTGGAAAGGCTTCCAAATAATCCCTTCATGAATATGTGTGTGTGTGTGTATGTGTGGGTATGGGGGGGAGGGGGTGCACATGTGTGTGTGTGGAGGGGTATCCACCTGCCAGAATCTTGCTTCCTTCCTTCTGGGTTGGGAGTCAAGGGGAGAATGAGACTCCTGGTTGTTAAATCCGACTGGAAGTCCTTTGGAAAGACCCTTGCTTGACCTGCTTTGGACCCTCTCGAAATTAGGAGGGTCAGGCCTGAGCAATTCTGGAAATTTCTGCTAGGGAAGGGGAAAGGCTGGAGGAATCAAGAATCTGCATGCGTGTGTGTGCGTGCACGTACACGATCTCAGCTGTGTTCCTCAATACGAGGTTTCTCATTAGAGGCAGGTTTCCCTCTGTTCTGCCTATCTATCTGCTGTCACCTTGATTTGCAGTGAGGGCTGGAAAATCTATACACGTGGAGCGAGTGTGGGTGGGTGTTGTGCAGGGCACGCTGCTATCCGTAACGATGCACTGTTAATTTTGTCGGGTGCCCGCGCCAGGCTGTGGCTAGGCAGGCACCTTTCACTGCTTGCCTGTGGCAGGGTCTTGACGTAGGTCCGAGGTGGCCCATGACCTGTGCTCCCAGCCGCAGGACCCTGTTTCAGAGTGTCAAAGGGCAGGCTGTATTTCTTCTGTGCCAAACACCTTGCCTGGCTTCTAGATAATCCCAGGGCACACTGGGATGTTATTTTTTGATGGCTGAGTGTAAGAGTTGCTTCCCACCCTTAGTTCTTGTGACAGCAAGACCAAGGGGCTCCCACTGGGCTGCGCTGGCTGCATTGCATCCCTGGTTTTCCACTCTCCTGTGAGAAACAGTGTGTATGTTTAGAGCAGGTGAAGCTGGAAAAATCCATTACAATTTCAGTGAAATTTTACTGCATTCATGTCACTGCTTTAGATATTGTCAAATATACAACTTATTTATTAATTGCTGCAACAGTATGCAGAGTTAGGAAGTATGTGGGTAAAATAAAATGAGTTAATATTTGCCTTTGTTTAAAAATGCAGCATTGCAATTGGAATGCAATTGGAGTTGCATGTGTCTCCAGAGGGAATCTAACCTTTTATTTAAAAATGCCTTCTACTCAATTTTTTAAGTCCTTTCTATGAATTTATCTAGAATGTTAAAAATAATATAATGCTATGTTAGTTACAGCACCTAATCTTTATTTTGGTATTTGTTACGTTATGGTGAAGACAAGTGGTACTCCAGTGGTATATAGCAGAAGAAAATACGTATTATGCAAAATCTGCTGTGAAGGGTGGACGCTAAGAATACTAAACATTTTCTACTGTAGTTCCTGTCATGACAAAACATCTCTCTTACTGATGAGGTCTGGATAAATATTTAAAACTGAAATGTTTTCCGTGGAAAGATGCAGATTCAGTGGCATGAAAATAGTCTATGGACTTGTGAGACTTTGTTGAATTTTATGCTGAAAAAAATCCAACACATGCCAAAATAATCTGAATATTTTGCTTTGACTTTCAAAATGAAACTTTCAGTTTTTTATTTCAAACTGATTTTGTGCCCAGAACTCTGCTTTCATTAAAAAAAAAAGCTCGAAATTGATGTGTGCAACACTGACAGGATTTTCAGTTCAGTGACAACTGCTTTTTCTGTCCTTGTTCCCTACTCCTCCCCCAGTGGATTTTTCAGAATTGCCATCAACTAAAAATATCTGTGATATTCATAGGTCTATGTCTGACTACTCTACTTTCAAGATCTTCCCTTCGCACTGTGTCACTTCCACAGCTATCCCACACTTCTTAAACATTGATTTTCAAAATTTTCAGAATTGCCAGTAGTTTGTCTTACCTCCGTCACACTGAGATACCTTTTCTCTGTATCTTAAATCAAGAGACAGAGTTAGAGAAAACTGTGGGAGAAACTTATTTCCATCAGTTTGTTCAGGTTTTTCTCTACCTTCCCGAGGCTTTGGGTTTAGATCCTGCCCGCTGTGAAATGTGCTGTTTCTTGGCCAGTTTCCCCATGTGTTTCACAATATCAGCAAGGCTGGGGTGGTGCCTCCAAAATATCAGAAGTCCCCTTCCAGTGTTTGAAACGCCGGAAACTTTTTTTTGTGGCTCAAGGACCACTTTCCTTCTCCTTTCCACCTGAAACATGGGGCCATTGCAGGGCCGGGGGGCAGCATTCCCAGCTGCTTCAGCTGACAGCAGAGTTTGGAGGTGCTGGAAGCCCGGCTCTCCATTTCTATGCAGAAGGTACAAATATTGTAGCAAAATGGCTCGTTGGAGCGAGCGCAGGTCTGCTGCAAGTCCCCCACACGGCTGTGCCACGCAGCAGAGCGGTTTTGCAATCAGAAGCAGCTTAAGCAGCGCATGGGTTGATGCCATCAGTGAATTTGCAGTGAGACGGGCACCTACCTGTCACCGCCTGTGTCTGGTGTTACTTCACTCTCATCTCACCTGTTGGAAGGGTGCGCTGGTTGAACGGGGCGCTGTACCTCAGCAGAATGGCCTTGGCTGACGGCTAATTGCTGCAGAGCAGAGGGAAAATGACAAGAAAATGCTGGAAAGTGGTTCTTTGTATACACATTAAACTCCACAGCAGGTGATTCATTACAGGTTCATGATGTGAAAGGCCCAAGACCTTCTTACTCTAAAGCAATGTCGTTTCACAGATTTCAGTGGGAAAATGCTTATTTTCAACTCTCTAGAATCTCATCACTCACAGAGACTTGAAGTGGCAGTCTAGATCCCAAACCTTGCACTCCAGCGAGAGCAGACTTCAATCACAGACGTAGAAGGGGGCTCGATAAATCACTGTGTAAGGGCTCACGTGCAGCAGGAGGATGGACCGACTCCAGATGACTGTAGTTTGTTCGCTGCTGCGCACTGCAATTCTGACGTGGGGTCGTTCCCTGAATGGGAAAATTGATTATTTTGCATCAACACAAGCCAGGTTACAACAGCCTTTTCCTCTCAGACATGTCTCCTTTGCAGAGAACCAAGAAATGGCTGCGCCTGTCCTGCTGCGTTTGGAGGTTTCTTCAGAAAAACGTGCTTCTGAAGGTGGCTTGTGCTGCCCAGGCGCGCTGAAGCCGCCGTGTCAGAGCGGAGAGCGGTGCCCGGCCCGCAGGAGCTCCCATGAGGGGCACCCAGCACGTGCCCCATCCCTGCGGTCAGCTCGGCACCCGTCTCAAAGCCTAGCGAGCTGGTACCTGCTGGGGAGACCCAGGTGACCGATCTCTAGGCTGTCTGGGAGGGCTACGCAGCCTCTGAAACACACAGCTTTCTTTAGCCCTAGGAAGAACTTTGGCAGCGGACATCCACCCTTAGCTGAGCTCTCTAGTTCGCCGTCGCTTTGCATCGGTGCACGCAACTTTCAGTCACACCTTCAGACTGTGGCGTGAACCGGCCCAAATGTGTCTTTGTCACAAAGCCATCAAGGCACCACGCAGGAGCGTGCCGGTGGTTGATGGCAGGGCAGCTTGGGGCACCGGGGCAGCCCCAGCCCCGGGCGTAGGGCATCTCCCTGGGGACGGGGACTGGCCAAGGCCTGACCAGGTCGTGGGCCTGCGGGGGGGCCCAGCTCAGCAGGGCCCGTGGCCGGGCAGGGCAGGGCTGTGGGGAGCTGGAGACCGGCCCTGTTGTGGCATCGCTGGGGCAGGGGCTGACGGCCCCAGGGGGCTGACGTGGGGTCCTGGGGCATGGGCAGGGTGGGGGGAGCCCCGGGGTGGGAGTGGGGGGGGCTGGTGGTGCCCTGGGGGATATGAAGGGAAGCAGGCAGGTGGGCAGACGCGGTTGTCTCCTGCAGGTGATTTCGTGATGGGTTTATAGTAGCAGATAGAAAGAGCAAATAGCAAGTCTCAGAAGGCTTTTAATATACATCGTCTTATTTAGTCATTTTAGTTAAATCATTTATTTATGCGGACTGAAGTTTGGCCCTTTAACTGTAATGCGTGGGTCTGGCACATGATCTGCTGTGCAGAATATCTGACTCTCCAGGCAGAGTTGTTTATATTCCAGGATAATCTAGGTTTCTCTAAGCTGTTTCTAACATATCATTGTTAGATGGATTACGCATTTTATTTCTCATTCCTAACAGTGAAATACAAACCTCATAGTTAGGCATTTCCCACAAAGCAAAAACCCTCTGCAACTTAGAAGTGTTGAATGCTGATTTACTGTTCATGTGTGAACAAATAAATTCCCCTGAAATCTGCTGCTGGGAGCGCAGGGCGCGCAGCTTGCCTCTGCAGCTGTGTGCCGTGCGGATGAGGTCATCCCCTCCACAGAGCCAGCTCTGTCTGCAGGCCCGCTGCCGAAAAAAGCCCCAGACAGCCTGGAAGAGGAAGGGAAAGCATGCATGGAGGGTCAAGGACGGCGGTTTTCGTTATGATAATATTCTGACTCGCAATTGCAAGCTGTGGGGTTTGTGGTGTGGTCCTCCTCAGCAGCGACACTTCCAAAGCACTTTCTCACCTGGCTGAAGAGAATGTGAGCAGCGGTCTCTTGGAAAGATGGAAAAATAGATCAAAGCAAACTGCTTGAATGTGTACGTTAAGAAAACGCATATGAAAATGCAAATAGAGATGCATTGTCATTACTCTTGATCTATAATGGGCTATCCGGTCCAGTTGTAGAAACAGAATGGGCTTTTGGTGACTATTTTTTGAGCGGTTGTCCTGGTTTTGGCTGGGATAGAGTTAATTTTCTTCCCAGTAGCTGCTCTGTTTTGGGTTTAATATGAGATGAATGTTGGTAACACACTCATGTTTTCAGTTGTTACTAAGAAATCAAGGACTTTTTTCCATTTCTGATGTTCAGCTAATGAGCAGGTGTGCAGGAGCTGGGGGGGAGCACAGACAGACAGATAGCCCAAGCTGGTTAACAGAAATATTCTATACCATAGACGTCATGCTCAGCATATACATGGCAGTTGGCTGTAGGGCAGAAAACCTGTTTCCATGAGTTCGATCCTTTTCTGTGAGTTCGGTGAAATCCGTGAGTTCCGTGAGTTCTGCGATTGCTTCTTGGGGACTGGCTGCGCAATCGGTTGTTGGGTGGTGAGAAAGTTGTATTGTGTATCTCTTATTTTGCATATTCATTATTATTATTATGATTTCTTTTGTTGTCTTATTAAACTGTCTTTATCTGAACCTACAAGTTTTACTTTTTGTTCATTCTCCTCCTCATCCCACTGAGGGGGGAGGAGTGAGTGAGTGGCTGTTTGGTGCTTAGTTGCCGACTGTGAGGTTAAACCCCGACAGTGGTATTTAAAGAAGATCCACAGGAGCCTGCTGCAGAACCTAGGCTAAAGTCCAAGACGTTACAAACTTTGCAGCTTTTGACACAAATCGGTATGTAAACATAGGAACGTACAGATGTTAATGTCTTTGTGTAAAGATGTTAACATATTTAACATTTTGTGCAACTTTATGCAGCCTTTCTACACATTATAGTCATATAATTATGACAAAAATTTTTATCTGCCCAGAAGCTTTGGGAACAAGCTCATTGAACTGTGACAGTGAATTTCTGAACTCTCTAATGCAGAATATGATAAATTATTAGTAAAAAAAAGGAAATACTTTATGCTGTTAGTACTATTGGCAGTCTGGGAAGCTTCAGTTCCTTGGGCATGCCAACTGAAAAAGAGATGACAAATTTTCTTTCTGCCTCTCTCTTTTCATTTTTAAGCCCAAAACACAAAGTAGAATTACCCGTAAAGCTGAATAAAAACAGTGTGCATGGAGCCCAAAGGATAATTAAAAAAAAAAAAAAAAGTAAAAAAGAAGATTAGTAACGCGCTGTATTGCAAATGGAAAAATCAACAAAAGAGAAAACTTACTAAAATAGATTTAGACATGCCACAGTAAAGGAAAAACTGAAGAAAAAATGAGATCCCAAAGAATCTGCCCGTGCGTCAAGTCACATCCCACAAAGCACTGTGGGTGAGACTGGCATTAAGGCAGGATTTTGCATGTTGCTGTCAATAAAATAACATCTGAATTGTCTGCTGCACCATACAGAAGAAGAGATATTTCCAAAATATCATGGTTCCCAGGACTTTTTGTTGAAACAATCACCGAAGAACAAAATATCAACATTTGTGAATGATGTTTTGTCCAGTAATGCAACTGGAAGAAAATCCAGCATTTCCTGGAAGTATATTGGTCTTTGTGAAAATGTTCATTACTTTTTTGCAGGATGCATAGCTGTTCATAACAAAAGTGACTGGAATAGCTGATAGCTTGATGGCTGTAGCACTTACACATGGTATGAAAACTTACGGTTCTTCACTCCTCATTATTCTGGGCTTGCCTTTCTTGCTTCTGTACAAAAAATTATAAGTCTCCTTTTTGTCGCATGATGGAATGAAAATGCTTTCTAACACCTTTATTTTACCTGAAAGTTTTCTTTTTGCAGTGGCCCACTTTTGACTTTTTAATTACAAAAATTGTCAGATCAGATCCTATTTGCTCTCTCGTTAAAATATAAAAACTATCTTATTATAAGGAAAAAGATGGGTAAATCAATTTTACATGCTCGTGGTCCAACATTTTTCTCTGTCTGAACTATTGCCTCCCATGTTTATTCACAATAATACATGAGGTTGATTCCTGGAGAGTTAGGAGTCTGCAGAGCTGTGGAGAATAAGCATGTTTAATTTAGATCACAGCTCTGTGTACATTAATCCTGGATCTGTGCACTGTCAGACTAGACAGCAAATATAAATTAATCTGGATGAGGCATGAGCACACCATCATATTTCTGCTAAATCATCCAACACAAGCAACATGGTGTTTACCCACAGTTAGGCTGTATTCTGACTCAGGGAAGGCAAAAGACATCTGATCCATCATTAATCTGCCAAGACAAATTTATTTCTTAAAAAAAAAACCGAGAACAAACTGAACAAATATGAACTTTGACTTTAGCAAAGCCTATGGCATGGTCTACCATACTATCCTCCTAGACAAACTGGTGAAGGATGAACTGGCCAAGTGGCCAAGAAGGTCGGTTGAAGATTGGTTATAGCGTCAGGCCAAAAGGGTAGAGATAGTCACGTGAATTCCAAGTGGCTGTCAGTTCCTAATGGTGTCTCACAGGTGTCGACGCTGGCACCACTATTGGTTGATGTCTTCATTAGTGACCTGCATACTGAGAACTGGTTTGCAGATGTTTCCAAACTGGGGGGGGGGGGGCTGGTACACTGGAGGGTGGGGGATGCCATTCGGAGAGACTTTGGCAGGCTGGAGAAGTGGTCTGAGAGGAACTGAATGAAGTTCAGCAAAGCCAAGTGGAAAATCCTGCGTCTGGGATGGAGTAATCCCACGCACCAGTATCGGCTGGGGACTGACTGGCAGGAAAGCAGCTTTGCACAAAAAGACCTGTTGGGTGACAAGCTGAACATGAGCCAGCAGTGTGAATTTGCTGCAAAGGTGACCAGCCCCACCTTGGGCTGAGGGGGCTTAGCCAGCAGGTTGGGTGATTTTTTGCCCCTCTATTCAGCACTTGTGAAACTGCATTTGGGGAACTGTGCCCTGGTTTGGGCTTGCCAGTACAAGAAAGACACCAACATACTGGAGTGAGTCCAGTGAAGGTTGACTGAGCAGACTGGGAGGCTGGGTTAGCTGTTCTAACTGGCTCTGCCTGGAGCAGGGGCTTGGACCGGGTGACCTGCAACCTGCGCGAGTCTACCGTTCTGTGCTGCAGAGTTTGCGCTGGTTGAGCACTTCGTGTCAGATGTGTGCAAACCCTTAAACTGGATTTGCTGTGCTGTGGAACCATGGCCTCATTTTCTTCAGCTGTGCTACTACGACTGTTTTCCCAGGGTTTTAGAGGAACTGGAAATCCTATGCATTCATGCATGTCAGCTCTGCCAGTTTCACAGGCTGAAGGATTTACTGCAACCTGAAGAACGTGCTGCCTTTCATCGCTGAGCTAAGGACCAAATATGCACGGAGATGTGCATGCACATTTTCTGTGTAGTGAAAAATGAGTATGTGTCTGGGATTAAGGGAGTTCAGGAAGAAGTATCAACACTGTCTTCAAGGCAAGCTAAGAAAAATGCTTTAAAATGACAAGGAAATCTAGGTATTATAATTACCTTTTAGTTACAGTGCACTATCTTAGAAATTGTTACGGATTTTTGAAAATGTTATATTGAACATAAATACGGTGTAGGAAATGCACAACCTGTTTGTAACATGGCCATAGTTTTGCAGGGGGTTGTTAACTGTTATCACTGAAATGCTTTCCAAATTACGCAAGGGAGTGGTTCCTGCAGTGACCAGTAGGATGCAACTAACTGAACAGGTGAGTATTTCTAATTTTGTTCCTGAATTCTGCTGCAGGATGAGGAAGGGATCATTTGCGTTGTCTTTCCTATATGCTGACTTCGAGACAGTTTTCCCTGTCAGGTAGATGTATTCTCTGAGTGCAGATGGGGGTTGATTCTGAGAATATGAAAATTCAATTTCCTTTTTAATCTCATATATTTAGTTGGCATGTGTTGTCTTACAATATGCTTCTTCTTGTTTACTCCCATTTGTGCAGTATTGGACTTGTCCTGAGGAAGTGGCAGTATGTCAGAGATTGGTACCAATAAGTAGGTGGATTTACCCAACACAAATCAGCCAGATAAGCTTCCAGGAATTTTTAGAGCTACTTATAATATAGCTCAACACAATTCCTCTTTTATACAGCATTCTTTCTTCTTTTAATGATTCTGTCAGTAGAGAAAAAAATGGAATCTTATCTTTACTTTAAACATCACCTCAAAATTTAGGTTTTTGTGACAGAAGATTAAAATCGAGATACGGAACTGGACTTTGATATCCGGACCTGAGGGTGCTTTATTCCATGATGAACGTATGTGCACTTACAGGAAAAGGTTTAGGAATATCGGCCCATTTTCATTTTCCCAAGACTGAAAACTTCACAGTATTGAAGCATTCCTGAAGGATACTTATACCCTAACAAGACTAAGAACATTTGTTTTCTTTGCAACACATTTATTGTGAGTATTCAAGATTTTTAAGTATTTGCTCACTGGAGTATCGCTCACTGAATTTTCTTTTGGTGTACAAATATTCAGAATTACTCAAGGGAAAAGGAGTATTACATAGAATATTGTGAAGGAATTCCTTGAAATGTTTTTACTACTGCTTGAGGTATTTTTAGAAATAACCAGAGAATCATCTGACTCGGAAAAGCTTCCTCCCAAGCCAAGCAGACCATGTTCCTGTGCTGTGGCAGAGCTGGATAATTCTGTGCAATGGAGGAAACGTGGGCCGACACTTGCCAGTGAGTTTCCTGTGATTATCCCAGCTGTGCAGAGCTGTGGTCACTGCGCGCTGTCATAGGAAAAGCCTTTGTATATAACAGTATCACAGTATGCTGCGTGGTTAGCAAAGAGGAGTCTGTCCACTCTGACCCGTTAGATCCCTCACAGTCCCAGTCCTATAAGGATCCGCTCCCATAAGCCTGACTCTTGGTGTAAAGATTTCAGTGGGGAAAGTAGTCCCCTTGTGCTTTCTAATTCCACTGCAAATTCACTGAAGTATTCATTTGGTTTCCATCACACCAGTAAATGAGCGGGAATGAATTACTGTGAGAAGAGGAAGAGGACGCAAATCTATTTTAGGTCTTAAAGAAATTAATTAATTTAATCTGCTATGGTTCCTTCTAACCAACACATACTGGCTACCATTTCACATCACCTCATCAAAGCATAAAGTTGTTTACAAATGGGCAGAATCATTAACAATTTGCCAGCTGACTAGCTAAGCTGCTTAGACTTTAACTGTTGAAGCTCCATTTTTCTGTGTGTCTCTATTATGTGTATTAGAAAAGATATATTGATATTAAGTATAATAGACAGCAATTTTAGCCTGGTTTAGTCCTACAAGGTGTATGCAAAACTCTGTATGCCTGAGAATACGGCTGCAGTGGGGTTCTGCTGGTACACGGAAATGTTTACTATAGGAAACAAAAAGAAAGGTAGGTTAAAATATTTACCATTTGTCCATTGACATTGAGGTAGTTCCTAGATCAGAGATCAGTTAAAAAGCCTTAGGAGACATGACATGTTTTCTAAATAATAAGCTGTGCTTTGCTGGCCTGGCAGCAATGTGTCCGTGCTTATTCCATGCAGGAACTGGAGCTACAGCAGTTTACCAGTAACCTCACCCACATGCAGGGATCATTACGCTGCTTCTGAATTACCTAGGGCTTCACACCAGTGAACTGACGAGTTTTTATGAGATCCGTTTGGTCTACACTGTGGTAAAGCTGCTGGAATGACATCAGTGATTATTTCCTAGTAATCTGTTGAAAGTGCACACTGGAAGGGGAAATGTTTATTGCAAGTAATGTTTATTGCAGCTCAAGTAAGGAACTGTTTTTGGAAGATATTCAAACTTGGATAACATGCTTCAGAAGAAATATGCAGAGAGACTGATTAATCTCCTGACACTGGAGAGCGGAGAGACAATGGAGAGTGTTAAGTAGCTCCATGAATTAATAGTTTCTTTGAGCTGAGACTGTTTATTGCTTTGGGAAAAAATAGTTCTCTTTCAGCAGCAGGAGTGTCTTGAGTCCTAACACCTCCCCCCCCCCCCCCCCCCATGTTGGAGTGTTTGTTTTTAACTCAGACTGTTTCTGTCTGAACTGACTCATCTGGAAATTGAGTTGTGAGGTTGCTTTGTACCTTGGAGATTTTGTTGTGAGAAGGAATTTATGTTGTAACAAGGAAATGTGTGGAGACAGGGAAACACAATGAAATCCTATGTGTTCTTTTGATGGATTTAATGATGAGTTTTCTTTAAGGAACCACACAATAAGATAATCTTGGGATAGACAAACTCTTAACTTACTTTTTTCAACTGAGTTTGTTTTGATTTGATCGATTTTGGATGAATGCCCCTTTGCTGGAGGCTTCATATTATTTAGACTTGGCTTTCAAAACTGATTTGGGAAGGTTTTTTTCCCTCAGAGTACAGCAAATACATTCTGTATATATTTGGGCTAACTTCTTTCCGTATATTTATTTTCTTTTTTAACTGTTGATTTTTCAGTCTTCAAAATGACGTTCGAAGACCTGTGCGTGTATGCGTTTGTGTGCATGCATGATGGGTCTACATTTGTCATTCTTACAAAGCAAAAATCATTTGTAATTAGGGATTCATGTGAACCAGTACTGTAATTTGCATGTTGCCCTGTGGTAAACCAAGTCAGGTGTTTTTCTGCCACACTGTCTGCAAAGTTTCATATTGTTTTGGGTCTAGCATAAAAAATTTCCATTGTGTTTGTCAGTACTTTATTTAGTTTCATCTTTGAATATATTCTCATCTCAGTATATTGATACAGGGCTTGCAGTGCTAGGTCTCGTCTTGCTCGGTGCAGTTCATTTATTTGCAAGAGCAGAGTGGAGAAATGGGCATAGCTAAAGACAGCTGGGAAACATCAGATCCCCCGTGCAGAATTAGGTGGATTAATGATCCATTCAGTGTAAGATCCAGACTTGGGCAACAACTGAAACTGAATGAATTCAAAAAAAGAAAAAGTGCTTCCTTTCAGCCCTGATAAGAACCACAAAGACTTTTGGTGTCATCATGTTGGTAGCGGTTACAGACAACTTACCTACTGAAATCAGGTAAGGAAACACAGGTAACCTGTCATGAAGGCAGAGATGTGAGGAACAGTGAGAGAAAGGAGAAGAGACCAAGAGATCAGAACAAGAGCAAGGATGAGTTGAAGGACACTTTTGGCTGTTGGGCCAGTGTTCCATTTGTTCTAAGTAGTAAGTAATGTGTTACAAATGAGACGGGGAACTGAGGAAAGGTAAAGATTACTATTTTCGGCAGGGCAAGTGAATGTTGTTACAAATACCTGATTGTTAATGTATTAAGGACACTGTTCTGAACTTATCTATTGATTCTGGTTTCATTCTTTGATAGGTCTGTTTGTTTGGTACATGTGTGTCTTCAGCATGGCTATTGATACTATCCAGCTTGAAACTTTTTCTAAGTGATTTCATGAAATTTGTTCTCAGAGAGATAGCCTAGGCTGGAAAAGCCTTACTAGAGGGTTGTCAGCATTTCATTGCAAATATGGAACGATGCTTCAAATGAGGACTTGCCATGGTTCGCTCTGGACTATGGTCTTTTAAAAAGAAGTTCTTTAATAACATGCATGATGGAGCAATTAACGTATTTAAAACTGTGAAAACTTGCTAGAGTAACGTAAGTTTAGAGGAAAAATCAGAATTCAAAACATGTTTGGAAAGTAAGAGAGATGGCCCAAATTGTTGCAATGGAATTTGATAAGGAGAAGATCCCAGTGCTCTATTTAGGAGAATGAAATTAAATCACAGATACACAATGGGAAATAACTAATGATATACCAATCATATCACAACAAATTGCCACAAAATCAGAGTCCCTTACAGAGTCTGGAGAAGAAGAGCTTAGCTGGCACAGAATGGGTTGTACCTGGTGGCGAGTCTCCTGTGGTGATATGCTCTCGGTATGCAAGTTCTCATGCTCCTGCAAACAAAAATCTGGAGTTAGTGTAGAAATGGTGTAGAAAAGGTTAGAAACTGGGACATGTGGGTGTAGCAGGAGAGGTCTACAGAGACTATAGATCCCCATGGTTAGAAACGTCCCTGCCGTGCAAACATTACGATTACACCCATCCTTTTCAGCTCTTCCTGAATGCCAAGGCACTCTTTGCTAGCCCCAGTGACTGGAACAAGCAGGGATACACTCATGGTGCTGCCTTTACAGCACAGAGTTTGTCTAATGATTTTCTTTCTGCAATGATCCTTTCCCGCGAAGCCGGGCAAATGCTATTAGACCTGTTCTGTGAGATAAATCTTGGGCTGCAAATCCATCTGTGAAACTGGGTGAATAGTTGAGTGACTAAAAAGTCATCTCTGCCTTGACTGAAAAAACTAAAAGACTCAGTTTAAAAGGAGGTTAGAGCATGTCTGCAGGAATTTCAGTGACAGCAGTTTGGACAGAGAAAATGCTAGGATTTTCTTGCAGGCTTATGGCCAAAATCTACACTTTTCTGGAATTCTCTGAAAGTATAAAGCAAATGCATGCACATACTTGGAAATATGTGCAACATAGACGACTGCACCCCTCTTGGCTCCCTCCTCCTAAATGAGACAATGTGGTCAGGAAAAAAAAAAAGAGATGTAAGTTTTTCTTCTTATATGGATATTAGTTACAGAGTTGTTGCTCCCCAGTGGAGTTATAAACAAACTGAATAGACATAAAGAGTTCTTTTGTTATTTCTCGTAACTGCAGAAGCAGATGAATCTCTGTATTTTGGAAGAGAGAGTTATCTTGACTGGATTTCAGCTGTTATATTCACCCATCTAAACTTACAGCTCCCTTTTTCGTTCACTCTGTACTTGGGGTTTTATGAGAGAGTATTCTCTCACATTTCTCCTAACACCCTCCTGCACACAGACTTTCACAGACTGTCTGACTTAGTGGTATAGCACTAGACAAGAATGGGGCTTAACATTAGCACTGACGTTTGTTATCTTCAAAATGTGGTCTTTCTATTTTCCACTTGAGATATTAATAAACTTTGAAAGCTACATTCAATCTGAAATAAAAAGCTCCAGGGATATCCTTAACTATGTCGACACTGCTGCTGCATCTTGATGATAATCTTATCATGCAAAGATGGAAAAAAAAGGCTGATCTATAAAACATGTGCAGCACAAGCCACTGCAATTTCAAACTACAGTTGTCTGGGTATTGACCCCTGGATCATTTCAATTACTTGCTTCTGTAGATATGCATGATCCACCACCAGCCTACCACAATTTGATTCAGATAGTGCATAGGCGAGTGGAGACAAATGTTTCCTTTAAACTGTTGACATGCTGTCTGATAAGTAAATGCTTGAATGATGTCATGGTGGCTTGCTGTGATGTGATGGAAAGCAACAGTATGAACCACGTACGCAACAGAGAAAAAGACAAGGTTGTTTTCTGAGATATCGTCATGCCTGCAGCAGGAAGTGACGGTGCCGCAGAGTTGAGTCGTCAGTACTGGAGTTGATCCATCAACAGTCTGGAGGGAAAAAGGGGACAAGCATTGAAGGCAGCTAATTTGCAGAATTTCTGCTCTTAAATTTCTGTAAGACAATGGGTGAATTCAATAGAAAGAAGAACTACTGCAAGTTTAAATAATTAAACACACTTTGGGAAATACTTAGTCCTTTTTGGGAAAGTGTAAGTGATGGCTCTTGCCTTGATGCAAGGCTGTGTTTTAAGTCATGGTGCAAATATGATGTGATGGAAATGCAAATGAAGACAAAATGAGCAATTCTTTTTTAAAATTTTTATTTGTGTACCTGTTTGAAGAGAAGCTCAGTCACTTTTTCATTTGTTTTCAAATGGCCTCTGCACAGACGTGATTTAGGGTTAAAAGTCCCATCAATCCAGCCACAGTAGTTAAAGATCCAGGCTGGTGCTGACAGTAGTTTATCTTCAAACACTGATAAAAATTCCAGTGGTCATTCCTACCGCCGCTGATTGAAGTTAACCCCTGTTCCACGTGTTGTTCCCAGTTCCTGATGAAGTAAATAATGTCTGATGAAGGTTCAGTCTGCTTTATAATGATAGAAAAAGACCTCATCAGTGGCAATACAAAATATAGTACAGGCTTGGCTTCAGAGATGTGGAAAAACTGCCAACCTTAAACAGTTTAAATGAAAAGTACAGAGCAAAGTTATAGATACATATAAAACAACACACGTACATGTATAAATAAACCCCCTCTGTTTATATACATTTGTATAATGAAACCCCTTATGTCTTCCTCCTTTCAGTTCAGCTAAGCCAGTTGCTGAAATGGGGCTGTTTCCAAGCGCAGACAGGGCTGAGGCATGCATTATTGACTAAAACACTCCATTCTGGTCTCCTGAGGCATATAAGCATTTCCAAACCATTCATAATAACGGAGCCCAATCCTATGCTGCAGGGCAAATGACTCTGCATCAAATGGCCAGGACAAAGCAGCCAGCCACGGCGCATCGTGTTGCCTCCAGCTGCTCCTCCCCCACGCTGTTTGTGTAGGAAGTGTGGTCCAACAGTTTTTATGCAGAATCCAACTGTGGAAAACTTGACACATCTATATCCCGAGCTATGTTACATGCTCGTTAGCCACAGTGAAAGATTTGGTGAAAAATATGTGCTTTCAGCTCATAAAAGTGTCTAAAACTGGCTCATGTACTTGTTTAGATTTCCTATTGAGCTGCCCTCCCCCAAAACAGAGGTTTATAGGAAATCCTGGTAAAGCCATAATTGTAATCATAAACAAATGGCTCTCTACAGTGCTGACCTCCTTCTCCAGAGCTCTCCTAAATTTTAATGGCAGGGCTAGAGATCTATATTAGGCACTGTGACAGCAGGAAGAAATCTGGCAGTCTTACAGTGTCATTTTGTGGAAAATACATTGGAGCTGCTTCTGGAATAAATTTACATGAGAGCAAAGAGGAATTAAATAGAGACGAAAGCACAGATTTGCTTGCGATGATGTGGATGAGGATGGCAATTGCACAGAATGTTTAGTTGTATGTCTCCCTTCTGTTATTGTGCTTCTGAATGATCAGCAGATGTCACTGGTGATGGGTGACATGAAGCCTGTCTCCATTCTTTGGATCAAAAAAGAATTGTCACAGCATTTCTATTCCTTGGTGGCTTGGGAGTGAGGCAGCTAAATGGCAGAAGTTTCACTGCAAATGACCACATATCTTCAGCTAATTACGTGTGCTTGTGTAGCTAATGCACTGGAAGATTGGATATTCTTGTCACTACAATTGTCCCTAATACATTTAAGCAGACTATATGCAAATATACATATATACACACATACACACACATGCATATATGTGTAGATACATGTATATATATAAATTCCCAGGTACTGGAGGGGGAAACAGAGAGACTATGTGCATCTCAGCATGGTGTCTTAACTGCTGTTTATGAGCTTCTCTTTCTGTTGTCTTAGGTCCTCTGAAATGCTCCAGAGCGGCATAACCATGGAGACCTCTACCTACACACTAGAAAAAATATAACTTTTTGATTCCAGGATCAAAAAGAAGATAAAACAGGTGTCTGAAAAAGTATTCAGTGACACAGTTGATTGATTGAAGCGAATCCGAAAATATCTGGGGGACACCAAAGAACCTTCTTGTATTAGGGGATGAAAACTCCCACCAGTCTGCTTTGGAAGAAACTAAAAGCCAAGTAAACATAAAGACTATGTCAAAGAAAGGGAAAAACATAGCAGTGAATGTACTTTCCAGAAATCACAGAAAGCTAAATATCCAGAGGCTTCATGTCAGACGGATGTGAGTAAAAGAACCATCTTTGCAAATAAATGGAAGCTTTGCAGACCAACCCTCATCCAGATACGTAATTGCTCTGCTGCTTATATGATATAGAAGGAAACGCCTAAATTATGGCTGGTGTTAAATTACCGTTTCTGAAAAGTTTTGTGAATTGTAATGTGAAGAGACTCAAAATATTACCATCTTGCGTAACACTCTTTGCAAAGCGCTAAGCATTATCTCAGTTGTAAACATTTTGCAGTGCTTTAAAATCTACAGGCCAAAATGTTTTTCTTTGATCAGTCTGCAGCGATGTATATAAAATGACAGACTTCACAGAGACAGCTCTCAGTGTACTGGTTCAGAAACGCTTAAGAAGATCTTGGCTTATTACTGTGTTTATTTATTGCTGGATTCACTAACAGGTCTGTAGCTGAGCTGAGATAGACCAGCTGTAAAAATTCTGCAAAACAGGAGAGGTGCTGCTATACAGCTGATTTTTTAATCTGTGGCAAGTATCGGTTACATAGAAAAACCACATATTAGGGGCTGCTTAGAGTTCGAGAGAAAAAACCTACACTGAAGATGATTGGTTTGCAATTCTGCAGTGAAACTGTGAACACACACTGTTCCAGAGGCTTGGGTTGTTGTGGATCAATAACCTCTGGGTCTGAAAAATAATCACCATACAGACTTTGAGTTTACTCATATTAGGTCTTAGGAAGCATAGATAACTACTTTTTTTACTAATGCCTTTGAGACTGCAGCCTACTTTGTTCGGAAACAATTTCATTACCCAGAGACAAGCAAGGAAGTGAAGGCAAAAATCTGAAATTATCTGTGCCTTAAGTCAGGCCTCTAAATAGGGAAGAGTCTATTATTACTGATAATGCTTTTACAGAGATCCTGCCAGGGAAAATTTATGTGCATATAAGATAGCTGTGCTGAGAGAGGATAGATTGCTGTTTGGAGCAGAAAACTTAGAAAATGCAATGATCTAAGTCACAGCCCTTAAAAACCATTCCAGTCCCTTTGTTGGAACTTCAACATTATGGCTAGCAGGTCCAAAGATAAATATTTCTGAGCCCTTGGAGGCAAAGATGAAGAGAAATCATATCAAGTCACTGGAAACTGCCACGGCAAGTTTGGATGTCAGATTTTTTTAAGCTACCGCAGCCATTTTTCACAGAACTTTAGCACCTTGCCTTGACATAGTAGCTGCGTGATAAAAAAAGAAGTTCCATTCTGGCAATGTAAAAAGCGACACTTTGCTAGCGCGTTTTTACGCTGGTATTGAGTGGAGAAAAAAAGCATAATACCCTAAAAACAGTAGATGCTTCTAAAATTACACATAAGTGCTATCAAATCTACAACACATGGTAGTGCAACAGGTCAGCTTAACAAAGCTTTTCGCCAACAGGCAACCTGCTTTCCAGGATCCGTTGCTTTAGGGGGAGAGACTGTCTCGCTGCCTTTGGGTTCTGCAGCTCTGGAATGTGGGCTTTTTACCGTGATGGAAAGAAAATCAAATCTTATGTTACGCTGCATTATGTTACACTGTGTTGTGGAGAATTGCTTGAGTTCATTGCAAAAATACAGATATTCCAATATGTGGAACTCGGGGACAGTAAAGTGGCTTAGACTGTCTGAATGTGAATACACAGACACACGTGCACATTGTACAGCCGTGTGCAGTTCCCTGACAGCGGAAATAAATATCCAGGCTATTCTAAATTTGGAGAAATGTAAGTTTGTATTTGAAAAAAACATGATAGTGTGAGGAGGGTCTGAAAACCAGTCAGGCTCTGAGTCAACAAAAGCGAAGTTACAAGTTTATGCGTGGTTTTCCAGAAGTCCCTTGTCATCAAGAACATAACCTTCTCTTTAGTTAGGACTCTCTTGTAGTTTTTCATGTAGAATCATGGAATCGTTCAGGTAGGAAGCAATCTCTGGAGATTATCTAGTCCCACTCCCTCTTTGAAATACTATCAATATTGACTTCAGGACTTCCTCTCTTTCTTCCCAAACTGGAGAGTTCAACATTACCTTTGTTAAATTTATTCCTAACAGTGCTAAAACTTTATTTCTGTCATGTTTTTTCCCCAGCATGCAGTACTGATAAGACAGCTGTAAATGACAGAATTTCTATGTGTTGTTCCTTAGCTTAGCATTGTATTAATTTGTGTCTGCTCTCTAAACCTGCACCCCTTCTCATGGTCTAAGAGTGGAGGACATGTAAAGCCTAATAGTTATCTCACTGTATGTTCTCACCTAAAATTCATTCTTTTCTGGAGAAGGACGTCTGGGGAGTAAGCGTGGGTCTGCTGCTTCTTGCAACAAAGTGAATAATTGATTTACCTTTGTGATTCATGGATCTTAAGAGAAAGCCTTAAGGGATGACGAAGGGCATGGCGTTTCTTTAAGAAACTTACTCCTTCTACTTCACCTGTTGCTCCCTAAACCCAACGATGCTTTGAGAACCTTTCTTACTATTACTCCCCCATCGTAAGACATGACAAGCAAGCAGTGGAAAACTCTTTTCTGTGGAAAATGTGCACTGAAATTGATGTAGCTTTATTATTCTGAGTAAGACTGTTATACCGTACTCATTACTATAGTATGTGAGTACTTCCCAGTAGCATTTAAAGAACATGACTAACATCTGTCATACACTCATCTACTCCTTGGGTGGGGCAGAGAAGCACTTGTGTAAAGTTTCTGGTGTTCTTTTAACACATATGCTATGCATTACTGTTAGTGAGGGCAAGGTCAAAGAAATGCGCCTTATGTTCGGCAGGCGTTGCGGGTTGTGAATGTTCTTATCCACTCCACAACTGTAGTTCAGTTCCTGAAATGGTCTATGCCCTCCTTGTAGAGCACAGCTACTAAATTTGTTTTTACAAATAATTGGTTGCTTTCTGAGGTTCACTGGTTTTTATAGAGGTCTGCTTAGTAATTTTCATGAGAGTCACCGAGCAGTAACTAGTGGATTGCTTCCACCTTTACAGAGACAGCATTATTCTTTGGAAACAGGGGAGTAGTTCTTGCCAGTGACCAGGGGAATGGTGAGCAATAGAGGCTCTGCCATAGGAACATGAAGCTATCAAATATGTGGGATCATGGCAAGATCTGCTGAAAACGTAACCAGTGGCACACATCTGGAGTTGTGTGCCTCTGCTACAGATAGTTCTTCTATGGCAAGGAAGCAAATGTTAAAGAACTATCCTGAAACTTTAGGTGATTTTTTTCCTGGTTGTCTGCAACCTGGAGAATCCTTACAAAAATGACCATAATGATAGCCGTGACTGCAAATATTCTGGGAAGCTAAGATAGACAGAGGAGATAAAATTTTATGTGATTGTGGTGGTGTAAGTGGGTGAAGAGATGTTCCAGCACTTTGTTTTAGATGGATTTCCATAGACACTGGTGTTTTATGCTGGGATATACTGTGTATTGTGGTAATTGAGAAACACTGAGTTATTGCAGTTGTCACCAGGAAGAGCTAGAGTTTTCTTGCCAACCTGGTACAACAATCTTGTTAGAGCATGGCCTTACCACACTCTTCAGTGTTGGTGAGAAATCCCAAATTACTCAAATATAGATGTCTAAATGTTATGTTGTAGCCTGAGCTAAACTTTTACGTTCTTTTTATACAACCTATGAAGAGGGATAGACACCTCCACACAGTGTTTTATCTGACCGATAGATGAAATTACTTGCTCTCAGGAGGTGAGCATCTCTCACTATAAATTATATAAAGGGAACCTAGAGTGACACTCTCATCCTCAAACATATGTCATTCCTGTGCCTGTGTTAGTGCAGATGAATCCCACCTATATTTGTTCACTGACTAATGAAGACCCCAAAAATCTTCAGAAACTTCTGTTATTTTTCATTCACTAGAAATTTCTTCTGTGCTTAGGCTTATCTTCAGCTGTGAAGCACTTCACCTTACCCTGTACTAAAGGGCATGACTGTACGTGTGAAAGATAGGTCTCTGTATCATTACAGATTATTGACATGTACATTATTATCATCTAAATAGTCCATATAATAGGCAGTAAGGAAAAACTCATCTTATGGTATACCAAAATAATAGATGCCAGATGAAAGTGAGGTTTCCCCATCAGGTTTTGGTGGAATCACTCCAGAAAGACTCAAAACATTTTAGTAAATTACCTTTTCCTCCTGTCAACTCTTTTAGCAAATGTATCATAATCTCCATAAGACCATGTAACTCACAGTCAAATGCCCCAGATGAGAAACCATCTTCTGTGTTCCATATGCAGACAGAGGATCATCTGTGCTGCTAAAAAGTCTCCATTCTGTGTTCTGGCGTGATTTCAGACTGTTCCAAGTTTAGATTATGAGCATCAGTTAGATGAGGTTGTAGTTGGCCTTTGTTTAGTTATGCTACAAGCTTACTCAGGAATGGTAGGGCAGGTTGGAGGGGAGAGAGCTGGTGTCCAGAAGTGGTTTCTCAAGGATTGAAATATGTGGTTTGGAGTTATTCCAAGCTGTCTTTCACAGGTTAAGAAATGCATAGATTGAGTTAAACCTTAGAGCTAGACCTTTTTATGGTGAATAAATGCTGTGAAATTTGGTAACACCATAAATTTCAGTGGGTGTGTATAGAATGGATATTGTTTGCTAGCAAGCATGAACTTTTCAGTGCAGCAAAGCTGACGTGACTGTTCTTTTCGGGTATGAAATAGGCTTTTAAAAATCTGTTATGCTTCTTTTTGTCTGTGTGAGGTGTCATAAGTACTGTCAGGATTTCAGTGGCCATCCTTCTTCCTGCCTAGGGTATCAGAGAACCAAAAAGTACATGATCAGTAACAAGGAACCACCTTTTTATTAGACAAGCTGTGAGCTTGTGGTCAGTGACAATGAATCACAATTTCCTTCGCTCCCTTCCTGTAGATAGACTAATGTTGACTTTTACCATTCTTTGCATGGAATTTGTTGGAGAACAAGTATTTTGGTCAATGGAAGAACCTGATCCTTTTTGATGTCTGAGGTTGGGAAGATGTGAATAATGTAATGTAGATAATGAAGATTATGACACTTTTGTCTTTAAATACAGGCAATGTCTGGACTACAGATAACCTTTCAACGTTTTACAGACAATGAGTTCTTTCATTTGTATTTCCTTGCAAAACATTTGTGACCTTCCTGATAAATTTATTGAAATCTTTGAAGGTGATACATCTGAATTATTTCACAGTAGACTCTGACAATGTACAATGAGACTCTTGAGATATGACAATAATCTACAAAATGCCGTGAAGCTTTTGAGAACTAATCTTCCTTTCATTATTGTGAAATTATTTGCCCCGTTGAGAGCAGTGCAAAAAACTAAAATGGCATTAAAACTTATACAGAAGCTGTTGTTCTAGGTGTGGGAGGGCCATGACTGTAAGGATATTCCTGCCTTGTCTTCTTGAACAGACTTTGTCATCATGATAGCAGAAATTTGCAGAAATGTTGATCCCACTTATGTCAAGATGGGTTTTGTCATTTATTTTTATTTAGATATTGACTTTGAGAGGTGAACTTCCTGGTTTTGTTGTTTGTTCGTGTCTGCCCCCCGACCTCCCCCCCATCCCCCTCCCACCCCGGGAAATCTTTACTAAGGACTCATCTATAGGACTCTGGAAATGTCTGACAGAATCCGAAATCCTTATTACCCGGATCACACTTACAATTAGTATACTGTTCAGGAAAACCCATTTCTGCTGGTGCTGTCATTTCACAGTGGAAGTTTAAAAAGAAATGTGAATTGATAACATGAAAGTATACGATTTTTATTCCCCCCCCCCCCCCCCCCCGAGGTCTGTTTCCTTACATTTTGAACCAACTTAGTTTCTATTGATATTGTTGCCTTTGTCTGTGTGAGGCACTTTGCTTCACAAACCACTACCAATTATTTCACGATTGCTTTGATCGTAAATCTTGTTAGGCAGTTTAACTGCAATGTGTATTGAAATAGTGTTTACTTTAAAGGAGAACGAAATATTTTCAGATCCTTAACAAAATGCTATGAAACCAGTCACGTTTGAGACTTAATCAGCTGATTTTGTTGTTCTAAATATAAATGATCTTTTGTGTTCCTTGCTTTTTAGTATTTTCAGGCAAAGGCAGTGATTTATTTGCTGATAAATTTAGTATAATTTCATGTCACGGAGAGTTGGCTGGCTAAAGGATTTGATAATGGGATACTGAGCTTTTCAACTCTACATTATTTAGCTTTCATCCTTCACTGGAGTAATGGCAGAGAATCTGGTATCTGAGTGGCCTTACAGACCATTTGACAACCTCAGTTTGCAGTAAACCAGTGCCTGCCTTGCTCAAGAGAGACGAGCTTTTCCTCCAAACTTTCTGGTTGATATTTTACTATAGCGTGTCTTCTAAAGATTTTCAGACACATGTAGCATTCTTTCTTTCTTCTGACAAGAGAAATGCCTGAGTTAGCTGGGGTAAGTGGGAATGAGAAAGTGTAAGGGAAAATAAGACTAATGAAATAAGTTCAGAAATTGCTGATTCTTTTTCTCTGCAATGACATGCTCCATTGTACAGGTCCTGTTTAAGCTTTGAGGCTTCCCTTGATAGGAGACAATTTCAGTTCCGTTTTTTTCATGTGTAACTGTCTAGGGACATACTGGTTTCTTCACAAGAAATCAGTTTGCAGAGTCCTGAATCCTTTAGCTAATGACTTTGGAGCCAGTTTCAGTTGTGTGTAATGACTTAACACATTTCAGAGCATTTATTTTCTCTGTTGTAGTTTCTTGGAAATGAATAAAGACTTCTGAGGGACAACCTCAGGAGATGTTCCTAAATGACCCAAAACAAATGAGTATGAAAACCACACTTTTGTTGTCAAAGAAAGATGAACATTTCAGACGATGTTCAGAGGCAGAAACCCTAGTGCTGTTTATTTCTGTCTTCTTTTCTGACAGGTCAAGAAATTCATTTTCCATTGTTACCTGTTACCATATTTTTCAAGAACTTTGGAACTGCAGCATTATCTAAACTACTGGCAAAACTTGCAGTGATCCTAAGTGATCTTGCATGAAGCATACCAAATTCAGTGGTGTAGTAACACATATAAAATGCAGAAACAAGCCTGAAAAACATCTTAGAACATTCTCTTAAACAAGGAAATAGATATATACAATTTCTAGGCACACATTTAGTACTTCTATATGTCTGTCTAGCTGAAGTCGAGAGCTAGATGCCTGAAGGCTGAGAGCTCAAAATTTGTGCATTTGTTAGCTTAAACAATATTTTCCCCTTGCTTTGGATTTTACAATTTAGAATAGACAATGCAACTGTTATATAGAGAACAGACAAATGTGCATCTTACAGAGATTTAACAGTTGCTATAGTGCTTCTAGCTTTTCAGATCAAAACAGAGTAAAACCTCTGGTAACCACAAGCTTGGAAATATGTCTAAACTACTGAAAATTCAACAGTCAGTATTTAGGCAGCTGCGATATTTTAAATATTAATCAATAAGATACATAGGTAATATTATTTGGATCTGAGAACCATGTATTAGCCAACGTCATACTGCAGGAAAGGGATCATTAGGTCAGTCAGCACCTCTTTGCAATTTGATTTTCAGCCTCAGGAGGAAACAGACCTGCAGCTGTGAGCGCAGTCAAAAGAGTCGTGGGGCCAAGATTTCATCCAGATTCTATGGACACCTTGCAGGATTTGCACAGATACTTCTGTCTCTTTTCCTCACAGGTAACCTCTTTGCACAATATGGAAATTATTACAAGGCTCCCAGAAAAGCCCAGATGTCACAAATGTGAAACTACATGGAATACTGAACAAAGAGAGCAAAAGCAAAAGCGAGAAAACAAAGATAAAAGGCTCATGCTACAGGGCTAAGGGCTACATGCAGGATTCTGAAGGGCATTTTTAAACGCCATGTCTGGAAAATTCAACAGCCAGAGGGATAACACACAATTTGATAAACTCTTTTGAAAATTCAGTTCTTATGATGCCAAAAAAGAAAAAACAGTCTTTGGAAAATGTGGCTCCATGTAGCCCAGCCTTGAAGGAAAAGTAGTCTTGTGGTAGCCATCACAATATTTGCTGAAAGATCAGGATTTTGGCTGACCCCATTATGGGAGGTGTTTTCTGCCATCTTCCTGAATGTAACACTCCTTGGAAACGTTTAAACTGAAGTTATTTTGGGAAACAACAATTCTGTGAGTCTGAAATGCGCCTCAGGTTTGCCTCTGTTTTACGGATGGCAGGGCAAGTTCTGCATAAAGCCTTGCCTGGATTTATGGCAGATAGTGCCAGGGTCAGAACCTGGATGCTTCCCGGACAGACCTGCTGCGCAGGCTGCTCCACTGCCACTGTGAGCTTGGGGCTGTCTTAGATCCAGATTTTCCCTTCAACCACTTCTGGTGTGTAAGATTAATCTTCCAGAACTGCCAGGAGTAGGAAATGAGAGCCCTTGCTTAGCACAGACTTCTGCATTCATCTTCCTACGTACCGTGAAGATGTACTTACTTTTTGTTTTTCCTTAAACAACAAAGAGCAACTTTTCAAAGAAGGTGTTGCACACCCTTTAGTTCTCTTTTTCATGAGCAAGAAATAGAGTGAAATATAGATATTGTAAAACACACAGCACGTCTCTGAGTGAAAACAGACTTTCAGAAAAGCTAAAAACAATGAAAGGAAGAGTGTGAATTTGCTCGTCTATGACATTTATTCTTCCCTGAATACATTTTTTCAGAGCTCAGGATTCTGGTTTCCTGCTTCCAGCACACAAAAAAGCAATGGCTTTCTTTGACCTCATTGACTTAGTGAACCGGACAACTTTCTGACCAAGCTGAAAAAAAATATGTCAGAAGCAGATTATGCTTATTTAGAATCTGGGAGAAAGAAATCTGCTGAAGCTTCTCCTCGTGTGCTGAGGGGGAGGTATGTTCTGTGTGGAAACCCTTACCCCCTCCATCGATTGGATTCTGCTCTCATTTGTGGATGAGAGGACTTGAACTGTTGAAGTCAGTTAAATTACAGTGATGTTGATCACTGGAGAATTGGGCCCTCTGGGTGAACAGATTTAGAAAAAAGAAAAAAAGCATTGGTTACTTGCAAGCATCCAGTACAGCTGTGGCAAAAGTCTGTTGTTTATATTTACACCTTTCAAAAAGGAGACTGTGTTTAGTGGTGTGTTGCTACAGCAGCATTTGGCTGCGCATTGCAACTTCTAATTAGAGATTTTACAATTTGATGTGCCAAGCACAAAATTTTTAAGGTGATAATCACTTTTGTTGCTGGAATTTTATTCATTGAAATAGTTAAAAAGCCCAAACACCATTTAGAAAGAACCTATCTATTCTCCCCTCAGGTTAGTATTCACAGCCGTGAATTAACTGGAAGAATAAAGGGTAGAACTTTAACTACACTCCAGGTCCCATCTTGGTCCCTAAATCTGTATGGGTAATGCAGTCTGCAGGTCACGTGGCTTTCTCCAGTTGAAGTCAGTGCTGAGAACAGTCATTGACTGGAGCATAATTAAAATTGGACTCTCAGAGGATGATCTTTTTTCTTAGTAGGGTACTGTAATTACACATTAACTGGTTGTCTGCTGTGCTTGGGGCAGTAAAAGCACAACAGAATTTATTTCTCTTCCCTGTATTTTTCTGTGACGGCCAAGGGAAATTTTCATGCAGACCTCCTATCCAAAAATACATAAATCCATGCTGTGTTTTCATATATGACATACTGTATGGCTCCATGTACATTACGAAGATTATCCAAATAAGAGCAGTCAAGGCATTCCAGTAATCTGGAAATATCCCTCAAAAGAGGAGAGAAGGTTTTTTTCCTCCTGCTATATTTTACCGTCGTAATGGACATCTAAAAGTATAATAAAGTAAATGGCTGACTTCTCTGTGTTTTTTTAGCCTGACAGTCAATAAATTTGCCAGCAGTTGGCTCAAAATATTGTAACACGAATGGTATTTTGGATCGCACTGAGGCTCAGCAATGTTCTAGATGGAGCGCGTAGCCCTGTTGGGCCTCGTCCCACAAAGTCTACGGCATGTCATCCTTGTCTGTCCTCCCTGCCATACCCACAGGGCTCTGATGACGTTATAGCTGGGCTTCACATAGGCTAAAGCTCATAAAGCTGAAATTTTGCTTCATATGAAGGCAGTAGTCACAGTCAATGAGTTTAACAGATGCAGCGGGCCCTCTTGGTGTAGTCAGGGAGCTTAAGGAATCAGATTTTTTCCCAAGATAAAAAGTAACGAAGTGTTACATGAAATAATTAGATTTTTTTCTTTTTTTTTTCTCTTTTTTTCTCTTTTGGCTGTTTTGCAGGATGGAATTTTAGAGCATACATACAAGCCTGGAAGTTTCATTTGAGATGTTAATTTTAGGATGCTATCCCAGTCCCTGTGGACTGAAAGGAGCTGGGCAGAAACGGGAGGTGGGAAATGAGCTGCACTGGTATGATGCAATATAAAAGACAAAGGCAAAAGGCTCATGATTGCTTTTAAATAATCAACAGGGATGTTGCAACAGTTTTTATTAAAGTAATATTATAATTCATTATACTAATAAAAATCAACAGGAAAAGAGAAAGAGTAATAACTCTTTGTGTCAACATTGTATGGTCATCTCAGCTCTTCCAAATCAGTAGCTCTGTAGAGGTTAGTGCAGCTCCTTGTCATGTGACTGTGTATATGGTGTCAGAATCATTTTAAAAGGGACTTTTTGAAGCCCAAATGGTAGAGCAAATTGTGGTATAGTTTCTGCGTTTGCCGTTTTGCTTTGGGACATTGAACTGTCAAAGTGGCATTGCAACAAGACGGATACTGCTAAGCTGAAATTCTCCTCTTCCTAACTGGTGCATCGCTTTAAAACCTCTGATATGCCATCTCATTCCTATGGGACTTTGTGTAGGAATGATGTAGGAGTACTGTTACGTATACCTTATATGAAATAACTGTGCAAATTATATATTTAACAGTAGAAATGTAACAACATGCATAGATCACAGTGCAAGTGACCAGCTCAGCAATCAAGAGCATTCAATTGCAGGTGATTAGCATTTGGGCAAAATCTTTTATTAGGAAAAAACCCTTCAACTAGTGAAAGCGAAGTGCTAAATTACCAAAAATATTTAGGTGCCCCAGTAAATAGGTTTGGCCTAAAAAGATGAAAAACAAAAGAAAGCAACTCAAAGCTTTGGAACTGAAAAAAGTAAATTTTAAACTAAATTATATTGAAAATGAAAATAATAATTAACAACATCACTCTGGTTGTTGAGTTGTTCTTAAAGAAAATACAGTTTCTGGTTCCCCAAACTAGTTCCATCGTAGAGGAATGATAATATTTCACTGTTTCTGCCCCATGTCTACTTATTTTGTCTCGGTACCATTCCACACTAGAGAAAAGGAAAGAAACTGAGGGATATGAAAGACCTTTATTCAGCTCTTCTGAAGCGCATTACCCCTGCCCACAGAATAATCAGAATGTAGGTGAAACAAAAGCAGCAATCACCCTTCCTTTTGCCAGAAGCAAAGCTACTGCAGTCCCTTGGTGAGTATAAGAAACAAATTTCTGCAGAAGTCTTGATATAAAGCAGGTACTGTATTGTAAAGATAGAGTTACATATTTTGGTTTTCCCCTATGTGTGGATAAAATTTTTCCCTCCTGGTGCGGGTACAGTTTTACTGTACAGCTGCATTTATTTACATGTGTTCCTGGAACTGCGAAAAATTCTTCGCCTAGATTTATAGGTTGGTATGTATACAGCGGTTTGGCTTCTCCTAACGTTTTCTTCCCAAAACAAACCCAGGTCCTCTGGGTACACGAGGTGTGTGTGGCAGCAGTGCTGCCTTCTGGGTTTTGTAGCCTGACCTGTACTTCAGCATTTCTTCCCTCTGTTCCTCTCCCCTCCTACAAGCTGGAAACCAAGGACAAGAGCAGGACATGCACAGCAGCAGATAAATCACCGCACTGCTCTCTCAGGGCCAGGTAACTAGTGGTGGTGTTTTTGAAGCTGGAGGACTAGCAACAGAGCCTTCCAGCTAGACCTCGTGTTTACAGAAGTGAGGCAAACCATCAGCTGCATAAGATGTAGTGTTAGCAAGCGTATCTGTGGGGAGGGAGAGAGGTAGCAAAGCTGACAAGGAAAGAAGATTGATCAGGTTCTTGTTGTTAAAGAAATGTTCTCTGTAACAGGGTGTGGAGCAGCTTTTAGCTATTCGGTGGCCGTGGTCAAAATGCATGTAGCTTTGTGGGGGTGGGTGCAGTTTCTTTAAAGCTGCCACAAAAGTCAACGGAGGAAAGAAGCTGTACTTAGCCACGAAACGGAGAGGGTTTGTGCATGTGTGAACACAGTGCATTTTCTCTCTTCAGTATGTTCCTTTTTCAGTTTCAGAGAAAAGTTACTCCCGTGGCTTTTGCTGTCAGCAATAGATGGGAAAACCCTCACAAACCTTTGGCACTGCTTAGGTGAAAGTTCCTCCTGCTTCATCTCTTAGATAAAAGCTTTTTTTCTGAATCAAAGGGAACAGGCTCTCTCCCTCTCTCTCCCTCTCTTTCTCCTTCCCCCTGCCCCCCTCTTTTCTCTCCCTCTCTCTTTTCAGCTTGGAAGCTGACAAGAGGTGGATAAAACTGTAAGTTATTTAAAATAATAATTGGCTTATTTTCAAGATAATGGTAATAAGGATGAAGCAGATATACACCACACATTCTTAACTTTAAACACATTAGTAGTCTGAGTGATTTAATGGAAACTCTTTTCTGGCTTCATCCTCATTTGAAAGAGTCCTAATTAGGTAGGCAGCAGCTATTGAGAAACAGCGGCCTGAGTTTACTGAGTGTATAATTCTGAATTTGGCTCTGGCTTCAGATCTGTCTGAATAAGATTAGTCTGAGAAATTCAGAGCTTTCTGTTCTTGAGGTTTTCCTTCAGCAGCTTACAAATGTCACTGTTTATGACACTGCAACATTTGGAAGCTATAAAGTTATTGCACCAGAAATTATTTTTATAGTGTACAGTCATTCAGTTTCAGAGAGCGTAAATCAAAAATAAAAACAATTGAGTAAATTCTAACTCTACCTTGAATAAAAAAAAAGTCCATATTTTTTTGTTTAGCCAAATTCTGGGAGCTAAATTTCAGTCCAAGTGATTTTATTTTCAGCTAACCCTCTCTGCCTGAAATTACTCTGAACAGTTTTCAAATGGGTTTGAAATTATCCCAGATCTATTTCTTGTGATTTAAATTTAGCCATTTGTCTAGTGGATTAAAGAGCTCAGTTTCCAATGGGCTGACCTCCATTTATCATGTGAATTTCTTGATCTTCTTGCAAATGTCAAACTGTGTAAGAATGCTTTAAGAGAAACAAATGATCCAGCCAGTTAAACTAACTCCAGAAAATAAAATATCATCCAGAATTTTTTCTCCCAGAATATGGGAGTGGCTGGAATACCCCGGGGCAACACTGCAGAGGAGCATTTAAAGTGAGCAAGAACAAAATTTTAAAGTGAAAGGGGAACTCTGTGGTTTGATCAAGTCACCCAGTGAAAATAAAAACAAAATACTTAATCTGTCTTTAAACTATATGAAGTGAGTCAGCCTCTATAAGTAACCTTGCTGAGCAGAGCTGTTAAATTACTGAGCACTCACTTAATGGTCCATCACATGTTGTTTAATAGACTCACCCACAGAGCCCAGCCGGTGAGTGGGAGGGATGAGCCGCCTGCATGGGCCGTTCCTGTAGTTCTCCCATGAGCTGTATCAGAACCGGGTGCAAAATTACATATTTTGAGCTATCGTTGTTTAACCTTTACACGGCAGTAGGACCAAAAGTTAAAAACCTCGTGTTAATTGCTCCCAAGTACTAGATACTCCACAAATAATTTATAAATTATTGTCCCTGCTGCAAAGTAAGACTGTAAGAGTGATGAACATTTTATAATAAGTAATTAAAAGTTTTGATGCCCTTGAAGTATTTAGCAAAATGAGCTGATCCAAATTCTGGATTTTCATTTTTGAGCTATCTGCCAGCACAGTATTCCTGCTTATTTGCGCAGATTGGTTTCTTTCCCATTCTCTCTTCTGCCATAAATGACTTTATGTCTTTAGACTGTAGGAGCATCTCCTTGCCCATTTTGCTGAGCATGAAGGTAGATTTTAGCTTCACTAAGTGAAGATAGGCATTGCAGATTGATTGTAAGAAGTAGTCTGTTATGTAGGACAAAAGAAATCCAAAGAAGAGTATAATTTGTAATGGAACAGAATTGCGCTCTCTTTGAACTCTATGTTTTGCATTTCGTGTTCTCTTTATGGCCTTTCTCAAAGCATTAATAGAAGTTTCTTTTGGACTGAAGGGGTGTTTAACCTTGGCATTAGGAGTAAATTGCTGAGCTCCTGTGTAATCTTTCCCATTCACTGTCTTGAATGGCCAAATGAGTGTAATGCTGAACTAGGAATGCAATAGTCAGAGTGCATTTTAGATAGTCTTCTTTGATGGAGCAGTGGTACAGTAGGAAAAAACCTAGAAGATAAAAAAATCCTTTGGCAATTCAAGTTCAAAATTAAAAAAATGAATTTCCATGTTGCAGACTTTAGTAATCTCTAATGTAGATGTCTGCATCTGAGCCAATTATGCAACGCTGTTAGCCAGGAGAAATCTGGTTAACATGGTCAACTGACTGATTAATCTGACCAAATGTGGGCGGCTACCACAGGAATAAAATAAAAGCTATCTAGTCTATGAAGACTGATTATATTGACAACGTTTTTAGCCTAGATATAGGTGTTATAATCTCACCTTTTTTTGTGAGATCTCGTTGAACAGTTTTTGGAAAATTTGAAGTTAACACCATTTTAGCAAAAGTTTCTGCTTATCTTCCTTTCTTGCAGTCTTTTAAGCAGTAAATGTGCATATAAATATCCAAATTTCTACCCATGCAGAAACTCTCCTTTCCAAGGAACTGTTGTGCTGGCTGCTGATTATCACAAACTGATTAAAAGTCTGCCCGTGTGTTTCTCCCAGTTCTAGGCAAAGCACTGAGCAAAACTGATCAACAGCAAATAATCGCCATTCATCTAAGACTATTCCTTTAGCTGCTTTGCTGGCGATTAATCCTCAAAACAGGAGATCTTCACTTGGTTTGGGTACTCCCTCAGACACAATGGGAGTGGGGTGTAGCAAAGCTTTGGTCCTCTTTCAAGGGCAGTGAAAGTCCTATGTGTGTTATCAGCAACACACTGAAATGGAAATATTGGAACAAAACTTCTTTTGCTCTTCTGGTGAATATTCTGATGTGCCGGTAGCATTGCAGGATTCTCAACCTGCTGGTGAAACAGCACTGACAGCTGCAGGAGCCTGTTTTAATAGGTGGGAACGTGGCCCTCCTGTTAGGAGCTGCAGAGCCCACCAGAGCACTCAGCTGCAGCAGGAGGGTGCCTGACCCTCCCTCGTACTGCCCTGGCTCGACAGCAGGATGCTGCAGCTCCCTAACCAGCTAGAAACAGGCATGAAAAGAAAGCGTATCCATGCATACAGTCTGCATCACCCTGCTTTTTTCCTCCCAGTTACTTAAACGGTAAAAAAATTTAAAACAAATGTGTTTTACAGTTTGATCTTTTTATTGTAATAGGTCAATGTAATACATACAGAATTAAGATGAAAAGGGCATCTGAAATTAAGACATTCAAATGGAAAAATCATTTAAGCAAAGATCACGTTACAGTAACAGATATGGAAATGAGGTCTTTAATATGATTCTGTTTAGGACAAAGGGCTGCCTGCAGTAGATAGATCTCCTTTTTTCTCCAAAATTCAACAAAAGAGATATGTTCCAACTGCAGGTTAGAATAGCAGTGCTATTCTTGCAATGTGGATTTTAATTTGGACAGTGTGGCTTCAGCCCCAAGCTCCCTGTCAGCTGCTATTCTGACTAAACTCCCAGGCTACTTGCTACTTTAGCCTAAATTAGTTGAATTGGTTGAGGCAGCCCAAAATGAGAACACGTATTTTTTTGTGGAATAGATGGCCTCATTCTGAACCAACTAAAAGTCACTAAATACCACCAAGATATTTTCAGTTTTATTTTAGTCTGTAAATCCAGCTTGGACAATTGTAACCTTTGGAGACCTTTTCTCTTGCTCTTCTTTTTCTTCTATAGGCAGATGGCAAAGGAAAATGGAAACTCCCACTAGACACTTCAAAAGAGTGCTAGTAAGAAAGTCTATTAACTGCTCTTCTTATCTCCATCGGAATCAGTTAGGTTCCTGGGAATTACTGCGCTGTGTGTACAGCAGAAGTTCAATCACAGGAACTGGAAGATTGTAACAGGTAATGCTATACCAGAGTTAGAAAGGTAAAAATTGGGGTGAAGTTAGAATTCTGCATAATAATATCTATTGTTATGAATGTCAATTAGCTCCCTTCTTAAGTCACACAAATAAGAGTTTTTATGTCAGCTTATAGGACTGCATTCCAGTGAAGAGCGATTAAAATGTGAGTTCAGCCAGCCTTCAGTGGTGTTGCCGAACGGAGTAATTGCCCCCACTCCTGCTTTCATCTGTGTGTTCCCATGCCCACTCTTGTTTGAACAGGAGCGATTTTGTGATTGCATGAAGATGCAGATGCAGATCTGATCTGACCGAGAATTTTTTGGTGGGGGATCGGGTTAAGTCTTGATTCTCAGCCGGATCTGAGTTGCTGCAGCTCACTGCATGCTGGATGGATGATGGTGCTGACACAGAGCAGGGGTGCAAGTCTGTATCTTCGGTTAAGGAGAATAGCAAGAAACTCTTTTCTTTTGGTAAAGAACTAAGCTTAAGCTTAAGCTAACTGCAAAACCACACTTGCAGAATATGACTTGAGGGTAAAAGGGGCAAAACCATCCTCTATTTCTGGTACATGCTTTTGGTGCATACTTTTCACAGGGTTTGTTGAGAAGATATGGAAAATAAGTAACTGTTTCATCCTCCGTTAAGTGGAGATTGCCCCCATTGCTGGGTCTGAGGCCACTGCTGATCCAGGAATCATTGCTGCATAGGATAGCAACGAATGAAGCCTGATATGAAACCCTTAGTCTTTTAGGTGAAATCTAAAAATCTGAAATCTAAGATCTATTAATTAACTAGAATCCTTCTCTAGAGAGAGAATCAGACTCACCACGTACAAATGTATAGAAGCTTCCTACTTTAGACATGTGCCAGTGCCAGTGGGAGATAGAGAGAGCGATTTACAGTATGGAAGCAAACATGATGTTGATTTCAGTTTTCTCCACTTTTTACCTACCATTTCTTTTGGGGCTGGGGAAAGGAAAGAAGTTTTGAAAACATCTTCCACTCCCTTCAAAAACCTCAACCCACTATCCCACCTGTCATTTACCTAAGAAAAAGCACAATGAAATGTCTGTGCTGCGTGCTGCTTGTAGCCTGGTTAAAAATGTCATTGCTAGCTAGTTTGATATGACTGTGTCTGTGAGTCCCACGTAGTAAGAGCAGGTGTAAGGCCAAAGACCTTACAAATTGTTGGAAGATAGGTGGCTGGATAGAGTAGAGAGCTCCTCTGGTTCTGTTTGAGAGAAAAACTGCAGCATGAGCTTTTAGAAGGCATCAGAGAAGCTGGTGTCTGCTGGGTTTCTGAACGCCACCGCTTGAGGAGAAGCTGCAGTTGAGGCTTGTCCTCAGCTACCTGACACAGATCTGTGGGAAGGCAGCTTTCATTGGTTTCTCATAACTGCTTCTCAATACGATAATCTTTTCTAGTTCTCAAGTGGCTTCTTTTGATGGGTGGAATAAATGTTACCACGACTTTTACCCAAGCTTACAGTCAAAATCTATACAGATCGTGAATTTTGGTTTGACGTAAGTTGCTCAAATGACCTTGGGTTGTTTAATGGCCTTAAATAATATGTAGATGCAGGGTTAGGCTTATATCTGAACAATTCAATCTTTTTTCTTTCCTTTTTTTCTTTTTTCTAGGTAACCTTTTGACATGTTTGTCTAAAAGATCTGTCCTTTAACTAAACAGAAATAATGATTTTCCCTTTCGCTCTCTGTCCCTTATCTTTCAATGTAAATACGTCATTCAGACAAAAGTTACTCCCCAATTGCAGGTGTACACCTCAAGTCTGTTTTTTGGTATTGCTGGCAAATCTGGTGGACTCTGCTATTTTCACAGCAATGTGAATCTGAGACACAAGTTGAGCTTGCAAATCCCAGTCCAAGCTATGCCAGCACATACAGCACACCTGGGGAACCCAGGCTTACAATTCATACCACCTATACCTATTCACAGGTACAGGCTACCTGCTTTAATTAAAAAAGATGGTGCCCTACAAAACTGCATTTTCTTCCTATCCTCCCTGTCTGTGTGTATGTACATATGTGCGTTAATATATTTAGTAAGATTTTATTTTGACCCTCTGGAGACCGTATATACTTTTTTTTTTGTCTTCACCCCCCTAGCAATTCAGGCTCTCAGCCGACTTTAAAGCACCTGCCTGCGAGCAGGACCCGTCCCGCCGGGAGGGAGGTGGGAGGTTGAGGCTGCAGTGGCCTCTGTCCGGGTGGCCTTTGCCATCCGGACAGGCGAGTGGGATGCTCCACCAGCTGGGCACTGCCAGTTGGAGACTGTCTTCAGAGAAGAAGAGCACCTACGACACTTTCAACTTGTCAGGTTTTACATTTTCATTTACCAGCTCTCAATTTTCTGTCTAATTTTTTGATGATGCTGAATGAACACATTTTGGTAGAAATAGCTGTTGGAAAGGCAGAGCAATTTGGTGTCTAGGATAAAATTTATTTCTAGGTCCATCTGCCTCATCGTCAGAAAGTTTTACCTCAGTTTACAACCAGGATTTAATGATACTTAAAAACACCTCTGTAGGTCTAAAAAATATTACAAACTCCTAAAAACAGCACTTATTGACCAATATTGAGATTTAATCCCTGCCAGAATTGATCCTTCAAATTTAAGTGAGATATTACTTTTGTCATAAGTATCTGCACATACAGAGACCAGGATTTTTTCCCTGAAGGAGGTAGGAGACTTTCCTGCTGATGGCGAAGTGTCAAAAAAATATAGAAACCCCTGTCTTTTTTTGGGAACAATTCTGTGCCTCAGTGAGTGTCCGTACAGGGAGAGAGGTTGTTTTTCCTGGCTGTTTTCAACTGTCCTCTCTTGTGGCTGGAACTGCAGCCTGAAGGAAGTTCCTTAGCTCAGTACTGCTAATCTCTTACCGACAGTTCCAAACAATTAAGAAATGTCCTGATTTACAGGGGGAAAAAAACCTGTTGCTGTGAGAATAATTAATGGCTGCTGTGAAAAAATAATATTTATTAATAAGGATACCTTCACATACTAATTACATAATTTTAGGCCATTTGCTTTTTCTGGTATATGACATATTTATAAATGTAATTAAAACAAATAGCACACAGAACATCAGAAGTCATAGTATCACAGAATCACAGAATCACAGAATGTTCGTGCTGGAAGGGACCTCTGTGGGTCATCTAGTCCAACCCTCCTGCTGAAGCAGGTCACCTACAGCAGGCTGCACAGGACCTTGTCCAGGCGGGTCTTAAATATCTCCAGAGAAGGAGACTCCACAACATCCCTGGGCAGCCTGTTCCAGTGCTCTGTCACCCTCAGAGTGAAGAAACTCTTCCTCATGTTCAGACGGAACTTCCTATGCTTCAGTTTGTGCCCGTTGTCCCTTGACCTGTCACTGGCCACCACTGAAAAGAGTTTGGCCCCATCCTCCTGACACCCACCCTTCAGATATTTATAAGCATTTATTAGGTCCCCTCGCAGCCTTCTCTTCTTCAGGCTGAACAAGCCCAGCTCCCTCAGCCTTTCCTCATAGGACAGATACTCCAGTCTCCTCACCATCCTCGTAGCCCTCTACTGGACTCTGTCCAGTAGCTCCTCAAGTTTCTTGAAGTGGGGAGCCCAGAACTGGACACAGTACTCCAGATGGGGCCTCACTAGGGCAGTGTAGAGGGGAAGGAGAACCTCCCTCGACCTGCTGGCCACACTCACCTTAATGCATCCCAGGATCCCATTAGCTTTCTTGTCAACCAGGGCACACTGCTGGCTCATGGTTAACCTGTCGTCCACCAGCACTCGCAGGTCCCTCTCCACAGAGATGCTCTCCAGCAGGTCCACCCCAAGCCTGTACTGGTGCATGAGGTTGTTCCTCCCCAGGTGCAGGACCCTGCACTTGCCCTTGTTGAACCTCATCAGATTCCTCTCTGCCCAACTTTCCAGCCTGTCCAGGTCACGCTGAATGGCAGCACAGCCTTCTGGTGTATCTACCACTCCTCCCGGTTTGGTGTCATCAGCAAACTTGCTGAGGGTACACTCTAACTCTTCATCCAGGTCATTGATGAAGAAGTTAAACAAGACTGGGCTGAGTACTGACCCCTGGGGGACACCACTAGTTACCAGCCTCCAACTAGACTCAGCGCTGCTGAGAACTCAGACAACCCTCTGAGTTCTGCCGTTCAGCCAGTTCTCTGTTCTCCTCACTGACCACTCATCCAGCCCTCACTTCCTCAGCTTCCCCAGGAGGATGTTATGGGAGACTGTGTCGAAGTCCTCGGGCACCTCTCCTGTCCTCCAGGACCTCTCAAAGATGATGGAGAGTGGCTCAGCAATGACATCCGCCAGCTCCCTCAGCACTCGTGGGTGCATTCCATCGGGGCCCATGGATTTGTGGACATCCAGATTGCTTAAGTGATCCCTCACACAGTCCTCCTCGACCAAGGGAAAGTCATCCTGTCTGCAAGCTTCCTCTCTTGCCTCCAGGGCCTGGGATTCCTGAGGGCCTGCCTTGGCACTGAAGACTGAAGCGATGCAGCTGTAGAAGTCATTGGTATGCTGGTTAGAGCTGGAGCACAGCATGGAAAAAGTAGTTTCTTGTGTCTGAGAAATAAAAATTTCAATTTGTTTTTCTTCTCTGTTACGAAACGTTCATCACCGGATACAGAATTTTCTTAGGAGTGTATTGTGCAAAATTGTTCGTGATTCTTCAGCTCAGTTTGTAGTCTACAGGGGCTGGAAAAGATTTCTAATGAGAGAGAAATTTAGTTCTATTCAAAGGGAAACATAGAGACGGGCTGTTCAAAGTTTCGGTAGCTGGACTGTTATTCCTTTAGGCATTTCTGTTAATGGAATACACTCATGTTGCATTCCTTTCATTTCCAGGGTAGCCTGGAACTCTCCTCACAGAGATGCTGCTCTACCAAACACTTCTCTAGTCCTCACCATGGATCTGACTCTTCCTGTTCATTGTCCTGCTCAGAGCTTTAATACCAAGGCATATAGCCCAGCTGCGATCATTTAGAAGCTGTGACATTTCTTTTGACTTGGAAACCATCAGTGTCACTTGAAATATTTCAGCTGAATTCAGTGGATATTTAAGCAAGTTCTAAATATCCAGCAAAGTGTCTACCCCAAAGTCATCTTCGCTGAGAAATGTTGATTATGTTGATATGGGCTGAATGCTTACTAAAGCATTAGGCAATAACACAAATAATCTGCAGCAAATAAGGGCAGAAGCACAGGCAATTAGGATCAGTTTTATAAATTTATTAATGTAATTTGCAGATTGTACCAATTTGCGAGACATAAAAATACTAACGAGAAAAATAATGTTAAAATACAACTGGTTCCTAGAGAAAATTACTAATAATAAAGGTCTTGAGGGAAAATATACAGGCAGAAAATAGATCAAGAGTTTAACTTAAAAAATAAGTACATGGACAAAGAGGGAAGCAGTTCCAGTAGTAAAAGCTCAGATGAAGGGAAAGCCCAAGATGCTGCCTTGGAAAGGACTGGAGGTAGCAGAGAGATCTAGAGGTGACACTGAACAACAAACAAGACATGACTTTACCTCTCATTTGTATATTATGTGGTATGGCAATAAAAGAGATGAGAACTACCTTTAGGCTGTCTAAAGAAATGAGGGAGAAGCGAGAGTCCCTCTCCCTGTGTGACAAGACAGAAACTATTTCATTTAGCTCTGAGCATCTTGTTACCAAAAATACTTTATCAGAATGTGATCAGAAGAGAAGGACAGAAAAAACAGCAAAATAATGAACAAAGAGAATTGAGCATATCAAGCTTGACTGAATCATAATTAAATGAGTTTCACAGTAATCTGTATTGGAAAGGGTTAAGTGCTGAGAAGGAATGTGATGAGAAGTAATGACATGAAATTAAAGAAAGAAAAATTAGATGTAGTATTATGAATAATTTGAACTGAACAGACTGAGCAATTGTGGGTAAAAGAGAGATTTTGGCTAAAGACACCAGGGAAAACCCTCATTTTTACACATTTTTAATGTCCACAGAACAGACGGAGTCAGGCTTTTAATGTCTCACTTAAAAGATGCATGCAGATGGTGTTTTTTCATGCATTTGAAAAATGAATTTCTACATTTTGATTATGTTGTCATTAGCAGTAGCCTTACTCGGTAATTAGGAAGCTGGTTCCTAGCATGTGTGAGAGAGAGATATATTGAGAAAGGAGGATGTTATCTCTTTGTTTCCACAGGGATGTAATTAAATGCAACCAAAAACATCATCAAAACAGTAGAAGAAATTCAAACAATAACTATGCTAACTGGAAATGGCTTTTTGTTCAGTGAAAAACAGCTGATCTTCATCAGAAAAGGCCACAGTATTTGCCAGTACTCACTCTGGCCAAGGAAGAAAAGGAAATTCCATGAGAAAAGGGTTTTCCCTGTAGTTAATACTGAGTCTTTCTTAGGTAAGCATCTTTGAATTAATACCGATTTTGAAATAAAGCTATGTGTAACGGAGTATTCTAAGTGAGTTTTTCTTTCATTCCTAGGTAACTTTTTAAGACAGAGGAGAAAAAGCCAAATGTCTTGAAGCCTGCTGCGTGGCACCAGAGGAGAAAGCAAGAGCAAGAGCGCTGCGAGAATACTCCCTGTCTGGAACGCAGATCCTGCTTCAGGAACGGTGTGTTCAAGCAGCAGCCAGGAACTGGGCCTGCCTGTGGCCCACTCTTTCCTCCGAACAACCGTTTTGGTTCTCAGAAAATCAAAAAGCAAAGCAAAAAACAACCCTGAACTCCTAGGCACTCTTGGAAGGTGAAACAATGGGTTTCTTTCCATGACACATTTGTTCCAAGCCACAGACTGTGCACGCGTGATTTTTGTTATTGTCGTTCTCAGCTTTAGGACTACACGCATTTTATGTAGGTCGGTAGGTGAGTGTCTGTGTCTTTTACAGCATGTGCTAAATATGCAGCTATACTGCTAAATGTTCCAAATGTACCGAAACTTGTCCAGGGCTTTGCCCACCAAGGCCCATTAGCCCAGGGGACCTCCCGGTTTGGGAGGCGGGAGCGCCACAGCTCCCGCTCGTACCTCTCTGGAGCTATTATTCTTACTGCCTGCAGGGTGAGGCTCCAGGCCAGATGCTGAGCATGCCTGCAGAGGCCGGTACTATAAACAAGAAGTCATCCAAGCATGCAAATCTGTCTTCGCTACCTCTTGCTGAATTACTGTGGTCCTTTCCGTACATCCTCGTTGCTTTCTAGTTACCTCCCTTTCAATATACAAAAGAGCTGCTGACAAGGATCTCGGTACTTCCTGCCCTAACCTTTTTACCTCTCAATTCACCAAATCCCTGTAGTAGTTTTTCAGTCTTTTTCATTGAATTCAAAAATTTGCTTGAAATTTCTGTTTCTTTCTGACTTTCCATTTTCATCCTCATCCTTTCACCCTGCTCCTCCCTGCATCTGCTTTTTCCACGTTCAGTTCCAGACTTTCTTTCTCATCAAAACCCATTTTTTTTTTGTACTGATCCATGGGACGCCATCTCTTCCCCTTCAATTCTTTCTTTTAATTGATCCCTTGTGTAGTCAACTGAAAGTTTTCTATGCTTCTCTAGTTACAGCTATTTGTATTGTGGGCTCCTTACAAGCCCCATTCTCTGAGGAAAGAGCTGACTTTTCCTCCGTTTCTGGGTTTAATACTGATTTGGCTGCAACTTACTTAGGGGAAGAGGTCTTTGCCAGGCTGAAGTTTGGCCATAGGGAGAAAAAAGGATCAGACTTTGCCTAATTGTAAACAGAATGGTCAAATTTCCCAGCATTATTCATGAGCTACTGGTTGGACAAGAGCTAAATGTCTGAAGTAAATCTAATAATACTGTCCACTCACCAAGACTGTGTGCATCAGCCAGATGCACATCGGTTCCTGTTTTGAAAAGCCTGAAGTAATTGTGCTGGAGAAGAGCTTTGTTTTAGTTTGAACTTTTAACACCATGGGGTTGGGAAGCAAAAGTCATCTTCTGTAAAATTGGCTGATTGCTTTCCTTTGCTGAGGAAATCAATGGTATTTTAAAAGCAAACTGCACTGAACATAGGTGTTGCAGCATGAATCTCTTTTTTTCGCTCGAGTTGCCACAGCAACATAAAATTTCCTTTCCCCCACATTAGCTTCCCTAAAATATACTTCACAAATTGTCTTTGAAAAAAAAGGCCTTATATCATGCTGACAAATTGTGCTGTTTGCTCTCTGAGTATTTGGTCTTCTGTGGAGTGAAGATTATTAGAGCAAAGCTACCCGATGTGCAGAGAATGCATCTTTCACAAATTCAACACTAAGTAAAGGGATGGAAATGAAAAGCCAGAGCTGGATTAGTTGCTGCCTCTAGACAGGCTGGGGGTCTAGCAAAAACTCCCAATAGCCTGTCTGTACTCCTCAGAGGCTGGTGTAACTGTGGGTTAGACAATCTGCCTATTGGCAGTGTTCAGAAGACAAGCAATGGCCTGTTGAGTATATTTATTAGCGGAGATGCAGTGGCTTTAAGGAGGATTCCTTTCATATTTTTCTCTCACACCTTTGCAAGAGTGGTAGCAGCTCTAGCAGGCTTTGAATTAAATATGAAGTGCATATACATTATCCTATGAGAGAAAAAACATTGAAAAGATCCAAGTGAAAAGGAATTTGTCTTAGCCAACCTTTGCTGAAGGAGTTATTAGGCTTAGAGTAATTGTTAAATAATTTAAATTTGTAAGGTTTCAGAATAGGTGTTTAAATAAAATAGTTTCTATTTGTTCAGAAATAAAAAATCCGTATCTGTCAATAGTGTCATGTCTACCAACACCGCTCTTTCTGGTGTCCCTCGTCATGGGGCGCATCTCGAGAGGTGTGAATAATTTTGCACCTTGCCAGCTGACATGTGCAGATTTAGCAGTGACGGCTGCACTCCATAGCGTTAGGGTTTAACTGCAATCATGTATTCAAGTACATCTAAAGAGCAATAATTTTTCAGTATTTAAATGGGAGCATAGACTATGCTGACTGCTGGGCCTCTCAGCAAACGTTTCTTCACACCCCTTTTTGAGAAAGTGCTTTGGTAAGGGGCTCCTTCACTTTTTATGAGGTTGGGCAAGAATGACAATATGAATATATGGAAAGGCAGGTGACCAAGGGAAGGGTTTGTGGAAGTAATCATCTTCTTCTGTGAGAAGCTTTTAACAGCTTGTGGTTGTGTCTATTTTTGAACCACAGAAGTTGTAAATAAAGCCTAGCTTAGCCTCGAAAAAGGTAGATCTGCTGACTTGGAATGATAACAAAACCCCCCAAACAAACTTAATCACCTATATGGGAAACTAGATAAACAAAATTGACCTTCCCCACTACTGCCGTCATTTCTGCTTACCTTCTTACCATGCTGCACGTATCTCTAGCAGTGGTAAGGCCAGGGGAGGAAAGGTTGATTTGATCCTTTCTGGTGATAAATAGAACACTTAATAGATGACAAATTGGGGAATATTGAATCTCTGGAGACCTAATGAAATGTGAATGAACTCTGCCCCTAGTGAGCATGGGATAAAATGCCAGCTGGTGCACGGTCTTTCCATTTCAGCTGGTATTTATCCTTTGTAAGAGAGTGTGACCAGTTTTAATGCAGCTAATACTTGCATTCAGATAAACAAAAGAACTCCCAACAACACCAGTCCACGGGTTTCAGTGTAATAAATGCTGTCTCTTGTGGAAAAGTACTATAACATCAAGTAGAAGTGGAACTGATAATCCTTTAGATATCCTAGAGAACTGAAGAGAGAATTACAGCACTGATCTTGCATCTGAATTTCTGTGGGACCTTTATGCCTGTACCATAATGAGTTAATTTTGATGGAATCCAGTATGGAAGCAAGATTCTATAGTCAGGATAGAAAAATTCCATTAAGCAACTATTTTCTACCCTTTTTTTCTTAAGGGAAATAAATTTCAAGAGATTTGTGATTTTTGCTGTAGTCTTACTGTATCGTTTTATCTTAGATAAGTTATAGAAAAATTGGTGTAATGTTGGATAATATGTCTTCTGTGGTAAAAAAACCCCTCAGTGCATGCACACACACTTGCATATATGCATACTCAATCTTTTAGCATAACACTTGCCTAACAATGCTTTTCTCTCGGGATTTTTTTGTAATTTATGAAAATGAATGTATAACATGCATAACATCTGTAAAGGAATAAAAACTATCATTTATTGTGAAAGCAGATAAACAGTCCTGTGGAAATAAAAGCTGATATTGTGCCAGTTTCAAACACAACTGAAAAGAAGAAAGCTTTTCTTTAAAATCTGTTGGAATAAGCTGGTGTTAGCCCTTAGCAAGACATTTTCCTAATTCCTTTCATCACTGACTGACTTATAGTCAGCTTATCTAAGAAGCATTAGATTTTTGATGAAATCTTTCCAGCTTTTCTTTTTTAGTCCATGGTAAATTATTTCAGACCAGCTTCTTTACATGTAACTGTACAGTTATCTGCTCTGTTCTAAAAATATTGTAAATCTGAGGCACTGATTTCGCATTCCCTGAAACCATCTCTAAGCCACATAGAACCTCACAGCAGTTAATAGGTTAGACCTAGAATTTCAGGAGCCAGGAGTGGAAAATTAATATCATTAGAAAGTCCTGGAAAACCCATAGCTTTTTCCAGAACATTGAAAACATTTTTATTGTTTTGGAGCTAGCTAGAAAGGGAAAGAATTATGAATATATTCTAGTAATTTTGGGAATGTTTTGGATTTTCCAACATTTAAAACTGCTTTATTCTTTTAGTAAGAAACAGATTCTCAAATTCACGTACAAAAAAAGGTTTACATGTGACTGTTCATTCAAATAGATCCCTTACTGACAACCTTTCCTCTTCCATCTGAAGGTGGGGTCTCTCACTGCTAATTTCTTAAATGCTAATAATGTGATTTGCGATGCTCACCACAAACAGGACGCAAGATGAAATCCTGGCCCCTTTCAACTCAATATTAGAAAATCCCACTGACCTATCTAGGTGGTGTAAACAGAAAAGCTAATATAAATGGCCAAGCTAGTTCTGCTGGAAGACCAAATCAAAACAAATGTTTTTACATCTAATGAAAGTACACAATGAGGATCACCTGGTACTTTGACATATGTCAATTTGTTATTTTTCACTAGCTCATTTGGGGGACACTGGATCCGGTTCTGCTGGCCAACATCACAAAAGACACACTTCTCACAGGTTCCCTCTTCAAAGAGGTAAAATTAGATAAATTGAACTCAAAGAGAGAATGCTAGGTAAAACACTAATGCTACTACTAAATGATGGTCTCAAAATAATAATTTTTTTTATATTACAGGAAAATGATTTCTGACTTTCCTTCACGTGTGATGTCCATAGGCAAAGTACATTAACTTCAGACAGCTAAGCATGTAGGTTTCACAGGCATTTCGAGTGTGCAGCTTGACATGCTAAAGTGACTCTTGGCAGCATCTTGGAGGGGAAGCTAAAAAAAGAAATGCAGGAGGTTGTCTAAGCCGTTCCTGGCTTATGACAATATTCTGTAAAACCATATTGAAGTGATGCAATTATACGCTATTGGACATAGTTGCATGTTGTCTGATGTCATCTTAAAGTTTCCCAGGGGAACAAAAAGAGGCTGAGTGAGATGGTGAGACAGAAATGAAGCACCATGTGGTTTTAGAATGTGGCATCCATTATACATGAATAAAATCGCAGCCGCTCAGCTGCAATCACGGTAGGCATGACTGCTTCTCTTCTAAACTCATATTTCATTTATTCATTTAATCTTTCATTCCAAGACTCTGAGCCTCCACACATTTCTCTGCAAGTATAACTATGCACCTGAATAGTTACGGTGACTTCAGAAGGGATTACTCACATGAAGAAATTTCAGCATGAGAATGGAGTGTTTACAGGACCGAGGCCGAAATCTGTAGATAGCTGAGCTGGGAAAACTGGCAATGGCATAGTAACGTAAACATTCAAATGCAGAAACAGAAATGCAGACTACAGCATTCCTTTCTGTATCCCTTTGGCAGTTCCTGACTTCCTTTTCCTTTTTCATGCTGCAAACTGAATGCTGGATGAAAGTTTTGAGCCTGATTCATGACTAGGGGAAAAAATACTCCCGTTGCTTGCAATGACACTTCGATGATTTGTGGTCTTTTTTCTGTAGATAAATTGTGTATCTACTGAAAAATATACTTTTTCTGTGGAAGCAAGTTTAGCAAGTGCATTTATTGGAAGGCTGAAGCTTTCCATACATTAGGAAAACATACAAGAAGCCTAGCATATCACACTGTACAACTCACCTGACAACCAGCTCATCATGGGCTGCATGCAATGTGCCACTGCGTTCAGTTTCCCTTCATAGAATCATAGAATCATTAAGGCTTGAAAAGACCTCTAAGATCATCAAGTCCAACCATCCACCCAACACCACCATGCCTGCTAAACCATATCCCAAAGTGCCACATCTACATGTTTTTTGAACATCTCCAGGGACGGTGACTCAACCACCTCCCTAGGCACCTATTCCAATGTCTGACCACTCTTTCAGTAAAGAATTTTTTCCTAATAGCTAATCCAAACCTCCCCTGACACAACTTGAGGCCATTGCCTCTCGTCCTATCAAATAATAATTACTTTAGCAAGATTGTCCTTACTCTAAGTTATGGGATAACTGTTCATGAAAAGAGAGATGGAATATTCATATTTTTTTAAAAAACTTGAAGCCTCCAACAATGTTAAGCAAATTACAGATCATCAGTGAGCAGCATTTGGAAAGCTGGAATTTGCTCCATTGCACTACAGTTCTGGGTTTTTTTCCCATACTGGAAGAGTGGGAACCTCTGAAAGCACCAGAGTTTTACATAGTTTCAGTCAGCTTAATTGCTGGAACAGGCATTTGGTTTCAGATCAATTGCTATAAGAACTAAATGTCACAAGAAAATTGATATACATGACAATTTATTTCCTTAGACATCTGTAAAATACTACACGCTTTGCAGATTGAGATGTAACATTTGGCTCACATTAGGACTGGAAAGCCAAGGTGTAACAAGCATTGGTTCAGTTGCTCAATAATAATTTTTTCCATGCAATGAATCCTCCTTATCTTTCATTAACTGCCAATCAGGCCCTCCAGCTGCCACGTGCCAAAATATATTCTTGGTTATTATCATTAAAGCTACTGTTAAAACTCAGACCGAGACATGAAGGAAAATGCCCTTTCCCAGAAAAATACATTTTTAGTTCTTCCTGCTGGAAAAACTATTTGAGAAAGTGTACTCACATTTCAAAGATATACAAAGTGCCGTGAGACTGATCAGACTAAAGCTCAATTACCTCAAGGCTGCTATGCACAGTATAGAGCAATATGAAGTGCTTATGCTTATCCTATAGAAACAGCTGAGAGTTTGTCACATTACATATATCTATGAATCTCTCCAATACTCCAGTAGAGGTGTTTAGTTAGCATAATTTGATGGGACTTTGTGCTAAAGAAAAGTCTAATTGTTTTCCAATAAGGTTCAAGAGGTTTTAACTTTCACAAACTCTTTCCCATATTTGCGAAGGAAAAGGATTGTGGATTTGAAGAACAAGAAGCAGATCATGTAAGAAGACATGTCTATCTCCCCTGCCTCCTGTTTGCTGCAGATATTCCTCTCTCCCCTGTATCAGACATACACATCAGCATCAGTGTGTAGGAAGCTAGATGCTAGACATCTAGCAGTGGTCTAGAGCTCCTGAGATGTTTGACCTGCAGCATCCCTTGGAGCGGGGATGCCAGAAGCATGAAGCTGTGAGATCGTAAGAGAATGTGTGGGTGCTTCCTGGTATCTGTGCCGTGCTGAAGTGCCTACACTTCCCACTCTTTGACCTGCCCTGAAGACAAGCTGTGCAAGGCTGCTGAAGCTAGGACAGAGCTGCTTCTGTCTGAAAGGCAGGAAGGGTTAAGACTAAACCATGTGGAAGAGTCCAGGTTCACAGTGCAGCAAAGAAAACCTCACTAAAGACTGGGGCAACCATGTGAGATGAAAGTAAGGTTGAGCTAACCTTTTCTTCTGATGAGGTCTATTTCTCTGAAGTATAATAATTAAAGTTGGCATTCCTGTGACTCTGTGGGAGGAAACACCGATAAATTTCCTGGAACTCAAAGTTCTGTTTTATCATTGTATTGCATTAACCAACTCAATTTTTTTGAAAATCAGAAAGAGGGATGCAGTTACTTTGAGTGTCAAAAATAAGTTAGTGGTGACATTCATAGATGTTTTTGTTTAGAATTTCTCTGACAGTTCTGTTATCTGTTGTGAATGCTGAGTTACGAAGAGAGGGGGCAGAGAGGGAGAAGCTTGCGTTTGGGTGTCCCTTATAAATCTTAAATATGATCCTCTTCATGCTGATTTTTCTGTTTAACAAACTGCCTCATTCATCAGAGCTCTGTGGTGAAAGTAGGAAAGTAAAATCATTTAACAACAGAAGATCAGAATCTTTGACAGCACACAGGAAGAAAATCATTGCTAACTGCTTTTATGCCTGAAGTTTCTATCTTCCTTTGACTTACGGAAATTTGGACCACAAATCCCACCATCGGAATGCTGCACACTATTTCATGGAGCTTCTGCACTTTCTCTGCTTCCTCTATGTTAGACCGTTGAAAACTAAGAAGGCTTGGGAGATGCAGCACTTTAGAAAGCCTTGGAAAATTTTGAAATCTGCCTTTATAGGCTTGCTGTCAATGAGCTGTTTGCACAGCATGGCTCTTTGAGGAGTGCAGACCATAAATAGCACTTACGTGTGCATCAGTAGTCATTTTAAACATCAAGACCAAAGTTCAGCTTCTCAAGGTCTTTATTGGGCAGCTGATTACATCATTAAAATGCTCAGTGTGAAGCAGGGACCTGTATCTCCTTCTACACTATATATATAACTAATTGAGAACATTGTTATGCCAAGATTTCCAAAATGCTTTTAGTTTTGAATATGAGTTTTAGTAGGTAAATAAGGAGGAAATTATTCAAATTACTGGTTTCTGAAATGTGAAACCTCAGTAACAGTAAGGGATGGGAATCATGCTGCTAGACATTAAATATCTGCAATATAGATGTCATCATCTGAGCTAATCTCCCTTATGTCTCTTTCAAGTCAGCTGGGAGAAAGAGGCTTTCTTAGGGCTCAGCATCTACGTTAGCATGAGGTAAGTCGAACTGTTGAAGTATCGGCTGCTCTCCATTGATTATTGAAAGAGCTTAGGTTAACTGGTTCAGTCAATGCTATGGATGTCTTTTTTTGCCAAAAGAATATCACCCAAGGTATCAATAATAAAAGTAGCTTTACATTTCAAAAGTGAAAAGTGACAAATACATAACAAAGAAGTGACAACTAAAAAAAGAATCAAATCTATTTAGCAAGCATGAACCAACAGTCCAGACTATGCTTTAAAGTAGGAGCAAATATTACAAGCAAAGATAAATTAAGCAGCTTCAAAAATTTTAAATGGATTCACTAAAGAGAAAATGTGGATCTGGTTCTGAATGAAACAGTTAAGTAATAGTAAATCTTGCAACGAGATTCCAAATGACGTGTATTTTTGCCAGGATTCAGGAAAAAAAGGTTTGTGTTGTATGACAGTGTTAGTTTAATGTGAAAAAAGAACTTTCTAGATGAACTCACAAGGGCGAAACTGTAAATCCACATTCAAGCTGTATTAAAAAGCAAAGCTGCTTCCAAGAGTGGAAAACAACTCATGTATTTTTTAGCTGCAAGTAGAAAACTAGGAGAATTTAAAACAATAAACGGTAAGGAAAACTCCAAGAAATCTTCACAGAGCCTAGTTTAACTTCACCCAATAAGTCAAAGCAGAAGACGTGACTCACTTGGTCATTTTCCCATTACATCTGATTTTTTTTTGAGACATTTTCCATGTCTCCACCTTGGAGCTGGGAGCAAATCCTAGCAAATCACTGCTGCATTTAGCACGGCATCAGATATATGTTCTCTTATTTTGACACTTACACCAAAGGAGAATACATAGGTATCCCTAAATCACCCCTCGTGGTGGAATTCACATGCGTTCAAAAGGTGATGGAGTGGGAAGCAGCCATTGACTTTATATGCAGGAATGCTCCCTTACTTTAAGACTTGCTTTCTGGAGCTCTCTGTGCCAGGGACTCACTTGTTCTGCTTCTGTGCTAAGAATTCTTAGAGGGCTGCATTCATAAGATTGTTGACCACTTCACAACCTTTGGTTGTTATAAACCCCACCCAGCAGAAGACAAGTGGAGGAATGGTGGGGTAATTGTCTTGCCCCCGATCACAGCAGGTTGTGGTGAATAAAGCAACTGAGCCTGCCTTTCCTGAACACCAGGCAGCATTTTAGCCTTGCTCTCTGTTTCGACACTGTCCCTAGAATCCAGCCTCTCATCCTTTAAGAACTTCCTTTATGCAACATAGAATAATACAAACATTAATAAATGTCTGGAATTGTAATATTATTAAAAAAAAATGAATGTAAACAATGCCAGGTGATAACTGAAGACGACTGTTATTTCTCTCTTGGCAAGGATAGGGCCTGTTTTAAGATGCAGCATTCTTGCATGTAGCCGTATGTGCACGGAATTCCTGTGCAAAAGGGGAAAAGATTTTCCCAATTAATGCTCCTTGCCATTCAGCTCTGTGGGAAATACAAAGGCTGACTTATGTGCCTATTCAATCATGTGCTGTCTTTAGGGAAAGGGTATGCTCTTCAGTACAGAATAAAAATAAAAGGTATTCCAGGGGAATCTTATAATAAACAATGATAATAAATTAATACTAGTCAATCAAAGGCAGTGCAGTCACATTAACAGAATATAATTCATAGTGTAGCAAATGAACTATCGCATGCATTATTCAGTGACTCATTGTGAAAAACACAGGTTTTTGAAGCATCGCTTGTCTAGTGGGCTAGTTGTGAACAGGAAAAAATGGTTAGGTTTATCAGGTATGCTCAACACGACTCTACCATTCAGCCACCTCCAGAGGTAAGGTGTCCTAGAAAATGTAATAGGAATCCAAAGCTTCAGTTTAATTTAAGAAGTCACAAACTGGAGTGTTTGGGAAAGCAACAGTGAATTTGCAAAGGAACAGACAGTGTCAGCTTATAGATTTGTTGTCTGGGTAGAATACGCAGTAATATGTGCAGTACTTAGCCTTGTCTTATTAAGAGGTTTGGCCAAAAGTGAATCCACACCATAAAAGCTGAACTTCATTAAGATTAACACCAATTTCAAGCAATATTGAACATGTTTTCCCCAACATATAGTAAGGTAAAAGGGTAAGAGAAAGCTTCGTTTTATATAATGGGGATATACAGCTATGCTTAACTGACTTCACTTACTATATTGACGGTCTTGGTGAAAGTGAGGAATCTTAATAAATGGGGTTTGTGTAGACCTTAAGGGCCACATTCTGCAGCCATTTAGGCTATTTTGTATTCATAGAATTCAATAGGGTTGCATCAGGGTAATTGAAAGAATACGTGGCCTTAGGTATTTAAACTGTGATGCAAAGTGTATTTATTGAGAACTGAGGATAATTTTTTTTCTTTAATTCCCAAAGGAATAAAGTTTTATATTATAAAAGCCAGCCTCAGTTCTTAGGATGTGCTGCTGAACTTTTACATATTGGACAGTATACGTTAAATATTTTAAGTACTGAAAAATCTATGTATTTAAACTTAGTATTTTTCATAACTGCCATTTGGCATGGCATCAGCTTCAGAAATTCATGTTTGTGGCTAAGACAGCAGATGACTTAGAAGGTGTGTAATTAGTGTAGGCTGCCTGCTAATGTGGAAAGTACAAAGCATGCAAGGAATTCCACACAAGAGTTAACAATGATCACCAGAAGAGAAAAGAAAAAGGACTAAAACAAAAAGTAGGTTCATCCTGAAGTGTAAGAAAGATCCTGCAGTCCTTAAGAAATGCAGCCCAGGCACTTCTGGCCCTCTTGTTCCACCAGCCCTGGCCGTCAGATTGAAACTGTATCTGTACAGACACACACACACACGCTGACATAAACACATACGAATGCACACACACAAACACACATGCACTCAGAATTTTGAACATTGCATAAATATTGCACTTAATTTTACTACAAATAAGTAAAGGCAGTGGACTGGAAGCTTTCCCATGTAACAAATGCAATCCAGTGGAAGGAAAGACATGGTGTCTGGGAGGTACTGTTTGCCTTTCTGGTCACAGGCTGCCTTAGGTCTGGAGAAATGCCTGGTGCGACATCTCAGCTAACACACAGCAGTGGCCTCAGCTGCTGTGTGGATGACAGCCCTGACTGTCATCATGGTACCAGCTCCTGCCCTGCGGCCGATACATGTTTTTTCTGAGCCTACACACTATTTATTTACTCTGATTTTTTTTGAGAACAGCCTGACAACTGCCTTGATTCTGCCTGTGATAGAGAACTAAGGGAACTCCCACAGGAAACTAAGTTCCTTCACCCTTTTCCTGTATCTTCACCCATTTGTGGGGCATGAAGAAACAGCTTATGCTGCTTGACAACCCTATAAGCCTGAGAAGACTGCCCTGCAGCCACTTAGGTTGGTAGAAGTCAGTTGTCAGCTTTCACAGAAGCTGCCAGTTTGTGAGATTAATATTACATCTGGTCAACTCAAAGCTACGAGCTGGGTCTGCAACACTCCAAGAGAAGGAATTCCACATTTTCATGCTCTCATATCCTTAAATCTTGTGTCTTGCATGGACAAGTCCCTAAAATTTTTCTTAAAATAAAAAACAGGAAGGAAAGATTAACAGTAGCACAATGCAGTAAAACACTGTGTGTTGCTGTATTAGCAGTGGTGGGTACTTTTCTTTGGTCATTGTGTTCTGTTAGGGTTTTCTCCCATGTATATGTACTTCGTAGTAGGTCATAACTACAGTAAGACTATAACAGAATTATTACACGAATTGTCTTCCATTTTTGCCCAGTTAGAAATGCTGCAAAAATATTATATGGCTAAGAACTGGCTAGACTAGAAACAACAATCCCATTAGAACATCCCAATTAGAAACATCTAACTCAACTTCTAGAATAAAATCGCTAGTCGTGGTAGGCTTATGAAGAATACTGCTGAGACTTCACCAGCAAATCCTGAAGTCTTGCATGATGAGAAGCTAGTGAGTATAGCAGGTAAATTAACAAAATAATATCAGTTCTCTATACAAAACTACCTATTCAGGCTGCAGGACTAGTGTGATGCGGTTTCTAATCTTGTCTACCAAAATACAGAACAAATCTAAAATGAAACTTTTCTCCATATCGTCCTGAAAGAAGTGAATAAGTTGTTGTACAAGGATAGGCTGAAACTGATAAGTATGGCTAGTGGCTTTTCTGTTTTCCTTTTAATTTGAACTTCAAAGGATAAAAGAAGACAATAATGAAAAAGGGTTTCAGAGACCTAGTGTCCTTTCCTTTGGGAACCGTATCTTAGATTAATGCCAAGATCAGATTGTATTTGATTAACCAGCTGAAAAATGGTCTGTGCAATCATAGGAGGGGCAAATAGTGGCATAAACTTAAGAATAGCAAGTTTTAAAAAGTACAGTAGTTGGATATATTTATTGGCTTTGTGTGATCACTTTTTACAACTCATTTGAGCAGTGCATCTGCTGAAGTGCATGCCAGCAACAAAGTCTTCAGTACTACTTGAACATGCATGGAAACATTCAAGGCCAGGTTGGATGGGGCTCTGAGCAGCCTGATCTAATTCAAGATGTCCCTGCTCACTGCAGGGGGGTTGGGCTAGATGACCTCTGAAGGACCCTTCCAGCCCAAAGCATTCTATGACTCTATGATTCTATGATCGTGCCATCTGATACAAAATCATTACATATTAATAGAGGACCAGGACAAAAACTCTGAAGAGAATACTATCAGTTATAATATTTTGTAATTATACAAATGATTTATGGAAGGAGCTTCAAGGACTTGCCAACAATAACTAGCTCTCCTTCTACCACTGCAGCATTAGTACACCTTTAGCCCTATTTGTCTGTGTAAAAACAAAGGAAATAAATAACCTTATCCGTCACTTTCATAGGCTGGGAAGAAAAGAAAGAAAGTCTTTTATTTTGTTTCAGTTTTTTTGTCCAACACTCATTAGTTTGATTTTTTTGGGGCCAAAGTATTTCAATAAAGATGAACCAACCCCACTAATGGTAGTGCCGTCCCACTCTGCAGTAGAAGACCGCATGGGCACTCCAGCAGCATATGGTTATGCTCTGCTTTACGATTTCAGTCTTTCTCTGAATGACACCATTCCCTCTAATGTTACGCTGTGCACTTGTTATGATTCCTTAATATAGCTTATACTCACAGGAGCCCTTATCAATTTGCCCAAGGTCAGTCAACATGTCAATTGAAGAGGTGGAAAAATCAGTGCTTTTGGTTTCCTTTCCCTTCTTCCACCAACTATTGGACTATCATAAAACACAGACCATTTCAGGCTTTTTGCGGGGGAAGGGGAACATGACAGCTTCATTTTCAGACATCAGAAAATACATTAAAGAATTGGTTTCTCTAGCAACAGGAACAGGAGAAAAAAAGAAGCTATCAGAAGTTTTTTTTCCCACCTACTCATTTTTTTAATGTGGTAAAGCAGATGGCTTGGATATTGCAGGTACTACAGATTTTGATTTATTGACTGTAGACAGAAATATGAATACAGAAGTGTATGCACTCTGCTGTGCTCAGTAACATGGTAAGACTTAATGGCTTCAGAGTTCATACTTCTTTTAAGTTCTATGCATCTGTATTGACAAACGCCATTATTTATTGCTACGGAAACATTGATGGCAGAGCTCACTGTGTGTGGAAACCAAACGCTGGCCGGCCAAATACTTCCCGTATCCTCTGGCTTCCCTGGCAGCAGTGTTGGCTCCGTGAAGTCACAATTTACATCTTTGACAGTCATACGGTTTATTGACCTGGCCAGATACTTTTTGTTAAGGTGTTGTAAATCGGTCAGTACCTCAGATACATGATGTCAGAGGACTCAACCTTTTGCCTTTGGCAAGAAAATTAAAAATGGCTTAGTGATCTCTGCTTACTGATGATAGGAAGAACATTATTCTTTTTATGACTGTACTTGGCCCATGGCTAAAACAGGGAAGTACTGCGTATATTTATTCCACTGTCACAACTTTGAGTGTTACGTGGACAGAAAACAAAAAGACCCTCTTCAATAAAGTGCTGAGAGCCACGTGCCCCTTTTCTGCTGAAGTTGCGGATACTGACATAGATGATAGTCTTGTCTACTCCACAGTAACTCAGTCAGTGCTTCCAAACTGCAGGAATAGCCTCAGCATTATGTGCTTGGTTTTGATTCGATGCACTTGATACATTGGAGACTATGTGCAGAAGTCAGATTGAAGCAGTGATGGTATTAGAGTCTGGGCTGCTGTCAGGATTCAGTTTCCATCAATTATGGTTCTTATATTTGCAAGTAAATAATGCCAACTCCGTTATCAGGCAATTTTTGATAGCAGCAGTGCCTCCAGTCTCTCTGCAGCAGACCTACTGGGAGAACAGTAATGGAGAGGAAGAGGACATAAATGAATATAATGTCCTTTTCTGGCTCAGTTTCAGTTAGGGCAGTGTCATTTTCAGGCTTTCCAGACTACAGCTTGATTGTGATGAGACGACTGTGCTGCAGAGGCTGGGCGGCCAGCCATGCCTGGTGACAATGGGCACTTTCTCAGGAAGTGCTGACAAGAGGTGTCCCTCAGGGGTCCATACTGGGTCCGGTACAGTTTAATATCTTCGTCAATGACCTAGACAGTGGGATCAAGTGCACCGTCAGCAAGTTTGCTGATGACACCAAGATGAGTGGTGTGGTCAACATGCCTGAGGGACAAGATGCCATCCAGAGGGACCTGAACGAGCTTGACAAGTAGGCATGCGTGAACCTCATGAGGTTCAACAAGGCCAAGTGCAAGGTCCTGCACGTGGGTTGGGGCAACCCTTGGTATCAATGCAGGCTAGGGGATGAAGGGATTGAGAGCAGCCCTGCTGAGAAGGACTTGGAGGTACTGGTGGATGAAAAGCTGGAAGTGAGCCAGAAATATGTGCTCACAACCCAGAAGGCCAGCCGTATCCTGGGCTACATCAAAACAAGTCTGGCCAGCAGGTTGAGGCAGGTGATTCTGCCCCTCTACTCTGCTCTGTTGAGACCCCACCTGGAGTCCTGTGTCCAGCTCTGGAGCTCTCGGCACAGCAAAAACGTGGAGCTGTTGGAGCAGGTCCAGAGGAGGGCCACAAAAGTGACTCGAGAGCTGGAGCACCTCTCTTACAAGGAAAGGCTGAGAGCGTTTGAGTTGTTCAGCCTAGAGAAGACACGAGGGACACCTTATAGTGGCCCTTCAGTATAATAAGAAAGACGAGGGCAAACTTTTTAGCAGGGCTTGTTGAAATAGGACAAAGGGTAATAGTTTTAAACTAAAAGAGGATAGAATTAGACTAGACATAAGGAAGAAGTTTTTTACAATGAGGGTGGTGAGACAATAGACCAGATTGCCCAGAGAGGTGGCAGATTCAACATCCCTAGAAACATTCAAGGCCAGGCTGGAAAGGGCTCTGAGCAACCTGGTCTAGTTGACAATGTCCCTGCTCATTGCAGGGTGGTTGTACTAGATGGCCTTGAAAGGTCACTTCCAACCCAAAACTTTCTGTGATTCTGATTCTATGAAGTTGTGTGAAGCTTCCACTAATTTGCTGAGTCAGCATTTCAGCATAGCCTCTGCCAGGCAGAAGCGTGAGGACACTGCCGCCTATGAATCAGCATTCAGCAGCTATTTTCGTGTGAATAGATAGGTTCTTTGGGCCATTGAGATAGATGTATATTTTCAACCTTTTGCTGTCCTCAGAAAGCTGTGGAAGACTCTGCATGCATGCAGGGAGCTTCCCCCCTTGCCCTTTGCCAGGCAGTGCAGCCCATCCCGTGTTCACTGGCCCTTCTCAGAAAAAGCTGCTCCACTTCTGAACAGAAAGGCATACATTTCTGTTTTGTTCCCTTGTCCAGTTCACCACCCTGACAGATTTGCCATCTTCTATGATGAGCAATACCATAGGAACTTGCAACATTTCTCTGTTTAATCAAAAATACTGATTTTGCTTCAGAGTGACCTTAATGAACATCAAGGGAGATAAAAAATCACAGGATGTCAGAAAAAAAGGAGATAGATATATTCTCTTGACTGATGAAGGCTTTCACTGAACATTTAGATAGAAAAAAATGAACTCTTTAGTGAATGTCAGAGCCGCTGAAGGAAATTTGAGACAACAGTGAAATAATTTGAAATGATAATTTCAAACTTGTATGCTATTATTCTTGCCCTTTACAGTATTTTATTAAAAATACAAGTAACTTTCTGCATTAAAGATTGCAACTATCAGTTTTTAAAAATTTTAAATCTAATTATCCTTTAGAAAGCTTGAGAGCTATAAAATCTGGACAGCAACCCAGCTGGAGCAAGACTACTCAAAGAGGGGGTGTCAGAAACCATTTTTCATTTCCGATGGAAGGAGACACTGTGACACTTCCACACGAGAGGCACAGCAGCACAAGTAATGTTTTTTTTTTTGCGGTCCTCCATCTCCCTTCTCTGTGCCCTGCTTTCTCCGCAGTAATTTCAAGCTGCCATTTTTAAGCGTACTGTGAACCCATAAAGATGATTAATGTTTTTTTAAGTTGCCGCATGTATTTCTTGACACCATGATGCACTGTCCCTCGATGCACTGTGGCAGCGTCTTGCTGAGGGTTATTGGTTTGGATGGTGTGACAATATTCTCTGAGACCCACAGGACACACTGGGTTAGCACTCCCCACTCCCCTCGCCTTTTGTTGCTGGGCAGATAGGGAGCGTGGGGGATGTGGTAGCACTGTGCTGAAATGCTAGCTCTCCCATGGGGCACTTTTAGCTCTAATTCTATTTTCTTTTATCCCTGCAGACATGCACAAGTTCACAACTTTAAAGGCTGTCAAGATCATATATTTGTGACTTACTGATATGATGTAACCTGTTTATTTTCTAACGGCATTCAGCCAGCTTTTGTGTCCATAAAAATGAACGAAAATAGCATGGAAATCCTATGCTTAGTACTTGAAAAAAAGACTGCAAAATGTGCCATGTACATTAAGGTGGAATGCTTTGAAAGGCAGTTAGTAAAATGACGTGAAAGCTGTAGTGTCCAAAAAAACTATGAGATAGATGGTAGCCATTCAAGCTCTATCTGGCATTCATCATATTTAACATTATTCCCCCATGGCCCAACGTAGACATGTTTCCGTGAGAAGGTTTTCTAGGATGAACGTGTATGCAAAGGCTGAGGGAGTCACGGGACTGAGTTGAAAGGGAAGGCTTGCAAGGTGGGCTGGGGGGCTGCGATGGTCTCTGGTGCGGGGCTGAGGGTGCTCAAACACACACATGGAAACTGTCCCCCACTGCAGTCAAAACCTTTGCTGTGTGGGAACCGGCATGAAACCCAGAAATGGCAGCTCCTCAGTTGCAATATCTAGTGTGCACTAAAAAAGTAAATAAAGCTGGGTGAACGTCACAACATACAGTGCCATTTTTTGTTAAATGAGCACTGAGACTCCAGTGAACAGATTTCAGACGAACAGTTCACCATTTCACACACTCCTCTGCAAACTGCTAGTGGTGTCTGCAGAGCTGGATGCCCACACTGCCCAGAGGCTGGTTGTCCAAGGCTGTGTCCGGTCTTCCGTCTGCCCTGGGTCTGTCTCGGTTCTTGTGCTGCTTTCAGGTTTTACTCCTTCATCTCTGTTGGTAGAGATCTTGATTTCCTGAACTCCAAACAGCTTTGGGGGCTGAAGCTGTATCTGCTTCTCCTTACTGCCATGGGACTGCATTCTGATCAATGCTGTGTAATATGGGCATGTAATAATTTCTTGTGATCCTGGGGTTTCCTGGAAAGGACATCTGATTTTTTTTTTCTGTGTTGAGTTATGGGCTGGATTTGTGGTTTCAATGTCAAGCAGCTATTCCAATAGTGATGTCTTTTAAAAATGTCTTTGTGATGACAGTATATCCTCAGGAATACCTGGACCTTTGTTTCTTCTCCCTGATCAAAGAGATCTTTACCCTGCAGAAGACATCAGTAGTGCTGGCTGCAGTTTATAGATGGGAGTGTAGCAGCAGGCAACAATACAGGGAGTGACAGTGGCTCTTTGCCAGCATTTAGGCTGGGAAGAGTCCTTGGGGATGGCACAGCGGTTGTGAAGCAGTGGGTAAGGCCAGCTAGGCAGGGGATCTTCCCTGGTGTGCAAGGCAGACAGAGCACAACTATGCCAATACACCACCTGTGTAATGGAGAAATGCTATCTTCCTCCCATCCATGGGGAATTTTCTAAAACCATGCTAGAAATGGTGTGAACATGACCTCCTGAGACTCAGGAAAACATTTGCTTAGTCTCTTAATTTCATTGCTTATGCACACACCGTATTTCAGGACAAGAAATAATCTGGGCCTGATTTTTGATTTGTAAGAAAAAAATATTAGCCACAGAGTATGCTTATATATATACACACACACACTAAATGCAGCAATAATTTATGTTCTGTTGAGGAAATCCAAATTGACTTCAACTTTAAAATATATAGCAAAAAATAAAATATATGCTAAATGATTAAAAAAAGGACAAAAAGTCTATTGCACAATTGGAGGAAAATTCTACAGTGTAATGTTTTCCTCCTATTCACTTATCCTGCAAAGAAATCTGTTGAAATATATGTGAAAATGTTATGCTAGACACTCTAGGAAAACAAACATAGAACTCCTTGTATATTAATCATTTCCCAAGAGAGAGAAATCAGCTTATCTTACAAGCCACACATGTAAATCCAATACACCTGTATGAATTAAAGGGGTTTATTAAGATGTTAGTAGCTTACAGTTAGAAGAATAATGCTGGCTAATTGTGTTTTGAAGAGCTTTTTAAGAGTTGGAAAAAGGAGGAAACCACTTTAAGACATCTTCTGTTTGAAAACTAATTGTTTTTATAAAATATAACTTACGTTAGCTGCAACTACATTTGTCACTGGCTTTTTTTTTTTTTGAAGTATATATTTAATCTTTTCTCTCGCCTGCTGCAGCATGAAATGTCCACACAGCCTGGGGAATTGACTGACTAATTATTTAGTGAAAGCAGTAAAGCAGAATATGGGTAGAATATTATCAAATGAACAGGGTGAGCAGCATTAAAGATGGGACTATTTTTATTTAAGTTATATTACATTTGATTTTCTTTATGAACAGCACGAAGTACAATATGTTCAGACAGAATGTCACTCTAAAGCAGACAATAGCCTTTTAATAATTCAGTCTCTATCAGAAGAACTCAAGATCAAACCTGACCCTATTTCTCAGATTAGAGATGTATTTCATGGACTCTCTATGTGCTAGTTAGCCAATCACCCCTTTTTGCTTTCTGAAAAGAAGGCGTTATAGGAAAAGCATGGGAGGAGAGTACAGAACAAAGAATGTTAGAAATATATTGCTTATTAAACTTGAGGCATGTTTTTTTAGCTTGACTTCTCAGTGAAAGAAGACATATGCAATTATGTCTGTAACTTTGAAACCCATTAGATAACTTCAGCTGCATCTGAAAAAGGAACAAGAGGCTTCTACTAATTTTATAGATAGAAAAAACTCCACAGTGGAGTAGAGGAAAAGGAACAAATTTCAATGAGGAAAGACATCAGTTTAGGCTCAATAATAGTGCTTTCTGTCCAGTGTGCCAGCTGCCTAACAACATGCTGGTATTGGCTGACCAGTTGGTACGTACGGATCATGGTGCAAGATGAGGTGTGGGCTGCCTATATTCAGTCGAGGGGAAAGAGACAGAGACAGGGATGGGGTAGAACAGTTAAGTGGATGCTGGAGGAAGACTTGTGCAGCACAAAGCAGCACACACCTGTGTTAGAGCTACTGCTCATAACACAAGTTTCTTTTACTGCAAATTGTTCTTTCAGGTGATGCTGTTGTTTCTCTCTTCAGCGGTATTTCTTCCACTGTGAGCATATATGGTGAGATTCATCGCACCACCCATCTAAAGTTCAATCTTCTAATGAAGTTATCTGGATCCTTTTATTTCAATGAAGATGGATAGGGACAGTAATTCCATGGGGTCATTCACGATGTCTATCCAAGGGTGAAACAAATTGCCTTCTGAAGAAGCCATTTTCCATCCTGACGTTAGAGGACATCTAAATGGCTGGTTCAGACTTGACACTTTTGGACAGCTGACTTTATCTGACATAAATGTGATATGAAATATTCTAGCTACCAGTGAACATCTCCTGTTCTCACTCAATGTGGCCAGAAACAGAAGCTCCCTGCACTTATAAGAAGGCAACCAAAGGACCTTGACCTCCTGCAATCTTTCCTTAAAGAAGCAAAAAGCCTCCTAGATGTCTAGTGAATAGTTACAGGGGAACATAATGATGACAGATCATCATGGTTAATTTCTATGCTGGTTATACTGTCAGAAATTGCAGTGTGGGAGAGTAGTTAAATTGGGAGAATATATGATTGGCTGGAAATTAAACACTCTTGTAAATGGAAGGAGGATTCTCTCCACATATTTTCCTGTTTTCCATAAGTGGGGCTGAATGGTGAGATGATAAAGTTTGCTGTTAGTACAAAAGTATCAGCACAGTCATAAAAATACCAGGCCAATCAAATGTAAAGGTGATTCAGAGAGTAAGAGAAGGATAATAGGACGCAATGAAATGCATGTATACTCTACTGATCAGTGAAATGACAGATAAATTTAATGTCTGTAAGTGTAAAAGAAAAGCATTTAGATAACTGCTGAACAAACTCAGAAATAGGCCCTGTCCATACCTGAATGGGGGGAGTCTTAGAAGAAGGGCTTCTGGGCTTGGGAAAAGGTGACTGCAAGGGGAACATGACAGAGCAGGAAGAGGGTTAATAAGCAATGACAATTCACTTTTTCTCATAGAAGAAGTATTGTGAAGTCTCTTGAGACAGAACAAAAAGAAAACACCTTTTTGGTGAGCAAGTCTAACGAAGCCATGCAACTCTTTCATGGGATCTGTGGAGGCCAGAACATGAAGACATTACAGCAGTTATTAAATACAACATGCACAACACAGTCCCTTAAACACTGCTTGCTGCAAGCTGAGGGGCTACACCCTGACCATCCTAGCCTTCCTTGTGTGATGCAGATTTTTCCTAGTGACTGACTGCAGCTTACTGCTGGGGGCAGGCCACCAGACTAGGTAACACTGGGGGCTGATCCACTACAGCTGTTCTCGTGCTCTGTACATTAATGTAGCTAGAGGTATCGTACAGAGGCATCATCAACTACCAAGAACCATTCCAAGCAATCCTGCTGCAACTCACCAGACACATGTCATCACTCTTCAACATTTATTATTGTAACCTGTGTCAGATTTCCCGATCTGAGTACCCAAGTTACTGAAGGTGAATGCAGTACCGCCTGGGGAAGCAGACAAACAAACTTGAACAACTGAAAATCTGCAGGATAAGTAGATTCAGGAATGCTTTAGCTTTCACCTCTGCAAGCCAAGAAACTGATTTTTATGGATAATAAACTTAGTAGCAGAGTGGGTGTTTATATAAGCTCCAGGAACCTCTGTGAATGGGAACATATCCATGCAAATGTTTGAAGTGACAAATAATGTAGAAGTCTATTTTGCCTTTTAAATTTTCAGCTATTTAATCAATAGCTATTTTCCTCTTTTTGTATTTGACACTGAATTGTTAGATTCACTTTCCAGTACAAAATTATAGTAGAAAGCCTTGTGATCAATATAGCATTGTCTAACTGGTGAGATTGTTTTGTTACGCCCAGCAATCACATAATGTTCCTATGTCCCTGTTATTAGACGCCATATTGCTATTGCTGCGTCTTAGGATTTCTAAGAATGGTACAGTTTCTAATTTCTTTCCCGTTTTATATATTGTAGGTAGAATGAAATAACATGAAAGGGGTGAAAAGACTGATGGAGCACATAAATGAGATTGTCTGCGTGCTATATAGTCTTTCACCTTCATGGCTTTTTAAAAAAAGTACCTAGTTCACCCAGTCAAAAACTACATAAATGAAATTCACACTGCTTTTAATAGCCCTGGGGTAGATAAGACTGTTGAGGCAACCATAGGCCTGAGGGTGCCTAGATTATGAGCTGGAGATTCCCAATTAAGAGATAGGAGTGACTGTTCCTTCTCTGGAGAATAAAAATACATGACAGAAGATCACTTTATTTCTTCCCTTACCGGCTGTTCTGCAGGTACCTGAGTGCAGTATGTCTAATGGGGGTCTTAACAGCTTGGACCAGTCTGATTCACATCCTTTCACAAGTTCTTCACATCCTTGCAGTAGGGTGATTTTGTAGGTATATTAAATCACAGGAAGAAGGGTATAAATGCAACTTGATGCGTTTCATATGCCTTCACACCGACAAGATGATGTGCATTTACAGAGCTGCTGCGAAAATGTGAGTTTGGTTCCAATAATTATACGTGCACCAGTGAAGGAGAAGTTCTAATAATAGGGTAGAGTTTTCCATCCTGTTTTTGAAGAAAAACAGACAGCAAGATGACATAAAGCTTGTAGTCTTCGGAAATATTTTTTGGATATATTGTCCAAGCAATAGTGACAGTGTAGCAGTAAACATACTCCTGTTGTGTAATGTGAATTTCTGCCTGGGATCACTACAGATTTTCACAAATGACAGGTGAGAACTTGTTTTTCTTGGTATTGCTGAAATATGCAAGTTGCACTACCGAGGAGAATATTATTATACTCATCCATACTAGTGAGGTTTAGAGTAGTTTCTGTATCATTTAGTTCTTAACAGCTCCATGAGTAGAAGTTCAGTGAAGATGTAACAGCCTTTCAGCTCTGCTATATTTTGCACTGATATATCTTATTCTTATCGACATGGTCAAAATTCAATAACTTGTCCTCTCAATTGAAGAACCTCTGCCTTTTGTTATGAAATTTAAAAATGTACTGAGTAATGTAGCTTCAATTGGAACTACGAGCACATAATATAGCTGAAACTCCTGTAAGCTCGCTCTCAAAAGTCAACCATACACATTCAGATGCCAGCCTTTTTCTGAGTCTCTCTCTAGGGCCAAGACCTTCAGGACAACTGTTTCCTTGTAGGCGTTTGTGCAGTGCCTGAGATGCTGAGGTTGTACTCTGAGATGGGGTCCCTTACCACAGTGATCGTGTAGGTATTGACAGATAAATATATGCAAGAGATATTTCCAGCAGCCTAGCTGGAGTCTGTTCCCAGCCTTTTACATTTTGTCCTGTCACTTAGCAGTGAGACTTTGGCATAGGGGTCAGTGTTTTTTAAGCAGATACTTTAAATTAGACTGCTAAAGCCATATTTCAGCTTGGAAGTCTACATTTTGTTTCTGAGCTACTTAGGTGTTTTTGAGAATTCTCAGTGCCTGTTCTGTGACTAGCTGTAACCTGACCAAAGTAAAACTGTGATATTATGCTTTAATGATAGTCAAAAACTTCAATGCCTCTCTTCCTTGCACTTTAAATTCCTATCATTTTTATTTGATTTCAAAGTTTCTAATAAAAAAGCCTATTAGTAATAATGGTCTCTTGAACCATTCGGCTTCAGATTTCATCCAGCTACAGTCTGGTATTGTTAGGGATTTTGAGCACTGCTGAGTAACAGTGCAAAGTGCATTTCTCAGCATCGAATGTCTGAGAGCATCTGATAGGGCTCACAAAAGAGGGAATAGGGATGAGTGAAATTGTTTTAATTCAAGTACTCTTAGGGGCAGAATCAATACAAATAGCCTTTTTGCTGAGACAACGAGGTAGAGAGAGTGACCCTCCCCGTCCCAAATCTTTGCTGCTATTTCCACTCTTTCATTTTACCTGTTTGTGCAGCTGTAAGAGTGAGATGTGTCACTTTTTGACCGGGAGCAGTAAGCCATGAAAGTATCTGACTCGGAAAAAAAAAAAGGGCATCTATGCTTCTGCAGACTTCAAATAGGTTTGGCTGATTTTAAAGTTTGCAGCCTAGTTAAAATACTTGTAGGGACCTGGAATGTATGGAAATCTACTACCAGCAAGAAAGAGAAAAGGGATTAAACACCCCAGCTAACTTTGATTGCAGAGATCAGGGAGGAATCTTAGCCCTAATAAAGCCAGTGACTTCTGTGGGGTCAGGCTTTCAGCCCTTTGCACTCCTAGTGGGAAACATGCTCCGGGTCAGTTCTCCAGGGCTTTTCCCAAGCACTCACCTTTGGGCAGCTCAAGCAGTCTCAGCCTGTGCTCTGAGTTGGTTTTAGCAAGTTCACTGATCTCACAAGGGAACAAAAAACCCCATGAATACTCTGTTGAAGGAAAGCACTTAATATTTTTATATATAAGCACAGAATGCTGTGTACATTTTAAAAAATTATTATTTTTTTTGTTTTTTATAAATGAAAGGAAAATGCTTTCAGACTCCCTTCTCAAAGGACGTAAATCTACAGCTCTTCAGATCAACTGTCTCCTCTCAGCTGTATACGCCATGTCATACTTCTGTCAACAGTCATATCAACATTGCAAGATATTGGTGTGACACATTGTAGAGCAATGTGTCAACAGGGGAGTCTGAGCAAATGTCTTCAGAAATGTTTCATGCTTCAAAGAGGTAAAAAAAGAGAAGGAGGTAGAATAAACTCATTTACATCCAGATAGCTTAGTGTTTAAATAAAGGGCTTCGTCTGGGTAGATGGATTCAGCTCAGGTGAGTATTTATGTCAGTGAAGTAAGAAGTAAGCAGCTTCCTTAGGATAAAAGCCCGTTTGGATAGGGACTTGAAGGACGAGCCAGGCTGGGGTAGGCAGTGTGCAGGGTGCGCCACTCATGGAAGCACTGACTCCTCCTACCCCATCACTGACATTTGATTAAAACACTAATGGCAGGGCTGGAATTAGCACTGAACTGGGAGGAATGGGGCAGCCCAAGCCTCTGTGGCTGATCTAGCCATGTCCACTTGAAAATCAATCATACAAAACCACGGCATTTCTTAGTTCTGCAGATCAGCTCCAAATCTGAGCCCTAATATCGATTCCTGTTTACTTATTCAAATATCATTGATAACTATCGATCTAACTTTGTTAAGGGTTGATGTGGCTAGCAGGAGACAAAGTATTTAGATTAATGAGACAAATTAAATGGATGGATACTCATGCAGGTACACATTGTCTGATGCTAGTCCATGCTGCTCCTTCATTTTGCAACTTATCACTCAAATTGTGATGATGCTAATGAAACAAATTTTATCGTTTAAGTGAGTTTGCTCGAGCATCATTTGTATATTGGCATGTTATCTACAGAGGCAAATAGTGTTTTCTTCTGTTTGTTTTTTTTTTTTGTTTGTTTGTTTGTAAGGTTTTGCTGTTCTATTTTAATATCATCACAGTTCCAGTGTACTTTTCATATGTTTATAGTAATTGTCTTTTTAGCTCCCTACTCAGATTGTTTCCCATGCATCAGTGTCAAACTTGCTTAAAGAGCAGTATGTGCAGCATGACAGCAGATTACTGATTGCAGAGTCCTTTGTGAAAGCTGCAAATCCTTGTGACCCCACTGACCTCCCTCTGCAACCCCTTGATTTAGTCTTTGACCTTTCTGTATTACCCTCCCTCCCTGCAAAAGACAAAGCTACCACTGATGCTGCTGATGGTGTATGATATAGTTCTCTAAACTCTGTATTTCTTACAGGGTTACCTTGCAATTGCAAGGTGTTTTAAACTATCCCTTATTTATATTTATAAAATCAGTGGATAGATTTATAAACTGGATAATACTGAAATGATTCCTATGGCACTATTGACCACAGAAGATGTACCAGAAAAATCTCTTTATATAGTTGTCTATATGTAGCGGGAAAAGTATTAGTCCCATTGAAAATTAAGATCGTGCACTGATGCTGCCAGTTCCATCAATATTATTATTTCTGCAGGGAATAACACAAAAGAGGCAGATCCAATGCAAATAGACATAACTCTTGAGTCTAAGGAACAGGCACTGATCTACTAGCAGGCTCAGAGTTTGATTTCATAATTGGTCTGATGGATGCATCTGGAAGCTTTTTTTGAAGGATTACACAATCTTAAGGAATGTTGTAAAATTATCCCCTTTGATAACTGCGTCACTAAAAACAAAAAGAGAGAGGGTGATTTTCTCAGTGATTTTTTTGTTCCTGATACATGGTGATAGCAGCATTACAGCTGTGCGTGAGGCATTTTCCATGGGACAAAAAACTAATTTAGGCTTCAAAACTAACATTTATTGACACTGAAAGGACTGAAGCCCAAAATTCCAGAGGTCTTTGTCAAGGGTTAAAAAGGCATTAGAAATGGAGTAAAAAATTCAAAAGATACAAAGTTTACTGAGGAGTTGTAGATTGCCAGACTGGCAGAACCACAGAACTAAAGTGTTTAAACACCATAATAAGAAAATATATATTGACATCCTGATAATATCCATTCCAAAAACAGTGAAGGATGAATTAAGTTACATGAACTCATGTTGATGTGTCAGGTTATGCGACAACGCAAGACAAAATAAAATCTAGCTCTGTGATGCACACTGTGGCCTGCTGTCAGAGCTGAAGATAATGATCACCAATAAGTATGTGACAGGTCTGTGCCTGAATGGGGAGAATTGTTTGAGACATTAAAATTGAGCACAAAAAGGACTGGCAGAATCAAGGAGAGAGACCTCATGACAGCTTATAAGCTGAAAGACCCTTTATTCTCTAAATGTACACTATGTTGGCGGGAATTTGAAGAGGTCTTCATAAGGCAGATTCTGCATTGGCAGACACTTTAGTTTTGAAATATCATCTTTCTTATTATTATCTGTCAAGGACGTATAAGCTTACAATAAAACACCATATCCACTGATCTGGATTTTTAGTGAATCTGATTTGTTTGTTGAAAAGGGTAAAAAACCCTCCAATCTAGATGTAGGAAAAACTTTCCTTTATTGCCTCTGGAAAACAGGCTGAAGTGCATTCACATTTCTTCTAAACCAGCAGATATACGTGGTTTTGACCCAAATAATTAGATTAATAAACTATTGGAAACACAAATGTTATTTTATTCTCAAATGAATTTCTTAAAGTTATATTGAGATTGTTCATTTAATTCACAAGTTGGCATGAAAGGCATTTGAAACAGAACACAGGGAACTCATAGTCATATTAGTACGAACCTGGCTCTGCTCCTAAACTATTAAAGTATGCCTGGATTTTGCCCTTTTGGGCAGGGAATGGATTGAGAGCAGCCCTGAGGAGAAGGACTTGGGGGTGCTGGTTGATGAGAAACTCGACATGACCCAGCAAAGTATGCCTGCAACTCAGAAGGCCAGCTGTATCCAAGACTGCATCTATGATTGATGGTTGGACTTGATGATCTTAGAAGTCTTTCTCAACCTTAATTGATTCAATGATTCTATAAGAGAAGCATGGCCAGCAGGTCAAAGGAGGTGATTCTGCTCCTCTACTCTTCTCTGGTGAGACTCCACCTGGAGTCCTGCATCCAGCTCTGGAGCCCTCAGCACAAGAAGGACATGGATCTGTTGGAGTGGGTGCAGAGGAGGGCCACAAAAATGATCAGAGGGCTGGAGCACCTCTCCTGTGAGGAAAGGCTGAGACAGTTGGGGCTGTTCAGCCTGGAGAAGAGAAGGCTCTGGGGAAGACCTTATTGCGTGCGGCCTTCCAGTACCTGAAGGAGGCCTACAAGAAAGCTTGAGAGGGACTATTTACAAGGGCCTGTGGTGATAGGACAAAGGGTAATGGCTTCAAGCTGAAAGAGGGTAGATTTAGATTAGATACAAGAAAGAAATTCTTTACAATGAGGGTTGTGAGCCATTGGAGCAGGTTGCCAAGAGAAGTTGTGGCTGCCCCCTCCATGGAAGTGTTCAAGGCCAGGTTGGTCGGGGCTTTGAGCAACCTGGTCTAGTGGAAGGTGTCCCTGTCCATGGCAGGGGGGCTGGAACTAGATGATCCATAGTGACCCTTCCAATCCAAACTACTCTATAATTCTATGTTGGAAAACTCCTTTTTCTTTTTTAAAGATGAAATCTGCACATTGTTTTGTTTTATCTCAGCCGACTTTAGGAGGTAATATTCAGATTAGTGAAGAAGGATTTCGATTATTGATTCCTTCTAGTTGAATTGTGAGGTTAAATTCTGACTGAAAATGCCCTCCTAGAGTTTCTTTCTACTGTGTCAAGAGCATTTTTTGGAACTGGAAATTTTCTCTGAGTTGGAGATATCATACAGGTAACTTACATTCGTACTTCCACCCATCACAGAAGAAGAAAAAGGATTGCACCAGAGATTTAATGGAACTGAAACATCTAATACTCATGGCATCCTTCAAACAATCTATACAGATTGCCAAACCCAGTTGCTAGGTACTGCCTTGGTTTCTATTCTCATTTTAGCAGTCCTTGCTCAAAACCAGAACTGTTGCCAATCTATTATATTTAGCCGACTTTTGTGTACTCTTGTGCCTGTAGTATTTTAAAACAATGTTTGGGTGGACCTTATTTACTGTCTCATACAGAGACCAAATAAAACCTGCTAGAGAAATAGGTGATATTTCAACGTTTTTTTGATTTGACAGAGGGAAGATACCAAGGCAAATTTTTATTCTGATATATGTAAGATAAATCTTAATCATAGTAGATGGCAGTGCAGTTTGCATACCCAATATCTCCAATACCCCTGTGGCCATCCATCATTCTTCCTCACTGACAAACTAGACAGTTGATATCAGCTAATATTAGAAACTCATTCGTCTATTAATAAGATTTCTTCAATTGTATTTAACAGCAGAACAGATTACACCGAATGACAGTGTACAAACTCAAAAGGGCTTATCTCAGAACAAACAGTATTAAAATTCAGCAATCAATATAGAAAGTTGTTTTCAACCACATGCCTTTCTGAATTTCTTTAAAGGGTTTGAAAAAAAATACTGAGTTCAGTGTTACTAGTTATAAATAAACTATTTATGCCACATTTAATGCTAAGCAAAAATTTCAGCTAAACTACAGACGGCATCCAGGAATCCTCTAAATTTCAAGGTGAAGGCAACCGCTCTGGTGTGGGCTAGACCTGCAATTTTCAAGCTACCTGTAACACACGTCCTTTCCCAAAGCATGTAGGCATCTGCATGTCTTCTCCACACACTTGTCCTCTAGGCAAGGGGAATTTGGGGATGGGGTGTGGAGCAGGTGGAGGAGGAAGGTATGAAGGCAGTGAGAGTGGAAGTGGTCAGATGGTGACAGGGATGGGGGCAGCACACAGAACCAGCACAGAAGTGGGATCCTGGGAACCTCTGAGAAGTCATAGACTCATACAGTCACAGAATGATTTGGGTTGGAAGGGAACTTTCAAGATCATCAAATCCACCACCCTGCTGTAGGCAGAGACATCTTTCACTAGATCAGGTTGTTCAAAGAACCATCCAGCATGGACTTCAACACTTCGAATAATGTGGCATCCACAACTTCTCCATTCCAGTGTCTCACCACCCTCATAGTCTCTGGGGCCCCTGCGACCAGGGCAGTCACCTGTACTGGGGAACCTGCTAGGACATGGCTGTAGGGCCAGTGGAAACACAAAATGTCCTGGTAAAGCCTTCTTATAGCTGTTCCTTTCTCCATCTCAACCCTGCCCTGGATGTATCATCCTGGTGGTGCTTTTCCCCTCTCCACTTCAAGGGAATCTCCTCAGTGTGTGTTTCTCCCAGATCTGGTCATGACCAAGAAAGGCTGGGTAGAAAGTATGCAGTCCTTAGAGAATCACTGTGACAAAGTAATATATTTGCTCACGGAAAGTTTACACAGGAACTGGCTTTCTACCAACCCTAGTGGAAGTCTGACCATCACCTTGACAATACAAACAGTAAACGTAAGAGGAATTCATATATGCAGGACGTAATGACACTATCTGAGGGCAAAATCCTGGCCTCATGGAAGACTGTGGCAGCTTTACCGTTGATCTCAGAATACACACACAGGATTATACTTGCAGTTTTGTCAAGAATCTACCACTAATGTTACTGGGTATTTAATTACAGCAAGTGTGAGAGCCTGTATCGTATAATCAAAAAAGAAGGAAAAATGTCATTAGGCTCAGACTTCTGTTAAGGCTGAATGGTTATATTCTGCATGTGCCTAACAGGTAAATCATCTAGGAGAGTAATACTTAATAATGTTTAGAAGGCATTGTCTTTTGGAAAATCTATCTGCTACAGAATCCTCCAGCAAATCATTTCAGCACTGTATCCAGATTATTCTGTAAAAAGCCAAGTCGAAGAAGCGTATTTTAAATTTACTGACAGAAGCTCGTATTTCAGGTCTGATCTGACAAACCACTTACGTGTATTTTCAACATCAAGCATGTTAATTGTCTTAGCAACTTCATGCCTGGCTGAAAAGAATATTTAGGCAGTTTAAAAAACAGCCGGATTTGCAAAAATAATGACATCTTAGCATGCCATGTTTCATTAGAATGAAAGATGTAAAGATACAAAATGGAAGTGGGAAAAGAAAATTGGAGGACTCATAAAGTGAAAATATAATTAAAAAAGTGTTTGAACTGTACTGTTGAAAGGATAAAACACAATTAAAAAGTGACATTTAAACAAAGATGTGTTTTTGTCCACTATAAATATTTGTACATGTTTGATAACTAAAACCACAAGAGGAAATATAATTAGCGAGGACCATCTGGATGCTATGTCAGGAAGACCACAGAATTATTATTTTTGCTCTTCCATCTCCTCCCAAATTAAGTTCCAGTCATCCTCTTCTGACCACTCAACCCAGCTCATTTCGCTGCATCCTTGTTCAAGGCTTTGGTCCCGTTCTTCTAGTAAGGAAACAGGAAAGTTTTTCTCTGGGGCCTGATAGTCTCATTCTTTATGTGGCCTTAACACTTGGTGTTCGGTCATGTACAAAATCCCCTCCTGACACAGCACTTGGAGGCTTTGCCAGCTTTGGAGGGAAGCCACAAAGATTAGGCATCAAACCTAGATCTCAAAATTTGATGTTTTATCCTTCCTTCATTTATAGGAAAACATCCATGTTGTAGAAGTTATTGCCAGTCATAACACAGCTAGATACAGAAAAGAGTTGTCTTCAGTGGAGGTGTTCAGGAGCAGCCTTTTGGAAATCCTGCACAAAGATTTTGGTCTTCTCTGCAGTTAGGGACAGGGACGATAAGGCACAGTATACATCTATTCCTGTAAAAATCTTTATATGTCATTATTAGCTATCACCTTTTTGAACTCCTCTTATTCCTACACATCAAGGTATTCTTTCTGATAGCATGTTTAACTATCAGAAGCTGTGCATGCAATCTCTTTATGTTTCATTGAAAGTAATTACTGGGCATATAATGAATTCTCCTTTATGTCTCTAAGCAGATGGGTTCCTATTATGAGGGTTTCAGAACAAACTGATTGTGTTAAGGTGTTGTGTCACATGTAATTCCAAGAGTCAAGGAGGAAAATAACCTCATTTATTAATGATCAGGCAGAGTAGGAGAAATTCATTATCTCACACTTATTTTCTACACCTGATTTTTACCCCACTAGAATGAAGGTGAGATTACATTGCTCTGAAAGCTGGTAGGGAAAGGACATGCAATTTAAAATTAATTTATGCTTGGTTGTCAGTCTTCTTTGGAGCTCACAGAGGCAGTTGTTCAAGAACAGAAAGAATTTCAAACATTCAAAAGTCATCACTGATTTATTTACCTAAATTCTGACTATAAACCTTATGTTGATAATGGTTTATGCCTACTATGGTCCAAATTTATGCCTGGTAATATTTAATTAATCTCAGTAGAATTGCAATAGTAATACACAACCCAATGGCTTTTCTCCTGGGAATATTCAGGAAATTCTAGCACAGTTTTATGAGTATCAGATGATAAGTGGTTATACTGATACTTATATATTTATTGACTGATTGGGGTAGTACTCTGCAGAGCTGGTAGGTAGGACAAAGGTAAGTAGCTTTAGCGGCCCTCTCTTCCAAACACAATCCTCGGCTCCCTAGAAATGGCACAACTTTAGGCAAAGCAATTTAAAGATCAATCTATCTGAACTGATGCAATCTGCTAATGCATGTACATTTAAATTAGCTAAATTGACACAGGCAACATTACAATCGATTGAGTGTGTCTACATTAGGCTTAGCCTTAGTTCAAGATAGATCTAAGTTAAAATAAGATAATTGTAGTTCAAATGCTGCAGCTTTCCAGTGTGGACAAAACCTGCCCCCACCTTGAAGTTGACAGAATTCTAACATACTTGAGGAAGATTATTTTCACATATTTTAAATTTTTCTCCTCACTAACTTTATCTGGTCTATTAAAGCACAATGTTGTGATCATTTGTGTGATCCAAGAGATTCTTTAAAAACAGAAGCCTAAAGGGTTCAAAGATCTTCATTCAGAGCTTTAAATTGATGGTCTGAGTTTCAAATACCATGATCACTCTCTGGGTAACCTCAGTAGGACTGTGGATCCTCAGCAGTTACAAAAGACCCAGATCACTTATTTAGGGGCTTAGCTTTCCACTGAAGAGGCTATTCTTTGTTCTGTTTTTAGAAGTGTTGGATGCAGGATTTGTTCCATTCTCTGTTTTCTGCATTGTAATTCCTTCACATATGACCACCCTTCCATTTTACAACAACAATTTTAACAGCCCTTAAAAAAAGAGTTCTAAATATATTCTCCAAATTTTATTTCTTTTGACATTTGATACACATGGAAGCTAAACAATACACAGTATAGCAAGCTGTATATTTTTGTACACCCATTCTCAGCTGCAGTCACCACTTTGCTGACAACCATCTGTGCCAACCTGCTTTTTCCTTCCCATTTTGCTCAGCTGAAATGAAAATAAATTGACAGAAACCACTTCTGCAGGGAAAGTGCAAAAAGTTAATAGAGTGGTAGGGCATGTCTCGGCATCTGTAAGCACATTTTTTTTCTGTTAAATTTTATTTGTATTCAAAATTAAAATGCTATGTATTTCAAATCAAAGAAGGAAAAACAAGCACAGCTTGTTTGCTTACAAAGCAAAAAAGCTATTGCCAGCCCAAGTGGTCCAGCAGAACACAACGTCTTGACTGTTGAGCAGCACAAGGTAAGTACTGTTGAAAGGAGTGGAGGATGCCACAGCCTGTCTCCCAGGACTGGCACTAGGAAAGGGCTTGGAGAACTAGACCAAGTCTCATTTACTTTCTGCACAGTCCTCCCTCTTAGACCACACTCTTCTCTGTGTTCCCCAGACTCCTCTTAGCCTAGTGTCACCTTCTGTTTAAGGTTCCCTTGTAAGGCTGTTTATCTGGGAAGTCAGGGGTCAGAGAAAAGGGACACAAGAGAGGGGCTAGAAATGTTGCTTTGAGGCTTGAAATCACGCCAGACTTGTTGAATGTGGGTTTGGTTTCAGCTTGTTTTCTGAAGACAACTGCAGAATGTTTTCATGACTTGGAGAGTCATAGATTATCCAGCAGTCCTTGTAATTATGATCTAAGCTAACAGTTCCTATTAAAAATATTTTTTAAATCTTGTTATTATTATTATAGTCAGTACCAGTGAATCTCTTCAGTTTGAATCAGCCTTGCAGAAAGGAGCTCAATGATAGAGATACCATGGAAATAATCTTGTGTAGCACTGTTAATGGAGACTGCCTCTGAAGGTGTTTGCATGAAAGAATAGAACTATGGTTGCACAGGACTCTCACTTTTGATTTTTCCAAATTCAGTAAGCTAGAATTGCAAATTTAATACATTTTTTCAATTAACATACACATATTAATATGTAGGATGAAGTTCTGCTCGTATTTAATTCAGTGGGAATTTTGCCAGAGATTTTAGAGAATCAGAATTTGACATATTCCCATGTCTCTCTTCTTTTTACACCCATACTGCAAGACTACATCCCTGCTTAGTCTGAAATATTCTTGCCAGTCTATCGGAGCATTGTCACACCTTTGTCAAACCTCTCAGCAGTGTTTAGTCACTGTTTTGCAGTCTGTAGCACTGGCTTTTCTCTTTCTATCATAAACAAGCATTACCCACAGAAATTATATTAGTCCAAATCAGACATGTTCAACATCAACTCAGAATATGTTTAGGATCTATAATAGTTGTCTAACTAGAACTAAGTTTAGAAATCTATAAGTTATGAATCTGTATGACTGTGACAGATTTCTAAAATGTACTAAAGTTGTTCTTCTAACTTAGAAAATTTCATCCTCTTGAAGGTACAAAACCCACGTCTATCTCAGGGTCTCTTAGCCGCTTGTGTTTAAACTTTAGACTTGGTGCTAAGAGCAACTCTGAGAAGTTTCAACAGAATTTGAGTAATGAACAACCAAAGAAATCTGTGCATTAGAGTGCAGATTTCTCTAATTCAGCTACCATTAAGCTAATAAGACATGGCATACCTTAATCCAGCTATAATTCACATGGCAAATGGCAGATGTATGCGAGCTCGCAGCCAACTTCAACATTTTGTCAAAAGATAGAACAACCATCCTAGTCTGTGGCAGACTTCATGGGGCAAGGCTTAGGCCCAGTATAAATATAATTAAAAAGTAAAAGGAAAAAAAATGTAGAATGAAACGGCTAAGCAGAAGCTCTCTGTGTCTCTGCAAAAATCTATACAATATTTCTTTAACTTTATACCTTCAGGAGTTTAATGCATTGAGTCAGCCTAGGACTTTTACTGGTCACCCTTTATAACTTTTTACACTTTTTTGTCCTCACAGTATTTGTGCCATTAATAAAAAAACACCAAGTCTGTGGGGCATAAATGAGAAAGACCTCTTTACAAATGAAGAGTGACGGAGAAGACATACATAGCAGCATAGATGCCACCAGCACTACCTCACCTTATAATACACTGGGTCAAATTGTGGGAGATATCCCACATAATGCAGCTTTAGTAGGAACTATAGTCACTCTGCAGCTGTCGTTGACATTATTATTGTTTTTATGGCTAGAGACGGATTTAATGCAGAAGAAGAAATGAGTCAGTTCACTTGCTGTTAGCACTAGTAGGTAAAAGACTGGGTTACATGGCAAAGCACTGTTTGCAGAGCCCTGCTCCATCCCATGAAGTTTAGGATTTGTCAAAGGCCTCAATTGCAGGCTGGCTCCTACTGTGCTGGGTATTATATAAGCAAATAAAATAGTAAAAGTCACTCTTTGCTGCAGAGTGATAGAAAGAAGCCTTTACTGTTCTCACTTTTGACTATGGAGTGGGATTGCAAAGAGATGATGCTATTAGGAATGGATCCAATACACATAAACAAATTGTCACATGCAACAGAAACTTTGACTGAAAGGCTTGGTTGTGCTTTCACCCATGAGGTCTAAAACAAAGGTCTTCAGCAATCAAATATAGAACCAGTATTTAGTCAGTTCGCGCAATTTCGAGAGTCAACTGTCTAATGAAAGTCAATATACAATTGTATGGGATGGCAACAGTCTACAGCTCAACTGTTGTCATTCACCTTTTTACCATATTCATACTATAAATGAATGCTGAAAATGAGCTACCTACAAATATTACAGAAACCCACAGTACTAGTGGCAAAATTCAAAATACCAAAGAAATTTTGGGCTGGATTATCTTTCATCATTGAAGTGTATGCTTGCAGTCCAGTATTATTCAGCACAGTAAATATGTGTGTATATATATACACTTGACATACTTAACTTCAAACTCCATTACCTGTGTTATATTCTTGCTACTAAAAATAACCTTATTACTTCATGGCAAGCCTCTAAAAACTTCCATAACATGACTGCTGTGAGGGAAATCCCTGCTGTAGTATTTTCTGCTCAGCACATCTGGTTCATGTTTTTCTGCCATTCTGAAAAGACAACATCATAAGGGGGCTGAAAATGCATGTGGCAGTGAAAATGCATTAAGGTGACATTTACATAATTATTTCAAGAGCATTCTCGGAAGAAAAACTGCAGGAAGGAAAGCAGGTCAAATGTTTAAAATTTGGAAAGGGTAAAAAGGTCAGAATAGTTCTGTGCAGGTGGACTGTAATTCAGCAAAACATTTAAAACAGATGCTGGGGAGGAGGCCACTTGCTGCTGAAAGCTTCAAAGAGCAGCTCCAAAGCACATCATCACACTCCCATACAGCTTCTTGCCATAAAATAATTATGGAAAAATCCAAGAGGAAAATCTTTCATGTATTTCTTCTACTTTTCCTTTCTCCTGGACTTTCTCATAAAATGATATTATGACCTATCAACATAAATTATTTTGGAGGAAGCAGGAGATTTTTTGTTGAAAAGATACATTTGAAAAAAAAAAGTTCTTTTATTGTCTTTCTTACCCACTGAAACTTGGTTTCATAAATGTTTACTGCTCCCTAATTCTTTAATTTGGTAGCTTAGCTTTCTGCTTAACATTATAATACTGAAAGAGCTGTATAGGGGACCTTTTTAGTCATCAATGCTCATTTTAAAATACCTTAGCAAAAAATCCAGTTAATGTTATGCCCGAATTTCAGAGAATAAATATAATCTAAGGCAGTTGTAAACCTTTCAGCTATCTTAGACAAAATAGTGGAGTGGTCAGTATAAAGATCTCTAAATAAACAATAGAGGGCAATTTATAATGGCAATCAAATTAGCGTTAACTAATTTGGTATATTCTTGAGCATATTACTTGTTGTTAACATCAGTGTAATACAATGACTTCCAAAAACATTTAATGTGACATCAAACAACATTTAAATGAAGAAATTAGAGTGGAGCATAATCAGTACTCACAACAGCTACTTTAAAAATGTCCAGTTTTTCAGCTTCAAAATGTGACTGTAAACAGGCACAGCTTGAACATGTGGGTCTTGCACCGGAGGTAATGGATTCGACTTGTGATGTTCAACCATTTTTCTTAGATTTGGTGTCATGGATTCAAACAGAATCTTGGGTAAAAAATTGCTGTTCCCCTGCTGTTCAGGGGAAAGGAGCAGTTAAGCCGATCCGTAAGTATGGGGAATGACATCTTGATAATAGTATGCTCAACAGTATCTGATAAGATAGATACAGATGCTGAAAATGAAAAGTGGACAAATTCGAAGTGAAAATAAGGCACACAAGACCCTCTTAGGCAGCTGGGTGTTGGTCATGCAGTACTGCTTCAGACATGGGCAGGAGAGGTGGTGCCTTCCCGGGCTGGGCCTCGTCTCAGCTCATGCAAGTCAAGCTGATGTTTTCCCAAGCTTAACTAAGGGGTTGTCCCAGAGTTGGCCCAAAGGCTCTCCAGCAGACAGATGGTAAGGATGGGTAGTGAATCTGGCTTTCACTTCAAAAGTCTCACTGGAGATACTCTTATGAAGAAGATAGGTGCAGCTGATGGTTCTTTCTTGCCTTAGAAGTGGTTTATCCATATTGAAAATGTGCTTTTATAAAAATGAAAGCCGTGGATATAGATCATCTAAATTTGGAACATAACAAAACACACAATAAGGAAAAAGTTGGGGTTTTTTTTCTTTTATTGGAGATGGTGGTTCCAAATCTATAACTTAAGCTTCAGTTAAGATGTGTTAAATTCATCAAAGTTGATATGGTTTAAGAATACAATGTCAGCAAGGCAGTTGGAATAATTTTTACAATCTCCATTTTTTCTGAAATAAGGCAAAGCAGCAAGAACCAATATTAACACAAACATTTTTTTCTCTCTGCATACTGGCTGCTGCAGATGTTACCTGCCTGTTCAAATAATTTCAGAGACTTCTATCAGATAATCTTTCATTAATGCATGTAGTTGCCTTTTTTTTAAACAAAAATGAAAGTACATGATCCTATGATAGTCATATAGCAACATTATTTTTTATTTAATTATCTAGTGCTCTTTAGTAACAGCCATTTTTTCGGTATGCTGGACGGTGCACGCTGATTTCCCTGGATTTCCACTTAGCGACTGTTCCTGCTTGCAGTGGTGACTCACCAAATGCACACAGCGGAGTTCTGTGCCAATACAGGAATCCAGGGCATATCTCTATCTTTTGTAGAATCATTCTTCAGTTAAACCTTATTAATGGCTTTTAAATTGCACTATAGGTACGACATAATTCCAAACATGTTTCATGCCTGTCATCCCTCCCAGACATTATGTAATATAAATGGTTTTGCTTTGGAATGCTAAGTTTGCAACCATTTTTTTTTTCTCCAGAGGTTAACATAAATTAAAATTTACGTTTTAATTAGTCTAAGATGCTAATTAGGAGCATTGTCTGCCATCTTTTTTGCGTGTTCTTATTCACAGCAAAAGCTTCTTGCAAAATTTTTATGCCACTGTCCTGTATTCTGTACTTGATTCAGCCCTCCCTTTTCGACCGTCATTTCTCCAGCAATGTGCACAAATGTGGCAACACTGTCTGCGTCACTTGGAGGTTGTTATCTACTGCTCCTTAACTGATAGATTTTAAAGTATTTTAACTGGATTATAAAAGGGGAATAGTGAAGGATCTCCGTCAATGGCTTGTAGACATGCAGTGAAAGTTATGCAAGTGGACTCTTCACAGATGTGAGATGTAAGGTAATGCCTGAAAGGCAAAGTAAAGGGTTAAGAAAGAGGCAATGTGGTGCACACACACCTAATGAGCAGACATTGAGGATGATGAGTTAAACAACACACAGGCAGCCGGAGGGTGGCATGGTGGAAGCTTCTGGCAGGCTTTGGGCTGCCACGCTGACCCCATGACCCCATCCCATGCTAGCTCTCTAGCTAGCTCTTCCTGAAAATGGAGAGAACAAAGTCTGAGTGCTTCCTAGGACAACGCTATAAGGCCTTACACAATAACAAGAGTTGTGACCTATGTTAAGGTATAATTCTGAATCAGAGGTAGTGAGACTGGTCCCTTGGCTCCCATCCCCAGGAACTTCCACACAATTATTTTTGATAGGTGCATTTCTTTATTGTTCATGGTACATTGCCCAGCTCAGAGGTGCAGCAAAAACAAAGCAGTTGATTCATCATAAATGCTTAATATCAAACAGCATCCAGTATACTTCAAAGATCTAGACCGAACATCAAGTCAATACTACTTAGTTTAATGTACCATGCAAATCCACTTCGGGGAAAAATATTACAGAAAGGTTGAAGCAGTTCCACCTCCTTGCCTCCTTCTCTCCTCAAGAAAAATTATGTGCTCTTTAAGGGACCTTTGTTCTTTAAGGAACTTCTAAATCTTGACTTTTTGCAAAGAAGAAAATCATCACAGAAATGTTCCGAAGAGTGTCCACAGAATTATCAATAAACTCTTCTTAGACAATCTTTAAGCACAGGAATATAGCCTCAGTAATTATGGCCTGTCAGATTTGTAAGTCACTGAAAATTGTAACAAGAAGCATTACACAAATAAATACAGGAGTTGTTACCAATGACATAGATCATAATGACTAGCTTCCAATACAGGATCTGAGTGGTTCCGAAACATGTTTGATATGTATTTCACTGTGCAAATGCAGCTCCCTGGAGTCACTGGGGCCTTTTGTCACCTCAGGTGAGTCTGAAAGAGTGGAAGTATTTGGCCAGGAAATACCTTAAGTTGTGCATGGAGCACAGCTCTGGCCACATCCGTGATCATGACTTCTTGAGGAGTTGCTATGAAGTACCCTTCAGCTGGAGGAATGAGCCACATGGCAGGTGAAATGTTTTGCTTAGGATAACAAAGAGATGAGATATTGAAAACATCGATAATATATAGTATCAGAAGATTACATACAGAATTTCTGGTTTACTGACCCTTTGTTTATTTTCTGTGTCCCCTCCCAAAACTGTACCTCTTTGGAAATATTAAAAAATCCGGGTTATGATGGCAGGTTACTGAGGTAACAGTTTGCTCTCATTGAAGAACTGTATCTCCCCAGTCTCAGCTCAGTATTCATATCATATCTGTACATACATTACGAAAGCTTTCTGTAGATTTGCTCTGGAAAAGGATATGAACTTGGTGAATTTGAAAAGACATAAAGAAAATGAGTATTGTTTTTTCTAGACACATTCAGAACAAGTATGGTCATTTGCCAGTTAATCTGGAGCAACTGCTGGACCCAGAAACAAAAAAAGGGACCATTTGAAGTAATACTATCTCTATACTTCTTTAGATTGCCAGGATGATAGACTATTTCAAATTGAACTGGAAAAGCTATGCATGCCTCCTTCCATGATGAGGTGAAAACAATGTTCATAGCAATTCATCTGTAATAAACTATTGCTGTTTTTCTGAAACGAACAGAATCAAATTGTCCTGGATATTTTATGCTTTTCTTCTGTTTTGTTTACTGGAATTTATTTCAGATGCCAGCAAAGTAGAAAAATATTCCCTTCCTTCAACTTCTAATCAGCTTTCAGAATAATTCATACCAGCAAATGCTGATGGTGGATGTTCTTGCTTATTGATTTCAAAGATCTGAAATGTATATTTGAAAGAAAAATAATCACAGGATTGAGTCATTGTTCTTCAATGCCCTCAGCATAATCCTTGCCCCACACTGTAAGCATCCTTATATTTCCAGCACCCTTGGAAAGGACTTCTCTTTGAAGTATATATGCACTGAGCTGTTTCGAAGATCTGTAGGAAAAGTGAAGTGGAGGTTCAGAAGTCAAAGAGATCTGATTACAGCCAGTCCTCAAGAAAGAGGGCTTGAGAGAAAGTCTGTGTTGTTGTTCTTAAAAACATCAGAACTGTAATTGCTTTCATTTCCCCAGCTCAGTAGCTAGCATTTGATCTCTGATAAAACCGCTAGCTATTATTTTCCATGCTTGGATTTAATTCTATATATATTTGGTATCGTCATATAACTGAGTGAAAAGTCCATAAGGGAATACTTATAATCTGTAAGCAGTACCTAATTAACAGCTAAAGTTCTTGTCAAGATAATCACCAGGGGGTTATCAAATTGTTATGATACTCTTTTGAAATCTAAATAAATCAGAGAAAACGGCAACAAATAAAAGGAACTATGTTGTGCTTTGTCGATATTATTTGGGCTCCAAACATAATCATGTTTACTTTTAAGACAAAGACCGGAGAGAAAACTGAAAACAAACAGAAGCACAATAAAAGACACACTGAATACGTTACACCGAGTCATTGCTCTGTTTAGTCTAACATCTTGACCCCAACAGGAAAAGAGGTAGTGGAAATGCCTGTATGAATAATTTAAGGGATCTATTATTTATGAGAAAAATTTTCTGGAACTATTTCTGTGCAAAACATTGCCCAACAGAAGATAGAATTGGTGAATTTAAAGGTACAGCTAGGGAAGTCCAGACAAAAATTTAAAGATACAGTGGGAAAGAGGGAGTTACACACAGGAAACTCAAGATTTTCTGTCTTCCTTACCTAATTTGGGGCTCCCTGATGTGGGATACAATGCCTCGATGAGTGTGACTAGATGAAACAGAGGGAGAGGTTGACTTTGGGAGCAAAAAGGAAGCTGAAGAACAGTGTGGTCCATGAGGAAGCAAGAAGGAAGAAAAGGGTGACGAGGGAGAAGCAAAGGAAAGTTGTTCCCGTCCATCACAAGCACTGTTGGAAGGAGTGAGGAGGGAGAGTCCCAAGGGGCAGTGAAGCAGAGCAAGAGACAGATGTCTGTACACAGCTCTGCAGATTACAGCAGAAGAAATGGGAGACTGGTATCCTTCCTGATTATTTGACTACAGACTTCTTAAAAATGATGTCTGGCAGACTAGAATTATGAAACAGGAAGGTGAGTCATTTCCTGGCCACAAGGACAGAAGAAACAAGTATGGCACTCTTCACAGTCACAGCTGACAGGAGCCACAGTGCCCACTCCGAAAAATGCCTCATTTTCCCAGCCCAGACACTGCTTGGTCTGAAACATGCACTTGCAGTGCTGAAGGAACCAGCATCCCTGCTTCCCCCTCAGATGAGCGGTCCTTGCTGGTGGCAAAAGGGAGGCATCTTTCCAGTATGGCAGATTATCCCACAGCATCAGGACTCCCAGGGAAAAAGAAAAATCTGGGCCCTTCCTTCCTTACTGTGGAGGATATTTGCTCTGCTTCCTTCCTCTTCAGCTTTCACAGGGAATTACCTCAGTATCTCAAGAGCTGGGATGGCTCATGCACGTTGGGAATGGCTGATGGCAGAGGGTGGTGCTGATCCAGACCTCAAAAGAAACTGTGCAACCTGGGAAAAATGTAGGAGGGGGGAAAATAGAAGTTTGTTTAGACTTTGAAGTCTGGCGCGATTAATGACATTATTTGGCTGGCTGTGCATCGGGATGTTTCCTTCTCGTTAGCCATGTTGCATGAAGAGCAAAATGTGCAAGAGGGATAGAAAAGTTGGAAGAGGGGTATTTTGCAAAGTGGAAACAATTTCCCAAAGGTGATTCAAGCCTCTACTTATCACGCATAGCAAGAAATCCCCCACTACTAGCCCTTTCCTCCAGCCCTAATAACATGGCAAAGCCCCTCAAACAAATGCTGCATGATTTGCTATCAACAGAGTAGTAACTGGGCTGCAAAACATCACTGTGATATATTCTATATAGAAAGCACTGTAAAGCACACACACCATTATTTTTAACCAGGAAAACAGTAAAGGGGATATATAAAGGCAGAATTGTAGTTAATACATTTCTTACTTTGGTGGCAATGCATTCTGCTTCACAGGGCAGGGAGAAGGCAGGTGCCGTATAACCACCACATTTCCTAGGTGTCATCATGTGAAGTCCTAATTGCCTGCACCACTTGAAAGGCTTTTTTGAGGCTTCATTTAAAACTGTCTCTCTCCTGTTCTCCTCTTGTCTCCTCTGAGCGGTGGAAGCTGTTTTCCTGTCGGTATTGGCTTCATCAAAATGGAACTGCTACTCTTACTTTTGTGCAGATGAGCGTACATGGCTGGTAGCTGTAAACACTCTTCTGACATCCTTAATATCTCTCTTTGTACTTTATTGCCTCTCCAGCCTGACAGGTGGCATCTCTACCAATATGATCGGCAGTGTGAGTGCAGGGTTTGCGAGAGCTAATCAAAAAAGGGTTTTTTCCCTTCACTTATGCTGTTAACTGTTCTCTTCTTTCTGTAAACAGATTTGTGGGAGGTTTTTTCTTAGCTTTTAGAGGTAGTCTTGTTATTTAGGAGAAAGTGACAACCATTAGATCTATGCTTCCTTCTTAATTATATCTTTAGGAAAGAAAACAAAATTATGGTGACAAATCTATCTGGACACAAAACGTCATGAAGGTCACTGCACCAAAGGGCTTGTAATCCAAATCTAAACTGCCAGAGAGTGACAATAGCAGTCTTTCTGTCTATAGGAATCAGTTTGCAATCCAGCCCCAAAATGCTAAGGGGTATTTCAGAACCATCTTAAGGATACCTAAAAGATAATCCTGCTTCAGAAAAGGTTAATTCTGTTTATATTTTTCCTTCATTATTTATTGATGTACAACAAAAAGAAATTACATCAGTAGTGGAATAGCTTTTATTTTCCCCATAATATATTTTTTCTTCTTATATTCTGTAGCTGAGTGTGCTGCAATGATGGGAAACGCTTTGCAGGTATTCTGGCTGGTTATTTCTACCAGCTCATGTCCCTTTCTATGAGACTCTCATGTCCTAATGAGGCAAGAAGCATCTTTTGCTGTGATTCAGCCTCTCCCTCTGGTGTAATAGGAAGAGATGTATGACACCTTTGATACAGCTCTTCGTGTTTTCCGGAGGACTAGTGAGAATACTAAACCAATCAAAAAACCCCAATAATAGTAGGATTAAAAAAATAAAAATCCTACCCAACAGCAAGAACTGAAAGACACTACTTCCGCCCCCCCCCCCCCCCCCCCCCCCCCTTACATCTTTGCATTAGAGCTTCTATTAAGGAATCTTTTGGGGCTATTTTTTTCTCTTAAAGCTACATTGCCATCTTTCTCCTTTTCTTCCTTTTATACTCTAAAGTACAATGTTTTAGGTAGAAAAGCATGAAGAAATTCTTTTTCTGGTTTGAGGCACTGGGCATATCGAAATGAAGTGGTAACAGAGGAGATGCTCATTAGTATATACATGGTCTCTGTAAATTCTTAATCGCAATGGGACATCGCTGGGTTAGATTATCTCCCCCTGGCTTCCCTCCAGACCTTCTGTGCCTAATTATTTCTCATAAAGAATCTACATTGTAACAGAAAGCTTTCTTCATATATACCCACAGGAAAAACAAAGAACACTTCACAGCTCTCTGGCAATGTGGTTGTGCATAATGCAGCACATACCTCTTTTCACCCTGAATGCAAACCTCCCTCCAATTACTCTGCCCTGCCTTGGGAGCCCACCTGGCACCCAGTCCCATGTTTTGGAGTTGGCTGGCGAGTCATCGGCATGGCTCATGCAGCCAGGTAAGGCTCTGAGGAGAGTGGAGAATGAACAATGGTGGTTGGGCTATTGGTTTGTCTTCCCCCACAAGAAGCTATCAGAAACCTCTTTACCGAGATTAAAACAAAGCATCTTTCTCAGACAGGCCTTATGTTTTAAGGCACAGCATCAGAAAGGATCAACAGCTTCTTGTTCTTTCTTCTTTGATTGCAAAGCCCAACAAAATTATGCATATGACCAATGAAACACTTTTCACTGTGCTCCTGGATGTGCTCTGGATGCTCTTCAGTCTCCCAAAGAAAGGCATACAAATACTTTCAGTCACCTCTTGAGAAGTCCCTGTATTAATAGCACAGCATTGCTGCCTCTTTTACAGGCAATTGAGTCCATGTAATCCCTCTCAATTTGCCTGATTTACAAAAAATCAGAAATAAAAATTTAAAAAATCATAACAAAGCAAATCTGGAAAAAAACTTTCTTTTCTAGGTCACAGCTTGTTCTGGAGTTATTTTCTCTCACCTTCTAGGCTACTGAAGGGATATTAATTTTTCATCAGTAATGCTTTTTTTGACACTGTTTCCAGTTGTTAGACCTGTCCCACTGCTGGTGATTCCTACTTCTCTGTCAGGGACAGCAGAAAAGTTAATCTCACACGCTCATTAGCAATCTGGTTTTCCAGTTCAAATGCCTGTTTGCGTGGTGGCTAATACCTGGCCAATAAACTGTGGTCACAAGCAGTCCAGACTCGTGCATTGCCATACCACTTCTCCCAGGAGGTATGAATTTCTGGCAGAGGACATGCTGACAGCTGGGAACACGCTCCATGCTTTCCGCATTAGTGTTGCAGCTCAGATGAACTGTGCTCTTTTGAAACATTTACCAGGCTCTGGTTCAGATTGTAGACCGGACCAGGAGTGCACGAACTGAATGTCTTTCAGATGAAATTGAGTTGGAAGATATCCTGCAGAAAATCACATCCAGAAGATGCTCCAGCTGATAAGAAGCATCATTCAGGTGCTGAGGTGAGACCAGAGCTACTCTAAAGTAAAAACCCCGTCCCCATACTGGCTCTGACTGGGATGGGGCTAACTTTCTTCATAGCAGCCCATATGGTGCTGTGTTTTGGATTTGTGTCTCAATCACTTTTGAAAACACATCAATATTTTGGCTATTGCTGAACAGTTGCTGAACATCAGGTCAAAGCTTCCTTTTTTTTCACTCTGTCCTTCCAGCAAGTAGGCTGGGGGTAGGCAAGAGGGTGGGAGGTGACACAGCCAGGACAGCCAAAAGGCTAGTCCATAGGCCAAAAGGATATTCCATGCCACATAACACCATGCTCAGCAATAAAAACTGGGGTAGTGGAAGAGCAAAGCGGGTTTTTTGGCTGCCAGGGTGGCCATTGCTTGGGGAGTGGCTGGGCATTGGTCTGCCTCTGAGAGGTGGTGAGCAATTGCTTTTGCATCACTTTCTTTTTTCTTTTTTTTTTTCCTTTCTTTTTCTTTCATCTATTAAGCTGTGTTTGTCTTGACTCCGAAGTTTAACTGCTTTTGCTCTTCCTATTCTCTCCACTGTCCCACAGGGAGTGGGAAGTGAGCAAGCAGCTGTGTGGGGCTTGGCTGCTGGCTGGGGTCAAGCCTCTACCCCCGCCCCCCACGTGCATATAGAGTGGATAGGGGATCCTCAGCACCAATGGCTACTACTGATGCACTTCTTTCGTGCTGGGCTTCTTGCTGGTGTGGACATAGCAAAAATCTTGTACCACTGCCATAAATTGGCTCTCTGAACCTTAAGATTAATCTCAGAATGACTTGAATAAAACTGGTGAGTAAGGAGGATACCAAACGTAACACTTTTAGAGCACTCCAAACTCTGCGTGTTCCTTGCAGTATTAACATCCTAAATACTGTGATATTCTCAAATTAATATGCTTGGCAAGTCCTGGTGCTCCACAGAAAGTGCTCAACAAATATAAATGATCACCCAAAGTTTGAGGACAAAGATAATGACCAAGAATTTTTTCTGATGGAGCATTCTTCAGGCAAGGCCAATCTGAAGAGACAAAGGGTTGACTCCCATTGGAGTCCCAGAGGCTATGAAATGACTGCCGTAAGATTGTCAGCACCTATTCCATGTCATTCATGGACAAGGATGAGTTGCCTGTGCTGATCTTAAAGCAGTGTAAGTTTACTAACAGAATGCATTTGTGTGTACCTATTGAAATACGAAGCCAAATACCTTCACTCAAGAAACATTACTCAAGAAAAATATAAAAAATATGAAAGAAAAGCAAGCAGACAGCTGTCACTCCAGTTTCTTAATGCACTGTTTGAAAAGACTCCAATAATAACGTGATGACCATGCTACAAGAAATTATGTGTAAGATAATGAGGTAGGCAAACCACAAAAAATTAATGCATCTGATTATCTTGTCTTCAAATGAAGCATAAATAATGAGAATACAGCTTAAACTATAAAAAAAAAAAAAAAAAAAAAAAGGCTGCCAAAGCCACCAAAGCATCTGTATACCCTAAGAATACTGTAGAACAATACCTGTTTTATATTCGTGAAAGTCCAGGACTGTGCTCAGGCTCACCCGATGATTTCATGCAGTGAAGGCTTTTCTTGTCTGAAAGCACAAGCCAGAATAAAATCATCCACCTCCGTAAATTGCTCAGACAAATTTAGTTTTTAATTTCTGATCTGATATGCTCTTTTCTGTCATGTTGGATACTGTTGTTTATGTTTCATCTGATACAGTCACCCTAGAGGCCCAGCTGATAGTCAGTAATGCAACATTCAGTTTGTAGCCTGAGGGTCAGCACAGATTTCACTTCTTTTCCAGCTCTCACCCTTTGTATAACAGTGGCAGCTTTGACTGTGTGTATTAAGAGGGTAAATTTGTCCCCCATTCCACTTTATTTGGTAAATCAAGCAAGACTCAAATCCTTGGCAAGATGGCAGGAACCTGAATGTTGGGAGGAACGCAGCAAGAGGGAGAAAAGCATACAGGGTACAAATTCAGTTGTCTTATTTCTTGTCCAATTCATCACGGAAGTGGAGAACAGATTATTCCTTTTGACTCTGCGGTAGCCTTTTAAGTTTTATTGTGCCTTCTCTTGTTTTTCTTTTTTTTTCTTTCTGAGAAAAATTATCCCCAGTTCTTTCAGTCTTTGTAGATGGTTTTCAAGTTCTGACTGCTCTTATGTCTCTCCTACGCCGAAGGAGAGCAAACCTCCCCATCAGCCTTCTGCCTCTGTTACGTGCCTGCACCCAAAGAGCGGCAACGGAGAGCTACTCGAGAGTATATTGGTGCATAAAAATACTGCAGGAAGGCCATAATAATATAAATGCAACTGCTGCTGTAGGAACACTGTCTTTGATCTGAGTGGTTTGACTAATCTGATAATATTAATTAACAAATTTTTGGTGCCTTTTCCAGCTAAAATATGTAAGGCAAAAGTAGTCAGTGTATGATGTGAGAATGTGCCTTAATAAGTGTATTTCCCAGGTCTGCACTAACATGTTGGAGGCAGAACCTAAACCTCCGTATTATTCCCTTCTTCCTTCAGGACAAAATGAACTCTTAATATGTTGATTAGCACTAATAATGTATAAAGAGATTAACAGATTTGATGAAGCTTACTGAAATAATGCAGTGAATTATTAGTACAATAATGTAAGGACATGCCTCTCTTGTTAACTGTCCTCCGTTACATACTTTGCCTATTTATTCACCCTCCATATCATGATGTGAGCTCTCAGGAAAGAAGATGCTTTTCTGCTGCTGTTCACAGAGTGTCTAGTGCAAAGAAACGGGTATTGATCCCTGTTTGATAGCCTAAGTATCACTGCAGGTGAAGTGAAAAACAACAGCAGCTCTGCTGAATGGATTTCTATTTCCTTTCTTATGACAGAAAGACATACTCTGTATGATATTGTTGAAAATTTCAGTACTGAAAGAATGATAATGAGTAAAATAGAGCTGGATGAAGACACAAAAAAGACGGCAACTAAGGATTTTGAAAGTTTAGATATTTAATGAAAGAATAAAAATTTCAGTGCAATATCATTTTAATTTTTATTACTCTTTCACATATCAGTGCAAATCCTGAGTATTATACAGTTGTATGGCATAATCAGAATGTAGTATTTATTGTATAAATATTAATGGATATTCTTAGCATATGATGCCATTTTCAGGTTTTGAAAAAATTTCATTGTACCCAAGTCCTTAGAGAAAAAGACTTGCAATTAGTAGAGATTTATTTTCTATATTTAGAAATATTAGTATAGAAGCAGCTCTTTAAGATGGCTATGGGCTGATATTTTCTGGGAAATTTCAGAGAAAATTTGCTGAGAGCTTGAGCTATCAATTTCCCATGAGTAAGAACTATTATATTTTACTTCCCCTTTTTACGGTAATAAATGAATTGCGCAAGGCAGCAGAAGACCATGGCAAATCTTAAGAGTTGGAATATGGCAGGTCTTCTGAAAGGCTGATCCTGTCCTCTGGTGTTGCAGAAAACTGTGTTACAGAGTCCAACCATGAAACCATGCTCATTACCTGGCCAGAACTGCTGTTGTTAGCACTGTGTGCGGAACTCACTGTTGATATTCAGCCTAAATTGATATATGCACGCATATTTGCTTTTGTGTTTATGTTGTCCATGTTCCTCTCTGCATTTGCTTCTGTCTTTCTCTAGTGATGGTAACCAGAACTTTGCATGGTTTCCTAGATTACGTCTCACTATGAGTTGTACGGCACTGTTCTTCATTCCCTGTTTGTGCTGGTAATGTTTTCCCACTGTACTCTGGCATTTAATTTATCCTGTTCATTGCCACATCTCACTAGTGGTCATATGCATCCTGTGATCAACCGATGCACACAATTCTTTTCCCCTCAGCACTGCACTTAACTGACAAGTTCTCTATTCATGATGGTTAATCTTGAGGTTCAAATCCTATATTTGATGTTATTATTTCACTATTGAGCCATTCTCACTCAGAGTATTCTAGTCCATTTCTCCTTGAATGATATCCTAAACATCGTCTGTATTAACAAAAAAATGTTTCTGAATTTTATGTTATCCATTCATTTCACTAACATTTTCTGGTAATGCCATTAAGGAATCAGTTGCCTCTTTTCCAAGATATATCATTGAGCAACTCCACTGATAAACTGGCTTCAGCTCAAAGTTGCCCTGTTGGCATGACATATTGCATCCATCCTAGTAAGTTCCATGACTGTTTCAGACTTGTTGAAATAAACTCAATCTTTTGTAGCAGAACATACAATATCCTTTTGGTTATCACATCAAAAATTTAATCCAAGCCCAATGATAGAACAGTCTATAACAGCATTTGTTTTATTAAAGATTAATCTGGGACAAATGAATATTGTCAGACCCATTGTGCCTTCTTTTTCATTTTCCATTCACATTACAGATTTCACATTTCCTCCAAATCCTCACTTATCACTGAAGTAAGACTAATGGACAGTACTTTGCAGACTGTTTTGTTACAGAAATATAGATACAATTTTTGTGATTTTTCCATTCATTTGGCTCTCCCTGGCTCAGATTTATTTACAACCTTTGCTCATGAATTGGCAGTCCGTATTCTGGAAATTATTTCACAGTTCTTGAAGGAGGCTTAGCTAAACTAAGTGAATGCACTTTGAGTACTAGCATCTATTTCTATTATTTATGCATTCCTCAATAATGACTTGGCTATCTTTTTGCTTTAGCACCTAATGGGTGCTAATGTGATGTTGGCACTCTGTCCTAGATAAGGGAACAGATTTTTTGTGAGGTTCTTTTTTGTGTGTTTTTGGCTTTTTTTTTAAGAAAGTTTTTTCTGAACTATACTGAAGCTGGTCTTATCCAGTGTATGAGGATGTGCAACATTGCTGTGTTATAAAACTCTTCTCAATTCATTGCTCATGCACTGAATGGAGTGTGTTGGCTGGCTGCCATGTATCTCTCCCCCATGCAGGAGCAGGTTTCAGCTCTCATCAAGATGATGAATGAACCAAGGTGATGTTCCTCTACTTACAATACCAAAACTACCTTCAATTTGTGTCTCATTCTGAATAGTAACCCACTTTCTTCTAAAGTTCTGCTATTTCTAATTGCCTGTCTAAAATTCTGTTTGCTTAATTTCCTTTGCAAAAATCAATTCAAATGGATTTTTTGGCAATTACTCACTTTCTCCTTACACTTGTTGGCTTTTAAGATAGAGCTTTCATTGTTGACTAGTCATTTTAGAACCAGAATTCCCTTGTTAAATACTACACAGGCTGAAACGACTCTACAGTGCTCATGTAACGGCATGAAAACAAGGGGGAGAATCCTTGCAATGAGAAATAGGGGTCTCCATGGAAATGAGGTCATGGAAATAGGATGAAAAATCATTCACGGAAGTCAGTAGACTGCTAATACTCCTCAGATGTATCTCGTGACAAATGACAAATGCTACAAGTGTTGCCAGAGCTGAGCTCAAGTATTAGATCATCTGTGGAAATACCCTCTTTTCACAAAACAAACAAAACAAAGAGTCAGCCTCTTGCCAGGGAAGTCTAGAGTTAGATGAATCGCTTCCACAGCTGACTTCACAGCACGAACCAGAAGAATACATAAACTGTGATGCAGTAAACTGGAAACTAGACAGTTATAACTAGTTGTTCTTGACAACACCACTGATGAAAGGAAACCTTTTTATTTCCTAGAAAAGATACCATAAACAAAACCTTATAGAATTCATAAAATTCCAGATTTTTTAGTTAGCTTAAATGAACTATGCCTTTATAAATATGCAATTCTTTGTGAACAATATTCAAATTTAAGAACATGATTGTTGTCTGCATTCTGGTGTAGATATGGTATATTTAAATATCACTCTAGGTCATACAGCCTTGATCTTACACATCTTTGGTGTTACTGGAATCTTCTGCCAAATAGGGAGGGTACTGGAGAGGAGCTGAATCTGGCAAAGTGTCATGTACACCTATACTATACTGCAGTAGGTGATTCACCAAGGTCTATTCCTGAAGGGATTCAAGATACTGTATATAATTTAGATCTTTTGGGAGACACTTCGTATTTTAAAAACGTGGTTCTTCATGCGATTTATCACTACAGGAAAAAAGAAAAAGTAAGAACAAGAAAGAAAACCTGGCAGAATTGGAAAGTTAGACCTGTGTCCAAATCTGGGGATCCTCTGAGAATAACGTATCACTATTTTTCGTATTATCCTGGGTTTGAGAAGAACTTCAGCCCTTTGAAGAGTAGCTAATTCAATTGTAGATTAACATGCACTAAGTGGATGAATTTTTTTTACGAACATTTTGTTCTCTGGGTATACATCAAATGAACATGTTTTAAGTAGTTGCCAGGAAAATGCTCGTTATGACAAGGCTGCAAATTACGTTTTGTCCATGTGTCTGTAGTTAAATCATTGGAAACGCTGTATCATGACAGCTCTGTGGGACTTGAAAATATCTGGCTCATACATATATTAGTAAAATCCTCCTCAGACTAGTCTCTGCTTCTACTGAGAGTGCAGAGGCAAAGGCTTAACTTACTTTCTGGCAATGATCCTTCCAGTGAGGTGCAATGGGTCCCCATCTTCACAAGAAGCTGGTCAAAGTGCCCTGGAGGGATTCCTGTTTACTGGCTTGAACCTCCTTGCTTACAGTTCATCAACAGCATTTAGTCCACAGATCCTCACTCTCAGTCTTTTTGGGCCTGTGTTTGTAACTTGTTTTTGCTGTGTCTTCACCACTTCCGCTTGCTGAGCTCTTCCTCCTACCTCTCCCATAGCAATAATTTCCACCAGGCAAGACTTTACCATGGATTTGATAAATCAGACTCTTCGGCATTCATGGTCCAGCATCTGTTCAGTGTTGCCTTGTTAAACTGGCCATCATTTAACTGCTTCCTTGGACAACTGGAGTTGTTGTGAGTGCAGCTGCTAGGCCTACCAGTTTCAGTGAGTTTTGCCTCCAGGGGTAGCTGCAAGGATCACTGAGAGCAAAGACAGGCATAAACCCAGTCTATTTTGCATGGTAAGGCATGGTGCCAGACCTAGGAGATTCTCTCTAGTCCTGGGCTATGCGATACCATTTTTACCTGCTTTGCAAACGACAGCCGTTAGGAAGGAGGGATGAGACCCGATCAGCCATGCATTTTCTTCTTAACTGTTCCGTCTCTGGCTCTTCTGCTTCCCCAGTCCTTGAAGTGCAGAGAACAGGCTGAGCTACAGCTGAAAGAACAGATCGCCCAGAACCACAACCTACGTTCTCCTGGAGAAGGAATTTTTTCAGGTCGGTGCAGAAAAACACCCACCCAAACCAGCCAAGATCTATATGCTTGTAATGCCACTATGGGTACAAGTTCCCATTTCGCTGGGTTTATAGATTTAAATGGTTTTCATGAAACCAGAAAAAAATTTCCTTTTCACTATACCCAGAGCAGCACCTTTGTTTCTTCTGCAGAAGTGAAGGGAAAATGGCGCTCCACCGCATCTTGCCTGAAGAGCAGACGTATATCACTGGAGATCTGGGGAACAGAGGACGCACACTAGTGTCAGGCAGGATTTACAGACAGTTGCTCCTGTGACAGTCGTCTCCTTCACGACCTCTTGCAGTCCCTTCTAAGGCTGCTTTCTATTATTCTGTGGAAAGATTCCAGGTGCAGAGGTGTTGCCTACATTATAAGAAATATTTGTACACTCATAAGGCAGATTTCTCCACAAGGAGATAATTAAAAGTGCTCTGTCCTGTCCCAGAGGTAATGGCATGAAGCAAGTTCTAACATTTGTTATCTAAAATCAGATTTTCACAGTAACCAATTTTTATTAAAATATTATTTTAGTATAACTTTGCAATAAATACATAAACAGCAATGAAATATTGTTGATAAATTGTTTTTAGAAGGTGCCTATGTGCATTTTGCAGGTAGGAACTTTCGCAGATCTGACTGAGAGGATATTTTTTAAAAATCATAAAAGAGCCAAATATGCACACATGCACACTTTCTCTCCCCATCTTAGACTAGATGAAAGCATGACATTTTATGGAAGAAAAAATGAAGAAGTTATTTATCTGCATTATTTGTGCTGTAGATGTTAATGACATTCTAGGTTTAAAAAGATGAAACCAAGAAATACATCGGTTTATTTTTTAAATGCTAATCCTTTATAGTTGTGATTTGGCGTTCTTAGTACATTTGGCATGCTGCAACTGTTAGACTAAACTTATTTCTTCTCACCATGCTTATCTGGGATCAGCACAATTTTTCAGTAAAAACCTGATAGAAAGAAAGTTACTTTGGCACAGGTGTAAGGTCAAGAATCTGTGTATTTTGGGGTAAAACCAGACAAAGAGGACTTGTGAGGAACTGCTTGCACTGCAAGAGAGGGATGCTGCACCGACACTCCAGCCCCAAATGTCTTCTTTAGAAGTGACTCATTTAGCCAAGAACTCACTCCTGCCTGCCATACTTCAAGCTAAATAAAAGTGCTTCGTTCAGAACTGATTTAATGCACAAAGTTGTGTACCCTGTGATATACAGGAAATCATATTAGTGTACCAGAATGGGTTTTTATGCCTTCAAAATCTCCAAATGAAAGTCAAGATCGGAGCCAGGATCAATAGCGCTAGATTGTTCTCCTGATTGCAAAGTATCGCTGGTTGGGCTGTTCCTCCCGCTGTCCCCGTCCCTTGACCACACTCGCAGCGGCTTCCTCTCCAGCTGAAAATCTGCGATGGGCGAGGCACAAGCACTGCGTTGGGAGGAAAACGCTGGCCAGGTGATGTGTCCCTTTGGCCAGAGGAAACATGCTAGAGCCTGCTGTTTTCACAGGGAGTCGGGCACAACAGCCAGCTTGAGACGGTGCTGCCAGGCAAGGCGAAGGTGGGCAGGGGGAGGTGGACACCTCACAGCCCCTTCGCTGCCAGGAGGGTTTCTCCTGGAGATCCACATGACTAATCTCTGCAGGGCTTTTTCTTCAGTAGAGACCTCTCTTTTCATCCGAAAAATATAACTGCAATAAATCTCTCTGAAAAACCCGCAGCATAACTGCCTGCTATATCCCCTACAATAACTGCTGTGAAACATTTCTGCTGCCATGGCACAATAAAGCTCCGATGGGGCAAGGGGCCAGGGGATCAGTAATTCCTGTAATACTTTAATCTAACAAACACCTACATTTTCAGAGTTTTCCAGGCCTGTAACTGCACAGATTCATGTGACTTAACTGTTAGAGAAAATGAATGGCCAAATTGCTTCACAAATTTTCCACTGGCAGTGAGAACTCCTGGACTGCTGCAGAAACTCATTCCAGTAGGCTAAACATGTCCCACTTGATTCTGCACATCCAGCATTTAATAAACAGTTTATACATATTCATTTTTAAGCCTGACTGAATACACTGATTTAAAAAATGAGGTTAGATTTAAATTAATCTTCTGCACAATAAAATGTTTTAAAAGGCTTTAAATTATGAATATTTATATTGCTATTAATTTGTGGTGCTACTAGTATTTCTCTTTAATGGTTAATTATCAGAACAAATGTGTCTGAATTATTCTAGAAATCTTCCCATTACTTTTTCTGTAAATATTCATTCCTGCACTTGCACCTTCTTATTTGGTGCTGAGGCTGAAGTGAAACATGATTAGAGCCTTTTAAAGAAAAAAAAACACCTCAAACCCAACAGTCTGTCTTCCCAAACACTAGCATTTTTGGTTGGTTTTTTTTTTTTAATTAGCTTACCACTAAATGGTACTCAGTTTTTTTCACCCTATAAGTAGATTTTTGTATGGGTCATGCATTCAAAGATCTGCTGGCAGATAACAAAAAGAGCCAGACTGTGTGCTAGAAAATTCCATAAGGCATAAAAAAAGAAGCAATGCTTTCCACAAGCTGCTTCCTAACAGCTCTTCCAGCTTCAAGGACATTACTGGACAGCTACCATTGGTACTATTAAGGGTTTGCTCTTAGTTCATTCAGTAAAAGACAGGGCATGAGTTTAAAATACAACTACTCCTATAAACAAAATAAACAAATGAACAAGCAAACAAACAAAAAACCCCTCTCAAGGGAATACTCTTATTGCCAAATACAAATACTTCCAACCTGTTCTTTGTGATAGGATTATATCTCATTGAAACAGATGGCTGCAACCGCCATTTTTAAAGTACATGTACAAAATTATCATGCTTTCTTCCCAGCAGTCAAATTACCATCTTCCATTGCTGGCCTTTCCACCTATGTGGAAGATCTCAAAGTTTTAGATAACAGTTTTAGGTCAAAAGGAGGCACAATACTCAACAGATGATAGGAAGTTAAGATCATTGTACTATAGTCGTGTCTGAAGTGGAAGAATGTCACATGAACTAGTTCCAAATTATGGTACAGGAAAATAGACAGAAATTAATGGATGAGTAAGATGGTGGGAAGGAACATTCTATCAAAACCAGAGTCCCCTAGGCTGGTTAACATTCACAAAATGCAGACCAGACTTGATATGCCAAATACACAAAAACATCTCTCGTGCTGGAACTATCCTAAACCTCTGTATATAGTGATAACTATTATTTTTTTTTCCAAGAAAGAAATTGGGATAAGGGTCAGCAGTTTATAGTCTTGCATGTTAAAACACCTCTGGGTAAAAAAAATCAGATTTAATTTGTGCCCCTTGTATTTTGCTTGCTTCCCTTAGTCTGAAAAGTCTCTTCCTGCATTTCTTGGTCTTCACCATCGAGGGCCAGTTCTGGACTGGCATCCCGATACAGATTGCCACTTTGCTTGCTTGTTGGTAAAGGACCAGAAAGCCTGTTTGAGTAAGAAGTGCTAAGCAAACAAGGTTTGCCACATCTATTTGCCTGTCTTGTTGGCAGCTAACCAAATTCAGAAAAAAGCGTAATCCTGTGATGTCATATATATTATTGTGACATGTCCAGAAAACATGACCCATAAGCAAAGAAAAAGAAAAAAAGTAAAGTATTGTGAGAAGGGATTTGGGAAAGAGAGCCAGGCTACTGTGTATAGGAAGGAATAAAGCATTTTGGAAAAGAAAGAACAGGGTTTAAGTTGCGGTAAGGGAGATCCTAATTAGACGTAAGGAAAACTTTCCAGTTGTAAAAATAGAGATGAGCACTGGCTGCCTGAGGATGTCATTAAAATATAATTGCCTTACTTTTAAGCAGGAGGCTGAGTTAGCTGTCTCATGGCGTGTATTGAGAATACAGGACTTGGGAAAGCATCCCTGGCTGAGGCTGGGGAATGCTGCTTGAGCCCCGGTACTGCCGAAATGCTGCACAGATGAGGGCAGGGAAGCAGAGGGCTCCGTCAGCAACCCCGCTCCAGGGATGCAGGAGATGGGGACTGTGGCACTGCAGCATTCAGAGGCCGGTCGTGATCCTTTCTTTTCAGTATTGCTTTCTGTAAACCTGTATCACTAAAAAGCAGAACCACAGAGAGAAGTAATTTGCAAGGCTTTAAAAGGAGAATTGACTAGAAGGAAAGCAACAAAAATTTCATTGTTCAAATCAACAATAGTGTTGGATCACTTCTAACAAATCTTATGGTCTTTAGCTAAATATTCATCGGAATAGTTAAGCTGAATTTCAAAGTGGCCTGAAACATATCTGAGTCTTGATCTGCAGTTCAGCTTTCAGTGTGATCTTAATAATCCTGAGAGGAAAAGGAAATACTTGCACACAAAACCGAGTGGAAAATCTTTCCCCCACTCTGAGAAAGTTGCCAAGATTAAAAAAAAAAAATGCTATCCCACACTGGGATGAACCTCTAAAAGCTTTTGGCAAGAAAAAAATAAAAAAAGACAAAGGCAGAGACTGATTCTTCTATCATCTCAGAATCGCCAGCAGAGACCAAAGCTCACCGCAGGGTCTCGCACGTCAGAGGAGCACATGGGCATAAGGGTTTGACTGATTTGGCCTGCCCTTCCAAGGCTCTTCTTTGTACAGAGGGAGACTGATTGAGTACAACCAACCAATGTGGGAAATCCAAGTTCAAACCCATTTGAACCAAAAGACCAAAGACTTGAACGTTGGTCTGCTGTGCCTCAGATGAGCGTCTCTTCCATCAGGCTTTTGTGGATTCAGGGCTGAGTTTGACGCCCTCCCTTGCACTCACGATTCTTCCTTTCCCCTCATCTTCCCCATGTGTGCCTACTTTTTATCTACCCTGTCCTCCTGAAACTGGTGCCTACATGCTGCAGCAGGTTTTATTTATAACAAGGTCACTTTCCTTACAGAAAAAAACCCGTATTTTGCAAAATTCCATTTTGTATTTGTATTCTAACAATGTGATAACTTCAGCTGTTCAGATATATTTTAAGAGATGGACAGATAGCTCTGCAGTGCGTGATACACACACTCACTCTGTAAGCCTTCTGCTGTTACAACACAGTGACCGCTGCTGGGTAGATCTAGTTCAAAGTCATCTCATCAATCATCTTAAAAGCCATGAAAACTAATTTCTAAACGAAAGCATTTTCTATTCATCTTTCATGTGTCATAAAGATACTTTGAGTTGAAATTTCTTATTATCTGTCTCTTACCTCCCACCTCTGCAATCACAGCGCTCATTACTCAGAGAGACAAAGCTACAGAAGGCTACATTTTCACAAAGCTATTTGGGATTTTTTTCCAGATAGCACTTATTAAGAAGTCAATGGAAGAGACACAGATGAAACCACGGCAAAACTGTTCGAAAATTCAGTCCTGTGAGTGAATTTTGCCTTGTAAATGAAAAGACTAAGGAAATAAGGATTGGCAAAGCAAGCTAGATGAAGACAAAGTTAAATAATTATGTCTTGTTTTCAGTCGTGTATTTCCATGAGATCTTACTAAGCAGTGTACGTCTTATAATAAGCAGATTTTCTAACTGACCTATCTTCAGGGACTTCAGACCTATCAGCGTCTTCACAGTGTACTGTAGAAGACATCTTCTTTTGTCTTTTGCATGACCATTGAAAGCTTCAAAATATTTGGAAGTGAATGTTTTGCAAAAGAAGGATAAGCTTTTAATGCTGAAAGCACATTAGCTAAAACTATTCAGAGACTGTGCATTTATTTTATTTAGCCCATAAAATAAAAGACAAAAAGTCTGGTTGTAGATAGTCCAAGTCTATAAAAGTGACGCATTCAAGTTTTTAGCCTCTGGAAGATTAGATCTGGGTCAAAGCTTTACAGGTCTACAAGGGGTCCCTGTTTTATCAGAGAGTACTCATACTTTCACACTATCCTTGAGTTTTACACAGCATGTAAAGAAGTCCAAGGCTGTAAAAAAAAGAGAGGGTTTTCTGGTTTATCAATATTATAAGGTATTTTTTTGGGGAAGTTCTTTTGTACCTTACAATTTTGCTATCCTTCCCACTTGCACTAGATTTTTGTTTTCAGTTGTCTTGTTCCATGGCACACCAAAGCGCTCCAACTTCATGGTAATTCAGACTGAATAGTATCTATTTCATATCTAACGAGAATGGGATATGCTTGATACCATGAAGTTTGATAACCTTTCAGTAAGAAACTGAGAGCAAACCACTGCCAAGACAATCCTGACTACAGAGAAATCTAAACTCCAGAATTTTAAAGCTAACCTAGTTCTGCAGAATGATACTATTTTATAAGAATTGTTAATAAGTATTATAATACAAATATGCTTAAAACTCACAAACAGGAGAAAATAAAGAGACAGACTATTTTCTCTTTGCATTTTATGCATCACCGTCTGGTAGGCTGAAAATAGCTATACTCTCTTCTAAGGCATATACCTGAAATTCAGAGATCCTTATGTTCTTCATAGCTAAACCCAATCCCCTGCAGATGCAATTATTTCAACTAATAGTTCTACTGAGCAGCCTGTGCTGATTCTCAACATTGACCTGTCCTCTGTCTGGTAGAAAATCTTGCTTCTCTCTTCACAGACAGAGCTAAAGCAATTTTTCACATGGATCAATATTTAATTTTTGGTTTCAGCTTTATTTTGCCTTTGTTCTCCATAAGTTGAACCAAACAGCAAGAGGCTGGGAAAACCAGGAAGAGATGATCTATAAGATTTCAGCTGAACATTTGTGGGTTATATTCCACAGTTTTAGAACTTTTCCTTTCCCTTTTCTGGCAAATATTTACTTTTTCATTTGGAGAAATATGGAGTTGAACACGACCCTAAATAATACTTAGGCAAAATGCATGTGGTATGAGCTTATGTTGTTAGTAGCAATGATGCTGCTAAAATTTGTTAAACTTTCTGGTAGTGCTCTGTAAATTAAATTGCCTATCAAAATAGAATGATATTTGAAAATGGCTTTCCTATATTTCCCTAAATAAGTAAAATTTACCTCCCCCCCCCCCCCCAAAGTAAACTACAAAATTATTTATGCTGAAGTGGAGACTCTGAGGAGAAATGTAATGTAACATAACATAACGTAATATAATATAATGTAATACAATACAAAATAATATAATATAAATTTGTGACGTTCATAGTTAAAAGAAAAACAATATAAAACCAAAAGCCAGAAAAAGGACACAAGAAACAATTTATTTTCTAAAGATATTCCTAAACTTTCCTATATTAGCTTTACTTGTATCTTCCTCGTTAACTTGATTTTTAAATCATATTTCATAGTTTAATTTTTATTAGATTTTTAAGAAGGTTAAATTTTATCATTTTGTGTGCATATGCTCTCTTGCACTATGCTGAAAGATAGAAAAGAAATAAGTAAAAAGTATTCAGATATACATTGGTTTTATTAAACAATACAACCCATACAGTGGGTAGTATCTGACATTGAAAAAAAATCCTGCAAGACATCTGATATAACCCAGTGTGTTACAAGCACCTCTGTAAAGCTGAAAATGAGAGTTATCACTTATCTGTTAATGAGTCTACATATTTTATTCTGAAATAAATATCAATATACCTTGTTGCTCAAGAGATTGTGCAGCTCAGGGGAATGAAAGGTATCTCAGCCTCCTCCCCACTACCTCTCCTAAGATCTAGCATGAATTACTAAGCTACAAGTGCTCCTGGCTGCCATCGAGGGAGCTCCTGCTCTTCAGACAGCTGCAGACTGCACTGAAGGTCACTGACACCACATGAAATGCCCCGCGCAGGGTGACAGCTGATGTTACTGGAGCCTGGCAGCGAAGACTCTGAGCTCCCCAATGAACCCATGGCCATGGTGCAAGGACACCAAGTGTTTGGCAGCTCAGGAGGGAGGAATGAAAGGAGGGAGATGGGAAGGTTTTCAGGCAGCATCTCTTCGGGTATTTGGGTGTTTGTTCTCTTTGGACAGTGGATCGATGGTGTAGCAAAACTGGACCTGTCCGGTCTGAAGAATTTTTGTTGAATTAAACTGCATAGGCAGTGAGTACAGCGACTGACTGACATCAGGCAGTGTGAGCCTGGCCTTGGAAATTACAAGAAGTTAATTCACTTTTTACTTCTGTTTTTTTTTTTTTTTGAGAAAACAAGGTATGTAAACAGCTTTCAAACAAGCAGGGTGCTCACAAACATGGTGGTTTCCTTCAGAGTATGTCTTTTTGCTCCCCAGCAGCACCTGAGTTCTCCCGGCCCTGCGGGAAGCCCAGTCAACTCTTCCCAATACAAAGGTAGCCATTGAGCCTCTTTCCAAACCCATTTCTTCCAGTGATGAGATGTGTTTAACACTCCCTAGCAGCACAAGTTACCTCATCATTGCTTGCTTTTTACCCAGGTTATTTTTATTCAGAACAGTGTCGTGACTGACAAACATAATGCTATTGACAGGACACACAGTAGGGTAGAACTGCTCAACTCAAGCTATGGACCTGTACTTTATGGGAGTGCAATCAGTGCTATATACAGTATACCATGCTTTCTCTATTGGCTATCATCTTTTATCACACACATTTTAACTTGCTAATTACCTTATCCATGTTACACATGCTCCCAAGCTTCAATTAGTAGCAGCACCTGTTCAGTTCCTGCCATATACTTTTTAATATTACATTTGGACATTCCTGGGCGGGGGGATGGGAATTCAGTTCCAGACTAAGACACATTTGGGGTCTACTTGTGTCCAGGTTCATGCTGTATTAAGAAAAGGTCTGGACAATGAAAATCAATGGAGCAATTCAATTCACCATAAAATAGACATTCAGAGAAAAATTCAGTTGCCTAAACAAAGGTGTCTAGATCCATTTGAGCTGCCCTGGAATATCTAGCACTAGCATTTTAATTTGGATGTATTTTTGAGGATAGTTTCCCCCCTTTTCCCTTCCCAACACTTGGTTCACATCCTGGAGCAGTCTTGGAGCAGCAGGAACAAGATTTCTTTCAAATAATACTCAGCCAGACCATGAGCCCCAGGATCACTCCTACTAAGCTTTGATCATTAGTGCATGAAGTCCTCACATCATCACTCAAGCTCAGCAGCGTTTTAGCCCCGGTAAGTGTACAGGTTATAACTGGGTTATCAGCACAACTCTTTAGGCCAATAGGTCTGCTATATTGCATTGCACTACTTGCCTTGGCTGGAGGCAGCTCTCCTTTGGGGCTGGCAGGTATGACACTGGAGCTAAAGGTGTTTCAGACCCTTCTGGGATGGGAGGGTGAGGCCAGGCATCATTGCCCCGGGTACAGATAGAAATGCTTGGCACCTCATTGGGAGAACTCTGCCCTGCTGTTGGTGGATGTTGTCAGTGGAACTGTATACTACCTCTGCTGCCTGTCACTCTACAGACTATACTGTGAACTCACATGCCCACACAGAAACCCTTTAAGTTCAGAGTCTCAGTTGTGAACCAAATTCCTCCCTTCCCAGTTTGCATTTCTCCTTCATACAACAGCACCTGAGTCTTAAGTGGATGTTTGCTAGACCTCAGATGGGTCACAATATGATGATCCTTTGTTTAGTTTTATTTGCTTTTCAGTCACGATCCCACTCAGCTACAATGCTTCTGTGTTTGGACTATGTGATTTAGGCCTTCATAGCATTGGTTCAGACTGTGAGAGTAACGTATTTACAATTTCATTCACTTAGTAGAAAATCCTTCCCTCTCAGTGTCCTGAATAAGGACTGAAAGGTCAGAAGAAAGCCAAAAAGTTTTGTTTTAATCTGTTTTACTAGCCCAGCCTGTGTTTTTTGAAACTTTTTTTTTTTGCCTTTTTTTTTCTTTATACTATAGCTCCTTGTAAAACTGTCTTTATACTCTGTGTATCAAAACTTCTCATATTTTCATGCTTCTTAGAGGTTGATGATATTTACTGGACTGGCAGAGCAGAATGGCTAAATTTCAGTTAAACCTTTGACAGGACTTTCCGAGCTCTGTTCCTGTCTAAGAAGGTAAAAATAGGAAAATATGATTTTTTTTCCCCCATTTGGTTTTCATACAGGCTCCTGACTAAGAGGCAGGTTTCGAATGGTATCCTGCATATTGGAAAATCACATTCCTGTGCAATTTAATTATGTGTTTTCAATTCATTTTCTCTGACTCTCCAAAGGCTAGTGCATTGCTGTGTGTTGTTACATAAGATGCGGCCATGTGGAAAAGCAGTAGACACACCTTTGGCAAATGCCTGTAAGTCTCCAAGGTTTTCCCCCCTGTTTTCACAGATGTCCTCTTAGAACCCATCTAATCCCCCACATCAAGGTTTTGTAGATTATTCGCACTCATTGGGACTGGTGTAGTATACAGCCAAGTATGCAAAAACTGCCAGCTGGCCAGAATACTTGATAAATGTGAGAACAAAAAAAATCCCACTCATAGCAGCAAAGTGATCTATTCCTGGAACACCAGCTGGATTGCTGTAATAAGCTATTAAACCAGTGTAGTAAAATGAAACCCAGATTCACTATGCAGATTATATAGCAAATCTATTCCCTTGTAGAGCATGGTTTCTTTACTTTAATTTTAGATTATTTGTCGCTTGCAATGATTAGAAAGATGTGCAATAGACTGGCCTTTTCATTCACAAGTTTTGAACTAGAATGCCCCAAATTAATGTTGTACAGGACTGTGCCTCTGGCACCCTTCACTATCTGCTTCCACTTCAAATGACTCCGTGAGACAGACTCTGGCAGATTTATTTTACTGAGAAACTATATCCGAGACCTGGAACTGAGATAAGTCGTTACAGAAGACCATGTGAGAAAAACAAAATCTCAAATGCATACTAATGTAACACAGTATTTCTTCTTGCAATAAAGAAGAATTCAAATGTCTAAAGAGAGAGGAGAATTGATCTTCATGGCAATGTGTAATAGCACCATCTTGTGATCCCTGCCAAAAAAAAATAGAAAGAAACAGTTCACGTGGAATTTATGCTCTCTGATAACTCAGTCTTTTCATTTGTGACTCTAATTAGCTCGGGAATGATATATGACAGTAAACTAAGCTTTCAACCACAGGGAGTATAGTAATTGAACTTAGTGGAACATTGCATTAAAGAACCCGCAAGTTGGAGTTGCGTTGTTTTTTTTATCATTGTCTTTCTTGCTGGTGACAAAGAGAAACACCAGAGAGGTCCTAGTTCTACGATCATACAAGAACAACCAAGTGGCTTTTCTAGTTAGACGTATTATTTCTTCTCATAAAATAATACTGCAGAGGGTATCTCATGAGGACTTTGATATTTCAGTGGAGCCAGCCACAGGTCCTCTGGGTTATGGATCTGTTACAGAGCTCACATAAACCTTGCTAAGCCTTCTCAGTTGCAGTTGCAATGAAAGAATTTATTTTTTGTTACAAAAATGCTGATTTTCTTGCTTGGAAAATTAAAGCCATTCATCTGATACAGCTGCCTATAACATAAATCAGAAGCATTATTTATATTTATTAACCTGGGGACCTTACTAGCCAGGTGAGAGTGCTTTGTAGAGATGGCATTTATCCCTGCAGAAGCCCCCCTCCAGTTAAAACAGGCTATGTTTAGCACAGGTTAACAAGATTTCAGTTTTTCCTGATGCAAAGAGATTTGGGCACGGATGGGGGGGAAGTTTGCTGAAGCTGCCTCTTTCTGAATTTCTGAAGAGAGGCAAATCTGGTCTTTGAGAAATACAAGGTACAGTATATGTTTCTTTGTGTTGTAAGACTTCAGTTGAGTTGCCAGGCACTTCTTTTGTTTCTTTTGTTGTTGTTGTTGTTGAGGTGTTTGCTGCAGTTGCAGCCACTGGATATATCTTCCTGCCCTGAACTTCAGAGGAGACAGCCTTTGTTTTGTTAGTGCTTACAAAAAATTGAGTAAGTGTTTAAAAATATTTTTGAAAACAAGATTTTGTAACTGCGAAGCAAAGAAAAAAGCAGGTTGTTAGATCTCCAGGGTTAGTGTGTGTATTAACAAGGTTACTGGTCAAATATATCAGACAAATGTTAATAGACAGCGATCTTTCTTGTAGCTACCTATCATTCCCACAGATGGTTTATTTTAAGTCTTGAGGTTATTAAATTAGGTTTTAGTACACTTATCTGTGCATAAATATATATATGTAAAACATGAAAACAACAAAACAAACCACTTGAGAACACTGAAACACAAATTTCTGGTGCACCGGAATCTGACTACTGGCACCATTAAGGCAGAACACACCCCAGCCTCTTGCCTGGCATGGCGTTCTTCGTGACACTCAGCAGACATTACTGAGATGGACAAAGGCACTGAAAAGGTGAATCATGCTCACATTTATGTCTAGAATTTATTGACAGCTACCGTGGCTCGTTGGTGCTTGGCATCGTTTGTGTTTCTGATCTGGCCTATGCTAGCTGAAGTCCCAAAGCACTGGTGCCACGGGTTAGCTCTGGGTCTACGCTAACAAGCTCTGCTTCTGAGCTGTGCTGTTTCTTGACCAGAGGACAGTGCCTTGTGGAAATACGAGCTTGGGTTGATGCTAATTTGAGTATCTCTGTGCTTTTGCCTCATTATATACAGTGGGTAAGCTTGAAAAATTGTGAAAACTTTGGGAGGAGATGAAACAGATGTAAAAGTCAGCAGCAAAGTATAGGAGCAGTCGTGCTAGCTGAGGGTCATGACAGCAAAATCCACAAAGCTCAAATAATATTTTATGGTGCATCTTGAAGAATTAAGGAAGAAAGCTCATACAGATAGGCACAGTCATGTGATATCGTCTAGCAACTTGCAAAGATTCAATCCAGATAATTGACTTAACCTAAAGGCTACCAACATGCAGATTAAATTCTAGTTTTGTCATTTTTCAAGGCTTATGAGTTTAAAAACCAAGCTGGCCAGCATTACTTGGCATGTTTTAAATTCCTTGGCTGATTTAAGATCAGCCAGTACTAGTGAATGCTGTTTTCCTTACTTGGATGTTTCTCATTCAGGGAAATCGCTCATTTTTCTGGCTTTTTTTCATTTGTTTGAAACAGAGGTCCACAGAAAGTCTGTCTGAAGAGTTAGTGAATATGTTTCAGTGTACAAGTGTCTCAAAGTAATCTTACGTACTCATCAGACTAGCACCGATGCCTGGCAGTGGCTTATGGCACATATGGCAGTTCATTTTACGGTTTCTGAATTCCTACTGTGGGCAAATTGAAGGTGAATGAATTTCATGACAACATGTAAAACAACCACATTGTTTCTCAATTTTGTTTAAAGATGCAGAGTAGAAGAGTCAGTCACTTTCATAAAGAATCTTACAAACTGTCACTTTTTATTTTTATAGCCATTCCTATACTGCAAGGCAATAAGAAAAGAAAATCCTGCAAACTGATCGTTACCTCTATTAGCAACAGCAGATAGTTGTCCATAGAGGTTATAATAAACCTGTGTTTGAATTCTGGACAGAAACATGCAGAAAAGAAAATAGAAGCCAACAAGAAAATGCCATAGAACCCCTGAGACAGAAATTTGTTGAAAGACATTTGGGAATAAACATCAAATATTTTACTTGGTCTGACTTATTTACTGTGTACTTCTGCTATTATTTCAGTTGATTACTTCAATTATTCACTGAAAAACAGATTCATTCACTATGTTCCATAAATAAAATCACACCAAGCTTATTTTCTAATCACTGATCATTGTTTTTAGACTTGCAGGGTGGAGATGAATACATTAAATGTCAGTATGCTGTTTATCAGGCTATACTTATCACTTATCATTTAAGCTTAGTAGCACATTATAAAATTAAATCACCCTCTAGAACAAGCCTAGAAAAGACCTAAAAATTGGAAATATGCAAAACAGTTCCGCAGGATGGGGGCAACTGAATGTTTTCTGGCTGGAGCTGGATGGCTGTTAAAACGCTTGAGCCACAGGGCTGAATGAAGATACTTTAATGGCAGAGTTGAGGCTGAAAGTTGGGTTCTCCTTCAGCAGAACTACCCTCGGCTAAATGGCCAAAACCAGAGGATCTGTGTCTTCTTTGACACTATTACTGGCAGTACCCCAGTTAGAAAATCATGAAATAATTTGTCACCTGTCTGTTAATACAAGCACTCATCTGGAGCACAGTTAATGCAAGTCTACATTTTCTGACTACATAGGTTTTTTTGCTTTGTTGCTAGAACAGATGGTGAGCAAAGCTAACATCGTTCATTAAGCAATGGTGTATAGTTTCTGTAGGAAGGGAGTTACCTGTCCAGAGCATGAAAGAATTAAGAGTACAGACATCCTAGAAGCTCTTGCTCTACTGGAGAATAGCATCCTATTTATTTTTTCTAGTGCTGAAAATAAAGTCTTGGCAAAATCATTTAACACTGTATAGAGGACAGCTGAGATGCCTTTATATTCACATTCTTAAGTCACATTCTTAGGACTCACTTGACCAGAGTTTGGTATATTGCAGGTTACTTCAGAAAAAAAACTGGCATTGGAGTGGCATGTTCCTCACACTCTTCTGCCCAATTTACAAGAGTATATAAAGTCCTGTCATTTCACAGGAAAAATCAAGCTATGAGCAACTGTTCCAGCTGCAAATCTTCTGTAGCTAACATAATGAGCTAAAAGCCAACTCCCTAGTCTCCTTTCATTGTGTCATACTGGTGTTGGATTGAGTTTTCTTTTCAGTCACGCTTCTTCTGTATTTTTAAACATCCTTTCTCAGACCCCAGCCAAAAAAAAAACCCACCTCTGCCTGAAGGGCATTTAGATTGCTGAGCAATGTTATATGCACATGTAGGGAGGCGGGGAGGAAAGGAAAGGAAAGGAAAGGAAAGGAAAGGAAAGGAAAGGAAAGGAAAGGAAAGGAAAGGAAAGGAAAGGAAAGGAAAGGAAAGGAAAGGAAAGGAAAGGAAAGGAAAGGAAAGGAAAGGAAAGGAAAGGAAAGGGAAAGGAAAGGAAAGGAAAGGAAAGGAAAGGAAAGGAAAGGAAAGGAAAGGAAAGGAAAGGAAAGGAAAGGAAAGGAAAGGAAAGGAAAGGAAAGATGTGTTTAGTAGCCTTAGAAAATCATCCTAAATGACAGACAGCAGTTAAGCTCTGTCTCAGAGAGGCTCAATACAAGTCAGATGAGCGCTATATTTCCACAGAACATCACATGGAAGGAACCATTCCACACCAGGCCTGGTCCAAGTCTTCTCTCTTGTAGGAGGAAAATGAGTTGAGGTGGTACCAATGAAAGCTGCTTCACAGAATATGTTCCCCTGCATTACCATCTTCACTGTTTGGTAGTTGACTGGCAATTCTGTCAAAGCAAATGTAGATGACACTAGAGTAGGCATGAACTGTAGTCTGCCTAAAGCCTGTGTGTGCTATTCCCTTTCTTTATAAGGTTTCAATCGCAAATTACCCTTACAGAAGCCTTTCTGTTTCCCTTGCTCAGTCAGTTCATTGTTCAGGGTTAAATTTAGAAGCAGATGTCATGTTTTTTGCGACACTACAGGTGAAAGGGACGTTGCTGTATTGATTGCAAGTCCATCGAAAGAAGCACCATAAACAGTGATGGGCATTTAATCAATTGTTTAGCTCGGAAGAATATGTTCTGCTTACCAAAGAAAGTGGAAACAGCCTTTCACCACAGCTTTTCTTTATTGCATGATTAAATTACTCTGGTGATTAGGAGAAGCTTCTGTTAAATTCTCTGCAGTTCACAGAATTAAAGCAAAGACAGGAGTTGGAGAAGAAGGATTGAGTTCAGAGCACAGTTTGTATGGATTATTTGTATATGATGAAGGAACATCTTAGTGCAATAAGGAGCAGTTTTGTACTTACTAAGAATTCAAGTGATTCTCACTTGCAGCTGGCTGTGTATATGTGTGTACATGCACAGCACTGTAGGTAGGCATTCTAGATTAGTGTAGCCTTCACAAACACATGTAGAAATTCTAACAGTGCCAGTCAGCCTCAGTGTGCCTGAAGCATATGAAGCCCATAAGTAAATGCTTTCGTCATCCCATCAGCTTTGATACACAGCATCCCGAGGAAGTGGTGGGAGGAAAGTGATAGCCCATTGTGGAAGGGCTTTCTCAGGTATTTTAACGATTGCGTGAATATCTCAAGGGATAAATTTTCACTTCATAAACCAAATAATACTTATCCGGACCTCCAATAGGCTACAGTTTAGAGAAATTGCTGGTGAACAAGGATTGTAAATGTTACCACTGGAATCACTCAGTATATAACACAGATGATGGATTTCAAATTAATGAATATTCAAACTGCAAAGAAAGTTAAAAATCCAGTCCAGAGATAAGAAATACTACTGCGGCAGTTTTCAAAAAACTGGGAAATCACTTTTGCTATCCCTGTTAAAAATAAAACAGGTGAACAAATTAATATTCCCAGAGTAGGGAATGCTGTCACCCCTTAATCTTCTCTTTAAAATGATGAAATAATGTGTTTTTTCTCTAAGGTGTGTTTCCCAATTGTTTGTCATCTGTAAACTCCCTTCAATGTTTTAGCATCTTTTCTGAACAGTGGATAGCATGACCTGGCACAGCAATTCAGTAGTAGTACCAGTGTCAACTGGTATGAATTTTGTTGAAAGCAGACTGGGTAAAAGTGAGGGAAATGATATGGACTTTAAAAATCTATAGAATCTATACAATGCATGCTTGAGAAATATGCAATATAAAATAGAGAAGATGTACTCATTTCGCTATTTTTTCAGTTGTAACATCCAACACAAGCTCCTGTTGATAAATACTTATTATGATGCCACTGCTTGTAAATTCTGCGTGTGATGCATATGATGAGGGTTGTGCTGCATAAGTGATCTTTTCCTTTTGTATATTACCGTAGAATATACATAGAAGTGGAAATTACAATACACACACAAAGAAGCAAAGGCAGCAATGAGAAAGAGTGTCCTTATGTCATCTTAGTACTGGGATGGTAAACAAAAACCTGAACTTGAGAAGCACATAAATGTTGTGAACTTTGTTAGGGGAAAAGGATCTCTGGAAAGTTCATATAATCTTCCATTAGCTATAATTTATTTTGAATGCTAAATTGCCTGATTGGATTTTAACAAAGCCTTTATAAAATGTCAAATGCAGCTGATTCTCTGGGAGTACAAAGCAACACATTTATGTTTAACACACACTGAGAGTGTTTAAACAACTCATGAAGTGTACCTGCTAGTCATATTTTAAATTCAAGTAAATCTTTTTAATTCTTTTCAGGTTTCTTTTTTTAAATCAGTGAAATAATAAAATTTAGCATTTGAAAAAACTATCATAATGAACCAGGCAGAAAATTCAGCTATTCAAATCTGATGATATTTTTATCCTTCATTTTTTCTTTTGTAATTTCATGCAAACATAAAATATCATAATAAGTGACCTTATTGATGTAGTTTCCTCCATTAGAGGGTAGATAAAACTCATAGATGTTTTGCAGAGTAATTATTGACCTCTTGGGTTGCCTGTCAAATGGGAGAAACTCTTTTTCCTTTCATCTGCACTTTCTTAGCATTTCTTATTCTATACTAACTTCACACAGGTGAAAAAGCATACAGGGCAATCAACAGAGATACCACTAGGAGATATTTACTTTGCTAGCTTAAATAGGCTGCCAGCTTTCCACCCCATTTAGTAAATACTGGTAGAACAATCTGCTCCTACACAGAGAAAGATGGGAAAAACTCAAGAGTGAGAGCTAACAGTGGTAGATAACAGTGGAAGCTTATTTCAGCAGGTATGACTCAGAAATTTTAGCCAAGTGTATGTAATTTTTGTACTCATTTTTCAGATAAATTAGAACATCATGCTTAAAAAGAAGTTTTGTGATATTTAAGGCTATTCACCCTAGAGCAGCTTTGCAAGAACAAGTCAGGCTCTACTTCTTATGCACCAAACAAAACTATTTCCTGCAGGTGCCTTGATTGGCCCTAGACCTGAAAGGCTTTACGAAGAAAAGCTGGTAGAGCAAACATGATTGTGAGTTAGAGGTAGGATGCAGAAGGAAATCATCTAACTTGATTTTCAGATGGCTGATTTTTCAGGACATTGCAACAAAGTTGTATGTACAGATTTTCATATATGAAATTGCAGAGAGAGAAACAATCATGAAACATATTATTATGTGGTGTTGTTTTTCTCCACAGAAGAGAATTTTTTAATAGTTATATGAGGTATAAACCAACCAGGATGACAATTCTAGAAATTAATTTGGGTAAACCAAATCTAATGTAAATATTAGCAGACAAGTGTGAATCCAGTAAGAGTCTACTCAGAAAATTAGTAATTTGACAGATAGTGCAAAGCTCTAGACAGCAAGAAATATGCTCTAAAATACACTGGTCATGTCACAAAAGAGGATTTCTTTCAGGCTAAAATGCTAAATACATCCTCAGCTAAATTCTGAACTCCAACATCACCTCATCAGCTAAATTGCATCCACTAGATATAGATTCATTTCATAAATATTTGAACTAGAATAATGATGATCGCATTCAAAATAATTTGTAAACCAATGAAAACAGACCTACCTCAGAGCGTAGTCCATTTGGAGTTAATGATACTAACTTCAACAGATACAGAATATTATCCTTTCTTTTAAGAAAATAGACCCTGACTTACGGCAAGGCTTTCTTCTCAGAATATAGTAAGCTGGATAATATTTTTATCTGTGGGATATTTTAACAAAATCCACAAATCTCATGTATCATTTTTTTCCCCCTGCTTCTGGACTTCTATACCTTCCCTTGTCCTTTTTAAAGTTCTAACTCCTTTCCGTCTATTTTTCTAATCTCTCTAGCTCATTGCGTTTCCTTATATTAATCATTCATTTTGCCTTCAGGTAACTACAAGAATTGACCACAAAGAGCCCCAAGATGACTAATTCCTAGGATGGACTACTTCGTGATATAAAACTTGTAGATTAATCGGCAATTTATGCATCATTCTTTGCAAGTCATGTCTTCTTCTCCCCTTGCATTCTTTTACAATCTGTGGTGTTGTGATATTTTCCATGTATTTTTCAGAGAAAATTCTGTTTATTTTCTTTCTCCCATCCACTCTTCCCACGACTCGCATGAATATTCGTAATTAGTATTTGATTGTCTGTATGGTGACTTTCCCTGGCTTGAAAGTTTTTAGGTGGATCAGAGATCATTCATAAAATGGAGGAATGAAGAGTAATCAGACCTCTCAGACCAGTAGAAACCTTTAAAGCTTCTGCTTATATCTATGCCTTAAGTATTCGTTAGGACCCTTTGCAAATACTTATATTTTTGGATACCAGGCAGCAAAGAGAATAGAGATTGAATGGGAAAATATTTTTTCTGGAAAATAAAAATCCTGTGGAAAAGACGTTTGCCCTGCATATTAGAACTGTCAGCACTGAAGAAGATGCAACAGGATGCAAGGACATTGAGCATATGATTCACCCAAATCAGCAGAACACTTTTGTCTTTGCTACTTTTGTGCTTTCTGGAGTAGGTGATCGATCTACACTGCAGACACTTGACAGAAGTGAGAAGAATGCTCAAGAAGCTGAGCATTCATTTAGATATGTGCTGCTACGTGTAAACTTCTCATGCCAGGTGCAACTATTTTTAAAGTTTCTAGTCAGAGGTCAGGAATTAGTACACTTAATTTAAAAATATCGACAAGAGGTGGTAAGTCACTTTCTTTTGATCTAAGAGAAATGTAGCTTTGATAATTTTACGAACCTTGTTCATGGTAGGAAATGAGAGCAACAGGTTTAATTAAAGCACTTAATCCTTATATGAAAACTGCTTGTATGAGATATAGCACATGTAACATATTTGCCAAACTACAGTCCAGACTACAGCTGTGAATAATTTCTTTAAATCAACATGCTGATATATGGACCATAACTGTTCTGAGCAACTATGATTAGAAAAACATTTACATAAGATCTCTTACATAAACTGTGCAATCTGGATTGTATCTTTTTACATCTATTGTTAAAGAAAAACTTTAGGTACTTATAAATAAAGGATAAAAGTAAGTAAAATTCTCTCCCCTCCACCCACACATTTCTGTTCTTCTCAGAAAACTATAATAGTTTACAAATTGTCTATGCTCGGTTCCCTCTGTCTTCCCAAAATATTCCTCCTGCATTTCTGCAAAATAAAACCTTGTAGAGGTTGCTGAGGTGTTGCACCTGTTTTTAAGCATTCAAGGAGCACCAATAGCAGAATGCATCTTTTCATACGGGACAGCTTCAACAACGGATGACAAGCAGTATAATCAGCTGCTACAGCCAACCAGTCTATTGTGCTAGTATCTGTTGCTACATTTCGCTTGTGCCCAAGACATTCTTCTTCCTTCCAGCATCGTCCCAAAGGAAGCTTAAAGAAAAAATGGGAGCATCTTTCCGTCATGCAAATAAATATATTATTGTCGTGTTTCATCTGGTTGGACCCAAATTACGAGAAGTCAGTATGTTGATTCTCCTGAATGAGTTTCATGCCAATCTGACAAGGTTATTTCAAATTTCATTAGAAGATAAAAATCAAAGCTTGATATCGACTGAAGAAATAATTTACTTAGAACAGGGTTCTCTTAACATCTGGAGAAGATTAAATGTGAACTCGATTTTTAAAGCTGAATACACAACAGCTCAGGAGTCTACAAAATTTAGTCATTGTCACTTCACATGTTAAGTCTTAGAAACTGCAAACAAGTTGATAACAGGGCGGAACATTTTTCTGATGCAAGTTCAGCAAACCACCTTTTTGTTCCGTCTTCATGCAGCTAGAGTATCTGACACAAACTTTTTGTGAACAACCTTTTGTATTAACCATATAGGAACAGTGGAACTGAAATGAGGATATCGGTCATAATGATGTGCTTTTCATCCTTTAAAATGATGCAGAAAGTCCAATGTGATCTGTTCTCCTTCACTAGAACAATAGATTCATTGGTTGTAACAGTAAATTACATTATTTTTCTGCCATTGTTCAAGATGTCCCCTGTGATGGGCCACACTGTTATTTCTACTCCCTTCTTATATGTCTCTGAAATTTATAAAAGTGAAACAGCTCAGAAACCTAAACAAATTTTTATTTTCTTGAAGAGAAAGTAGGACTTGCAACACAGAAAATTCACACCCACCATCCATTTGCAAGTGTAGCCAGTAAGTCTTTCCATGGAGCAAGGCACTATTTAATACCAATATGAGAGTTTGTTCCTAAGATGGCTTCATTCTTCATATTAAGTATGAGGACATCAAATAACCATGGACACTCAAACTGGGTTCTCTTTAAAACCTCTGAGGAGGACACTTTGGTCAAAACTACCTGAATGTAAATGCTGCAATGGAAAAAGATCAGATCCAGATCTTAATTATGTCTTTTGTGGTGGGTTGTTTTTTTTTTTTGGTTTGGTAATTTGATTTTTTTTATTTCCTTTTAAGCAGCGATTTATTGAAAAAATTATAGAAAGCCAAAGAGCAATTCCCTCTATCTACACCTAAGTCCATTCATTAGCTATTGATGCAAACAGAATCACAGATGCATTTATATGGGAGAAAATGCAATTTTGTCCTTTTGGTAATATTCTGAGTAGAGAGAAAAAAAAAGTAAAGAAAAGTCACTGTACTTCATGTACGCCATTTTAGGTACTTCATAGTTCTATTTATCTTGTGTTTAAAGCCAGCTTATATGATTTTCTTCTGACTAATGTTGAAGTCCCACAAGACATATTAGTTTTTGGGTCATCGACAATACATAAATAAAATCTCATGGTACAGCCTTGTCATTTTCTTCTTTGTTTCTTATAATCTGTTACTTTACTGACTGTTATAGTAATCTATAAATATATGTACCATGGTTTTAATAATGCAAAAGATTTACTTTGTAGCTAAGCCATTAATATAAACCATCAGCTGATTTTCAAGAACATGACTAATACAACAACAACAGTGGGTTTTATTACCTTGTCATTCACAGTGAGCCAATATTCAAACAAACTTGACTTGCCAGAGACTTACCTTTACAGTGGCTGCCAGTATATAGAAATTGCTGCTGCAGAAGATCAGAAGGAAAAAAAAATCCAGGCATGCTTTTCTTAAACAGCTGGATATCTCCATGATCAACTCTAGTGCCACATTGTCAAGGTACGAGTAAACAAATATGCTGCAAGGCGTAAATCAGTGAGCAGAGAACCATAAAGTAATTCATTGCTCACGGACTGCATTAACAACTTCGTTAGTTTCTGAAGTAATGTGTGTCCGAGTGTGCCCTTGTTTGCACCATCATGTGTTGGACAGTCCCAGGGCATATAATACAGGCCATGGCAGAACGTGGATAGGATAGAATGCTTCTCATTCTTAGACAAACATGGTATTTCCTATGTTTTTTTTCAATGTTTGAAATTTGTATTTGTTCTCTGCTAACTTCACAGTGGCTCTCTGATTTGATCTACACAGTGAGGAAAGCTGGTGCTGAAGCAGGACTACAGTGTTGTTATTTCTTGTAGAAGCTAGGAATTGTGAGCAAAGATGCAACCCTACTGCATTCCCATTCACCTGCAAATCTAGACAACACCTCTGGGTTAGATGTGTTACTGATGCTGAGATATAACAGAGAGATAAAAACAAGTATGGCTGGCAGTGACTATACTTTTAGAAATACAGTCTAGAAAAGACTGCTCTTAAAACAGGTGAAAACCCTAAGGTTTTGCAGAATGCGATTTACCATTTTCATATGATAAGATTTCACATGTTATCAGGAATATAAATTGGTAAAGACTATTTTGTAGTTTATTTACTTGTGTAACTAAGCAGAAAATTGGTGGGGAGGAGATGCAAAACGCAATTTCATAAAAAAGATGAAGTTTTGATGAGAGAAAAGTTGTAAAAAGCTCTTATCAAGTTAGAACCCTCTCTTTTAGTTAGAACCCTCTCTTTTCTTTATTTAACTTAAAATAGGTATTTAACTGAAAATAATTTTAATTTATCTTAAAATAGGCACTTTCAAAAGAAAAATGTCACTTTCAAATGGGAAATTGAAAGAAGACATTGTGTATTTTATATCAAGACATTTTCCCAAGGAGACTTCCCTGCAATGTTTAAGAACAGACACAGTATTAACAGATGACTGGTATGTTCCACTTCCTTCCTGGGGTACATACAGCTTTTTTCTCATCACATGACAAGAAGTGATAAAATTAATCTATTTATGTTCCTACAAATCAATATTCACTAGTGGAAACAGAATTAAACACACCAAATCCACAAAATTTGTGGTCTGCCATGTGACTTAATTACCCTGCAGACATGCCATCGTGATAGACACTATCTCATGAGACACAAAGATAGGTTTCCATATGGGAATACACTATTTTATTCATCTGAGGGAAATGCATTGCTTAAAGGCACAGTAAGCAAAGGGATTTTTCCATACTGCAGGTGGTCAGGAGAGGGAAAGCAAGGAGTTAGAAGTTATTTTGCAGAAGCAGTTTGTAACAATAATGACTTTCTAGAAGCTGATGTGCTGATACCAAGGCTGACTATTTAGGAAATCTAGCACTATAACCCATGGCTTTAAAAATATAAACTGCAATCTATCGCTCTGTGCTCTCTAGATATTGAAGACAGTGGGAAATCTCAGCAACTGATGCAAAATAAATATCTTCTAGAGGATTGGAAGATATAGAAAAGTGATGAAGTTACTTAAAATGCAAAATGTAGGCATTTCACTGTAAATATATTTTGTAAAGATCACAGGAGAGGATAATCTTGTTCAAGGAGGCAACTTGCTCTGAGCTGAGAGCTTAAAAATAACAGCTTTGTTTTTCTGCCTTGTCCTGCACTGTCTCACCGCTTTAACCAATACAAGACCTGAGATGGGCTTATAATATGTTAAAAGGAAAAAAGCAGCATGAAAAGTTTCCCCTAGCAACTGAAATATTACATTTAAAAGCTGTCACACCTGAAAACAGTATCACAAAAACACATGGTAGTGAATCTGAAGTTATTACATGAAATCTTGCTTTATCTCCAGATGTAACCAGCTCACGAGCAGAAGGCAGCTGCTGAACTATCTACTGCTACGTCTTTGTTCCACCATCCCACTGCAGCAACGTGATAGCTGCTCAGGCTTGAAAATTCCTGCGATATAGTATTAAGCGTGTGTATCACTGTAACCAGGACAACACTATGGTTGCTAGGGGAATTAAAAGAAAACAAAGAACCAAGCACCAAAGTTAGAGTCAACAGAAAAGTTCCAATGCAAAATTAGAAAATAAAAGGGATGACGGACCATGTTGTACATATTCACCATTATTTATCCTTCAGTGTTATTCACAGGACAAAGCAAAAATCAGCAAAGCAAATACCACTGCCAGCCAGCCTCAATATTCAATGTTTGATACGTGTCTTACAAGTACACGTATCACAATTTTGAGTCGTACATGTATCACACGGTTTTGAGTTGTTAAAGTCTTATACCACGTAGAATGAGAGTATGAGAACACCACAGGAAACATTGCTTTAAGAGATCCTGCCCTCCCATGGGTCCATCTTTATTAGTGTTTTTGGTCAGATTGGATGGGCTCTTTGAAAGCAAATCTTCTGGTTGTTTCCACTGACCATGCTTCAGTTCACATTGTGGAGTGGTCTCTGAGTCCTTTCAGATGAGTTTGGATGGTAAGATGCACCGCAATAGCATACCTAACAAGCTCCAGAGACCAGAAGGGGTTCAGTCCATGGGTCAAAATGAAAGAAAATGTGAAATAATGTCTCCTGATATGCCTCCAGTATGGATGGTATGTCCTTGGCAGCGACTGCTTTGCTCTGCAAATCTTGCCTCTTGGTGTCCTCTACTTGCTGATGTAGCTAAACTCAAGGCAACTTTGACACATCAGTAGTATGGCAGATAGCATGCTCTTTAATGGTACCAGTGTTATGCTGCGGTTACTTAACCACATGCCTATGTCCTATAAGCAGCTAACAGAAAACATTTTGCCAGAAGAAATAACCTTATTAAAACCAGATCTATCAGCCAGTTGTAAAATGTGTTGTAGTAAAATCCAGCATCAGCCAGCTTATAAAAAAAAAAAATTACTGAAAATGATGTCTACCACCTCTCCCCTCTGTGGCCTGTGATAAAGGAGTTGATAGTTGACCCCATCCAAATTACAGGTTGACTGGAGGGAACCATATTATAATTCATCCTCAACTAAAGATAGGTTGCTTAAAAAGCAGGACAACTATCTGTGTGCTGCTAAAGGTGCAAACACAGGTTGTATTCTGAAAACAAAACTGCAAAACCACCATAAAATGGATTGACAGACTGTTCTTATTTAGAAATAAAGGTAAATCATAGAATCATAGAATAACTCAAGTTGGAAAGGACTCATATGGATCATCAAATGTAAATCCCTGCTCATTGCAGGACTAGTTAAAACTATACCATATAGCTAAAAGCGTCATCCAAATGATCCTTGAACTCTGACAGGGTTGGTGCTGTGACCACTTCCATGGGGAGCCTGTTCCAGTGGTCGACAACCCTCTGAGTGAAGAATCTTTTGCTAATGTCCAAGCTGAACTTCCCCTGATGCATCTTCAGTTCATTTCCTCGTGTCTTATTGCTGGTCACCAGAGAGAGGAGATCAGCACCTCCCCCACTGCTGCCACCCTTGAGGAAGCTGCAGACTGCGATGAGGTCACCCCTCAGCCTTCTCTTCTCCAAGCTGCACAAAACAAGTGACCTCAGCCACTCCTTATAAGTCTTGCCCTCCAGACTTTTCGCCAGCTTGGTTGTCCTCCTCTGGACACACTAATAGTTTGGTGTCCTTCTTATGTGGAGGCTCCAAAACTGGACACAGTACTTGAGGTGAGGCTGCACCAGTGCAGTGTAGAGTGGAACGGTCACCTCCCTTGACTGCCTAGTTATGCTGTGCTTGGTGCACCCCAGGACATGGTTAGCCCTTCTGGCTGCCAGGGCACATTGTTGAGTCATATTTAACTTGCCACCAACCCATCCCCCCCGCCCCCCCCCGATCTCTTTTTGTGGGGTTGCTCTCCATCCTCTTGTCCCCCAATTTGTATGTATAGCCAGGATTGCCCCATCCCATGTGGAAAATCCGGCACTTGCTCTTGTTAAATTTCATATGGTTGGTGATTTTCCAGCTCTCTAGTCTATCCAGATGTCTCTGTAAGGCCTCTCTTCCCTCAAGGGAGCCCACAGCTCCACCTAGTTTAGTATTGCCAGCGAACTTACTTAATGTATATTCAATTTCTGTGTCCAGATCATTTATAAAAGCATTGAAGAGAACTGGCTCTAAAACTGAGCCCTGGAGAACTCCACTGGTGACTGGCCACCAGCCTGAAGTAACTGCATTTACTATAACCCTTTGAGCTCAACCCTGTTGCTCACCCCATGTATTATCAACTTGTCTAGCTGTATTGCTGGATGTTTTATCCAGAAGGATACTGTGAGAGACAGTATCAAAAGCTTTGCTAAAATCCAAACGCACCAAGTCTACTGGCTTCTCATGGTCAACTAGATGGGTGACCTTGTGATAAAAGGAAATTACATTGGTTAAGCAGGACTTTTCCATTGTGAACCTGTGCTGGCTATGACGAATGTATGCATTGTCTCTCAGGTGTTTTTCAAAATCTCCTATAATAACCTTCTTTATAATTTTGCTAGGCACTGAAGTGAGACTGACAGGCCTGCAATTACCAGGGTATTCCTTCTTACCCTGCTTCAAAATTGAGACAACGTTTGCCAGCTTCCAGTTGACTGGGACCTCTCCAGACTCCCAAGACCATTGAAAAATAATGGAGGGAGATCTCATGTTGAAACACGTGACAGTAACTACTTGCACTCTAGCAGTAAAAATATTACAAAGGTGTAGCATTACTTGAGCTTTAGTGTGATACAAACAGTCCCCAAATGGAAAACCCAAGATTTTTCAAAAGCAGTCAAAACAGAATGAAGATATCAAAGCACACAGACAATAAGGCACCCAGGTAAATATATACTCTTTGTTCTTTCTTGTAGAAACACTAAGGAATAGAATTATGGCATTTTGCCCTTTGTGATCTCACTTGCAATATGTATCATTAAAATTTAACCTCATGGACTTTTAGCTTAGAATGTCCTCTTTTCTTTTTAGTTCCACAAATGATCCCAAGACATAAAACCAAAGAGAATTTTGAGCTTTTTTTTGTTTGTTTGTTTTTTTTTTTGAGAGTCTAAAGATTCAGAATGGAAGTGGCTACTTCCTATGTGAGTTTCTGTTTGAATAGAAAGGATTTTCTGTTATATGTTTGGCAGAATTTTGTTGGATTGGCTCCTGTTGTAATGTGGATTTTTCATTAAATCTGAAGTTATTTACTCAGAGGGGAATGGCAATGTGGCTGCCGTCCAGCGGTGGAGAAATAATATTTAGGCAATCAAATACCACAGAGATGCATCTGGTCTAAGAATAAAACAGAGGCTGGGGAAAAAAAAAGTGTCAGTCTCCTCAAAAGACAGCGACTCAAATGGAGAAAGTCCTAGCCTAAACAGCTGTGCATGACAGAGGTTATCACAACAGGTGGGTGGAGTTCTTACAGAACAATTCAGTTCAATACTCCAGATTTTTTTAACAGTGGGGTGTGGGGTTGCATGTACATAAAAAAAGAAATCTCAAAGCCAGAGACTAAGAACAATTTAAGTTTTCTAGTTACCTAAGGGGAGCACTTCAGGCCATTTGGAAAGGAAATTCAAATGAAATGATTCTCTGTCTCTGTTAATGGTATGGGACCTCATATGTCAGCTGCAATTAGTTTGAAAAGCTCTCTTAACTTCATGGGGGCTTTGCTGAGCAGCTGTCTAGGAAAAACATGTTTTTCTAATTCCGTTCTTGAACAAGTACACTTAGAGGTTTAGGAAAGGGTCACGGGATATCTGTCAAAATACTTTGTCTCAGAGATTTTATTTAAACTTTTACGTCTTTTATGATGGAATGCTCTTCAGTGCAATGTGCAAGACATGGAAGGTGTCCTGCATCAGTAGGGTCAGCAAAATAATTTAAAAATCCATTCAAACATTAGTGCTCCATGAAAATTATCCCTGGGAAGTAACTTGTAATCAGCAGTGAAAATGCAGTATCAGAGCACAGCATAAAATCACTCTCACTCATAGCAACTTCAGAGATTTTTATTATGTGGAATACAATTTACCCTTTACCGCAAGGGTCTTATGGGTGGAAAAAAAGCAGCATTTCACCATTTCACCCTACAGTTTGCTTGGAAAAAAGACTGTTGGCTTATTTCATAGACATTGTACCATAGTTGTTTTTGCCACACTGCTGAACTGAATGCATGCTCACAAATTGCTCTGCTTCAGAACTGGCCAACAAGAAGAGACAATAAACAAAATGACTGCGGCCATCTCCTTCTCCTGGGTTCAACAATGTGTTTCACTTGCTTATGAGATGCAGTCTGTTTCCATTTCATGTAAGGCCAGTGAACCTCATTTGTTTGTGCAAAAATGGAGCTGTTTGTGGACCTTATTTTGATGTGGGAAAGTCAAGCCAAGCGAGCCAGTGCTGCTGCCTTGCCTGGTATTTCACGGAATGAACATCCAATTATGGGTTTAGGGTACAAAATATGGGGAATATGTCAAAGATGACTTTACAATCACTTCCTCCGAAAGGAATCCACACAATGGTCAGGTCTAAACCTGAGTTAATGCTCGCCAATCTTCCCTGGTCCAGCCCTTTCCAAACTTGGGATACCAATAGCCTGTGAAGGTGCTGAGAAGCTTCTTGTGAGAACATCACAGGATTTTACTTTTGTGAAGGTGCTGAGAAGCTTCTTGTGAGAACATCACAGGATTTTACTTTTCAGTCAAGTTTAGGAATCTTGTCTCTCTTCGCTTTGACTTGAGGGTGATGCCATAGAATGTGAACTATTTTATTTTAAAAATACTTCGCATACTCAAGTAATGTAGGGTTCTTGTTTGGAAAAGGGCTAATTCGTAGGATGAAGGATAATGGCTTTAAATAAAAAGAGGGTAGGTTTAAAGTAGGTATAAGAAAGAAGTTCTTTATTATGAGGGTGGCGAGACACTGTAGTAGGTTGCCCGGAGAAGCTGTGGCTGCCCCTTCCCTGAAAGTGCTCAGGGCCAAGTTGGATGGGGCTCTGAGCAACCTGGTCTAGTGCAAGGTGTCCCTGCCCATGGCAGGGGGGTTGGAAGTAGGTGATCTTTAAGGTCCCTTCCAACCCAAACCTTTCTATGATTCTGTAATTCCATGATTCTATGATTCTTTTTTTATTGTTCAAGAGTGATGAGTTGTCAGTTTCCTCCCCAGTCTTTCATTTACAGAATGAGATACATATATCATCTTTCAAAAGAAGCAGCACTGCCCTGACATTTAGAAAATGTTGTTCTAGTGTATGTGTACATATTCTTAAAGAGACTATAGTTTCTGAAGTAAGATTGCTTAAGCAATATGAACAAAGCTCATTTCTCTATGCATGCTTTATACAGCAACCATGATGTGTCTAAAGGTTATACTTCATTTCACTGTAACAAGTATATCACAGAAAGGACAGTCTGTTTTCACCACTGGCACCAACCAGAGTTACTTTTCCTAGTCCCATGGAGGAGCACTGTCCCTCAGTGCTGAAAGCTTTGCGCAAAATCCTGACATAGAGCCATGACAAGGAGAGCAGATTTGTAGCAGGGTGAATGCGCAGGGAGAGCATTTGGAAACTCCAAGGAGAAGACTGTGAACTTCTCACATACTGTGGGACAAAGTCTATATGACTTGTTTCTCACCAGTATGCAAGGCAGGGGGATAATAGGTGGCAGCAGGGGCCCAACAAACAAACTGGAAAGAGACATTTTTGAGCAATGACTCTGATAGCTCCAGAGCCACCCACCAGAGACAACAGGGACAGGTGCAAGCCGGAGGAGCAGTATCTTCAGTGGGGCAGCTCTGGAAGGAGCAGTTGACTTTAAAAGATAATTAACTTTTCCTCCAGCTAAGGGATCATGAAGCTGTTCCTCTGCACTTGCCAGTTTGATGCACTGTGGACTTAAATTTTGAACCAATTCTCCGTGCAGCAAATGACATTACATTTAAGGCAGTTGCCTTGTATTATGTGCTTAAATTCCTCTCCACTAAATTCAGAACTGAAGGATAGGGCTGGAAATTGCTCTCCTCCCACACAGGGTCCAGAGCAGTGCCTGACACACAATTCTCTTCTCTTTGTACCTGAAGAACAAAGCTGCTTAAAAAAGTAAAATGACACTCCCCACACATGCTCTATACACATGTCCCACCATTAAATGGTGCAAATAAACCTATCTGTTTACATTGCAAATATAACTGAACTGGTAGGGCAACAGGGAATTAATTGAAGAACTTACTCAACAATGAAGACCCTTATGAAAAGGAACTGAACCATTAAATTACTTGCAAAAGAGAACAGTAATGATGATTGGAGCCCTGCTGAAAATAAAGGCAAAATGAGATGGAATGAGTAATTCCCAAGTTTTATGTACAGCACCTTATACTCCAGATTTTCTTGCATAAGTAAACCAACTTAAAGGGAAAAAGAATTACAAAAGGTAATAATGTATTAAAAGAAAAAAAAAATAGAGGGAAAAAAAGACATAAATGTCTCTGAGGAAGATAAAAGCAGGAATGACAGCAGCAAACCAAACAGCATTTCTCATGGCTATTGCTACTTAAATACCTGACAGCTCAAATATATCACACTTTATTTCTGAACCTAAAATTTTTCCTCTCTTTTTGCAAACACGTAAATTTCACTCTCTGCCATTTCATGGGGAAAGAAACTGAGGCAACGGAGGAAAACGGGATTTTCCAGTGTTGCCCACTTCTTTGGATTTGAGCCCATAAAGTACAGGCATGTTGACTGTCTGGAAAAGAGGCTCAGATCATACTACCCTGAGTGGAGAGGAGCAAGTAAAGAAGGGGGAAAATCCTGTTGCATTGAGATACTCTTCTCTAGGCAGGGCTACGGGACCAATGTGGTTGTGTGGTTCAGGGCTTCTTACAGGACGCAGAGTGTCTGTGCTTCCACTGCACTGCTTTTTTTGCAGGGCACCACAGTCCGTTCCTGCTTGAAGGAGGGATGGCTGCATGTAAATGTGGCCAGAATAGCCAAACATCCTTGCAGGGAAAGGAGAAAAGCCCTGCTGAAGCCACAAATAGAAGTTTGCATATTGCTGCTCTTCCTCCACCTTTTCTCAGCACTCACAGTACAAAATCTTGAAAATAGGGAAAGACTTGGAAAGGAATTTTGTGTACCCTGATTCTGACAAAATAAGATGACTGGGGGCAAAGACAAAAGAAAATCAGTTTTTGTCCCTCATTTTTGAACATTAGAAAAATACAGTACTCAGTGAGGTATTCAGAAAGTCAGGGTTTGCCTGGGGCTTGCATTAAAACATTGCTTGAGGGAAGGATGAACAAGACAAATAATTAACACGTCTGCATGTTACTTTGGCTTGAGAGCAATGCTCTTCATAACAGATGTATGACAGCATGAATTCAGTCAGATACTCAGAATGCAAGTATTGCCACTTGGCTGAAACGGGCTTGTTTGCTGGAACTGGTTTAACTTTCTAGGAAATTTCATAGAATCATAAAATCATAGAATGGTTTGGATTGGAAGGGACCTTAAAGATCACCTACTTCCAACTCCCCTGCCATGGGCAAGGACACCTTGCACTAGCCCAGGTTGCTCAGAGCCCCATCCAACCTGGCCCTGAACACTTCCAGGGAGTGGGCATCCACAGCTTCTCCAGGCAACCTACTACAGTGCCTCACCACCCTCATAGCAAAGAATTTCTTTCTTATATCTGATGTAAAGCTACTCTCTTTCAGTTTAAAGCCACTACTGCTTGTTCTGTCACTACATACCCTTGTAAAAAGTCCCTCTCCAGCTTTCTTGTAGGCCCCCTCAGGCACTGGAAGGCTGCTGTAAGGTCTCCCCGGAGCCTCCTCTTCTCCAGGCTGAACAACCCCTATTCTCTCAGCCTTTCCTCACAGGAGAGGTGCCCTATTCCTCTGATGATTTTTGTAGCCTCCTCTGGACCCACTCAAAGAGGTCCATGTCTTTCCTATGCTCAGGGCTCCACAGCTGGATACAGTACTCTTTGCAGATGGATTAACTAGAAAAAAGCACAGGGGACTCGGTATTCCATGTGCCTGTGATTTATTACCTGTGACTACACACGCACTTACCCATAACTATGTATCTCTCTGAATAATGCTATAAGAAAAGAGGTTAGAACACCAACTCCTTATACAGACTCTGGAGCTGCTTTTTAACCTTGATTTTGCTAAAGTTTGTTCTGTTCCAGACCTTTCTTATATACACAGTTACTGCCTGATATTTCTTCTCTAGACAGTCCCTCACAGGACATGGCTTGTCTTCAGCTCCCACTTGTCTGAGTACTGAGCAGTTAAGCCACTGATGAAAAACAATATCAAAGAGGAGGTTCTGAATCTCTATTCACTAAATAGGTGTTAGAAAATGAAAGCTATCAGGTTTAACCAAATTAACCTTTGCCTTTTCCCTGAAGATGTCCACTGGCATATGGTACGTTGGAAACAACAGGCACAAGCCTTCCAGTGAGTGATAGTTTCGGGACTTGGGACAAAGACTGTACCTTATGTTCAGCAGTGCCTTGGTGACCCTATCCATTCTGAATTTGATTAATCCCTTTTAAAACTAATTCACTTTATTGGTCTCTCAAATATCTTATGGCAATGATTTCCACAGATTTCTCTTTACACACTACGAAAACACAACTATTTTTTGTAACCTTGCTGCCTAGTGAGTCATAAGCTCTCCACTGGTTCTTGTTTTATGTATTCTCCAAATTTCTCATTTTATGGGTCTCTGTCACTGTAGATTTCACTCCTAGCCATCTCTTTTCCAAGCTACAGAGCTGATCTTGCTTAGTTTGTGCTCGTAATGGAAGCTGCCTCATTCCTCTGATCATGCCTGTTGTGCATACGCCAGGGCACTTGCCAGCAGTGAAGCAGAACTGCACGCATGCCATTCAGGATGTGGGAGCACCATGCAGGTAGTGTATAACATAATAACAATACTTTTCTCTTTTGCTATTATTTCAAACAAGTCCCAAAATCTGATCTGTCTTTTGATCATTGACCAGATGTCTGTGTCCTGAGGGCACCACCAGCTCTGACTGTCGCTGCCCATCCCCCTTTGAGGCTCCCTCCATGCTGATAACAGCCCAGGACCGCATTTCAGCCCCACCTGGGTCTTCCCCCAGCCTTCTCACAGAGAGAAGCCATCTCTCACTGCTCTCTGAGAGCTCGTTCTTTTGGAGACTATCTGCAATTACTCCAAGACCTCTTTCCTAGAGTGGCAATAGCTAATTTAGCGACCATGGTTACACTTAGATTTATTTGTCCTACCTCCTATGCGTTATTCTGCATGGATCTTAAATACTTTGCCAGGTCTGAAATGGTTTTTTCCAAGTCTTTTGGTAAAATCATAATAATTTGACTGTTTTAGCAACCCAGGTTATCACAACGTCACCACTTCTCTTATAGTTTCACAGTCAGTTATAAAAGTAGACTGAATAATTTTACACCATCGACCAGCTCCGACATTTCGTTGCTTTCTCCCTTTCTCAATTCTTGTCTCATTCTCTCCTCATGAGTCCCACTATATTCCTTCCACAGCTGAAGAAAAAAGTGGAAACCCCAGCCATTCACACCTTATTTCTCCTGCCCTCTGTGATCCAAGGAGTCTCATTGCTGGGAAGAAAGTGAAATTCAAATCTCACGTCCCAGCAAAGAAAAAGTAACATTTTTGTGCTCATGAGGAAAACAAGTCACTGGAGTATGTTGTTTTGCATTTTAGCAGTATCCTTACTCTCTCTACACAAATTAAGTAATACATTAGTTAATATACACACTTAACATTGCCCATAATCCCAGTTTAGATGTGCATTAAACTAAGTAGCTGACAGAATTTGACTAAGTCTAGAGAATTTCCTTGAATGAATGAAATAGGTTTCAGCACTTATGTAATCAGCAGTAACGTGAAAAACATTATTTGTGTTTGACATTTTTGTGGATATGGCCTTTTCCAAGTTTCATTGCAGCTGTGTGAAGATTATAGCAATTCACATTCCCTGATCTTTGACATGTTTTCCAATACTTCCATGGCAATTTTAGCAATTTTGTTTCAGGTATTTTGTCCGTCATGTATACTCATTTCTGAAAGCAAGGAACTAAAAAGGTATGTCAGCTGTCCTGTGGAGCATGAAAAGATTGTTAATATTAAGAAAAAGTATTAAGATTAAATCCGAGGCACTCCATTTTGTGACTGAGCAGTACTTAGTAAAATCGCAATACCAGAACAACTGCATCTTAAACTTTGAGAACATTCTCCTCCCCCCGGCATTTAAAGGCTATTACTTGAAGTTACTCCTGACCTTTGTGTGCACAGGACATGTAGAAACCAACTCACTACAGCTGACTAAGAATGAGCAATAATATCACACACAAAGTCCATTGGAAATGAAAGCCTTTTATAGCACACAACACAATACATTTGGTCTATACATTCAAGAGGGAGTAACATCCTCTGATTGCTTGTATAGAGGAAAAGTTATTGTAAATAATCCATCATTTATTCACAGAATCACAGAATATTAGGGTTTGGGAGGGACCTTTGTGGGTCATCTAGTACAACCCCTCTGCTGAAGCAGGGTCACCTACAGTAGGCTGCACAGGACCTTGTCCAGGAGGGTGTTGAATATCTCCAGAGAAGGAGAAACCACAACCCCTTTGGGCAGCCTGTTCCAGTGCTCTGTCACCCTCAGAGGGAAGAAGTTCTTCCTCATGTTCAGACGGAACTTCCTGTGCTTCAGTTTGTGCCCATTGCCCCTTGTCCTGTCACTGGGCACCAGTGAAAAGAGTCTGGCCCCATCCTCCTGACACCCACCCTTCAGATATTTATAAGCATTTATGAGATCCCCTCTCAGCCTCTTCTTCTTGAGGCTGAACAAGCCCGGCTCCCACAGCCTTTCCTCATAGGACAGATGCTCCAGTCTCCTCACCATCCTGTAGCCCTCCGCTGGACTCTCTCCAGTAGCTCCTCATTTTTCTTGAAGTGGGGAGCCCAGAACTGGATACAGTACTCCAGATGGGGTCTCTCTAGGGCAGACTAGAGGGGGAGGAGAACCTCCCTTGACCTCGTAGCTGCACTATTCTTAATGCATCCCAGGATACCACAGGCCTTCTTGGGAACAAGGGCACACAGTCAACTTGTCATCCACCAGGACACCCAGGTCCCTCTCCACAGAGCTGCTCTCGAGCAGGTCAGCCCCAGGCTTCTACTGGTGCATGGAGTTGTTCCTCCCCAGGTGCAGGACCCTGCACTTGCCCTTGTTGAACTTCATCAGGTCCCTCTCTGTCCAACTCTCCAGCCTGTCCAGGTTTTAAAGAAATTAAATTGTATCCAAGAGGAGTTGTTACTCATTTTATATACATATACATGTACATGTACATATACATATACATATATGTATATTTATAGTTATACATATACACATACATATACACATACATGTAGACAGACACGTGGATAAGTGGCCAAAAGCTCGAAAAGGTTTTCCCAAAGGGTTTCATGAGTTGAGTTTGTATTCTTGCACCACCACTCTACCTCTGAAGAGTAGCATGGAGCACAGAAACACTGAATGCAGGAGTGATTCATGAATCCAAAGATCCAAATCATGGAAAAAAAAAATCTTTACGTCATACAAGAAGTTATTTTTTAGAGCAGAAGACCTAGCAAAGCCTAAGATGAAAAGAAGGTCTTTTTTCTTTGGTTTAGCTCCAAGAGATTAGGGTAGACAAACAAAATCAGGATCTTGCCTAACAAGTACGGAACTCAGCAGCATCATCAGACCCTTTCTTGAGATATCATAAAGGTAAAAGCAAAACCAAATGTAACGACATCAGACTAAGGAAAAAGGCCAAAATATGTTGAAAAGCAAACAAATGAGGAACGTGGTAGAGAAACTTGAGTAAAAGTAGTGTCAAAATGGAGAAGAGAGTCAGAAAAAACAGTTTTCAGGTGGAAATTTAGTTTATAGATCACTAGCCATAAGGCCAGGCTGATATATTTCCTTGTCTACAGGCTGCCTTATAGCACAGTGTAAAATTAAGGGTGAAAAGTAATGGTTGTTTTGTTACTGGCTCTTCCTCTCTGGTGTTTGTTGGAGAAATAGCAAAAGGAATAGTTAGCTGAGTGTCCATGGTGACTCCCTTCAAATGCTGTCAACTGGCTAAAGACAATGTATGGCACAAACTGAAAATATATGTTGGGATGGGTTCAACAGAAGTGGCTGAAGCAGTTTTGAAGGGCATTTTCACCCATCTTGTCCTTCACCACTTGCAGTATTCCTGTACTGTCTCCTAATACAGTATAATATCAGTTCTAACCTAGAACAGATGTAGAAGCCATGCAAGCTGAGAAAGGAATGACAGGTTAACAGACACAAATATCATACTTTTTGCTAGACTTTTACTTCTGAAGTCACATCAATGCTTTGAACATGAATTTTACTGTTAACAAAAAACCAACCAGACAAAACACTCCACAAAACAATACAGCCTACAAGGTTTTCTATGATCAACAAAACGTGTGAAGCCTGATTGCACAGAGGCTCGTGCCTGTTGACCCCTCTACATGGCCAGCTGCCCTGCACTCCTTGTTGGGCTGGGTGTCCCTTAGAGCGAGGAAGAGTCGGCTGTTGGCGGCTGTCACTTAAGAAGGGCCATAACTTCGGGACTGTGTCTTCTGCTCGGCTGGGGATGCAACACCTTCCTCTTAATTTGTTTAAAATTGGCAGTGGTTCACTGTCGCTGAAGATAGATAGAAGATGTAGACTTGCAGGCAGCCCAAACAGCTAGAAAATTGATTTTTTTGGCCATTCAGCTTTGGCAAACTGTTTAGGCCTGGAGTAACTGGGTGCATGTGAGTTAGCGTTTTAGTACAAATCAGTTGAAGCCAATCCCCTATTCGTCCCCCTGTCCTGGGCACTGATTTACATCGCAGCTTCGTCTTGGAGCGTGCAGAGTAGCCGTTTCTTTTTGTATGAAACGAAATTGGAAGATGCACTCAAGGAGTCATCCATTGCACCACTTGCTAAAGAGAGGTGGATATGAATATCAGATTTTCAGTGGTGCCCAGTGACAGGACAAGGGGCAATGGGCACAAACTGAGGCACAGGAAGTTCCGTCTGAACATGAGGAAGAACTTCTTCCCTCTGAGGGTGATGGAGCACTGGAACAGGCTGCCCAGGGAGGTTGTGGAGTCTCCTTCTGGAGATATTCAAGACCCGCCTGGACAAGATCCTGTGCAGCCTGCTGTAGGTGACCCTGCTTCGGCAGGGGGGTTGGACTAGATGACCCACAGAGGTCCCTTCCAACCCCTACTATTCTGTGATTCTGTGATTCTGTGATTCTATGAGACTAGTGCTCTCTCAAAGTACAAGTCCCCCAAACCTGTATGGTGTCGACTTCAGGTCCTCAGCACCAAACTGCTGTCTGGCTTTCCTGATGGATTTCTGCTGGGCCACACTATTTGCTCATGAAAACATAGCTGCTGCAGTTCAAAGCACTCTGGGACTGCCCAGCTGCCAGGCCAGCTAGCCTAGCATATGGAAAAAAATAAGGCTAAAAATGCAACACTTTTCCTCTTAGTTGTTCCTTTAGGCAACAGAGAAAAATTAGGATAGGGAAGCCTGAAAACAGATGTTCTCCCCCCCCCTCATTCATACCATTTATAGAGTCCTGTTTACTCCTAATAGCCCCGCTCATACACGTCAGCTTATTGTAAGCAATTAAATCATAATAAGTATTTTAAATTAAATTAAGCCATGACAATCATTCCTTTTTGGTATCCAGTGCTAATCACCTCTTAGAGAGTTTACACTGCCAATGGATGGAAGATATGTTTGTAATTTTGATAACACTTTTGCTGACTAAATCATTTAACTGACGGCAGTGAAATCTAAGATTGGAAGCAAACCTTGCCAGAAAAAATAATTATTGCCTGCTATAATTCTTCCCCCCGAAGGCCACCTGAATTATTTATATGATCTATTAAAGTGTGCATATTTTTAAAGAGTTAAGTTACATTTTCAGAGTGACCTATTCAAATGAAAACAGCACTTTTCTAACTCTGGATTATAAATGTCATATAAAATGTATTTTTATAATTTAAAATGAAAAGTATGAATGGCAGCCAGTGAAAGTGAGAGAAGGGAAACGGAGATATACTGTGACTTAAAGGGCTCTGTCCTGACTTGTCTTGATTACTGCTGTGTTTGGCTTGGATGGTCTGTCTGGTTTAGAGGGTATATTTTAGCAGCTTTTTTAGCTTAACTTTCCCTGATGGCCTTTTAGGCAGTACAGTTTTGCCACTCAGTTTTATAGACTCTCATGTGAGAAGTGCTGTTCTGCATAGATATACAGTCCTGCTCACTTAATCCAAGTTTAATTTTACAGGGATGTGGAGTTATTCAAAGCAGAGCACTCTGCAGAGGCCTCCTCTGCAAGGACAGTTACTAAGTGCAGAGTAATAAAAAGTGAAAGCAAGTATTCACATCCTGCCATGAGCTTTCACTGACATTCCATACGTGTCTGTCTTCTGTTCTCCTTAGAGCAAACTCTTAGAGTTGCTTCAAATTGAGCTTCTGTTTTTGATCTAAGAGAGATTGCTCTTGCCATTTCTTTGTGCTGATGATGTCTCAGATGTTATTCCCATAGAAACTTCAGCAACAAAAATTCTTCCGTATGCAACAGAAGTATTACTAAATTTTAGTTGCAACAGATATAATAACTGCATATTAAAGAGATTTTTTGTGATGATGGTACTTACATGGCTGCTGTATAGAATTATTAAAATTTGTTGTTGCCATTTTCAAATGTGTTTCTCAAAACTAATGCATCTAAATCTCAATAGTACTATTCTCAATCTGATTATTTTCTATTAGAGTGGCTTTAATGCAACCCAGAGGTGCTCATCACTTTTGGAACAAATGTCCATAGCTAAAGATGGATTTAAGAATCTGCTGTAAGCATCAGGGGCCTTCTGTTCCCCCATAGGTTATTTTATACATCATATAGCTGAATAAAAGGAAGGTCTTGAGATACAACTATAATTCAGTGAATATTGCAGCCAAGCCCAATCTGTCAATATATATAAGAGAATGTTTCCATTTGTGGGTTTTAGATCATCAGTTGTCACTGGAAAAGTGATATGAGAAAGCAGGCAGAATGATGCCTGATTAAAACTGTGTGGATCAGGAAAAACAAAGAAAAAACAATGATCTTAATTTCTTTAACTGAACAGAGAATTTCTTTTCTAAATGAATATGACTCTCTGAGACACAGTATGAGTTTTAAAGTGTTAAATCCAAATGAATTTTTCTCAAAACTGAAATCAGCTAAATTGGCATATGCCCTGCCTACCACTGAAATCCTGGAACAGTGTCACAGGTATTCGTGAATTGAACATGTGGAGGATGGTGATATCTACATGTCTGGGAAAACTCAGCCCAGCAGTAGTGAATATGAAGCAGAGCCACAATACTCATGAGTCACTACTGTAGAACTGAGACATAAAAGTATATATATATATTTTTTTAACCAGAGACATTTGTCCTCTACCTCTGAAATTCAAGAGTTTTTGTAACCTTGTACCTTGTCCACATCCAGGCTCATGCCCAGTGGAGACCTGTAGATCTTTCTTTATGGGTTATGATGCCTCTTTGTGAATAAGAAAGTAACTAAAATCTGAATAATTAGTTGGCTTTGGACTTCTGCTTCATAGTAAAAATCAAAATATGTGTCCAGGGAGATTTTCTATTTTATTTTTCATGTTTAGTCAATTTTATGGATCATTGAGGTATTTATCCTACAGCTTAGCCATACAGTTCTCTACCTCATCATCCTTCTGAGAATTGGCTGTTAATGTCTTCTTTTCATTTCCTTATTCTTCGGCTAGCTTTTGTTTCATAATAGAAATTATCTATGTCTTGATGATCATCAACTTATGATATTAATAACTCCTTGCAGAACTGTAAAAAAAAGCCCAACAGCTTCAAAAGGTTAAAAAAGGGCTAGTTTGTCCTCATACATTGTTTGTTTAACTTTAAAAAGTATTTTAAGGAATGTTGGAGAATTTAGTTTTGCATAATTAATGCAGCATGAATTCAGGGTGGAAGTCTTTCTCTTCACTTTCTTGTCTTCTTGAGTTTAGACTTTTAACAAGAGTTTTTGGGCCTTTTTTTTTGGTGTGCAAAAAGCTGAGAGAAAGAGCAACTCATTGTACTATTGCAATTTATGTAATTGAAAAAAATAGATTTGTCCTTGACCCAAAGGCAACTGAACATGTTGTAAGAAATGGACAGTTATCATCTTTTCCAACCCTTCTTTAGCACCATATAAGTATTTTCAGACACTCGATTTATTCATAGTGTGAATGAATTTGGAACACTGAGGCTGTGTCTGAAGACTTGAAAATAACATTACTGTAATCTTAATTTTCAATAAAACTAGTCAGACAAGAGGATGATTACCATTTGCAAACAGTAATGAAGAGGTGAATTAATTTTATGAAGGCACAATGGACTAGACTATTTGAAAAGGATCATTATCAGTGCAGCATATAGCTATTCTTAATCTATATTTTGAATATATCTTTATTTAACCAGGATAAAAATGCTGCCTAAAATTCCTTTTGACATAGAACATAACGAGATAGCAATCTCTGCAAAACTCATAATTCTCAGCGAAATTGTTAACCAATTATAAACATAACACAAAATATCAATGGCTATGATGTATTTTAAACACAATTATGATAATAAAGTATAATCAAATATGTGCAAGCAGTAGCAATTACTAGTGCATATCATTAAGCCATCTGCTAATTAATCCAAAGCAATAATATGGTTTATTTAATAAGTTCCAGCATTTCTCTTTGAAGATGTGTACAGAAAAATAAGTAGTTTATGTCTGATGAAGCAGGAAATGATTCTATGAGACTAGAGCTTTTCTGTAATAACTTGGAACCTCTCAGATATTTTTATTTAATTGTTGTCACTAGTGCAATAATTTTAAATATCACCAGGCTGCTGGGAGAAAAACCTGCAAGGGGAGAACAGGAGCTGCCTTTGAGTAGAAAACAGTTCATAACAACCAACTAATTGATCACAGAAGAGAAGTGGTCATCTCCAAAGCCTGAAATGATAGGAGAAACTCCTGCTGATCTCAGGGGACTCCATATAGGATGGGAACACTCAGTACCAACAGATCTAAATTTGTTTAGTTTTACAAAGAATTCAGTGTATTTATGTAACTGCTCCATTTGGCTAAATACCTTGTAGATAGTGTCTGGTATTTTAAGTATCGATCAAGCATTTCTCCCTGTCACCCTAAAGTTTGCTGCTATACATACAGAATGTGTTTTTCTCTTCTCCTCTCATGTGAATACCTCTTATCAGTTCCCTTATTTCCTCTGTGAAATAATTCATTCTGCCAAGTACAAAGGCTTATCCTGCTGTAATGAAATAAAATATTTAAAGTACATTATACTATAAGTGTATCATTCCCTAAAGATTTAGAAAACATGCTTCAAACTGCACATTAATACACCCAGTGCCAAGTCTTTTGACACAGCTTCATTTTTGTCTTAAAGAAGGAAAGATGTTGCAATTTAGTGCTTTATGAATTGTAGTGTTTGAACTGCTACTTCTATAAATGCTAAATTAGCAATATTTGTTTTAAACAGGGACAGCTTGTGGAAACCTTAGGGAGAAGGAGGATTAAGTGATGTTTGCACCAACCAAGATGACAATGTTTTTCTGGAGAAGGAAAGGGGGGCTCTGGGGAGGTGAGGGGGGGGAAGAGTCAACTTCCATTTCTCTAGAAGGAAATACTGGAGAGATTTATCAGTTGGCAAGTCAAATGCAGAAAATATGATCTGATAAAAGGCTGTTGCCTGATCCACCAAATCCTCTGCAACTCTACAGAAGAAAGTATGGTGCAAAGAGAATAATTTTAGATTTAAACAGCTGTAAGGGTAGAAGCATTTCATATGGATTTTATCTGATATTAATATTAAATCAGCTAAGTTAAAAAAAAGGAGTGCTTAAGTTTTAGTGGTCCTTAATTTTTCAAGTAAAGGAAAAGCATGACCTTGCATGTCTTCTTGATTTGAACAAGACACCCAGAACAGTCAGGGTTTCCAGCTGAATTTAAAGGAAAGAGCATTATGGTAGAAAGGGAGCTGATTTTACATTCCTCATAGCGATGCATACTTATGATGCCTGAAAGGGCAGGTTGTAGAGTGCCCAGCTGGTTCTTGCCACTGACAGCTTCTGTGAAGTGCAGCACTCCCACTCGCTATATGAGTCCAGCTGTTGTTTCTAAACCCACTTGATTTGATCACAGGCATAACGCAACCCTGACAGTCATAGGGCTGCTGTGGTCCTACCACGGTGGCCTGGTCTGTCATATCAGACTGTGAAGCAGAGCTAGGCTGAGCCAAGCCCCCAGTGACCACCTCACAGACCTTGCACAAAACAGGTAGGACTCTTGGATTTGTCTTCTCATCTTCCTCAGTAACCTGGCTGCCACTTCAAGGGCCTTTAAACAGTTAGTCTTGTGCTGAGACCAGCACGCAGGTCTCCTCTGGGTGCGCAAGCCAACAACCAGGATACAGGAGACATTGGCCAAGCCAGGTCCGTGGTGGGTGGCGATCTGGAGACAACTCCTCGTTGGGTCTGGAAGAATAGCCTCTCTGCACTTCCTTTCATATCCCTGCTCTCCCCCTCGTTTCTCTCCAGGCAATGACTCACCTCCTGTAGCAGGCAGAATAACTGCAAAGCAGTGTGCCCATGGTAGGACAGCAACCTCACACTAGATTTCCCTTTTTTTTCCTCTCTTTGTGAGTGAATAGTGTTAATCTGTTTTATTTCTTTCATGTCTCACATGAGATGATGAAGCGCAGTCACAGGCAGAACTTCTAATGCACATGGGTTACACTTAAATATCATTATGTCTGTATTCTGATTACTTAAACGAATTTTTTTTTCCATCTGATCTTGAATCCTACATAGTTACGTGAAGCCATCTTCAACAAAAAGTGAAAGATAACACAAACAGCTTAGAGATGTCAAGTGAGCTCACCACAGAAGAGTCAATGTAAGCTAGCAATTAAAGCAGGAAAAAAGAATGCTTCCTAGAAATATAAGGAAAAGCATTTGTCTTTGTGAGTAATAGAGGTCTAGGAGTAATAAAAAAATCTCAGTCATCTGTTGTCTCAATCAAAATAAATAAGACCATTAAAAATACGATTTTACTTCTGTTTGGGACTTAAAAAAAAACCTCAGTTTCCACAGTTCCTAGCGAAATCAAACAGGACATTTTTAAATTGCAGGTTACTAGATTAAAACAAAATATTGCCATTGGCACTTTACGCAAATCAAAAAAAGAAAGAGTTTTTTCACTAATAAAGCTAAAATAGACAAATTAATAAATGCAGCTACAATATGTTCATAGTTCTTCATGGCCAAAATCTACAGGATTATATAACTCAATCTATACGTAGGAAATTCGACAAGAATTTCATGCAACAGAAGGAATTTTTGAGGGGGGTGAGGTAGAGGAAAATCTTTTGTGTCATGAGCTGTTATTCAGAATTGAAAGCATACAAGCTTGACAATTATTAAAGTCCAGGATATTACACCTATCCAATGCTTCAATTCACCTCCTAGGCCACTTGCTGTTTTCTGCACCTACGTCTGTAATAACCAGCTTGGGCAAGTCAGATAGATACAATACACTGTCAGCTGTCTCCAAAGTAAATGTATGCATAAATAAGTGTTTAGGTTTCTTGATTCCCTAATGGATGTAGGCACATGTAGGAGTCTACCTTTTCATCTTCATTTCCCACCGTAGCTCAAAAGAAACCTCCTTGTGAACAGTGATCACAATTTTTTGGGAGCTGTTACTCCGTGGTGGAGATCAGCCAATATTCAAATCTGGATTTGGAGGCTCAGACATTTGGGGCACATCTGGGGCTTGTGAGCAGGTTTTGCACATTCCAAAGGCAGAAGCGAACTCGAGAATTTGGGTTGAAGTTTGGGCTTTGGTGCCAAGAGCTGCTCAGAGGCAGAAGTGAATGGTCTCTCTGTTTCGGTGATTACACTGATTACAGTGATAGTGTAGTTATGAAGTAAGCTTTCATGCCTCTCTTCAGCTTTCCTCTGACCTCCCCTTTCCCTCATTTCTCTTCCACTTTTAAAACATAACAGTGGACAACTACATTTTTTTCAATTTCTTCACAGAGCCTAATGTGCAGGCAAACATATTTATATGCAAATCAGTTATATTAAAAATGCTGTGTGCTGTCTCCAAGACCCTAACAGAAATGAAGCATTTATGCCTCAGCAGGTAATACTCAGATATTCCAGTGATTTTTGTATTGTGACTGAAGTGAATTATGGAGAATTGTTGAGGGTGAGAAATGACCTTTAAGCCCATTAAGTACATTAGAGGCTGATTGTTGCACAGCCTTCCAGGATAGTAACTAATTGCTTCCAAAGCAAACCTAGCGCTTCTGCTTTTTTTTTTAATTAATCTTGTAATTTTAGGAGTTCTGTATTCTTTGATTAAAACTTTTGTTCCCTTTTCCAATTAACATTATTTTTTCACGTTCCATGTTTCTGCTTTAGTCCCATCATCCATGCTGTGATTAAAGATGATGCATTATCAACATCAACTTATCATATGTTATTTAACACTCAAGACAGCTTGCTTCTCTTTTTTATATGGCTTTCCCCCCCCTTATTCCTCCTTGTTATTAAATGCTATGACTACACGTATTTTCAGTTTGGCCTTCTTGATCTCTGAAAAACAAACAAATAAAAAAATTTTGTCTATCACTTTTTTCCTTTGAATGCTGTATTGTCACCATGGGCAATGAAAAGATAGGAAAAGAAATCAGCTCTAAAAAGATTTTATGCTTGGCTGGAAAAAAGTCAGTGTGCATTATATGATAGGCATTTTACTTTATTTTGAAAGCAGTGGTTTATTTCCTCATTTTTCCATGAATTTTTAACTCTCAAAAAAAAGTTAAAGTAGAAATTCAGGTCTCTTAAACTCAGTCAGCTCTGTCTGCTTAGAGATATTTTGCAGCCTTCTGGTGTAACCCTGGGTGGAGAAGGCACTCTGGATTTCAGGTGAGCTGGAGGAGGAAGGGAAAGCATAAACTGTGTGTAATTGGCAAGCTGTGATGGTGCCTTGAAGAGTCTCTCAGGACCCACTAAAAGAAGGGCAAATCCAATTTCATTTATCAGGGCTGATGGAAATAATTGTGCTGGCACCAGCCTGATCCACCAACATTCGTGTGGAAGGAAAGAGCAAGCTTTCTCTTCTTTTTCACATGCTGGGATGTGACTGGCACTAGAATCCCTCTCCCACATTGAGCATTATCATTTTCTGCCTGCATCCATGAAAAAACTGTGGGTGCTATTGGAGCAAGAAAGCATTGCTTAGCATAAATGAATTTATAATTCCTCCTTGCCTGTGCTTGGTGAAACATGACAGGAGATAGTTCTGAAACAGCTTATAAAAGCTAATTCAGAAAGAGTCACCAGTATAGCACACTATTAACCATATTTCAGATGTGAAAACAATTTAAAAACAAAGGAATAAATATTTAAAGATGTCTAAATGAAGAGGATGAAGTATACTCTATGGGCCTTTAAAAAGCATGAATTCCTACAATCTGCCCTTCAGAGAAAAAAATATTTCCAAAACCACTTGTTGTTAGAGCTGCAGGTTCTGCAAACCTCTGAAAATACTGTGAATTTTATCTGGACTCGTAAATATAAATTTTGACGTTGTTTCACTGGGAACAACTTCATCTGATTTTATATCCCTAGGTCAGATGCTTGATTTAGTAATACTCATATATGGAAAAACGAACTTCTAGATGTGATTACAAGCCACTGTGTTTGCACCCTTTGCAACAGGGATTACCACACTGCTGTGACAAGCAGACTTTGGAAACTCTTGAAGTTTGTGGGAGATAACTTCTTGACACAGGTACTCAGTGAGCCAGCTAGGAAAGATGCCCTCCTAGACTTGCTGTTTGTGAATAGAGAAGGACTCGTGGCGGGTGTGACGGTAGGTGGCTGTCTTGGCCACTGTGGTCATGACATGGCGGAGTTTAATATTTTCAGTGTAAAAAGAAAAAAGGACAACAGAGTTGCTACCCTGGACTTCAGGAGAGCAAACTTGCTATTCAGAGCTATTCAGAGAGCTATTCAGCAGAGTACCCTGGGAATCTGCTTTTGAGGGCTGAGTCATCCACGAGTGCTGGTCAGTTTTTAAAAACCACCCTTTAGAAGCACACGAGCTGGCAATTCCACTGTGTCATAAGTCAAGCAAACAGGGCAGAAGACCAGCTTGGCTGAACAGGCAATTCCTCGTGGAGCTCAAGACGAAAAAGAAATTGTGTGATCTCTGGAAGCGAGGTCAGGCTTCACAGGAAGATTACAGAGCTGTGGTTCATATACACAGGGAGAAGACACGAAATCCTAAAGCTCAGTTAGAGTCAAACTGGCCAGTTTTGTGTCAGATAACAAGAAGGGCTTTTTTATGTACAAGAGGAGGTCTAAAGAAATCGTTGGACAGATACTTGTTGACGATGGCCATTTGACTAATAGTGATGCAGAAAAAGCAGAGGCATTCAATGCTTTTTTTCTCTCAGTCTTTAGTAATACTGATAGACCTTGGGCTTCCTGGTCCCCTTAGTTGGAGGACCATGAGTGTGGGAACAGTGGTTTTCCATTTGTGAACACTGAAACTGCAAGGGACCAGCTGTATCAGCTGAATATTCACAAGTCCATGGGGCCTGATGGGGTTCATCCCAGAGTACTGAAGGAACTAATGGATGTTATGGCAGGACCCCTCTCAACCATCTACCAAAGGTCTTGGGAGTCTGGGGAAGTCCCTGATGACTGGAAGCTAGCCAATGTTATTCTAATTTACAAGAAGCGTGTGAGGGAAGACCCAGGCAACTAGAAAGCTATTAGTCTAAGCTCAGTTCCTGGAAAAACTACAGAGAAGGTTATACTGGGTACTGTTGAAAGGCATTTGAAGAACAATGCAATCCTCAGGCACAGTCAACATGGGTTCACAAAGGGAAAGTCCTGTTCAACTGATTTGATATCCTTCTATGATAAGGTCACCTGCCAAGTGGATGAAGGGAAGGTGGTGGATGTAGTTTTTCTGGACCCCAGTAAGGCTTTTGATACTGTCTCTCTCAGCATCCTTGTGGACAAGTTGTCCAGCTGTGGGATGAGCATGATATGCATGGGTGAAGAACCAGCTGAAGGGCAGGGCTCAAAGTGTTGTCATGAATGGGGCGACATCTGGCTGGCAACCAGTCACCAGCGATATTCCTCAAGGTTCAATTCTAGGGCCAATTCTGTTCAATACTTTTATCAACAATCTGGATGCAGGAGTTGAATGCACCTTTAGCAAGTTTACTGGCAGGACCAAACTAGGAGGTGCTGTTTACTCTCTTGAGGGACAAGATGCCTTGTACAGGGACCTAGATAGATTTGAGCACCGGGCTATGACTAATGGGATGAAATTTAACAGGTCCAAATGCCGGATTCTGCACCTAGGATGGAGTAATGTCAGGCACAAGTATAAAAAGGGAGAGGAGTGGCTGGAGAGCAGCCCTGCAGAAAGGGATCTGGGGTGCTGGTTGGCAGCAGGCTCAAGAGGAGTCAGCAGTGTGGCCTGGCAGCCCAGAGGGCAAACCGCACCCTGGAGTGCATCAAACACAGCATAACCAGCTGGTCCAGAGAGGTGATTATCCTGCCGTATTCAGCGTTGGTGAGGCCTCACCTTGAGTACTGCATGCAGTTCTGGGGCCCACAATCTAAGAAGGTTGTTAAGGTACTCAGATGTGTCCAGAGGTGGACAAGAAAGCTGGTGAAAGGGCTGGAAGGAATGTCCTGTGAGGAACGGCTAAGGACTTCAGGCTTGTCTTCAGGACATGGTATAGCAGGAATGATGGTGATGGGTTTACAGTTGGACTTGATGGTCTAAGATGTCTTTTCCAACTTTAATGATCCTATGATTCTAAGGGCAACCTCATTGCTCTCTGTGGTGTCCTGAGGAGGGGAAGTGGATAGGGAGGTGCTGATCTCTTCTTCCTGGGATCCAGTGATAAGACACATAGGAATGATACAAAGCTGTGCCAGGGGAAGTTTAGACTGAACATTAGGAAGCGTTTCTTTACTGAGAGGGTGGTCAAACACTGGAACAGGCTTCCTAGAGGTGTGATCGATGCCCCAAGCCTGTCAGTGTTTAAGAGGTATTTGGATAATGCCCATAATAACATGCTTTAACTTTTGGTCAGCCCTGAATTGGTCAGGCAATTGGACTGAGATCATCATTGTAGATCCCTTCCAAATGAAATAGTTTATTCTATTCTATTCTATTCACCCAGAAAGACTATACCAAACTGTGAAGACACCAGTTAAAAAATATAACATTTGACTGAGGAAATATTTAAACTGAAGTTTTTGCCATTGTATCTGAAGAAATGCACACCTGCCCTGCTCTCAAATAATCTCCTGGGCCATTGCCAGTTAAATCAGAATTCTGAGTCTGGTGCTTGGTCAGGTCCTGTACACCAGTTCTTACATTACGGTCTACCTTTGGGGTTTCGACTCAGTCTAATTTTAATCTTTATTATTGTCAGTCCAAACAAAGGGTTTACCAAGGCCAGGATTTGATAACTATTAAGCTTTGTAACAGGGCTTACTTGTTTTCTTAAGAGTTGCAGTCAAAATGGCTGAGTGTCCTGGAGAATCCTATATGCTGGACACTGTGTGTCATAAGAAGCAAAATTTTATGAAATGCCTTTTGTTAAATTATATTGTGGGGAAAAAAAGCCATCATATTCAGCTTTGTTACTAGGTATTTTATACAGGGACAAATAATTCTTCAAAAGCAAGCAAGCCCTGCAGTTTCCCAGGGTGCCTAGCTGCCTTGCTTAGCTTTCCCCTAAAACAACACTTCATTGTAAAAATAGAGTTATTATATATCCTACCAAATCAACTTTCAATTAGTCACAAAAAGGGTCTCATTTCCTCATTGGAGTGAGAGTAGAGTTGACACTTTTCTTCTGCAGCATCTGCCATTATTCTTCTCTATGTCCTCACTCCCTAAAAAGAAAGCATTTAAAATAGTCTTTTTTGATATTTTCTAGATATATGTTTGGGCATAGTAGGTGTGAGTGCTCAAAAAGCATGATTCATATTAAAATCATTTTCCTTGTATGACATCCAGCAATAACGTAAGACTGAGGTGAGAATGAAAATAATCACCTAAAGAAATGCTGCAGAGGGGTGTTGAAGGGCATATTTACCACCATGCAAGAAACTTAAGCGAGACTAAAATAAGTTACTAATGGCTCAGGAAAACTCCCATGAATTCTGTTTTTCTCAAATGCCACTTCTCAAGTTACAACCCTGTATGCATATTTCAATCTTTCTGAGCATACCTTTTCTATTTGCCAATATTAAAATCCACATGCTGGCCTTGTTTTTGCATTCTCATTAAATTCTTTTGTAATCCATTCGTGTCCTCCAAGTATCGACTTTAAAAATTCTCCCGCTTTTGTCATCTGTAAATTTTGATGCACTCCATATCAAATCGATTTCTAAATCACTAATATAAATGTTAAATAGAAAATAGCTCTAGGCAACCTCATCTGTCATAGTCTACCAGGAGGATCTTTTATCATTCATTATGATCCTTCAGGGGCCCGCTTACTAGCCATTATTAATCCATTTTCCCTGACCAGTCTTCATATCTCCCTCATGAGTTTCCTTAACAGTTTCTTATGATCTATGTTTGGAAAAGTGCTGCTAATATATATGCAAATCCACTTCACACTGTTAACCTGTTAACCATATCAGATAAAGATCACATTAGTCTCTATGATATGTTTCCAGTTTCATGCTGACACCAGCTAACAGCTCTTTGCCTTCGAATACCTTACTGTATTCTTTAAATTTGAAAATGCTATCCCAGCTCACACAATATTAAACATTTGACACATCTGCTTTCTTACTCTTTGCCAAAACAACTGTGTTGGCCCTCTAGTTTTTGTAAATCGGATGGTTTCTTGTTATTCAAAATGCAAGATCAGAGACTTTTCCCAGGCAGCTCAAGTAATTCCTTTTCTAAATCAAAGGTATTTCACCTTCCATGTTTCTCAGCTGCATCATATTTTCTAACTTGCTATGGGTGTTGCTTATACCATCATGTTCCAGGAAACAGTAAGGATCAGCTAACTGTTCTCCCTCTCTCAACAACTGCAGAGATCAGGCATGTGAAGTAGGCATTTAATTATGCTGCCATTATCCCATCACCACAAAATGATTGCTTTATCATTTTAGTGGGAAATTGTAGTCCTCACCTCTTACAAATGCTCACTACTCTTACATCTCCTGCCAGTTATGCTGGCTTTCAACATCTTCAAAAGCACTGTACAGAGAGTGAAGAGAATAGCCATATCAACTGCTTTGGGATGTTCAGGAGTTCAGACTCCACTTCTAAATTAAGGCATAATAAAGATTCTACTCTTACTATTGAAGCAATGGCCAACACTCCCTAGCTAAGGTTAAGGTACAGTTCCACAGCTACAGAGGTGTTTGGTGGGTTTGGGATTTTGCAGTGAGAAAAGGGAAGCAGGCAGCAGCTGGGACAGGTTGGTCCTACAGGCTCTGCTAAGGTGGGTTTCCCACTGGGAAATGTAAGCAAGGGTCAGCTGCACTGTGACAAGTGTTACATGGCCAGATAGCCTAGGGTACAATGCTGCACTAGCTCTAGGGAGGAGGACGAGGGAGAGGCTATGTGCAGGTGCAAGAACTGGAGGTCTTACCACGGAATGAGGAAAAGGTATGTTTCTTCCTTCAAGCCCACAGGAGATTGTCTTCAGATTAAGACAGCTCAAGACTTAAGGGGCAACCGAGCAGCAGACTGACTCTCGGGGTGATGTGGCCCATGGAAGAGGTAAGGGAATGGCCAAATGCACAAGCAATTTCTGTCCCAAGCCGATAAGGATGTGAAGAATTTTCTGCAGTGAGTGAATGCGTATACTATCTACCCCCACTTCCTCTTCCTATATATTTAGTTATAGTACCTCTTTCTGATACTATAACATATGCCTATTTGAAGTATAGTACAGCTGTTATTTTAAGAAGAAGAGCTGTTTAACTGGGTAATTAAACAGAATATTGTTTCTACCACTTATAGAAGCTTTTTTAATATTTGAGGGTAACGAAGGCAAGTCACAACAAGTGTAATCTGCAGCCAAAGTGGTGCACATTTATTCTCTAGTAAGCAAAGCTGGCTGATTTTTCAACAACTTATTGAAATCTCAGGACTTAACCATCTTGTTGTTCAGAAAGGTTGGGAATTTTGGCAGAAGATATGCTTGGCTAAGCAGGTAGGATCGCACTGAACTAAAACACAAAAAAGAAATACACAAAAGGTAGGAAAAGGTACAGGGAACAAAAAAAAAGAGTAAAAAAGCATTGCCTGGGTACTTAGGGATGAAAACAGGAAGGCCAGAGCCTGTCTGGAGCAAAGATATATGAGGGACATTTAGCACAGCAAAAAGTGACTGTACAGTCATACTATCTGCAAAAGGACGCTTAGGAAAAAATTTGGATTCACTGATGGCTAGAGAGGACAACCATGAACAATGCGGACAATATTGAAGCACTGAATGCCTACTTGTATTGGTAAGCAAAGCCTCCTCCCAGACCTCTGTGTTTATTATCACAGTTTGAGCAGGGGGAGTGCAGAAAGCAGTGGGGGAATAACAGGTTAGGGACTCCTTAGAGAAGCTGAATTCATTGCGGTCTGTGGAGATAATGGGATTCTCATCAGGAGGCTGGCAGAGCTTGTGGAAGTGATGGTGATATTGTTATCACCATCTGTGAAAATCAGTGACAAACAGGGCAGGTCTCTTGTAAGTGGAAAAAAGCTAACACTATGCTTGTTTTCAAAAAAGGAGAGATGGAGGACCCAAGGAGCTATAGGCCAGTCAGCCTCACTTCAGTCCCTGGAAAAATTGTGGAGCACGCTCTCTTGAAATACATTTCCAAGCATGTTAAGGACAAGAAAGTAATTAGGAACAGTCAACATAGACTTACCAAGGGCAAGTCTTGTTTAACGAACCTGATGGCCTTCTGTAGAAAAATAATTGGTGATGTGGATAGGGAGGGAGCGATTATTTTAATAAACATTGATTTCAGTGAGACTTTTGACACTGTGCCTCACCGTACTCTCCTTTGTAAGCTCAGTAGGTGTGAGCAGGACAAATGGGCTACTAGAAACCTGGCTGGACTGGCAGGCATGGAGGATAGTGATCAAAGGCTTGATGTCTGGCTGGAAGGGGGTGATGAGAAGAATAGTCTTGTACTCTGTACAACAACCTTGGAGTCCATGTTGTTCATTGTACTCATCAGTCACCTGGATGGTGACACACAAAAGCATTCACAGTAAATTCACAGATTAGGCATAGTGATTGACACAATGAATGGCAGAGTTTCAACCTAGAGAGACCTTGGGAAATTTGAGAACTGTTCCAACAGACATCTCAGGAAGTTCACCAAGAAGTAAAAAAGGTCTGCACCCAGGACAGGAATTCCCATGCATCTGTACAGGCTGAGACATTATGGACTGGCCAGCAGCCTTGCTGAAAAGAGCCTGAAATATCCTGCTAAAAAGGTCATAACAGTGAACTCCTGGGTGAATATGGGCCAAGAACATGCTCTCATTGCAAATAAAGGAAACTGTGTAATGAGTTTTATTAGAGGGATTATGGCCAGGATACTGGAGAAAATTAATATCCTCTACCTGGTCTTGGTGAAGCCACCTCTGCAATACTGGGTTCAGTTTTGGTTGTCCCATTTCAAAAGACGTGGTGGGAAAACTGGAGATTATCCAGCAGTGGGTTGTCAAGATGGTCAGGGACCTAGGACTTGTGTCCTACAAAGGTAGTTTGAGGGAATTAGGTTTATTTAGTCTGCTGAAGAGCAGGCTAAGGGGAAATCTAATTGTAGCATACAACTCTTGGAGGGTGGTTACAAAGATAGTGGAGCCAATGCATTCTTGGTAGTGCAAGGTGGTATAGAGAGGTTCTGTGGTCACAAACTGTGGCTTGGTAGACTCAGTCTGAACATTAGGAAAATCTGCTTGACCAGGAGGATGGTGCACCACTGGAATGGGGGCCTGTTCTCTTACCTGGAGATTTTCAAGATTTGACTAGACAAGGTCAGGGCTTACTGATGTTTGGAATAGCCACTAGTCTGAGTGGGAGGTTGGACTAGGAGACCTCTAGAGATACCTTTCATACAACATTTCCATGATGAAAATTACTTATGGCTATGACTTTTCTGTAGGTGTATTACAGGAAACTGAAACATAATGATAACAGTGATTTCTAGATTAGGCAGATGTACAACTTCTGCTCTCTCTCCTCATGTTGCACAGTAGTCTTGAGGACCCGAAAATCTGAAGAGGTCATGGCAGATGGGTCCTGGCTGTCAAATGGCCCCATCTTAACAGAAGCAGATTGGAAGTCTTGGCCTCTTTCAAGCAAATGGCAAAACTCCCTTTAAAAAATATTTTTATATAAACATATAAAAATAAATCTAACAAAAAAAGGAGGAATGAAAAGATAACATGATGTGGAAAGGCAGACTCCCTGTTTGTACATGGAAAAAGATAGCTTCAAATGTTGTCTGTGATTTTCAGCGTATGAAAGAAAGATACAGAGCGTGTGCCCCCTGTAAAAATCTTGGCAAGGTCTTGGCCATCTGTATAGTATGCAAAGGGAAAATGACAGGCAGTAGACAGAAGCCTTCTTCTGGAAGATGATAATTTAGCTTGAGTTGTTCACTCTTACATTGTTATTGCTGATGGTGACAATAATTCTCTGTGGTTGCAAAGCCATTGGTGTTCAGGGAACTGCAGTCAATGCAGCGTGTTGTAGCACCTTTCCGGAGTGACTATAGTTTGCACGTCTCATGGCAATTTACCTGTCCTCTGCAATCCCCCATACAGCAGACTCAAAATTGTTGTCTGTGTTCTGCATGTGGCTGGTGCTTCGAGTGAGTGTGTGTCCAAATGTACATCTACAGTGCATGTGGAGGAAACTGAGCTGATTTCTAAACACATTATATAACAGGTAGCAACCAAACTAGATGAGAAAAGGGAAAATTAGCTGATATGGAGATTTGTGATATGGCAGCTGGATTAATTCAGCTTCCTCAAAAACTGCTACATTATACAGCAGTTTGGACCTGCAACAGCTCCTCAGTGTTCACAGTTCCAGTGGAGAGGTCTGAGACTGGGTAACCAAGGATAGACTTGTAATAAGGCTTCAGCCTGAGGCCAAGTTTTCTTCTAAGCAAACCACCAGATCTTTTCAAGCTGGTCAATGTGCTAAATGCTGACTTATTCCAAAAATGGCTGTGGATGAAATAATCAATAGCGAATACAAGATGAGGACCCCATCAGATCAAAGAGTACCATTCGACAGTGATCAAATCTCACTGCAGCTGCATTCAAATTGCATGACTCATCATGAGGCGTACTGTTTGAGGATGCAGTCATTGGGAGCTTGTCAGGCTTCAACTGGATTCAGACATTCTCCTGGGAAGGACAGGTTGCTATAATCTTGAATTCATAATATTGCCATCCACAACAATGTGACAACTATTTTTGTAACATCATGTCTCGGGAATAAAAATGTAAACATACCTCAATCATGTTGTTTAGATTTAAACAGGGAGTAAGTATATGAAATATGGAAATATCTAGATGTCTCTGACTACGGCATAACTCCTATTTGATGAACAATACTAGTCTAAGGCTCAAATTCAGATGAAGAAAAAAACTGTCATCAAAATGTTACTTCAGTAGATGCATAACTGAATCAGATATTGTTTACAGGGAGATTGGCTGTCCTAGCCTTGGCAAACACATTTGCTTTCTGTGTCTGTAGGAGAACAGAAGAAAATCAGAAGTCACACTTCAGGCTTCTGGACTGCCTCCACTGTCATTCCCTAGAATGACTTCCAAAGCAAGTTGCCAAACCCAGAAGGATACTCAAGATATGTGGACTTCAAATTATTTAAAGACCACAAGCCTCAAATATAGTTACATCAGTATAATGGACACCAGCAATACAGCTGGCCAATAAACCATGTTCTGTACAAGGATTTCCCCTCTTCAGACTTTATTTTGGACCCAATGAAAAATGGAGCTGTGATGCCTCCTACTGAGTTTACTTCTACCTCTTAGTCTCTTGTGCTGTGTCTCAGGAAAGCTGTTGCCCTTAGATGTTTGAAGTATTAGTGGTGATGTAATGATGGTAAAGACTGCCTCAGCTAAGGTCTCTGATATGAATACTGGGAGTGATTTAAATTTAAAAGAAACTAAAAGAGATGAAAGTAGTAAGTGACTCACAAATACATGTCCAAAAGGAGCCATGCATGTATTTTATCTTACAATTCTGCTTACCAAAAGGATAAAGATGTTTTTTGACAGGTTATTCATTTGATGTTATAACAAAACAGAATATGCTTTTTACACTGATGTTACTTTAACACTCAAAAAGGTCCTTTGATTCAAATCTTGATCTGATTCAAAACTAACAAAGCACGATCACAAGAATAATTCATTTTTCTGGTGCTGCCTCTTTTCCACAGACTGTAAATTGTACCAGACATAATTTTAAATTGCTCTTGGGACGAAGGCCTGATAAGTCATTACGTTTGTAGCAAGAATTTATGTCTCAGTACTATCATATATATCTAGCCTTCTCATGCAATCTAGAGAGGAGGCTATAAATCAACATGTTACAAACATTTAGCAAAATATATCTCTTATTATTTAGGAAAAAAAAATTGGTGTTAGCTTGGTTGTTAAAATTAAAGATTTTAATAAGCAGATTGATCTAATAATTGCAACAGTGTTATTCATCTGTCGCATACTGGATGTTGGTGGAGCTTTGCCTTTGGCCACTATGTTAGGCAGGAGCATCCCTGAAAAAGTACCATGCAAGTTTTCAGAGTTTTCTGAAGACTCCAGGCATGATCACCAATTTGGGATTGCTAGGCATGTTCTTGGACTGTGCATTCTCAGCCCAGCAGTGATCCACCAGTCTGTCCTGTAATTTAAACACACTCTCTTCAACAACTCCATGTGATCCTCTCCATGCAAATGCTCTCCTCAAAGACAATTTTCATTCAGATGAACTTACGTAACACAGATCAGCATATGATCATTAAATTACACTTTGGACTCTTTGTCCCTGAGGAAAACACGAGAAAGCTGTTGTGGACAATACCAGATTTGCATTTAGATGAATGTGTAGCATGAAGTAGAAACTATATAGCCACCATGTAGATAGGTTGAGACCTTTCAAATCATTGTAATCTTAAAAAGCAGAATTACTATATGATAATTTTTGCTGGTAATTCAAAGGAAGCTCCATAAGAACGACTAGACAGGAAGATTCAGGACACATAGCAAGCAACTTTCACAGCTAACAGCTGCCATGTGGAAGGAAAGAATTTGCATTGGGAACTTGAAATGCACAAAAAAAGGAAACAGGAACCAGTAAGGGAAATCTCAGCATAGATGTACAAGTGATCATAACACATCTAAGCTGAAGAGACAAAAAAAAACCCTACTAATTCGTAATCTAGCTTCTTGAGCTCATTCAAACTTCAGTGGACACAAATAAACACAGTATAATGGAAGTCACAGGCAGAACTTGAGCAAGTTTCTCGCCCAGAAACAAAAAAGGCAAAGCCTGAACGAGTGAAAGATGCCCATGGTATTTGGTACTGAACTTTATCCAAAGTTCCTCTCAAGCTCTGGTTCCAACTTCTGTGAAGAGCTTACTTTCACAATAGCTAATATTTCTTCAGGAACATGATCAATTACTTGACAAGTCAGAGACTCTAGGCAAGCCAAGGTGAGGTGACTCATAGGCTAACTGTAGCTCATCTGTCCACAACAAAAAGAATATTTTTCTCATGGAATACCCCTGCCCTCAGTTGCACAGATATCCTGCATTTAGAGTTGTTATTCAGAGACATGTTGTCTGAGGACAACATCGATATCAGATACTACCACAGATGGAAATGACTTCACAGAAGTGTGAAAAGCCAGGTCTTTTATTTAGGAAAATGGACAAAAGTATTTTAAAATGTGTGAGTGAAATAGAATGTATGAAGGGATTTTTGGTCGGAGTCATGAATCTATTCTTCTTTCTCCAGCCATGATTTTCTCACTGTAACTACTTGTGTCATTCTCAGCCCTCCTGTCTGTCAGGTCAACTCAGTTGATAAGGTATTCTCAAAAGAAGTTACTTCAAATGAAGTTTTTACAACACCTGTTAAAATGGTTACTTGATTTTAACAGCAGATTCTGGGCACTCTGTCGACAAAAATAACTTATACCACTATTAAACACAGCACAGAAAATTGCTCCAGTTTCTTCAAGTTTGAGTTTAGTTTTACATAGAGAAAATATTGTATTGCAAATTGGTAAAATTTCTGGCTAGCTGCTGTCTAGAATGGATTGTATTAAGAAGTGTATTCTATTACACCAAGCAAATTTTGTCAATAACCCTATAGAATGTGCATTGTCTTTTAGATGTTTTCTATAGTATTATATTGAACTGTTCAGTGTAGTTCTCATACCACCAGTATAATCAAGATATTTAAGTTATTGATGCCATTTGTTTCTCATTTTTTAATAAAACCTACCTAATTCTATATTTTATAACAAACTCATGGAAAAATATTGCTGACATACTTGAGGACACATGGTTTTGGAAGCATTACCTTAACCCCCAGGAAGTTATTTAATAAAAATGGATTTTTGTACCTCAAGTAGATATCTGAAATGAAACCTTCTCATAAATATTGGATATAGAAATGTCCTTACAGTAACAACTGCCAAAGCTCCATCTTAAGCAATAAAATACTTCACTAAGTTCAACTTTGGTTAATGATGTTTTTCTCCTTCTGATTTTTTTACTAGATGCCAGATGTTAATGGCATAATCAAGTGTGCCCTTACCTTACTTCTATAAATATCCATGTTCTTCCCTGTAGAATGCCACCAGAATTACGCCAGATGTGAGTTTGACACGATGCCCGTTGGAAACAGAGTCTACAGTTTAAGTAAGTCTGATCCTCCGAAGACCTACCCACTCCCTTTACTTTTGTTCACTCCAGCTACTGCTATTGAAGTCAATGGAATGTAAATGCACATACATCTTTGGAGGGTCAAACATAATATTAGCCGAATATAATGACCAGTAACTGATGCTCAGAAAAGTGAAATCTGGTCAGTAGAGCTGGTCTGCTGGAAAATTAAATTGCCCATTATCCAGACACACCTGGTAAATATCAAAATACCGAAGGACTAATGTACTACTGTGTTACACTAGGTTTATGTCAGGGAAACCCTATACGCCTAAGCAGGGGGCTTTATAGGCCCAAGGGGCAAAGGGTCAAATTCCAGTCCTCTAGAGCTCCTCCCCTCTTAAACCCAACTGTTTTAAAATATTTAGTGATTTATTTCCTGTTTCAGTGTCCAGCCACCTTTGAAGTCACGTCAAACACCTATAAGGAATTCAAATCTCATTTACTCAAAAGGGAAATTAATCTTAAGCTTCCAATTTCTAGAGCTCAGATGATCTTTAATAGGTGCTGGGAAAGAAATAGAGAGAGACCAGCTCCTCCTTCCTGAAGAGCAGAGAAGGTCCTGCCCCACTCTTAAAAACAAGGGTTTAGACAATCTTGAGCAGATTGGTTCTGGCTTGTGAACCCTTAGCGAACAGAAATGCTTTGAGATTGCTGCATCCACATGTCAGAAGATGTGGGATTTAAAAGATCAGCTTTTATTTTGGTTTTTCCTACTGATGTCTGTGTGCTATCACGGAATCGTAGAATCATTTTGTTTGGAAAAGACCATTCAGATCATCAAGTCCAACCATATCATGGGGCTGGCCAAACCCATCTCTGACTGCCTCTCTTCAAACATCATGTGCTCCTGCCCCCTTGCCATCCTGGTGACCCTCTGCTGGTCTTGCTCCAGATTGTCAATGAATTTCCTGAACTGGGCATCCTAAAGGTGCTCTTCTTTCAGCCTCCCAGTTGCTGCATTCCCTGTTCCTGCAGCGCTCACCCCTTTGGACTTCACCCCTAGCGTGTGTTATCCAGCTGTAGATATGCTGTGGTATTGAATTCGTTAAACACATATGAAATGGTCTGATATTGGTGAATTCCTGAATGCTATAAAGATATCTTCACTTTTAGAAACTGGGATTGTTCCCCAGAACTGTTATTTTCACATTTAAAGCTTTTCTAGGACAGGTCAAACTTCTATGTTTTCTAGGAAGGCAAGAAGTCACCTTTTTATGGCATTAATTGCATCAAATATACAGTGACTTTCAGCTTTTTTCCCTTCTTTCTTCTTCATTTTGATATCCAGATATTACTCATTCTCCCTTTGGGCAATTGCTATCACAAACAAAATTATTGTTCTGTAGTGATATAGCCACAGTCTGCCAACGTGTAGCAAAATGTCACTGACTGCAGTTGCTGTTACGTGGAGCCTTTCCCAAGGCTACAGATCTGGCAAGCCTAACTAATGTAAATCTTATTCACAGTCATTGTCCCACTGCAATTAACAGAGGCAGCGTTTGCTGGTCTGAGCTCACAATTTGATGTTTTATAGCCCTGTGAGCAGCCTTTCCAGGCTTTCCTCACGTATGTTCTTCAAAAGTGTGGATGCCCCTTTAGGAACCATTTCCCTGACACATACCCTTACCCCAGATTTTGTATCCTTCCATAATGAAAGAGAACATGGAAAAATATTTAGGATTGAGTTTGCCTAGCTAACATACAAAAGTAATTTGGCAGCTGGGGCTCCATGGGGAAGGATGTAGGCAGGAAAAAACACTGCCTGCTTCCTAATGAATGTTTTTGAAATCCTCCTGAGCCTACGTACTTACTGACAAGCCCAGCAACCAATGTATCTTATTATGAAAACATTTTCTTTTTTCCCCCCAGTACCTGTGTTTAAGCATCCATCGGTAATATTGCAAATAATCAATGACAGCGAGTCTAATCAGGTCACAACAGAATAAGCTATATTTTGCAATATAAATTATTATTTAAATGTTATTAAGTAGCATTAGCTCTATGGTAACAAGCAATGGCACATTCTGTACAAACAGATAAGCCTGCTCTTCCTACGCCTGTATCTGGGATGCTGTGCTGAGTTTGTTCTCAGAGGGAGAAGGATATGATTACTGAGATAAAACAAAATCGCACATTACAGTCATTATGGGGAAGAGGGAGGGAGAATGTTAAATGTATTTAAACTGCAGGAGGTTAAAACTGTGTGTGCCAAAAATCTCTGAACATGTCAGGATTAATAACAGCTGGAAGCATGAGCAGAGCTGACTCTCCATTCCTAATGCACAGTTCAGCATTTAAGCTGCCAGGATGCTGAGATTATCTCTGATTTATCAAGCATTTTCTTTCTATTCCAACACCCCTCCCATATAATGGGTATCAATGATGATAAAGAGGGTACACAAATGCTAAACAATAAATTAATTTCTTACCTCTGGTGTAGCTGAGGAACAATGTTTCAATACACTGGATTATGCATTCACACTCTTGAGGAATAACTAAGGGGTAGCAATTAAGAAAAAATCAATTAAAAAAATAAATCCCAATCCAGGGGCACACTCTTAATGAAATAATGTGAGAGAATAGGAAACTCAGAAAAGGCATGTGGCTTTTGAATAAAAACATAGCACTTTTGAATGAAACCTCCTGCAATAAGGTCAGAAAGCAAGTCCTTTAGATCCATGAGGTGTAAAATCCGAGGGAAGTGGCATGTGAGTGTCACTGACTGATTGCATTTCAAGCTGCATTTGAAGTCAGGACCTTCAACACTAACATGCATGCATGTCCTACTTCAAATAGTCAAATTCCGCTAATCAGTATGATGGTATGTTTTCATCTTTTGACAGCCAGTAGGGCCACTTCTTTGATGGTGTTTATACACCTCTTATATGGGTAAGGCAGCCTATTCTAAGCATTTAAAAGCCCCCAGTGTTATGTTAATGAGCAAAGGATAAATGCTTGCTTGGGTTATGAATTCTAAAAGTGTGAACTAAAAGGAATACCATCCATAGCTGGTATGCATTAATATCTTTTAATGACTGTATGCTAGAAGAGGACAAATCCTTCCATTTTCTGGCAGGCTTCTTAGATCTTTCTTCTATCAACTGCACTATCCGCTCAAGTCAGTGCAACAACTACTTGCACTGTCAGTGTTCAGAGGTAGGAAGCAGGATTATCAGTTTCTGATCATGTAATATTAGTCCCTCTAATTAACAGCATTTTCTACATAAAAATCCCAATTAATTCAATATTATGTCTGTTCTACAACAGAAAGACTGAGTCACACCTTGACAAAACATCCTGCCCCTAGATTAGACGGAGGATCTACAGCAGACGCAGGAAAGCACGCTAACATCTGACCCAGTCCATGGTCTCTGTAAGGACTTAAACTGACACCATGCTGGAGTCAGCCTTAACCAGATCCTAAGCCTACAATTTAGTAACGAGAACAAAACCAGACAAATCTCCAAATCCTACCCCACCACATGCATGAAGAAAAGCCATAAAAATAGCAAAGATGGTAAATGCAATAGTGGGTTTTGTAACTGAAATGCTGTGTTTTGGTTTATGAGGAATGACACAGAGTTAATCTGCTAATTGTGCACGGGCCAAGCAGTCACCAGCCTCTAATTTGTATGACGTAGTGATGTAAGACTTTCTATCTTTTCTGCAGCCAATCAGTCATGTTAGATGTAATGGGAGCTATATATGGTTACCCTAGCGAGAATAAATCCTGTAAATTATTCTGGAATAAAACCAGTAAAAGAATGCTGAATTTTTTCCCACAAAAGAAGCCAGATACTTAAAAGTTTTTCTTTAAGCCAAATCACATTTTGTAATGAAGCACAACTCAAAGCCAGAGCCAGCACAAAATCAGTCACAAAACTGGAAACGAAACCATGACTAATTAACAGCTGGATGGAGGGCAGTTGATCATATGCTTTTGCCATCAGGATGCCACTGTCTCAGTGGAAACTGGGTGGCCAGGGAAGACTGGGTCTCAGACTTATAAGGTGCTACTGCAGGTTCTTGTCAGTTGAAAATGAAGCCAGCACACTGCCATGCTTGTTTTAAGGGTTGGCTGTCATTTCAAAACCAGAGGCAGGATCTCTGGTTGATGGTGGGCTTGGGCTGCTCTGAGTGGGAAGGCTTGACAGGGAGCTGCTGCAGACCAGGGACCTCATGCACCAGTACAGGCTTGGGGTGGACCTGCTGGAGAGCAGCTCTGCGGAGAGGGACCTGGGTGTCCTGGTGGACGACAGGTTAACTATGAGCCAGCAGTGTGCCCTGGCTGCCAAGAAGGCCAATGGGATCCTGGGGTGCATCAAGAAGAGTGTGGCCAGCAGGACAAGGGAGGTTCTCCTTCCCCTCTACACTGCCCTGGTGAGGCCTCATCTGGAGTACTGTGTCCAGTTCTGGGCTCCCCAGTTCAAGAAAGATGAAGAGCTACTGGAGAGAGTCCAGCGGAGGGCTACGAGGATGGTGAGGGGACTGGAGCATCTCCACTACGAGGAGAGGTTGAGGGAACTGGGCTTGTTCAGCCTGAAGAAGAGAAGGCTGCGAGGGGACCTTATAAATGCCTACAAATATCTGAAGGGTGGGTGTCAGGAGGATGGGGCCAAGCTCTTTTCAGTGGTGCCCAGTGACAGGACAAGGGGTAATGGGCACAAACTGAGGCACAGGAAGTTCCGTCTGAACATGAGGAGGAACTTCTTCTCTCTGAGGGTGACGGAGCACTGGAACAGGCTGCCCAGGGAGGTTGTGGAGTCTCCTTCTCTGGAGATATTCAAGACCCGCCTGGACAAGGTCCTGTGCAGCCTGCTGTAGGTGACCCTGCTTCGGCGGGGGGGTTGGACTAGATGACCCACAGAGGTCCCTTCCAACCCCTACTATTCTGTGATTCTGTGATTCTGTGACTTGGTTTGTGCACTAGAAGTGCTCTGGGGGCTGGGAGTGAGGAGTATGGAAGAGCTGCTGACTGGTGAAAAGTTTAGATTGGTCTCGATTTCTGGCACATCATAGTTTCCGCCACAGATGGGATGTGCCAGCGATGAGGCAACAATATTCAAATCCCAGCACACAGTCAGCACAGCAGTGCCTACAGAAAGTTGTTTCCTGTCTTGCACAGGACACTCCGAGGTTGGATTCATTAGAGGCTCTAATGAAACTGTTCGTATGGATCAGAGGGTGTGTGTGTGGATGCTCAGGATGCTGTGAGAAATGCAGTGTCGCTTTAGTGTAACTTCCTATGGGGGTGTCCTCTTTTCCCTTGCACAGTCCCAGAGCTTTCCTGGATCTACATTTTTTTACAATCTAAAATAAATTAGCTCTGCTATTTTAGAGGGTGGGTGGGGAGGTCAGCTTTTCCTCAGTCAGTCCTATCCTACATTGTCCCAATGTGACACAAATGAGAAAAGGTCAAGAAGAAATCTGATCATAGAACTGCAAGCTACGCTCAGGAGGGGAAAGAGGGAAAAGAGAAAAGATACAATAGCGTTTGCTGTCACTGTATCATTTCTAGCCAGGTCAAGGCAAAAAATCTTGCTTGCTACCTTGAGAAACCATTAGTAATAGGTCAAGAGTCAGCTGCTTCCCTTATCTGCACCAGGAACTTAAATGTCAATGATTAAATGTTTCCATGGAGATCCCCTGAGCTTCACTAATGTGGGCACATTATTTACACCCACTCTCTGCTGGAGAAATGGTAATGACAGCGTGTTTTGTTGTGCCCCAGCATATCTGGAGCAAGCGGTGCAGCTGGAGCCTGAAAAGGCATCTTGGAGCACAGAGCCAGATCTCGGGGATGTGAGAGACACCTGTTCATCTGATTTTCAGAAATTGCTCTTGCTGGAAAGAAGCAGCCAGCGCTGTTAGCGTTACATTCTGGACGGATGACTCCAGTGCAGAGGGACTGTCACAGCTGCTCAGTATTAACAAACGAATTCTTACAGGAGACTGCAGTAGGTAGTACATCAGCTGTGTGACCTACATAGACTGCACACGGTTTAGTTTTTAATTTATTTCAGCTGGGGAAAGAGCAGATAAATTCAGGATCAGAGAAGTGGGGAAATATCTTGTTTGTTCCAAATTGGTTCAGCCTGGTTCAAGCTGATTATCTCGCAGGGGCGTCACTCCAGAGTGATTTTCTCCATTAGTATTAATCATTGAAGTGTGAAAATTATTGGTGCTATTTTGATGAATACTTCATCCACCATTTAAATAAACCATTTGCACTTCTTTCCACAAGCATGCAAATCACTAAATTATGATGATACGGCTGTAAGTGAATTTTGACGTCATGTACTCAACATTTGTATACCATGTCTCCGAATATTTACTTTCCATCTACAGTGATGTGGAAAGGAGACATTTTTAGGCAAAACAGAAGGAAGTGCCATGGGACTTGCTACAGCACCTTCTGCAGTCCAAACAACTGCATAGAGATGGCTGCCAAAATATTTTGTTAGGTAATCTAATCAAATAATTTGATGTATGATAACTTGATGGAATATACAACTGTAAATTTAAAGCAGTGCAGACATGGTTACTGATAATCAATAATAAACTATACACTTTTTCCATTAAAGAAAGTTTCTTAGTGAAATCATCCTTAGATACTGATTATTGCGAAGATAAGATAGGTTCTTTCATGGGCTGTCTTTTTTCCCTCCTCAGATGTAAAAACACTGGAGGATACAATAAGTAAATGCATTGACAGAAATGTCTGCAACTTGTATCAAGTCAGATCAGATATACTAGGAGCAACTTAGATTCCCATCTCCTCCACTAGCACCGGCTTTCACACAAAGCGGCTCAGCCCCAGAGCCACACAGCCTTCCCCCAGTCCCTGAACTTGTTGGCTTATACCACGGAGCATATCCTTGGCTTTGCTGTAGGGGCAATCGGGACTAGATAAAAAGCTTCTCCCTTCCTTTCCAGACACCATCGCCAAGCCTTAGAGGAAGCAGAGGTTTGTTTTTTGGGGAGGTAGGATAGGGATTCTAGCTTGGAGAAGGCAGGGCTGGAGAATGGAGCAGGACTTGCTGGAGCACTGGAAGCTGGAAGATGTGTGTGTCCCGAGTGCTGGATGCTCAGCAAGGCTCCACTGTGCTAAGGGTTTTCCCTTGATTATAGAAGAGGCTGAATCTAGACCTGGGTCTTCACTGAATAACTGGGTTGTAGCCATGATTTTGCAATATTATTCCTGGAAGTACCATGCCATATGATAGCATTTCTGGGAAGGTAGCACAGCACTACTAACTGTGATTTAGTGTACAGCTCAAATTAAATCCTTCCTGGAAACGTGGCTGATCTGCAAGAAGATGCAAAAATCTTCCTTGTGTTGAATCTGTTAAAGCTATTTGTTTATCATTTTGGTAAAGCGAAACACTGATAGTGAGGACAGTCATTTGGATGTAGTAAGGACTGTATGGTCAAATTCATTAAAAGACAGACTTCGATTGATTGTTGCTGATCTTGCTTCAAACATGCTATGCTTTGAACAAACAAAACCCCCAAAAATAATTAGGTTCACAGTGAATTTAAGAAGAGGCTTCTTTTGTAATCAGTGATGCTAATGAACTTACCAGCTACAAAGCAGATTTTTGATGTGGGCACCCTTTTCAATGCTAAGCTTGAAAAAGATATGGCTTATTAAACATTGAAAAAATATATAATAAATGTAGCAATGGGAATCTCTGAGTATTTTAAATAGGAAGCTGAACTGGTTGCTTCTTGGTCACTAGTCTTATTCTGGTCCAGGCTAGGAAAAAGAGGAAGTCATGGCTGTAAATGCAGGTAGCTCTCAGCCTAGAAGTTAGTGGGCAATTGTCCACAAGTGCAAAAGCAATATTGGTAGTTATTGATTACCACATGAAGCTGAAGTCTTGGCAGTGAGATGGCTGGCTGAATGAGTGAGAATCCAGTGCATCTATGAGATGCAAGCTTAGGTCATAGAAATCTTGTTCAGTACATTGGGGAAATCTATAGTGTCATTTCCTAAGTTACTCTTCTTCAGAGGACCTTGGCCCTTTTCATCCCGGTTGAATGTGATCCAGCTGACTAGGCAGTTCACACACGCTTTGTAATGGGGTCTGAAAAAATGCAGAGGTGGAACAAGGAAACACTTGAACTAACTGCAGTCACCTCACTTTTGCTGTGTCATGGTTGGAGGTCAGTCATGCCATATAAGCACAGACCACCCACAGGCTCCATTCAGTATTAGTTCAGGTCCAGCTGGGTAATTAGATTATGGCTGATAAGCAATGCTGCTTGATGTACTCTGACGTACTCTCAGAATCAGGAGTACTGAATGTGAGGAAGTGTGTAACGGGCACCTCTTTGCACAGGTTCCCTGCTTGTCTCCCCTACCCCTGCACTCATACCTGCACCTTTATGTTTTAGTTATGACCACCTAAGGACATAAGGATATGTCTGAAGGACATATCTTGTCTAACCTGTATAAAGATTAAAGACAAAGCATTATGTGCAGCAGGAAACAGAAAGAAAGACATGTGGTTAAGAAATCTGAGGCTTAGGGACCAAATTCCCTGGACCAATGTCCCTGGCCAGGGCACTGCCTGTGGCTTTGCACAGGGTGCAGGAGGGAATGCTGCTTCATACTCCCCTCAGGCTAAACGCTCTCCTGAAGAGACCTTTGGAGGACTCATTTGCCTGGAGAACCTCACCCCACTTCATTCATCCCTCAGACGAATGGTCTAACTACCAAGCTGCAAGATTTCCTGGAGCTGATCTGTCATTTCACACTAAGGTCCAGGACTGATACTATTATTTTGACTTCCTCCCCACTCTAAAATGATAAATTTATATAACAAGGAGTTAGAGAAGCATGACTGAGACTCATTCTAAATCTAGACATCCAACAGAGAAAAAACTGCCATCTATGCTTTGCAAAAGAACACTCTGGGTTTTTTTTTAAGTACATAGAAGAACATAATGTAGACATCTGTATCTTTTGCTTCTGCAAAGTGAAAGCAAAACACAAAGAAAGTGTCTTGCACTGTGACTCAGGCTTTAACATCTTTTTCTTTTAGTCATGCTTTTTTATACTGCTGCTTGCTTTTTCTGTAAGTTCTGTGTACCCCTTTAGAGACCCACAGGAATTTCTCCAAATCTTAACTGTAATATTTGACATCATATTTTGCTTTATATTGTACGTCTGTCAATATGGCAAGCTTTATTGCTGTGCCACATTGCATCCTGAGCTGTGAAGAACAGCCTTCTTGCTTTAGATCTCCAACATGGAAAGAAGGATCGTAATTATTGATCCTTGTCAGGAGATACATGAAAATCTAACACTTAAAAATAAACCCACAACTTTTACAAAATGAACACTGAATTTCAACAGGTTTTGAGACAGAGAAAATCATTAGTATATCTAGTTCAATAATCTGACTGCAGCAGTAGCTAGTATCTGATAGCACAGAGAAAGTATTCTTTCCCACCATCTTCTCTTAACCGTATCCTTCCTTTCTCTCATACTAAATGTAGTTTAGTTTAGTCAAAGTTCTTTTTCTGTAATAACTTTTTTTTTTAATCTGTGAGACAGCAGATTTTATCTGGGCCTGGGAAGGAAATTGGACGATGGTACATTTAAAAAGTTACAGGAATTAACATAGTAATTACAGAACTATTATAAACACATGCACATAGAGAAAATCTTTTAAACTCTTTGCTGCTGCTGCCTAACACATTAAAGAATTTCCAGTCTGTGGGAACACAGGAACAAAATAATTCTGTGATTTAAAGTAAGTATTCCCTTTGATCTGAATCAGTGTTGGCACTTCATTGCTGCATTAAAATAAAATCTGTCCTGACTTCTTGCCAGCTAAACATGAAATAAATTGATGATGAGCATCACTACCTTTTGGCTGCAGTGTGCTTTTCAGAGTGGCTGGAATAACACACAACACTGGACCATTAATAAATATGCAACTTCTGTTCTTCAGAGCTTCCCGATTTAAGACCTTCCCTGTTCCATCTTTCACATTTACAGAAGAAGGAACTAGGCAGGTAATGAACCTGAGGCTTCTATCCGGCAGAATAAATAGCTTGTCCGTGCTTCCCTTAGCCTCATGCCTGCGTATTACTTCTGCTCGCTCTGACACTGAGCACAATGCTGTATTTTGCAGCAGTCTGTGTAGGAGAGCTGTGCTGACTTTCAGAGTACCACGAGTGAGGACAGATCCCCAGGGCTAGTCTGTGTCTTCTGAATTGCTCAGGAACGCAAGAGAGGTACGAGTCTGAGGCAGCCAGTCTGTAATGCCCTGTAGAAAGAAATTAATGTGTTGCAACAAGATCCCTCGTTTTACTACTAATGCTACTGTATAGTAAGAGGTAAAGAGGCAGTTGTTTGAATTCTGTGAAAAATGCACAGTCTCTGTCCCTATTTTATTTTCTTTGGGGTGTGTCCATACAGATGTATGCAGATAGACCCAAGGTGCTGGACAGAAGTGACACAGTCATGACTGGGTGGTGCTGTGCCTGAATAAACTAGAATGGAGCTTGTATCTCGCAGGACATGCTTGGGCCTGTCTGCAGGCCATATCTCTGTACATGTGCCCTTTGCTAGCCCTGAATTTGTTGCAGATAAGCAGGACCAGGGTCACCAAAGTGTTCTGTAGAAACATTCATGCCCACCCCATTAAGTTACCTAGTGTTCTTTATGAGTATCATGAACAGAATTTGACTCTGATACTGATGTCAGGAGAAGAGCTTTCACTGCAACCTGCTGTCAATCCTGCAATGCTCCTATTGAGCCTGATGTGGAAGGTGAGATGTTTATGGGAGGAAATTCCCATTCCCTCTCTTCCTCTCATCTCTGCTCATTCAGAAGTGCAAGAATTGATATGCTTTGCACAACAGAAAACATTCTCCAAAGAAACCTCATAACCTCTCGGTATCACTCTTTACCATCAGCTTGTCTGATGGTAGATATCACAAAGGTCACGTCATCTTCTGAAGTTTACTTTGAAATATTTTATAGAAGAAAAGAAAAACAGATCTAGCTCGAAGCAGGTCAACTTTAGGATGAATAATCTCATCATGAGTTTCATAAACTGTGAATGTATGAGACAACCTAGTTTATGCCCAGAAATTTTACCACTGGAAAACAAACCTGCAGAAAACATCCTTTTTCTTTGCCTTGCCTTGCCTTGCCTTGCCTTGCCTTGCCTTGCCTTGCCTTTTTTTTTTTAATGGCAATTAACTTCATGGCTAGGTGATAAATTAAGTTTTCTTTTTCTCAAAGTTCTTCTGTTATACAGAAGGCATAATACTCAGTTTGTCATTTTGGAGGCATTAAAGACCTCTTAGTTTCTACAGGTTCTTTGGGTGATGCTGAAGAGGGTCTGCTGGTTGCTGGGGATGGGCTAGTGTTAGTGCCTATCCTGCACCTCAGTCTCAGAGAAATGTTTACTTCTCTGTATTTCTGTCTTCTGATAGAGTTAGAATAAAAAAAAATCTGCATTTTTATAAGATATATATCCATCCTCTGCCATGGTATATGAACGACTGTAGCTCTTATTTGTTTACTGCACTGCTTCATTTTAAATACATTGTTCTTCTGAAAAAAAGAACCTGAAACCTGCAATTTTGGCAGGTTTTACACACACTGACAGTAGGCTTTGACTTTTCACATCTCTTTTTATTATGCCTAGCTGTAGTAATGTAAAATTATGCAATGCTAAGGCAGATGCACATTTTGACATCCAACATTATACAGAGGTGCTGTTAAGACTGTCACTGAGAGTGCTATTTCATCAGAGAACGACTTACCACACATTTTCTTTGATTTTTTGTAATATCCTCCCCCCCCCCCCCCCCCCCGTGGTTTGATATTGTTGAATGTGGCCATTAGACTGGCTGTTGTCCGCTGTGATGCTGCTGGAGTCGCACTCCTAGGCAATCTGCACAAACTCGCTGCAATTAAAACAGGCAGATAAAAACTATACAGCTTGGCACTGTACGACTGAAATGTTTCATTGCTATGTCTAAAATGGTCACCATGGTTGTGTCTGGGAGCTTGCCTGGTTCCCAGAAATCTAAATAGCAATCTGTACTAAAGAGGTTGTTTCTGCTATATGCGATGAGTATTTGCCAGCTCTTTGGATTCATGTGCTTAAGTTTGTTAGGGTTATTTCAACAGCAATGAATTTGACAGCAAATTTCCACTGAAATCATGGGAGTTTATAAACTGTGTTAATTTCATCAGATTTTTTCCAGTGGAAAGAAAGTGAGAAAAAATTTATACTGTCCAAATGGAAGATATGCATATATGTAGACAAAGATAGATAAAGGTATTCTGATTCAATTTTTTATTTGAAATGATTCCATTAAAGTCTTAAATTTAAATTAAATTAGGTGGTCCCTCTACAATGCAAAATGAAATTTTTGTAAGTAGATTTTTTCCTACAAAAATTTGATGGTTTTGGATTTGCAATTGTTTCTAAAGGGGCTCAGATCTGAAATGGGAAATCCAGTGTGAAAACAAAATGTCTGTTCTCCACACCCCTCTAGTCCTAGTGAGCTACTGTAGATGCCACTAGGTCTCTGGATAGAGGTTTCCATTCCAGAGGGGATTCCACATATTCTTGAGGAAGCTTCTATTCTCGGTGATCTGATACTATGAATAGGCTGTTTTATATGCACTGCTGTCAGATCTCGGAAATGAAGTGAAGCTTCTCCCTTGATGTCCAGCTCCTCTGAGAGAACAGCAGGTATGAGAATCTGTAAGTTTTTACATTAAGCTAGTTCTTACTTTTTTTTTAAGTCCCTATTTTGGAACTGGTACATACCTACTTATTTACTATTTTTTTTCATGCATTTCTCTATTCTCACCTATTTGAGGATCTCCCTATTTAAAAGCTCTGTTTTCATACTGTAGGGCTGCTTCTTGCAGGAAAGCAGCGATCTTGCACACAGCATTCTTCCACATTTTAAAGATGTTTGGGAGTGTCCTTTAAAACGCCTTTTGATATTTTGTTCTTGTTTTCTTCCAAAAATGGTTTCTTACTCTTGAATGCAGGTATGAACTTCAGTTGTCTGATGCTCTTTTTCAGTTTGTACGGATTTCTGTTCAAATGGCCATAGGGACCTTGAAGTGAAAGCTACCAGCTGTTCCTTTTATTATAACAAAGCGCTGAGCACTGACTTACTGGCATCAGATTGCAAATTTGCCTGTTTATTCACATCATGGCATAGGACAGGGGAGTTGGTGACCAGCAGCTAGACTTACAGAGTCTGGCTCAAAAATGAGGTGACCACAGCTCTTGCTTCTTTGTCTGCTACATGCCTCAAAACATTTGCACGCATCTGAGAAGGAATATTATTGCTTAATTTATTTCCATTTTTGGGCACGCTGTATTGTGTTCACTGGTTTTTTTTAGATTCACATTACAGTGGGAGACTAACAAGTGTGATGAATATGATACTGCAGTTAAATACAACTCCAGCTTATTTTTATTTTATTTTAGATTTACTTCACTGATTCCTTGTAAAAGATTGGGGAAGTTGGAGTCCTTATCTGCAATGGTCCTGTCATGCCTTTACATGAATATTTCCTAAAGCCAGCAGGACACTCACTGACTTGTGATATAGATATCGGTTTATTTTGGTAGTGTTACTGTTAGTTTTCTCTCAAAATTTTTTTTCCCCTGAACATCAGTATTTACTTTGCAATGTTCAACATGTAGCAAGGCAATTGGATTTCTCACACAATGTAACTTGTCAAAATCAATCTTCTTGCACTGAAGTGCTGAAGTGTATTCTTCCTGCCACTTCTAAGCATTTGGTAGTTAGGTTTAATGACTATTTTGTTTGAACAAATTGAACCTATGCCTCTGAATAATTACTGTGCCATTTTCCCAACTTCTTGTTCCTCTGGCTTCAACAGTGTCTTTTGCTTTCTTTGATTCCTTTCTTTTCCTTCTCAATTTGTACAAACATTATCAAGAACCAAGCCCCTGAAGCACCAAGAGGATGCTCCTACAGTCGGAAGAAGCCAGAGCGTTATCTGACAGAGCTGTCAGTCTGCGCCCTGCAAGCCACCAAACACCTCCTGCTCTCTGTGGAGGGACTGCGGTACTCAACATGCTCAGAACATTGTCACAAGGCATGCCGTCAAAGACATGCTCTCAGTATTTGGCTTTTTTAAAATTTTAATTTAGCCCTTGTACCTAACCATAGAAACTTTCTTGTCCCACGCCCAGTGTCACTAAGTTCATGCGTTCCTGTTAGTTTAGCTGAAGGCAATGGCACTTCTGAAGTTTAAGCTTAGCTCGTTTCTCTTGGTAGTCTACTTACAACTCACATTGTCCTAATTGTGTTTTGTCTATATAATTTAAATTTGTCTGGGTTTTAGTTTTACTTGTTTCTTTGTCACAATGCTGTGGAAGTCTCTGTAGTCTGGTGCATTCACTGATGTCCTGCTGTCTATTTGGCATGCCATTTCCTATCTGTATGCTTCTTTGTCTTTGCATCTGGTGCTTCTCTGAGCTTTCCAAATCTTTTCATTTTTTTGCCATTTTGTGTTGCAGGCAAAGTCTCCTTCTTTCAGTTCCTGCTTGTTCCCTTGACATACTGCAATATGATTGTTTTGTCTTTAAGTTTTGGCATAGTGAGATCTCTTGTCACAGTCACGGTTAGTAACTCAGGATACTTCATCTCAAGGCTAGATTTACCAGAATTGATACAGAAGATACAAATACTTTTCTACCACTACTAGTTGGGCACTGAGACAGAGCTGTGTCTAACCCTGTTCTTTCATCAGGATTTTACCCCCATATCCCCACATCTGCCCTTCCACTATCCTTTTCTACTTCTTCGCAGCATGCATGTGGTATATTAACTTCTTACCTGACTTCTTTTGTGCTCTTTATCTGCTGTGATTCACATTCTGGACTGAACTTGGCATATTCTCTAACTTTCCACTTGTCCAAAGCATTTAGTTATTAGCATGAAAGTTAAAAATAAATATTCTCAACTGTGCTCTGAAACCTCTGATCCCTGTTGCTAGTCACAAATTACTGCATCTTTTAAGAACTGTTAGTTGCCTGGGTCAGCTACTGTTTGCAATGTAGCAGTATCCCAACTGATTGCTTATTCGATGGTGGTTGTTGAAAAGGTACCTTTTTATTATCTCCTTTGCAAAAAAAAATGCTTCTGGAGTAGTTCTTGTACTGCACTTGGGTTGTCCTGTTTGGATGCTGACGTATCCAGCTGATAGCAGAATATGTGGCTACCTCTATTCATAATACGAATACTGCACTGTTACATTTGTTTTCTTTTATCTTTTATCTAAACCTGTCATTGTCAACTAGTTCTAACATTGTTAACTGAGAACTGTCTCTTTGCAGTAAATATTTCTTCCCCTTTTTGTTTGTGAGTAATATTGCTATGCCTTCAGGAACTGACTCATTTTGGCCATCATGTTCAGGGCAAAACACCAAAGTAGGGGGAACCAAGACATCACTGCACGCAGGCTTTTCTTCTCCCTGCATAAACACCATCTTCTCTCCTCAAGCACTGTAAATAAATCCCTAAGTTAACTTGTGTCTCCTCTCCCTGTGTCACTTTCACTCTTTAGCTAATTATTTTTGAAGACTTCCGTTCAGTGTCAGCAGGGGTTGCACCAGATGACAGCTCTCAATTAGCACTCCTGTAGGCACAAGCCAAACCAAAGAGGGAGGAAAAAAAGAAGGAAAAAAGAAAAAAGGGGGAGAGAAGGAAATGAAGGTCTGATCCCTCCCACTTTCACAGAACAGATGGGATCGGAGCTACACAATCCGAAGGTATATATGTGGGATTTTAATTTTCTAAGAATAGAAAATTCTGTGTTTCAAGAGGTCCCTGTGCAGGGGCTGTGAATATACATCATATTTAAAGAAAAGTAGCATAGAAAATAATGAATGTGACATATGTTTTAGAAGGAATGAAACATTACTTTCTGTGCAATTACAAATATGGCATGAATCCACTAAAAGCTTAGCATCATGACTATCAGCAAGGAATAACCTCATATTTTAAGGATAAAGGCCAGGAAAAAGACACAATTAGAGGCCCCTGTCTCAGCTTCTTTAAATTAACATTTAACACTCTCTGTAATTATTATTTAGTTATAATGAATTAGTAAGCCATTAAAACAAAGCAGGAGGCTTATTTCTGCTATGCATGCTCTTGAAATGATGTTCAATAGAATTGCTTCTGTTTTTACAGTTATACAAGCATGAAATCAATGATCAATGATTTTTTAACCTCTCAATACAGCTTTATTTTCAAAATCACTCTTCCAGCCTAGTCTTCCTATTCATTTTCTAACATGAGCAATGATTCTTTAAAAATAATATATAATTATTTGCACATCAATATAAATGTAGAAATATGACTACACTCTGCCAGTGATAAGCATCAGTTTTCCATTCAAACTGTTTTTGAAGTTTCCTTTAGTTCATGCCTCTTAACTTTACTCACCCTGAAATGTTGAATTATGCAAAATTTCAAGCAGCTTTGGAGAAGCACAAATAAAGTCTATAAAATCCTTTGCAGCTAGGGAGTTCATGGTGAAAAGTCATGTGGCTTAATGAAGTCTCTGACTTCTGCCTGGATGCCCCATATTATTGAGGTCTATGACTATCACACAGATTTCTGGAGCTTCTGCCTCTACTCCTATTCATAGAAGACTGACTCTTTCAGCTGGACAGTCACATTTTTATTTCTCTGAAACGTATCTGCCATCTGTGGTTACAAACTTTACAGTCAGCTGTGATCTTTATGATGAACTCCCTTGGCCACCTGCTTAGTTCTTAGTTTTAAGTCCCTCATAACACTTTATGAGAACCGAGTGAGCAGGTAGGCTCATGGAAACTGCATTTGGCTTTTTGCTTTCAGCTTGTGTGAGGTGCAGTGAGTCCTCAGATTACATGGATTAGACACAGCCTCTAGCTCTTTTTGCAAGGTAATACATAGCTTGCATTTAGACGTACCTATTGTTGGGACACGTTGGATATCCCCCGGGACATATGGTTTCTAAGATCATGCAACCTCTGGCATACTGAAATGCATAGCGCCTCCTGTTCATCTTGCACTGTTGGGTTGTCAGTCGATAGAGCCCTGCTGTGAAGATGGGAAGTAGCAAAGGTGGGTGCCCAGAAGTAATCTAGGTACCAACTCTTGAGTCATCAAGTCTTGCAAACTGCCTTGCAGTGATGTAGAGTTTAGAGAGGCTCATGGAAGATCTACTTCAGATGCTACAGACAAAAGTCCATTTGTCACTAACATTTAATAAACTAAAGCCCTGTAGTAAAAGATTGAAAGCTAGACAATGTGCCTTGAGAGGGAAACCTGACAGCTTAGTGCCCAAGGTCTCTGAAATAGCATTTTTATAGAGAACAATTCTGAAAGACAAACTCCCAAGCTGTCTCTTAGAAACTGAGGAATGACTACATTAGTGAAGAAAAGAGATATCTCAAATAATATCAACATAAAAGTAAAACTAAAAGCCAAAGTAAAACTAATAATAGTGGAAGAGAAGGCTGGAGAAATGTGACCTAGAAAAAACAAATCCCTCTCCCAGGGGTTTATTTTTTAATAAACTTAAACCAGAGCATGAGCAGAATCACCAGCCGCTTGAGATTTGAATGCCCTGAGAACCTTCTCTGTTCCCTGCTTACATCTTGTTCCTAACTGTAGACAATACCTGAACAAATGAGAGCCCAATCCATAATGCCAAACTAAGTGCCTAATGTATCCCTGTTAAGATGTCAAACTCCGGTCTTTACGTACTTGACAGGCTGCTTTATTTTCCTTTTCCTATAGTTACTATTGACTAAACCCATTCCCGTCATAAAATCTCCTTGCACTTGATTACCCCAGCACACTCAGAGCTGCTCTTTAATTACAGACTCCATCCCCCAAGCCATTGCTATTTTCCTGCTTCTACTTCCCATTGGAAATCAAGGTTCTCCACTGTGCAGGGGCAGGCACTCCCGCAGCTGCGGCTGAGTGTTTCTCGCCCTTGTTCTCGCTCTCTGCCCTGATTTCCCTTCCCTCTTGGCTGCAGACAGACGCTGACCCTCCTGTGGGCTATGGCAGTCCACCAGACAGAGGAGGTCCATGTACCACAGATATTCACAGGGGTTGTCATTGTGGCCGAGACGCAAGCCTGCTCATGGGTCCTAAGACTGCACCTGGGAGAGGGCTAGAAGGATGCACCACTCACAAAGCACAGAAATGCACTTTCATCTGGATGCAGTTCTTCCATTTTCAGTCCTTCCTACTAACGGGCAACATGGCAGCTGGACACAGGAACCTACTCTTTGATTGCCCAGGAGCTAGAAGACTGTGCATCTTCGAGCGATAAGTTTTAGTGAATTTTTCTCTATGCTCTTTTCTCCTCCCTCCCCCCTACCTGGTCATACAGGAGAACTAAGCTTACAGGTTCGGAGGGATGATTTTTATCTTAAACAAATGGACTGAAAAAAATCATTTTTATTTACCAGTAATTGTAATACAGAGATGCTGTGAACTATAAACTGTCATGTCATGCATAAAAGGAATGTTAATGTTGGAACTCAAATTCTAGCTGTGCTCATAAGCTCCATAAATCACAGCTATAAATAGACCTGAGTTAGTGCCACGGGGAAAGCCTCTGAATATTCATAAGGCTCTCATTTCATATTTTGTCACCAGAATAAGCCTGGAAATTGTAAGCAGTTTGCATCCAGTGAATCAGTGGCAAGGTAATGGCATTATGATAACAAAATAAGTCAGCGTGATAAACAACTGATATCTGCAGATCATCTATATTGTCCTTGCATGTAAAGTGAAAGCCATTTATTCAAAATGTCATAAATAGCTCCTTTGATTAATAACATTAGTTGCCCTTGATAACACGCTGTTTACTTAAGGATATCTGGAGGCTAAATATGTTATGATATTCAGAAAAGAAGAAGAAAATATTTTTTCACATTTCTTATATATTCTGTAATTATTATTCATTACTCTGATGGCATCACAGAGGCAAATGAAGCACTATAAAAATAAAAACCCTTCTCTGAAGGTTTTATAATTTAAAGGACCCCAAATTCTTCCTTCAGAAACATCTATTTATGCCTGAGCAATTTTTGTTTTTCAATAAATGGTAAATCTCCTGAAAAAAAGTACTTCAGAACAATCATACTAATCATGTTTATAAAGTGGATTTAGTAATTATTTTAAGCGGAAAAGCTAATGGAACAGATACAAAAATTAAATTAGCATTTCATTTTACGATTTCAAAGAATCCTTTCTTGTTGCCATTTAAAAAGCAGAAATCTCTTCAAAATATATTTCTTTTTAAATATCTAAAAGGAGGGAAGAAATCTTTCCAAAATGGGCAAAATAATGAGGGGAAACAAATTTTAGCTCAGGTTGAAGGAGCTGGAACGGAAACTCTACGTTTGTAAAAGAGAGCAGATTTTGTCTATAATTTATGATACAAATCACAGGCTGAGATAGTACGCAAGCAGTTTAGATGAGAAGAACAAATATTGATAAGCAGTTTAGTTATGTGAAAATCAAAAGAAAAATTAATGCCGGTTTCCCACAATTGTAAAAAGATCTGCTTGGAGGCAAAACGCACTTTTGAGGCTATTTTTGGTTACGTTGCTGTGTGCAACAGAGTGATGTGGTTGAACAGCTCAGGAGAACTCCTGAACATTTACTTCAATTTTGCAGCAGAAAGCAATTCAACCATATCAAAGCTGAGCTGAAGTGTATTAATGAGTAAGTGTGAGGAAATTTCTAATATCACGCCTCCGTTTGCAAGGCTTTACAGACACATGGAGGATAAAGTTCTTCAAGAATGCTACTTATCTGCATATATTGTTTTATTCCAAAAATTACTATAAAAAGATAACTTCTCACTAAATCACTTTTTTGCATATTAGATATTACATATTTTATTTGCTTATTTGATGGCAAATTTTCTATTGATGTTTATTCTGCGAGTTCAGAAGATCAAACATGTAATGGATACTGACTTTCTGAGCTGGGGAAGTGACATGAGGTCACAGCCCCACCACGTCATTCACAGGCTGGGTCTTAACCCCAGTGATGACTTAAAGTCCAGTCAGTCTGTGTGAGCTCATGCGGTTTTTCACTGAGGGCACAATATGAGTTGCTGAAAGCTTATTAACAGCCTGAAAAACCTTTACTGCAAGCAAGAAAATAGCAGGCGGCAGGAATCCCACATGAACCTAAGATTTTTGACTCGTGGGTTGTTTTTGCAGAGGTGGCTGTGAATAGAAACATATTTAGTGATTAATTGAGCACGTTTACATTGCTATCATTAAAATATAAGACCACGGTTACTATGGTACCAGTACTGTGAGAAACACATTTGACAACATTAATTTTCATTTGAATCATTCATTCTAACTGTGCCTCCAAGAAGTCCCATACATGAGTTTCTATTTCCAAGTACACACAAGGGAAAATCTGAAATCTGGACCAATAAAAACAATTTCATCATATGTACAAGGAATGCTGAATAATGTTAAAATACATGGTTTATTATTGTAAGAGACATATTGGATATTTTATCATGTTGCTCAGTGCCTAATACATGTAGTGGAATTTTTATTTTGTATTTTCAAAACTAATAACTCTCTATCTCCTTCTATGAAAGTAAAGTTTCTGAATGCATTATTCTCCTGGGGCCTCTGAAATCAGCATTTCTTTATAATACACTGAGATACTGCATCAGTATTCTTCCTGGCTTCAAAAACTCAGTGCCTCTTATTTTTCTTTTAAAGGCAGTAATCTCTAACACAGAACTTGCAACAAAACAGACAAACAAAAAAGGCAGAAAAGGACTCGTGGTAACTAGGGATGTCCCTGCTCAAATAAATTAGCAATGACCCATCATAAGATCGACTTTGGCATTTGCAGCTGAAACAGCCTCATGTATTAATTGATGGACCTGCTCCTACTCATTTGGACCCAGCTAAATGAGCACCTAAAAGTCAGAATTTGGGGGTTCAGTGACACACCCTGGCATAAATTATGGCCTGTGTTTAATCCCTTTCTCTCTGCAAGTTTTTTTCATTGGTAAACTGAGACGAAGCTGTATTTCACAGAAGTGTTGTGTTGTTTGGTGTTTGTGACGTGTTTGTGCTCCTCAGCAATAAGGAGCACGACCAGTTTCATGAGAAGAAACACCTTTTCTCAAGCTCTCATACAAACTACAACGGCAAAACAATTGCAGAACATCAGAATAACCACACAAGAAAAGTTATTTAAGAATTAATGTGCTATTAGGGACAACATTTAAAGGCTTTCCCATGAGTGTGCAGAAAACACCTAAGGAAACTTCCTGTCTTGAAGACCTGGTTGTTCGGTGAGAAAAAAATGCAAAAGCGTGTGTTACACCCCTAGGCTCCCTAGGCACAAAGACACAGCGAGCAAGGCACAATTAGGGACAGTGAAATTCTTTCAGAGAATTCTGTGCTGCTATTTGAAAAAGTGTTATAGAAGACTTATGCTATTCTCGGATTTAACAGGAAAGTAAATCCACCAGACAAGCTCTTCTAAAGAAAAATAATTACATAATTCTGGTTTAAGTCTTTTTTGAGTAGAGACTACTAGTAATTCTAATTATATTTCACAGTTTCTTGCCACTTGACAGGGATTGCTCTGTTTTTGAAGATCAACCTGGATTTGAGCTATGACTATGAGAAAAATAATTTATCTTAAACTGCTGTCATTAAAAACAGTATTACATTAGTCCTATGACAGTCAGGAGGGAAACATAATTTTTGAGTATTATAACTGAAAGCCTCAAGAATCTAGGGGAACAAGCACTTTCCCACACTTGACCTACACTCTGGTTTCACACTTCCCTCTGGCAGTAGCTAAAGATCAGAGATTAGCATGAACTTTGAATAAAAATGGCTAAATTGACTCAAGTGTAGCAAGAAAGTATTCACGCATTCCTCCTTAAGCTCATAACAGATCTGAAGGTAGGATACGTGGCATACGTGTGTCCCTGCTGCCCCAGGGGTTTGGAAGACTGGTTCACTGGTTAGAACTTCCACCAGGCTGGGGATTTTTCAGCCCAAATAGAAAACAGGGACTATTGACAAATTTTACATGGAAATGTTATTGATTTGTTCTCTGTTGCCTTTTTTTAAAGGTTTCTAGCATATTAAAAATTACATTCACATTTTTAAGACTACCAGCCTCTGAATATTAAGACATGAACCAAAACAAAAACTGTGCAACATCGGTTCCAGCCAGTCACCAGAAATCATTTGGAACAGTTAATATTTTTAACAGGAAATATGAGAAAAGAAGAAGTCTTTCAGTTCCTAGGTCATAAGAAAGCAACATCATCTTGTTTACCAGACAAAGATAATATTATTTAAATAATATTCTCTGACAATAGCAAGCCTGTTGGTGACAATGTAACATGTACTGCTGTGATACATGACCACAGGTGTAGTTTTGGCCTGGCCTGCTAAACTCCAAGATTTATCAGTCTTAAGAAATATGTCCATATTGAACATACCAATACGACTATATAATAAGAGAGCACAGACCAGCAAAATTTTAATCTTCCCCTCTTTCAGCCTTCACATTGTGTAGTTATTCTTATTACTATATTCATATCTTTCACCTTACTTCAGTAGTTTGTAGTAAGCCCATGTCTGAGTTCATCACTGTAGTAAAAAAAATCAAGTAAGTATAGCTATTGTAAGGGCAGAAAACTGTCCCAGCTTTCAACTCACACATATTTCCTAAAGCTCAGATCAAAAAAGATCAAAAAGGCACCTGCATCCATTGAAAGACAGTAATCTGCCACAATCAGAAACCCCAAGAATGTAAGAACATGCTCAGATCAGAAGTCCACATAGCCTATCTTGCCTCTAGTAATAGTTAATACAGGATTTTTTGGGGAAAGAGGGTAAGTACAGTATGATCCTTTCACTTGCATAACCTACCATATTCCAGTAGTTTACTGGTTTCCTAAATCAGCACTTAATATTCCAATGAAGTATTTCAAATTCCTGTTAAATATCTCCTCTGTAATCTTGCCTTAGATATTTTCGGAACTAATTTGTATTTTTTTGCCTCTGCTATACTGAGGAGTTCCACCACTTACAAGCACTGGATGAAAAAATCAGTTCTTCTTGTGGTCAAAGTTGCTGTCATTTTATGACTATTTCCTGTTTTTTGAGGAATAGTGAATGACCATTTCCATTCATTTTCTTTACGTCATCCTTAAGGATTTTAAAGCTTCATGGGTAACGTTGATTATTATTGATAGATAATAGTTATTGATGGATAAGTTAGCCATGAGCCAGCAGTGTGCCCTGGTTGCCAAGAAAGCCAGTGGGATCCTGGGGTGCATTAGGAAGAGTGTGGCCAACTGGTCAAGGGAGGTTCTCCTCCCCCTCTACTCTGCCCTAGTGAGGCCCCATCTGGAGTACTGTGTCCAGTTCTGGGCTCCCCACTTCAAGAGAGACGAGGGGCTACTGCAGAGAGTCCAGCAGAGGGCTATGAAGATGATGAGGGGACTGGAGCAGCTCTCTTACAAGGAAAGGCTGAGGGAGCTGGGCTTGTTGTTGCCATTTGGCTGTGGCCGGTAACAAAAGGGCCACATGGTTGCTCTGTCGCCCTTCCGCCTGCTGGGGTGGGGAGGAGAATGGAAAGGAAAGGCAAAACTCATGGGTTGGGATAAGGGCAGTTTTAACAGAACAGCAAATGAAGCATTCAGTAATGACAGTAACACTGATAAGGAGAATATATAAAACAAACAGCGAAATGGACAGAGCAACTCTCACTGCCCGGTGCCCTGTGCATTCCCGAGCTCTGACAAACTTCCCCCTGGCCAGCTCCCCCCACCCGAAACACAGCGTAGTGGCACATGGTATTGAATATCCTGTTTTGTTTGGCCAGTTTGGGTCAGCCCGACTGGCTGTGTCTGCTCCTGGCTTCTGGTGAAAATTAACCCTGTCCTGGCCAAACCCAGGACACTTGTTTAGCCTCAAGAAGCGAAGGCTGAGAGGGGACCTTATAAATGCTTGTAAATATCTCAAGGGTGGGTGTCAGGAGGATGGGGCCAGACTCTTTTCAGTGGTGCCCAGTGACAGGACAAGGGGCAACGGGCACAAACTGAAGCATAGGAAGTTCCGTCTGAACATCAGGAAGAACTTCTTCCCTCTGAGGGTGATGCAGCAGTGGCACAGGCTGCCCAGAGGGGCTGTGGATTCTCCTTCTCTGGAGATATTCAAAACCTGCCTGGATGAGATCCTGTGCAGCCTGTTCTAGGTGACCCTGCTTCAGCAGGGGGTTTGGACTAGGCGATCTCCAGAGATCCCTTCCAACCCCTACCATTCTGTGATTCTGTGAAATTTTGAAAATTAAAAGGGAAAAAAGTTTGTGAGATCTTAAATATTGGCTGGAGCGCTGTACTCCAAATTTAATCAAAGTTTACCATTACTGTTTTATTTTGGCTTTTTTTGAACATATGAATATATGCACATACATCTGTCTCTCTCCATGTATATTCTAGGCAAGAAAAATGGATGGTGTAAAAAGTACCGTAAGTAAGTTCTTCTGCAAGACATACATTGTTTGTATGGACAATGTAAAGTATCAGTTGAAGAGTTACAATACATTCTTTTAGGACAAGGGTCAGAAATATACATTTAATCTGTATTATTCTGGATGATGACTATTATCTGGACTCATTCCAGACGTAAGGAACCAGTCAACAGGTATTCCTGGATCGGGGGATGGATAGGGGAAAGGGAGTTACCTACTGCACAGGAAATACCAGAAAGAATTGTCTTTTGTGGAATGCAATATTACTAAGAGATGCAAGGGTTTCCAAAGGCATGCTGTTAAGTTTTACCTGTACCATTTTGAGTTGCTGTTGTTGTTACAAGGCATATCCTAAACCAGAGTTTGAGGTACCAGCTTCTCAAACTTACTGAAAATGTTTTCTTATGGAGTAAACAGCACTTTCGCTTGGGAGGACCTTAGACTGTCAGATAACTGCCAGTAGTCATCCATCCTCAAATGGTCATGACCTACAGGTAGAAAAATCTGAGAGATGAGCATCCACAAGTTCAATTCCAAACTGATTTGGGGCATCACCCCAGCAAGCAAAGTCACAGAACTTTTTATTCTCTTTGGTTTTTTCCCTTTAACTGTGTAAGGTTTGATTTGCCCAAGCAAAGTTCCACAAATTTTATCAGAGCTAGGTTATTTCACACTCACCCAGAATCTGGCAGAAGATTTCATGTTTGACTATTTTTACTTGGGGACTGTAATAGAAAAACATAGAGAATACAGTGAACTTCATAATCTCAGATAAATTAACTGTTATTTCAAATATGACCTTCACTAGTCCAGTGAAAATTGATAAAGACTCAAAATCTTTGGGGAAAATTCTTTGCTGAGGATCTCCAGTTCCTTCAGAAATTAAAGGAGCTCGTGCATATCTGGTATCTCTTATCTCTTATGAATAAGTCAAGAGCATCTTGAATACTGCTTTGTGTGTTAGTAATTTGCATGGATTTGGAAGATAATCGAAAGTCAGCAAGCCAAAAGGAATGTCTGAGCTGCTTCTGATTTGCATCTTGCACTGCTTAACAATATCTTTCATAATATGGGGAGAAGAGAGGAATTTTAAAATTACATTGCTAAGAAATTATCTTATTTCCATGGCCAGATTCCTTTTATGGGCCTGAAGGCAAATGGGGCTGACACATGTTCCTTATCCCACATGGAATTCAGCAGTTCAAATACTAACCTTACTGAATCCAAACAGGTTCACTTACATGGAAGGATATCTTATGTGATTTTTTTCAAAATTAAAATGGCAATGGTATGCTGCCTTAGTGAGAGATGCTTTTGCCTAATAAGAGCTTTGAGTTTACCAATAGACATAATACATTCCTTAATACTTCTCTATACAAAGAATAAGGATCTGTTTCACATCTTGTTATAAATGTGCAGTTCTCCAGCATATCTGTATCCGTTAATTTGAATTCCAAGATTTTACTGGAGATTTTGCCTTATCTTACAGTGGAAGCTTAGAAAGCCTTTTATCAGACACCTTCCCAAGAAAAGCTGGGCATTTTTTTGGTGCAAGACTGAGCCTTCTTGTCTGGAGAAGTTACCTGACTATGAACTGCAGTATAAAAGATGATTTCACTATCATCTTGCTCTTTTGCTGCTGTATTTGGGAAGACATTTATGGATGTGTCCACTGAAGTTGCCACACCATCTTTGCTTGTGACTTCATGACAGAAAGGTGTTAATCCAAATTTTCAGGGGCAATATGGGGAAGCAAGGCTCAAGAAAAAGAAACAAGAAGAGTGAATGACAAGAAATGTAAATATCCAACAGAACAGAGAGAAGAAGTGCCAGAAGAAAGAAACAAGAAGCAGAAGTAACGAAAAATGGTTTTCAGGTCATTACTTCAGAAATAGAAGTAAGAAGGTGGCTATGCCAGTGCATATTTGCTAATTTTATCTCCAGGACTGCTCCAAGCAAAAGTTTGGAAACACTGTGTTACAGATACAAAAAGTTTTAACGAGACACAGCTGCTTTTCAGCCACATTTAATTTTTTCATTTTCTAAGCAGGATTTCCTATGCAACTGCCTATTACCTAATGAGACTACTGTTTTAGATACTGCTATTGATGCTTAGCAAGTTTTAAGTGTTTTTGACAAAATATGCATTATTTCTATTACAGTACTACTGAGAGCTGTATCCCATTTTCCTAGGTGGCAAGCATAAACATAACCCTTGTCCAAAAATGCAAATCTTTTATCTAGACAACACAAAGAAATTGTAGAACACAGAAAATAGTAATGTTTTGCTTAGAAAAGACAGACTCAGTAGTGAATTGGGTGTAGGATTCATCTCTGTCTATTTACAGACATGTTTTAAATGTCTTCTCTTTGTAGGTGGTGGAGAGAAGGTGCAAATTATGTGATCTCTTTTAGAACACTGTTGTAAGCTGTAATGAACAGTACCCTAGAGGTGCCCATTTCTGTGTGTTATCTCTAGCTGATTTTGAGACAAGTAGCTCACATGGTAGTTCCCAGGGTCCTCCTTTTACCTTTTTAAAAATGGCTGTGATGTTTCCCTTTTTCCAGCCACTGGGGACTTCGCCTGACTGCCATAATTTTTCAAATATGACTGAAATTGGCTTGGCAACTGCATCAGCTAATTCCCTCAGGACCCTTGCGTGCATCTCATTGGGTCCCACGGACTTGTGTATATTCAGGCTCCTCAGGTGGTCTCAAATCCGGCCTTCTGCTATGATGGGAGGGACTTCATTCCCCCGGTCCCTGCTTTCAGGATCAGGGGCTTGAGAGATGTAAGCAGAGAGATTACCATTGAAAACTGAAGCCAAAAAACTTGTTGAGTACCTCAGCCTTCTCCATGTTTGTTGTCACCAGTTCTCCTGTCTCATGTATCAGGGGAGTACATTTTCTTTAATCCTCCTTTTCTGGCCAACATACCTGTAGAAGCCCTTCTTGTTCTTCTTCACAACCTTTGCAACTGTATAGAACATTGCTATATTGTATTATGTACATTGTTATATACAATGTTATATACATGTAATACCTTGTGGTTTTGGTATCGGCTATTCTGGGACCTCTCTTTCATTTTCCACAGAAAATGTAATTCTTGCAGAACATAACGAATTTTTTAAAACTCTGAAAAATATCAAAACACTCCAATAACAGAGATTAATTTTGTAACGTAACTTCCTTCTTGCACAGAGTGATCAGGGGTACATGTTCTCAAATACTGAACTGCATAAAAGATTCAGTGGATGGTGACTGCCTGTGCTACTGGCTGCGGGAGACGGCTGAGTGTGTCTAGAGAACAACTCCTCCTGGGCCAGGGGGTTCTCACTATAGCCAGACATCGTTCATCAGTAGGATTACTTGACAGGATACAAATAAATGTATGGTCACTTCTAATTTTGGCTCTTTTCACTAGCAATAGAGGCATCTTTTTAAGTGTTGTTATGCTTTCAACTACTTTCTTATTTGCCTTGCAGCTGTTGCTTCATATTTGTACCTTCTGTATGCAAACTGCTGTTGTCTTATTTAGTAGTCTTCTTTTTTCTCTCTGTCTATCTTCAGAAGTACTACTTTTAAAAGCCCAGCTGGATTTATCACATGAGAAATTTATCACAGTTAGAAGCCCACTACAGAAGCTATTTGAACGTGTGTTACAGAAATCATAATGCTGCTGATTGAGCTGAGGGCAGCTTTATGCAGCCTGTGCCATTTTATTGAGAACGTACTGTCATAATCCTTTTATTTCAGGAAAAGGAGTATATGCTGCATTTCTCAAAATTCTAACATTGCTTTCCATTATCAAATGCTTCTTTCAGGTTAGACTTTGCTTGTGCATTCCCTCTAATTTAAAAGCATCTGTATGTGGTGAGCACAAATGACATAGGGTTTCTGGTTTAGTAGGTGTATATATACGTTTTAAGGATTTCAAGGATTAACTTAATAAAATAGCTGATTACTGTGATTGTTTAGTGCGGTACTGCACAAGGTCTCTGACCATACTTTGCGTATGAGACTTGGAAAACACCTCCCTCCAGAAACAGCAACTAATTTTACAAGGAACTTGTACAAATATTTTCAACAGTGGACATCTAATTCAAAGCTCTTTCACGAAACAGAAGGAGGGGAAGGCAGGCATGACAGGTACTTCAAGTCAAGGACTGTTCCCACAGGACAGTCAATTTTTACGTTTATTTCTCTTTTTAGCAGTGAATATTTAACAGTGTGGATCAAGCAATGAATTCCCTGGTATATGCTCCCTCCTCTGACAGCACAGCGGTATCAGAGCTAAATTTTTCTACATGATTTTTCTGGAGAAGCACTTCTAATTTTTACCAGTATCCATTTAGCAAGACACTTAACAACAGCTTCAGCTCTGCCCAGCTGTTTAGAGGCTGTGTATTACTTTCAGGGCTGAAAATGTTGCAGTTGCTCTCCAAAACCAACAGGGAAAACTGTTAGAAATATAGAATCTCCTGTAGAGATGAAGATAACATCACATGTTTGGGACCTTGACAAGGTTAGGGAAAGGTTTAATTTTAGATTATGCTTCAACAGTTCAGTGATCCTGTTTTATACTAATAATACGGCTTGTGACATCCCTGTTGTGAACCCTGCCCATATCATCAGGTTTTTCAAGTAAAAAATATTTTTCCTGAAAGAGGTGTTATCTTCCTGTTCTGCCTTTGCACTCACCAGACAGACACCATACAGCCAGGACGAACACTGCTGCTGCCAGATCCCTCTGACACTTTCTGAAATAAGTGGAGGAAGTTGCAATCCAAATTGATCCTGGACATCTAGAAGCCAGTGACCTGGTGCAAATTGGAGCGTGGTTCCAGTGATGCCGGTACCTGATACTCCCAGCAGTCCCCCAGAAGGGCAGAACATCAAGTGAGTAATAAACCAGATGTACCAGATATGTGCTTAGAGACGGATAATGCTGCTGCACCTGAGCCCTGCCCATAGGTTAACCTTTAACGCAAGGATGTTGTCCAGCAGAATGAACAATACTGTTTATACCCAGAAGAGAAACTGACAACTCTGTCTTCCTCCGGCTGAAAGGATTTTTTTTTTCTTATTCACATCATAAGATAAACAAATGAATCTTGAAGGGTCTGGAAGTAAATCTGGGCTCTGAGATATGTCAGCACTAAACGGGAAGAGTCTCAGAAAATAGAGATTTAAAGGAGTAAGTGAAGTGGATAAAGGGCATAAAGCAGCTGCAGACAAAATAGTAGTAGCCTTAAGGAGAGGAGGGGAAGAAGGGGATAAAATGGGGCCCAACCATGGCTATTTTCCACTGTGTGTCCCCCCAAGCTGCAGGTCCAGACCTGGGAGATGGAGACCAAATGGTGCTTCACTCATGTCAGCCACTTACATCTTCTGATGGTGATGATGGGGGAAACTACATTAGCTGAGTGGCTTCAGTACCTTCAGAAGTATTTTAAGGCAGAGCAAATACAATGTCTTTGCCCTTTGGTCCAAGCTTCCTTGCTTTTTTAAAAAAGAAATTGCCAATTGCATGTTCTAAATTTCCTTTATTCCCCACTCCTCACTTCACATGATCTCTCTTCAGGCTTCCTTCCTATTTTTTCCCTTCCCTTTCCCTCTGGTTAAATGCACCTCAAGGTAAAACTGTAGAATGAGCATGGCATTTGCCATCCTTCCACTGGCCATTTTCCTTGTGTGCCATATGCCTTTCCTGCAGCTTGTCTCAATATAGTTGGCAACTCTTTGGGACAGGGTGCTCTCTCTGGAATGCAGCTTAAAGAAGACCCAGTACTGTTTGATCTCAAGATAGCATGATAACAAATAAATATTAAGAAACCAAATTTAATGAGTCCCAAATTCTTCTGAGCAATAGCTTATGAAGTATTGCTACTTGCATTTATCTTTCTCAGAGTGCATGAAAAGGTTCTGCTTCATTCTGCTGGTGTTCAGAAAGAACCAAACCAAGCACAAAATACTGGGGTGACCTTTGGAAAAGAAGCAGGAGTGCAGCAGTCATGGTTATGGTAGGCAGGAGTGTGAGATATCTGCAGGCAAATTCAAGACCAGAGAGCTCATAACACAAAAGCTGCTAAAGCACTGCCTCACCATAGAAATGACCCAAAAAATGGTTGGAAGAGAAAATAAAATGGGGGAGTGTCAGGAGGCAAGAACAATTACTCTCTTCTCACATTTTTGCAAGCCTGTATCTTGTGAGGCACCAGTCAGCGCCCTGCTTCATCTCTCAGGCTAACATGCGCTTGGCAGAGGTGGCACGGTACTCATCAGAGCACTGATTACTGCTATGTGACAAGTTAACTGATGGTACCACAAATACTAAGACTTGGTAAATAGTCAGTGGCATATAGAATTGATAGCATGCAAACTAACCTTATTTACTAGAAGTGGTATTCTCAAGGGTTATGCTGGTGCATAGTCAACCACTCGCTTCATAACAGTAAAAAAATAAGAAGAATTAGATAAATATATAAATGGACACATACAGCAATGCAGGCAATATTCTGCACCAATTTTTTTTTGTTTGTTTTTAATTAATCCAGCACTCAAGGCTGGAAGCCAGGGCAATCCAGGTTTTTGTCCAACATTATACAATTTCAGCTTGGAAGAAATGGTTAAGAGGGAAGTAGTAATGTTTCAATATCAATCAAAAAGGCAAAAGTAATTTTTGAGTTGCATTGAATCATTTAATTATTTCAGAGGTTAATGAACAGGAAGGTGTTCTTCTGCTACAAAGTTCTTGTTGACTCCATCGATACGTACCTTACTCTCTGGGACTCATCCACGAGAGTATGTCAGGATGCTGAATGTGGCATTCAGCTTATTTCTGTTACACTAGCTAAAGGCTTGCACTGCTCTCACCGAACTGCAAATGGTCTGTGCACATAATTTATGCTTGTATGCACACAACACTCACACTTCGTGGTCTGTAGGTATTAAAAGTATGTTTTCCTCCTGGTCTTCATTCTCCTAGTTCTGTATTAGTACGGCACTAGTGTTCTTCCCATATGTAGCTGTAGCTGCAGCTAAACTCTGTATTTATCTGTAATGTGGCTAAACTATATCTACCCTGTTTTTGAAACACTGGAGATTTTATTAAGGAAATCTGAAGGTATGAAATATCACCATACAAAACAAAATTACAAATATTGTAATGACAATTAGACAAATATTACAAATTTTTGCTCTGTTCTGGCTAATAGGATCTACTGGACAGTCATTAAAGTCTGACTGCTCCTTCATAAATTCCAAGCTTAGATGGTGAGATTAGTAAATTAGATTAGAGTTCATTCATTGTGTTTTATTTCTTTTTAATCCAAGGAACACATGGCACGACTACTCATTTAAACTCTTGTTCTTGGGTTTTGCGGTTAAAATGCTAAGTCCAAATTTGACCATCAAGAGATTCTGGTTGCTTGTCATACTTGTCACTGGGAATGGCAGCTAACAGAGCGTATTTGAGCATATTTTGAAAGCTATGAATTCAAATTTCACCAGTACAGATTACAGCTTTGAAACTAAAACCAGTTCATGCACTAGCTAAATCACGAGTTACCCTGGTGAGTGACTCTTCAGGTCCAAGCAGTTGTCCCCAGCTTCACTTGCTTATACAACAAATCACACCAAACACGCCTCAGGTGCAGCTGCATAGTATTCAGGTCTATGTTAGACAGTTACGTGAAGACCTGCTGGAACCTGTAGAAACGCACACTTGCAGTGGTAGCTGGGGTTTTACAGACATTTAAATGAAATACAAACTAATGTCAAGAATGGCAACAAGTGAATCATATACCCAGGAAGGTTCCTTGAATTCTTTGGAGTGGCCAGCTACTCAAAGGCAGCAAATCCGTGCAACTGTTTCAGGGCGCTTTTAGCTGTATGTCTTTGACACTATGAATCCAGGGCATTTCACATGCTTCAGGTATTTTTAAAAATATACAGCAGAGGCAATGTTAAATCCCATGTTCCCAAGGAAAGGAATACCTATACTGTTTGTGAAAGACGATTTACATGGATAGAGTTCCTGTTGTTTTCTAAATTAGCAAGTATCAAACATGCTGCATCAATCCTTACTGTCCTGCCACACAGCAGTGGAAATTTTATTTAGACGTTCAAGCAAGCAGTCTGTGCTCTGGGTACAGGTAGACTCTGGGTAGAGGTAGCTTATACTGCAAGACTGAATTTTTCTTAAATTCACCTACGGGCATACTTTGTATGCTAATACAAATCAGATATAACTGATCAGCCCAGGCTGATGTTTCCATTAGGGATTGTACTGATTTTGGTAGCCAAGCTAGTTCATTTATAGCAAATTCACAGAATCACAGAATGTTAAGCGTTGGAAGGGATCTCTGTGGGTCATCCTGTCCAACCCCCCTGCCAAAGCAGGGTCACCTACAGCAGGCTGCACAGGACCTTGTCCAGGTGGGAAATTCCTTTATCCCCTCACGATATTGCATGGTGCCACAGAGGCAGACTCCCTCTTTTCAGGAAAAGGCAACGACATAGTTATTTGTGGTCTTTTGGTCCTGCTGTTTCTAACACATTGTAAGGCTCTGATGAGTCATGTGAGACAGTAATTTGCACGTCATAAACCAACATCAGTCTCCTTTAATTTGCATTAGCATGCAAAGCATGCCCATAGGTGAATTAAGTACATAAAAATGCATATTTTATAAGACATTAATATATAAATATTATGGCATATATACATTTAAATTTTTGCATTGGACACTTTTAAACAGACAAAGAAAAATGCAGTATGAATACGCTGGTTAACAAAATAGCCATTCACTTCTTGCATATTTGCCACACAGAATAACGGAATATCCGTTGTTGCCCCGTTTTGCTAAAACTCCATATTGTTGTTTTGTGCCATCATGCCCAGTGTGGGACACAGTGGCACAGTTCTCGAGAGGATTATGTACTACGTGTTTATTTCACTCAGCACCACGTGTCTGCAGAACACTGCCTATTCCCAAGGTGGTTAAAAAGGTAATTATCAGAGTGGGAGAAGATAAGGACATGAAGCATGGAATAAGAAAAACCATTTAAATGCAGAGCAGGAGTTATAACTTTTTTTCTACTATCCTTCAGATATTTCTGTGCTTTTGTCTTAAACAGCGTGAACTTGAGTTCACTTTTACTGGGTCAAGTAATTTTAAAAGTGACCCCTTCTAACCCTGACGATTTGCTGGTATATTAATTCATACTTTCTTGTGTTAATGGCAAAAGATGTCTCCACTGCAGAGAAGCAGGATTTCTAATTTAAGACAAATTACATTTTAAAATATGATTTCGCTCTAAATCATCCGATCATGCGAAACTTTAAAAAATTCCCTCTGAACTATAAATTCATTGGGAGCTCCATTTTGAAACAGCAGCAAAGGTTACTTCACTGACCACATGTGCCCCAGGCCTTACAGCAGTGCAATTGAATTTCTTCAGATGTAGATAAACTTCATTAAACAGCTGAATGCACCCCAGGGGTTGTGGGTTAAAGCCAGGGCTGCTGTGGCCCCAGCTCCAAAGAAGAGCATGACTGTAGAAGATCAGGCTGCCCGACATCCCACCCTGCCTCCCCTTGGATCCCGGCACACTCAGGGCCCCTGGGCTCCTTGATGGATTTTCTAGACCCCCGACCTCCAGTGACGGAAGGTCACTCAGCCAAAGGTACACCAAACAAAGGATGTTGAGCTTGATTCTGCAAATGTTAGTGAAAAATGTCAGCCATCTCTATTTTTACTTTTGATGAGTAAGTAGAGCTTATTGTCCTTTACCCATTCCTACGAGAGTAATTTACTTAGCTGCCTCCTGCGAACCTATTTAACCTCACCAGCCTGACAATGAGCTGTACCGGTCCCTTGTGACAATAATCTTTAGTATCTCGTGTTCTCTTACTTCAGAGAGCCAGGAAATCAGTCTGGACCATAGCTGAGTTTGCAGAAATAGCAGTTAGAAAAAGCAAACAGCTTGGAAAGTAACCATATTTAATACTTGAGCTACTGAAAGACAGTAAACATGAAACCTACGGATATCGGTTTCACAGGGTCGCTTTTCAGAAGGAAACTGTGTGATAAACAGTGCTTTCTTTATAAAGGGAGCTTTCTCTTGAATTGAATTATTCATTTTTACTCTTGACCATTATTCTTGTTGGTTGGTGATAAAGCATACCATATTAAAAAATAATACAGTAACACAGCAACATAAAGGAAACCAGTCTTGCAGATTCTGGAGATGATGATATCATTGGATTTAGCTACTGCAAAACAATTGTTGAGCTGACTTCTTCGAATACCTTCATTTTCCAGTTAAAAAAGTGGTGCTACTATCTGATATGGCCTTGTGCCTCTACGTTGCTTCAGGCTTCTTTTGAAAAGTCTCTAAAAGTCAATACTTTTTGGTAATAACTGTACTGTTAAACAACTTTGTCATGGCCTTGGATCTTGAACTAGCTGTGCTGGAAAATATTTTTGTTTCCTTTTAATGTCAACCACCAACCCAAAGCTGTCATTGCAATAACGTTGAAAAGGTTGTGTATCAGCTAACCTCCCCTGCTGTGCAACCCTTTTTTCAGGGGTGTATGGGAGAACAGCTGTTTCAAAAAACCGCTCACTAAGTTGTGCAAGATTAACTAGGGTCATAATAACAGGAACTCAAACAGTATTTTTGATATATGCAAGTGATTCAAATCTCATCTTTCTGACCAGAAATACTATAGTGGTAGAGTTGGGTGGGGAGAAAAAAAAAAGAACTAAAAATTCTAGATGTAAACCTTTCAAGAAGCTACAAAAATTACAAGAAGTTCAAGCTGTGTAATTAAGTTTTCCTGTAGAATACCTGCAAGCATGTGCACATTCTCAATTTTTAGCAAACCGACAGCTATGAAAGTAAAATTCTGCATTGTTTCCAGAAAGCAGCCTTTTCTCCCTAACAGAGTCATCACAAAATCACATTGAGGCAGAGAGGATACAAAATGCATGGACTGGAAATGAGATATGCTTTTTACAAGGTATCTCTGAGAGCTCCAGAACATTTGCAAGCATTTTTGCCACTGTCATTTTAGGTTTTCTTCAGAAATTTGTGTTGTTTTTATATTATCACAAAAGCTGCTTTTGTCTCTCATAATGCACATCACAGTGCCATCTAGTGTGGGGAGAAAAGAATGTGGAGAAGCAAATGGTTTGAGCTTCAGTTTGTGTGAAAGCAAAATCAATCCCGTACGTAGCCTTAACTGAAGACAGTAACGTCTGCCTTTAACAATTAGGTCTCTAATTTCAGTACCTCATCACTAGACTGTATAGAGCACCAAAGACAGAAATATGTCGTGGTCTATATTTTCCCATGTGTTTGTGTTTGTTGTAGCATTATACTTTACGAAACAGAATTCTTTGTTTAGTGTTTGATTATCAGAAACTGCTCACCTTGAACTCTGGCTGCACAAAATGGGCTAAAAATGCAAAGAGAAATATGACCGAGATGCTGCTTCAATAATTGACTCTTTTGCAGTGAAAATTTCTCATATAAAATTCTGTATGCATCCACAATTAGTTTTTTGGATTCAGCTAGGCTGCTACTGTCTGGATGCGACAATATATTGCAGCACTACAAACAGAAGAAATATGAAAGGCAAATTCAAATACTGAGAAAAACTGTTTTCTGTTTTTCACCAAATCTCATCACGGCAATGGAGGTCAGGCACCACATGAACAAATGTCCATTGATCTGCAGCTACAGGGAACAAGGTCCTACACGAGAGTTAGAATAGCCGTTGAAGTACTCCTTGACCTGATGTGTATTATAATATGTTTGAGCTCAGTTTTGGGCTTGAGATATACATCCCTGAAACCATTTCCTCATGGATGACTTCCACTCTCCCTTATGTCTAGACTGACCTGAGGAGGAAAGAACAGCCGTCCTGGTTTAACAGGCAATGTTGACTCAAAGTGGATGCCCTGCAGTCTTCCAAACATATAACAGACAGTCTTGCAAGCTCACCCACTGCTTTCCCCGCTACATGTCTTGGCTTTAGCATGCAGCTGTAAAACTCTGTACACGTGGCACGTTTCTGGGAACCACCATTTGGCACTGTGTCCAGTGCTTCAGGGAGACCCGTGGGGCTCCTGTGTAAGGGGCCCTGCGGCTGCCCACTGCAGTGAGACCTCCCCGGGCAGGCGGCTGGCGAGGCAGCAGCTGGAGCCTTTCACTTGGCGTTGCCCCCCTCCATCCTCCAGCCAACTGCAGCAAAAACAAAGCAGGGATGCTCAGAAATGATACAGCCAAGCGGTTCCTCTGCCCTGAGAAGAACATTGATCCCCCACCAGGACTTTCAAGGCACCTGGGTGCTGTGGTACAGCTTCCCAGGGTCAGGCACCTCCCACCAGTTGTGCCCCCCAGAGCTCCTGGCCATTACTGGCACAGTCTGCTGGCTACCTGCTAACGCAGAGAGGTTTTACCTAGGGGAAGCAGGCAGGCTGAGCTCTGGACCTCTGGGAAGGTACTTCCTCACCCATCACTTTAACTCTTGGGAAGTAGGAATTTCAGAGTAGCTTCAGGACTGTATTACTTGTTGTCACAAAAATAGTAAGTGCTGAGGAGATTCGAAACTGGACATACACCTGAAAAAGGCAAATAAGAAGGACGTGAGATCTATGGATTGGTATCCATAGCTGCAGGAATGCTGGTATTGGCTTCTTTGAAAAGAACTTTTCAAAGAACTGAGTCCTTGATATAACACAGCTTCATTTTCTCCTTTCTTTCATAGGACTGGTTAATGACACATTAATGAGAATACTGCATCCATTAAAAAGAACACTAGTTATACATGCAATTCCTATAGGCAACTCAGCTTTCCTGTGACTAGGTTGCAACAAGCAGGCACAGTGTTTTCCCTGGGCGTACTGCAAGTTGAGGCTCCATTAGAATATTCTCTGTACTTTTCAGACAAGCTATTTCTTAGTGATATGATATACCTTTGTATATATACCTGGTTCCACGTCAGAAAACAAATTCCTTCTCCTCTGACTTCAGTGGAGACAGTATTGCACTCACACTTTCACATTTCCAAGAACAATAAATAAACACACCAACATGGAAGCCTGATAACAACTGATTACATGCTGTCATCTTCAATACTCTTCTAAATGCTTCTTGATTCTCTTCAAACTTCCATTCTGTGTTTACTCTCCTCCTCTCTATGGATATTCTCTCCAAATGAGAGCTTGTCAGACTATTTATTCAGAACCAGCTTCTGTGCCTAAACAAAATTATTACTTTGAATGTTTTAATTATAAAGGTTCTGACAGAATAAGAACTTTTAAAACTAGGCATGAAAAAAAGAGATATGCACTGAAGGACAAGGTTTTAGCAAATCCAAGCACCTGCAAATTTAAGGAAACAATTTATATCAAATATGTTACTTGTGTAATTGCTTAATGGAAAACCATGTATTCTTATGGTTTATGCTTCCTGCTGTCAGCTTAAGTGCAACAGTGAAATCATTTGGGGAATATTTTTTGATCCAGATGATGTAAAAAACTTTGGAGGAAGCATATTAAAAAAAAAAGCACATTTTTTCTCTTTCTCTAAAGAGACAAGAATGTGACTTCTATATCAGACACTGCCAAGATTAAAACATGTTTTGAATTTAAATTACTTCTGTATTTAATATTGATAAATCTAATTTACAGCATTTCTGCTCCTTCTTTAACCTAGAGACAGGATTAATATTCATGAGATTGCTTTTGGTGATGTGCAAGCAATTCCGCAAATCAAATTCACTCAACCTGTATTTGCATGGAATATTTACCTATTCCATAATATCTTTAATTTTGTCAACACTGAAAGCAGATCACGACTGTTTTTAAGGTTAGTAAAAAGTCATCAAACTGTTTTGATGTTCAGCAGAGTGCTACCCTTGCTCCCAAGCCCAAGTAAATAACAAAAAACCTCCAACAAAACACAAAAATAAATAAAGTTGTTCTGCCCTGGCAAGCAAATTCTTGGCATCTAGTAACTTTTGAAACTGTAGCACTACCTGCTTTATTTCTATGGAAGAATGGCAAACAGAGAGGATACCAGTTCCATTCCTTCGTGACATAATGCAAGTGCTCCTGGCCAAAATTAAGGAGTTTTATTAGTCCAAGTTTCTACCGAAATATTTTAAAAGATAATTTTGTTAAAAAAGGTCTAGACTATTTCTGTTGTTCATTTATTAGGTAAATGGTTTTCTATGTTCCTTCTCTGCTAGCTGTCACTGGGGGTAGCTTAGCAAATGGTGATTCAGCCTGCCCCAGATGTCATAAACACATCTTGTTGGGATGTTTTATTTCTCTCACTTCCCTGCAGGCAGCCCAGGCTGGAAAGGATTTATGTATTTTTATTTTGGGACTGTTTTTGCTGGAAGGCCTACAAAAAAAAAAGCAGGCTTTGCATTTTGAGAGGGCTGAAGTTGCACACCATATACATCTTAATTTAGCTATTGAGTTGATTCATGCTCAGAAATATCTGAAGTGGTCTCCATTCAATACCCTTCAGATTCTGAGATATTTTCATTCCTTTTCTTGTCCAGCTCCAAATGAGAACAGTTTCAGCCTTAGATTTTGGCTATTAAATTTTGATAATCTTTTTGTATGAACAGTTCTGCTGAGGCTGCCTGGAGAGTATCCTGAGACCCTATACTATAGCTAGAGTTATCAATTCCACACAACATAATTATCTCTGTAAACATCAGTGTATCCACTGCAAAAAAATCCGGTTTATTTACTGCAAGGATCCTTTTAACAGAATACGCTCATTAGCATATTCCTATCACATCTCCTAGGAGGTGTCTACAGCCTCCAGCAGGGTATAGTGTAAAGAGATCCCTCTGAACAGACTGACATTCTCAGATATACCACTCAGACAAAGCAGCATCAAGTAGAGTCCTCACTAGGCTTCAGAAAGCAATATAGTTGCATTACTATAGTGCTGTGTCTGTAGTAACTAGTCCCAGGGTAACACTGGGTTTACAAACCTGTGCATAGTGCTGCAGGGTGCTGAGGCCGGCGTACATGCTGCCATTAGCTCTGCACCACAGCTCCTTTGGCAGCACCCCCACTGCGCTCCTTCGCCCACAAGGGACCTGCCCTGGCCATGCAGGTTTGCTCTGGGGCGCTCGGTGGCTCGTGAAACTGGCTGCAAAAGTCTGGGGCTAGCCCTGCTCTGGGACTTCGCTGCCCATTTTGCCACTTGGATGAGTGGGACAGAGATACCTGCTCTGCTGTATAGCGGCTTTTAATGGCTGGCACGTCCAGACATGTAAGTCAAGCCCAGTGTAAGCTGCACCTAAAAGCGTGGAAATTCAGGAATGGCTGCACCTCAGGACAGCTTTATCATTCCAATGTCGTCAGCTGTCCAAATATGATTTAGCCACCAGCCGAGTCAGAGCCCCTGGTTTGCATTTTCCTGTGAAATTTTGTCTCACTTTTTATAAAGACATACTCATTCAGACCTTATTTTATCCCTTGCTACCCACAGGTGGTACCAAAGCAGGGTAGTGCCTTAGTACATGATCCTCTCCTTTTCAAGCATGCTTCATAAGAAAGTCAGCAGAGAGCAAATAAATCATCCTCAAACATTGCTAAAGCAAGTTAAATTAAGTAGGGACATGTATATCTCCAAGACACACCTTCAGAATGTCTTCAGATGAAAGTAAGTACCTGTTGCAATTCTCATTAAAAATGTTAGAAAGTGAAAGCAAGTAGCATTATAGAGAAGTTAAAACAAACTCGGATTCTTCAGAACAAGGTGATCATCTCAGAAACACCTGTGTGCCATGTTCTTAGACACATAGAAGAGCGTAAGAGAGAAAAAGCGTTATACTTTTATTTCTTATTCCTAGTCACACAGAGAATATAATGATGACACTTCATATGCAAACACACTTTCTATTACTGATATTTTACATTGTGACAGCATACAGGCAGCACAGCCTGATACTTACATTAGGCTTATGTAGAGAAAAGTCCATTTTCTTAAGAGAAATGTAACAACTTGCCTCTCTCTCACAGGAAAGTAACCTTGAACATCTGCAAACCATACTTTGAACTGCAGCAAGAGGAGGCAAGAGACCATCGTTAAAAAGGTAACATTTGTTTGACCCCAAGACATGGGTGGAAGCATGGAACAAACCTGAAATTGTCAGCTAATAAGTCAGATCCATGAGCTTGTAACTTCTTTTGGGAGGAGTGCTGTCAGATGCTGTAACGTCTTCCACCACGGCTTTACTACTGTCCTGTGCAGCTTTCTGAACAAACACAATCAGCCTGTCATCTGCTCCATCTGTGCTTATGTATAATATTGTTAATGCCTTGTATGAGTAAATTAGAGGTTTTTGTAAAACTATAGAGAATTGAAATTAAATGTTAATTTTACAAAGTTCAGTATTTCTCTCTAAGTTTCTCTTTAAAACTATTTCTTTATAAGCCTGCTTAGCTTAGGGCAACTGAGACTGACATTTATGATACCTAATGCAAATGTTGCTTTTATATGACATAATTAGACTCTGGTGCCAACTTTTCTTATGCTGACAACATTGTGTCAGCTCCTCTAAACAAACAGTTTCACAGTAAATATAAAAATATCACATACAAATAAATGACGTGGCTCGGCTCCTGAATATATCAGAGCATTATCTGTTACTTGATGTGTCATAGCTTATAACGTGTTATATTCTGAAACAGCCAAAAAAGATAGAAGGTATTAGGGAGCCACTCCAAGGAGGGGCAAGACTTCAGCTGGTCTTAAGATGGAGCTTGGTAAGCTCGGAGGGAGATGCTATGGATGTGGCCCTGGGGGTGGATGTCCCAGAAGAATTGAGTTCTGTGTGACTCTGGGACACAGCACCATGCAGACTGGCTGCATTTATCATCCTGGTGATCTACAATCTGCTTCAGCCTCAGTCTTGTCAATAGGGGAGTAGGATTGAGTTTGTTGGCACATAGGTGCTCACCAGAACAGTATGTTGCTACACAGGTTTCTGCCTTACTGCATAGTGCACACGTACCATGTGTTTGTGGCTAAGTGGTCTTAGGGGCTGATGCAGCTTTCAGACTGGAAGACTTAGAGTGTATTAGCAAAGAAATACAGTTACAGGTAAGCCTAAAATATGTATATCTTAGGCAGCTCCTCCATTTGAGTAACTGCCAGCATACATGTCTTCTCGGAAATGACTGGTGTGTAAATTGTGGTTTTAATCTTCCTTTCCTAAAGTCCCTACATTCTAGAAGTAGCATGTGTTTATTACTCTTTTTTTTTTTCTGAAGATTCTGTATAATTCTAAAGCATGAAATCTTTTTTTTTTTTTTCCCCAATGTAACTAGTGTAATGGCAGTGTGAAGTTTTCTTCGTGCAATTTATTCTGGTTTTGTCTTCTGGAAAATAGGTAGAAGCACACTTTTCTGAGTATGTTTTTATCTTGTTACTGCCAGTATCCAAGAAGCCCCACTGAAGTGACTTCAGAAGGTTATCTCTAATCTTGAATCATGTGTTTTTCCCAAAATTTTTGTTACCTTTTCACTTCACACTAGCAGCTGAGTTAAACCAGATTATCTTGGAACTGATGAAAGTTTTTATCTATGAACTAGATGATGACGGTGTATGCTCTAAATTTACAGACAACATCTAAATGGAAGGAACTATCGGCAACTCAGGAGACAGAACTAGTGTTCAGAGTAACCTTGACAAATGGAAAAATGAAAAAAAAGATGATAGTAAATAAACATAAAACTACACATTTAGTAAGCAATAACCATCTGCACTGAGAGACTAAGAAATAGCTGGCTAGGGAACAGTTGTGCACAGAAGCCTCTAGGTGTTATAGTGGATCACAAGCTGATAAGGAGATGAATCAGCTGAGTAATGGCTTTCGTTTGCAATGTGTATGATGTTTACATACACATGTAGTCTGTAAAACAACCTTTTCACTTTGAGGAGTACAGATAAAGAGATATATTTTTTGGTGATTCTAGGTTTTAATTTTTCGCTTCAAGTAACTTAAGCCAACTTCTTCTTCCCTTCACACCTGCCAGAAACCTACCCTCACCATCCCCCCTGTACAGTTGGCTTCCGTAGCTGATGTACTTTAATCCCTGAACGACCACTGAGCTTCGTGCAGCCTCTTAACCTGCAGTTACAGTCCTTCCTTTACCCCAAAACATGGTGGCGACCTCGAGAGATTCATATGAGCTTTCTTTTTCTCACGCTTGATTGAACAGAAACCTGGTTTGGCTAACCTTGTTAAGGAATAACAAAATGTCAGGGTTTAAAGTCGTGGCCACTTTCCATTGACTTAACTTGGGCCAGGATTTCAGTGAGGGATATAAAGTGATTAATCACCTGTCACACGCCAGCACAAAGCTGCTGTGAAACCCAGCGATCTGTCCGATCGCATGGTCATGCTCCTGCATTTTGACACCCTGTGTTGCAAGGGCTTCCAGACTGAAGCAGTGGTGCAGAACAGGAAGGTTTTACAACAGCTCCATAAACAGATTATTAACAAACACAGACATAGCTGTCTGTCCTAGTAAAGAGGGCGCTTGAGCCTCTCTTCTCCGTCCATAAGGTAGATCTTGAAACATCCTGGATTAGACAACTGTGTCCAAGAATTAGAGGGTGAAAGGAAATGGATCGCACACGCCGATGAGGAGTTTGCGAGGAGCACGGTGGAACACCAGGATTTCAGATAGAAATCTGAGAATGATGGAAGGTTCCCTGTGTCCTGCTCTTCAGGCAATCCAGGTACAGAGAGAGCATGAGGAAAGCCGCAGAGATGTGATTAGAAAGAGAGGGAAGGAGCATCCAGGCAGGATTAGTCAGCAGGGCTTGGACGCGCAGTCGTTGGCAGAAACAGGCTCTGAAATGCAATCAGGAGCACAGCAGCACAACACTCTGAAAGCAAGGCTGGGAAGGTGAAACGAGGATGGGTGCCTGTGGTTGGGCCAGGTTGAAGTCTCGATGCTTTATTCTGAGCTGAAGTCAAGATAAACAAGAATCCTTTCGTGGCATTCAGGACTGTGATATACATCCTTACTTTGTTGCTTCATTATGCAGCTGTGTAAAGATAATTGAGAGAACTATGCTAGACTTTTCATCAACAAGCAATAAAATGTGATATGTTACATAGAATGGCAAATGTTAGAATTAATAAGCTGAAATGTTGATGAATTACTGTTTATATACTTGACATGTAATAATGGCTTCATTTATCATCTGAATCTGGAAAACTTAAATAGCAGGCATCTATAATTAATTTTCTCCCCTTGCAAACTGCAATTCATTCCACACTCAAAGGAGCCAGTGTTAATTTCTTTTCTATCAGCCACAGGCCATAAGTTAATGCATTAAAAAAATCAGAACATTTAAAATAACAGTCTAATTAAATTATATCCTCTACTGTTGGAGAAAAACACATGATTCTTCAGGAGATAATAAGTCATCACAGTAAACACCATTTAGTTCTCACAAATCCGTATCTACCCACTGGCAATCTTAGACTGTCAAGATGAAGAATTCACTTTACTGAACACATGAAGGATATTGACTTCAGCCTCATTAGCAACTTCAGATAAGAATGACAATGGGAGTTCATTAAATAATAATATTTTTCCATATACTGATTTTCCTTCATCATACAGAATAATATGCTTTACTCAGAGTCTGACAAAGCCCATGCTTCTGGTTCATGCTTTCCCGTTGATCAGTTAGATAATGCCCTTTCCTTAGGCTCTTTCCTGTTTGAGCATCAAGGGCTTGCTTCTGCCTCTGAAACCAGTAAGGCAGATGGTGCCCACCTCAGCTCAGAACTCTGGAAGTGCCTTGCTCCAGGATGGATCTATCTAAGTCCCTGGGAAGATCTGGGGACTTCTAGGAGGACCACGTCAATTGAAGCAGTTGTGCACAAAACACTCTTCGCAAACAGCAGTCGCTGTCCCATGGAGTGGCACAGAGTAAAAGACCTGTAAGCTTTCACTCATACAGCTTCGCTAGTCAAAGAACACCCAGACAGGTATGAGATCCACCTAATGCATACAGCTGGGAATAACTGCCAGAGAAAGGCAGTAGACTAGCTACTTTTCAGCAGCAAAATGAATTCAGGTCTCCCACAAATAGCTACTTATTTGACTATGCATAATCAATTAGGCTGTGTGTGTAGTGCCTGTGAACATCAACCACATAGCTACTCCAAGGGGTATTTATTATAGAATTGTTACAGCTGAAAAATAATAAAGTTGATTTTTTTCATGTGGTAGACATTCTCATGTCATAAATATCATTAAATTTTGGCAAGAGATCGAGTACCTTAGGTTAAAAAATTCACTACCATATAATCTATTTACTTTTAATTATGTTTTTCCATCTAAGTACTAGCACGAATCTTGAAATGCTAAGGATAAGGATATTTCACAAGACGAAAATAATGAACTCTTTCTTGTGTACAGGCACTACTAATTAGTTCTCAGTTCTATTTTAACAATGGCTTTTCAAGTATATTTAAATTCAAGATCTTCAGGGCAAAAGAGCATGTGATTTCTTTTACTGCTCCCTACCCCAATTAGTAACTTAATTCCACGTATAGACAACTAAGTAGAATGGAGAGACTACAGCTTCTCTTGAATTCTTGCAATTCTCTTTTTCACAAGATACCGCTGAGGTCAGGGACTTTAGAAAAGGATAGAAACCCATCTCTTTCAAGCTGAATTCCAGCACCTTTCTCATGGAAACTTAGGAATGTCATTCATTTATGCAGGTTATGCCACAGTATCCCTTTGGTATTTAAACTTGCAAGAGACTGTTCCAGTACTTGTTGTCCCTAAGAAGAGGCAGATCACTCTCTAGCAAGCTGCACTGGAGGTGTGTGTAATCCATAAAGTTCTGGCCCCTGCTCCCACAACTGTTTAGGCATTTTGCATTAAAAGGTCATGGGAAACTATCTACAGAAGCCTCTCAGCGGACACCACTGCCTTCTCTTCCCAGCACAGTACGTTTGCCAACGGGCAGCTGGATCAGACGCCTCTGGTGCTCGCTTCCCCTGCCTGGCAGGGCAGTGGAGAGAGGAGTGGAATTCTCCTCTTCTTGGCAGCACTGAGGATGCTCACCTGGGACACAGGTAATGAGCATTTGAGCTCATTCTGGCTCAGCCCAAATCAAGCTAAGAGTATGTTTAAAAGTGCATGGCAGAAACTCCTCTTACAAGACCGCAGGAAAAAAGGGTAAGCCGATTGTCTGTATGGAAAGGGATGTGTTCAGCATCTAAATCCCAGAGATCATTTCAGGCACAAAATCTAATTTTATGTAAGTACTCTCTGTTCCTGACTTAGCTCTAGGGTTAAGTGAGAGATAGTATGCTAGCACTTCTTTGCAGCCAGCAAAGATGCCCTCTTCTCTCCCTGCCCCTCTCCTTCAGCTAATTGACCATTGTCTGCAGCTGCAGCTTCAGCCCCTGGAACCCAGCACCCAAGAGAAATATGTGGTGGTCCTCAGCACTGGCACATCCTTGTCCCTTTGCCGATCCTGCCAGGGATCGCCTAAGGTTGTATTAAGGAGTCAAGATAACCTAGACTCACTAAATCTGGAGGCGTTGTATGCAGTAGAAGGGAATGTCAATTCAAATCCCTTTCTCATAGCAAAAGCACTTGTTTCATGTGAACAGACATCCTGATCGTGCAGTTGACTGGACATCCTTATTGCGGCTGGAATACCAGGGCTTTTTGCCCAGTGACTGTTTATAAAGCTTCAGAGAAAGAACAAAACTAAAATTTCTGACAGCTGAAGCAATAAACAAGCAATTTCTCTAGTGTTATATAGGATATGAAAGTAGCAGGTCAAAGTTCTAAATACACTTCATAATCCCAATACATTAGCAATAATTATTTTTAACAAGTTGTAACTGCATTATAACTACAATGCAATTACGCTAATTGTATTGAAGTTAATGTGCCTGTACTATAATGTCCATCTGTTTTCTTTCGTTAAACCCAAGCAATCAGGTGAACTAATTACAAAGAAGTGTCTGAGCTACAAGATAACCACTCTTTGCTGGCACAAATCTAGCCAAGTTCACCACCTCAGCTAATCACAAGTTGTCCTCTTCATGGCAGAACAAGCTCTTCGGTCTTCTCCAATAAGCAGCATCAAAAATGCCGCAGACGGTAATGTGGGAAATAGGGCAACCTTTTAAAACATTGGAATTCATATTGACAAACAGCCTGCTATCCCAATGTGTGATAAAACAGCTAACATTCATTACTGAAGATCCAGTTTCAGGTGTTTGTTCTCCTGTAGATACAGGAAGTACCTGAACTTACTCAAGTACCTAAAGTTATACCTCCTTGTTCATTCAAAGTTAAACAATGTTATTAATGGGATCTTTTGAGGTTATCTGAGGTCACTCTGTCAAGGTCTTCCGTACTGGACCTACAAAATTCTTGTGCAAATTGAGGTAACTCTTTAAGAAAACTTTTATCGAATCACAATGTTTTATTTTATCAAAAAGTACTTTTTCCAGATAAAAATGCCCAGAATTACCAATATAATTGGTAAGGCAGTGTTCTCACAGTGAAGACTAACATGTTCTTTGAAAGCACTTGGAGACCAAATCTATGCAAGAATGAAGTTCTGCTGATCACTGAAATCTAGCTGTTTAATTTTAGCCCTCAGATATGGAGGTAAAATCTCATCAGAACACAGTTATTCAAAGAATAAAAAGTGAAAATTTCTTTTTGCCGGTCTTATTTTAAATCAGTGCAAAAGCAAGATGAGAGAGGAGTTGTTTGATCTTCCTGAGACCATCAGTCATGGAACTGCAGTAGATATAGCAGAGGGACACAAAATGTGGCAAATTGTGTTTTGCTGATTGTTGCTTCTTGACTACTGGTGCAATTGCTCTCCAGTTACCTGGGTATGTATAGGGCAAGTATCTCTTAAGACATCTGAATGCTTTTCCAAAAAGTGAAGTTGGAAAGAGCCCTCCTTAGGGAAAGGGGGAAAAAATAATTTATTTTAAATAAAATACATCCATATACTTCAAAAGTGCACATTCTCCAAAAGAACATTTTGCTTCTAGGTAACCTCATCACACTGTATTTTCCTTGTTTTGTGTATAGGCCTTCGCCAAAAAAGAAGAAATTTGGATGAGTTCTTTTAACTCAGCACGACTATTAGTCGTGTTGTTTTGTGTCTTGATCCTATTGCTCCTGTCCTTACAGATGTTCTTCTGTGATGGCTGCTCCTCTCCTCGCCTCGCCTCTCCTCGCCTCGCCTCGCCTCGCCTCGCCTCGCCTCGCCTCTCCTCTCCTTTCCTCTCCTCTCCTCTTTACTCCACGTGATTTCTTTTTTTCCTGTGAATAACTGTTCTGCTCTAACTCAGTTTCACTTTTACGTGATGTATTCTTACTTCTTGTCCCCTCCCTTCCTCGGATTATCTTCTCTTTCTTTTACTTTAAAATTAATGGTAATGCTATTTGGAGTTTCTTTAGTGTAATAAAATGAGGCAATTAATATCAGTCTAAAAAAGAACTAATTTGTCAGCTCCTAGCAGTTGCCAGGCAACAGGCTACAATATCACCAGTCAGTTGATGGTTAGCTTAATTATTGTATAAATAGGTATTGTTTAGGCCTGAATTGTCTCCTATAGCACAGTCCTAACGTGAAGACTGCTAGGCTAGAGGTTTCTGGTCCCCACACAAGAAGACAGTAAGCACTAGGATTGCTAATTGCCCCACATAATACAAACTCTCTTCTATTATCTAACAAAATGATATCTGCCATATGATTTCATAAAGGTTGTGAACTTTCATTGCAACAATTGCTCTTCCAAAGGTACCTGGACACCTCAGCTGACAGGGGTATGAAGATGCTCACGTGCAGAAGCCGTGCATGACTTTTGCTGCTGGTCTGCACATACACAATTTCATCTTTCTGGGACAATAGAGGCCTATTGCTCACACTATTCTACTTGTATGAAACAATCACCTTAACCTTCACACTTAACCTGGATAGTAGCAGACGATAAACTGAAATCCCAACAGACATTGTTGAAAAAAATAGCTGAGCAGTTTGGTAAGAAATCAGAGCAGACTGACTTTCTCAAGCCTTTCCTAATCCACTTCCTGACGTGAAGAGAAATGAAGGAATTCAGACAAGATCTGAAACGGGATGTTAAATTGGACTGTGGGAACCTTAGACAGAATTACCATCCAAAATATCTTTATACATCAGTCACCCAAGTTTGGTGTGTTCCTGCATCTGACCTTCGCTTCAGATGTTTCTAGTTCTTCTTTTGCAGGCTTCTAACTGCTTTGACCTGAACACTTGCGCACTTGTGCTGGTTTGAGGTCCTAAATCTCCTACTTTTGCTAGCATGCTTAGAGATGATCACCACTCGTGAGCAGACATGGTCTCTCATCACAGAACTGCGGCCACGAGGCTTTAAAACATGGCTAGGAAAAAAGCTGTCCCTCCATACCTAAATATTTTGGCTTTTAGAGTCCTGCCCAAAAAGTGGGGAACCCCTGAGATTTTGGGGCAGCAGAGTCAAATCTTTTTTTTCCACTTCTTGCTTAGTGGTCTTCCAGGCTGTTATCTAGATTATTCGGGTTAATGCAATGAGCAGAAAAGCTACTTGGATAGAGAGGCAAGATTCCTGTGATGAGAAACAGAGAGACCAGAGGTTGCTGTGACCTCTGTGGAAGCAGGAAAGGCACACGAGGAAACAGGAAAGGCAGACATGCTTTCCAGCATGCTGGCCATGGGAGCTGCATCTCAGTATGGGAATTCTCTCGTAGGGCAGCGTCATTGGAGTCTCCAAAAAACCTTCAAAAGTCTCTTCTCATTATTACTGAATACTCAGTTGGGAGTCAAGTGCCAGGTCCAGTAAGACTGGCAGAAAATAAAAGCACACAGTCCAACGTTCAGTATTTCTCAGGTTTGATGGTGATAATGCAAATGCTTTTAAACAGGAAAAAAAAAATCCTGGTTTATTGCTGAAGAGGTAGACTATAAATTCATGAAAAAATAATTAGAGTAAATTCTCACAGTTCTCACAAGATTTCATCTGTCAAAGGGTATGAGTTTCATGGTAATAATGCTATTCTACACTCTTTTGCTTTGCTTTAGTAATACTATTTTATATTTCACAACTGGAATTCAATTTAAGTTAATAGCTAAAAGTCTCACTGCCCGAAGATGATAGAAATCAAAGTAACTAAAAATAGTAAAGAGTTAATTTTCTTCTCTGATGTCAAAGAAGTTAATAGCAACATACTCTTTTACCATTTTAAAAAATTAACTAAAGGTTGAAATTCTCACATTCCTTTGCTCTGATGTATGTCTTTCCTCACTTTCGTATGAAGTTTTATCTATTTGAATTCAATAGCCAAGTTTGTACTAAAAAGCAACTTATAAAAACGTTTGAATATCTCACTGTTTATGCTGTTTTGTAAATAACCACCCATGTCCCTATGTACAATTAAACATAATATTTCATAATAATTCTCTCCTTTCATCTGTGATATTCAGCTACCATTTTTAGAGACACAGCTTCATAAGTAAGTACGTTGAAGTGCAAAGCTAAAAGTATCAGGATTGGATTAGAAAAAAAGTTGTTTTTTTCTCGGTTTAGTATTACATTTGACATACATAACTTTTTTCTAGCAGAAGCATGTTTCCGTAAACTAAATGTCCAGTCACAAAAAATAAATATGTGGTTTTAATAAGTACTTTTAAAAAGCCAGGCCTGTTACAAATATATGGAAACCAAAGGAAATGAAATCATACTCAGATGCTTAACATAATTTCAGCTATTAATGACTGAGTCACTTATGGCCTGAGACCATTAACATGCATGTCTGGTGCAGTAAAGTACTTCATTTATTTCACACTTGAAGATAACATTTGAAGATATAACAAGACCGAGTTGAAGATGTAATAAATAAAAAGTTAGGAAAATGAGTCCATGCTGTTAAATGAGAGATTTGTGTAGCTATGGCAATTTGATAAATAACCTTTGACAGACTTTGACTCATGACCAATAAACCCACTACAGTCTTTAAATTTGTACATGTGATATTTTTTATTAATCATTTTGCTGGTGTTATTGAGACATCTTTGACTTAACAAAGTGTTTTTGTCTGAGTGTATCAATTAGTACATAGATTTTAATACATAATAAGTCCATGCAAAAAGCTTGTAATATAATGTGTTTCAAGGCACTGCTGTTGAGAGGAGTGACTGTTGCGCTACAAAGCATTGCATTCTTAATATTTAAAAATTAAATTCTTAATGTCTTATAGCACAAAATCTATTCAACTTTCTAGTCAGTGCGAAAATAAAGATTCTACAACCAGAGAGAAATTATGACATTGAAGTATGCCACTAGTTGTTCAGGAACTCTTCTGGGACACATACCGAATGTGGGAAGGGGAGAGGTGAGACATTGGTAAGGTGAATTTGAAGAGGCTTTTGTCTGTTTAATGCTTGGCCAACAGTAATCTCATAATCTGATATTTGCAGATGAATGAAAACCAGCTCTGATCATTGCTGGAAGACAGCTGTAGCAGCTGCAGGATATATCAGAGTCTACATTAATATGTGAGGCTATAAGCTGAAGAGGCTGAGGAGAGGATAAGCATGCCATTCAAACAAAGTTATCAACTAGGGCGGCAATCCTCAACACACATATAAAAGAGGCACCTGGAACAGTAACACAATGCATCGGACAATAATGAGTCAGACCACAGAACCCCATTAGTAACTCAGTTTGGAAGAGACCTCCAGGCCCACCTCTGCTCAATGGAGGGTCAGTTAGAGGGGGATGGTCTAATTCCTTAAAACAAGAAAGCAAGTTCTCACCATGAGTAGCCTAGAAATCTGAACAGCATTTTGTAATTCACAAACGTAACCTTTGTCAGTGCAGGATTAGCTCAATTCAGCTCAAGAGTACAATTTGTTTCATCTTTTACATGAGAGATTTGTAGATATTCAGTTGTGAAGCCTGGGATTCGGGACTATTTCAATCAATACGCTATAATGATTGAAGAAATTCTAACTGAAAAATCACTAAAATTTTGAGATAAAGCTTGCCTCCTATTACTGTTATTTTTTTTATTTGATGGTATAAATGTACACTTGATGTTTAAAAAACCTTAAAGCAGATTTCTTCCGATTTATTTAACTGGTGAAGGTAATAAGGGATAAGACAATATGTAGGACAGAGAGGTTAGTGTTATACTCACAAGAATGGCTTGTGAGACAGTCTTGTCCATTTTACAGTAAGGTGAATTAAGGGTCAGATCCGGTCCTCACATTGGTGAATGGCAACCAATTTGAGACAAAACCAGTCAGACCTTATTTGTACAATACCCATTTTTATTTCAAATGTCAAATCAATCAAAACTTAAAATCATAACTGACGTTACCGGCTTCACTTAATCCCTAATAGTTTCAAGGTAAAGTGTTAAATGGGACCAAAAAAGAACTTTTTTTAGGGGGTTGGGTTCCCACAGGTCAGAGAGGGTGAATTTTGTCCAGAAGTATTAAGAAATAACATCAGGCTCTAAAATGGTTTGTTACTATTTTATACAACTGTTTTGCCAGCAGTTTTACTTCCTTTCATGCACTCACAAGTTCGCCTGCACATCATTTCCAGTGTAAAGAATTGATTAAGACTCAAGCTCAGGTACTGACAAAATTGAGGTCAGAGCCAAAAGGATGTTCCCAAAGTCCAAAATAGGGTCTTTCCATACAACCTGTCTTCCCTTCTTACTGTTAGTCTGTGCATGCTTTCACTGACAACCAGCAGCTGATTTGAATAATTTTTACCTATTTAAAGGGGACTCTTTATACAAATTTTGCTCATTAATGACATGGCTAAAGCCATTGCTTTCATTTTCTTCCCCAATGTTTTCCTATCTGTCAGATCTAAGGTTGGGAATGGAAGAGTGCTCTTCTACATTTCAAGATTCATGTCTCTTTGAAGGAAAACCAGCAATTAGGTATCACTTTAGTTTACGGGAAGCACAATACCTATAATTACAGTGGGAACCTTGTCCAATGGAGGAACAACAGATTTAAACATGCTGTAATGGAAGAAATCTCACTGGTAATATTCACTCTAGAATGAATAAACAAGCAGGGTATTGCTTCACGTTTGCTGCGGGTGAACTGAAATTCAATCTCATTTAAAAGCTTGGCTACATTTTAAATAGAAACAGAACACAGTTTTAGCATTTACCAGTGCAGTGGGTTATTCCTTCCCAGAGGAATGTTCTTTTTTTAACACTTTGTCATGGGACACCCAGTCATAGTGTTGAAATGTGAACAATTTGGGACTTCAGTGACTTCCTTTTTTAACCCTTATGCAGTTGTGTTATCCAGATGCAGTCTACTTCTTTACATATGAATTAAGTCAGCAATGATAATTTGAAGTTCATTAACTGAAGAAAAACATCTCCAAAAATCACAGGAAGAGTGGTTTAATATGAACTGATTTCCTTTGCTGAAAATACACAATTGAATCTGCTTGTCTCCTCTCCCTGTTTTGTACAGTGCTTGTCTGAGGTTCCTACCTTCCAGCTGTACCATAAACCCTTTCCCTACCATTGCCTGACTATTTTTGTTCCAGTGGAACAATTCTTCACCACTTGCTTGAACCTGAGTACTCTAGATTCTTGCTCTCTTTGACTGTCAGCAACCTCTCTGCCATTTGAGCAAAACCCTTTTCTGAAAAACATCAGACTCTCTGGACAACCGTAACTCTTACTTCCCACACTCCTCCATTTACCTTTCCTAATTACTATTTCCGTGGTGTTTCTGGAAGATCCCCCAAAGCAGACAGTCGTGATCTGGACAATGGTACAGAATGGACCCTCAGCAGCTCGGAGGACAATGCCAAGTTAGAGGTGGTGGTTGACATACCAGCAGGCAGGGCTGCTGCCTGGGGTGGGACCTCAGCAGGCTGGAGGAATGGTTAGGGACGAACCACATGAAGTTCAGCACAGGCAGATGCGAGGCCTGCCCCTGGCTGGCGTGGAGCAAGCCCCTGCACCAGCAGAGGCTGGGGACTGGTAGGGAAGTAACTTTGCTGAAGAAGACCTGGTGCCCAAGGCTGAATGTGAGTCAGCCCTATGCCCTTGTAGCAAAGAAGGTCACGAGGATGGTCAAATATTGGAATGAGTTGCCCAGGGAAGATGGGGCAGATCTCCTTGCAAGATATCCTTGCAGATAATCAAAACTTGACTGTGCAAGAACTTGAGTAACCTGATGTAAGATGGCCCTGCTTTGAGCAGGGGGTTGTAAGAAGTGACCTCAGAGGTTCGTTCCAAACTGTTTTATTCCATTCTTCTATAGCTGTCCTGTTACTGCCATTGAATTTACATGGACATTCACTTTAGTTTTTTCCATATTAAAATTTTAACTATGTTCTCTACAACATACAGCTATTTCAGAATGAAACATTATAGCTTCACTAGCTGCACAGAGAATAATCTTTCTAACATAAAAATAAAAAGAGGAAGTTACTGTATCTTTTTTCTGCTTCCTCTTTATTGTTATCTCCTCATATTCTTACCCGGGCTACTGCCCTGAAGCAATGGCGTGCCAGCCTGCTGGAGGTTAAGGAACTCAGAAGATTCTGAATTTGCGCTTATAATCTTCTATAATCATAAAGAAATGGAATGAAATATTTATGTGCCAATGTAACGAGTCAAGTAGGATCTTGAATCTCGTTTGCGGAGCAGAGAGCAAGCCGCAGCACGAGGGAGGGCAGGGGCGAAGGCGGCCGCGTTCCGCTGGCTCCTCGGGTCACGGCTCAGGCCCCGCAGCCCTCCCACCGGCCGCCCGCTCTTCCCCTCGGCTGCCGGTCCCCGCTGCGCCTGCGGGCTCCCTGAAGGTGGACACGGCTGAACGCGTGCGAAATGGAACGCACAGCGACGCTGTCTGTGTATTCCGGCCTCCAGCGTACACGGCCTCTCAGCGACTCACAAACTCCGGGACATGAACGGTAAAGCAGGGGTAAATCAATCTGCCTGCGGCTGTAACCCACAGCCTAACGCCAAGTCACGCTTAAATCAGCAATGACACGGAAGGAAAACACAGACGAGGTTCCCGCGATGACAAGGAGCAGTGTGAGGCGCGGGGGCAGAGCCGCGCTCCCCCACCGGCCCCGCACCCTGCGCAGGCGCGGGCAGGGCCAGGGGCGGCCCCGCACCGCGGAGCCCCTCAGCGCACCCGCACGCGTCGTGCCCGGCGCGCGCGGGGCGGGGCGGGGCGGGGCGGGGCGGGGGGGAGGGGAGGGAGAGGCCGCCGCCGCCAGTCCGCGCGCACAGAGGAGACAGCGCCACCTGCCGCCCCCCTGCTGCCGGCGCACGCGGCCGGCCTGGCGCCCCCCGCGCGCCGCCCAGCGGAATTCCGGGGCACGGCGCGTGTGTAGGAGGAAAGCGCGGTAAAACGCGATCTTGCGAGGAAAGACGGAAAAAAAAAAAAAAAAAAAAAAAAAAAATCCGTTTGTCCTGCCGGGCCGGCGCGGGTGTTCCCCGGTGGCGGAGCCGGGCGCTTGGGCGCAGGGGGCCCGGAGAGGCTCAGCCCCGCGCTGGGTGACCTCATGGCCCGCGCTGCGCCAGAGCCCCGCTTCCCGGGGAACCGTCAGTGCGCAGCTCGTCTGGGCACGGACTGTTCCGCTCCCGCCGCTCTGGGCGTCGTCAGAGACCCCGGGCAGGTCAGGGGAGTGGGTAGGAGAAGGCAAACGCCGCTCGCCGCGCTCTCCACGCGCCACGTTTGCAACAGCGTGATTGCATTGCTAGGGGAGATGGAGAACTCGCTGGTGACTTCCATTATAAAAACGTGATAAAAACCTGTGAGGACAATACCATCACCGCTGTTTTATTTAAGGTCAGCCCTGACCTCCGCCCGTGCTTGTCGCTCTGTCAAAGCTTGACTTTGTGCTGTGGACTACGAAGCGTGTTCCACAAGCAAACCCTTCAAGAAACCCACACCTTTGCTTCCTGAACACCCATGGTTTCAAGCAAAGGTGGCAGAAATGGAGTTACTGAGGAGATGAAGGAGAGCAGCGGTGAGGATGAGTGACAGGAACCCTGTGGGCTCTTCAAGACTTTGTCTGAAGGACCTGCTGGATACTGAGAGGCTCTGGACCCACCTTAGGAGTGAGTCGGGTTAGGGCCCTGGGCACGGGCCTTCAGAAGGATTCTGCCTGTCCTGTGCTGAAGGGAAACGCGGGGGTGAGCAGGAGAGATGTCAGGGCGCCCGCGGGGTGGAGGCGGGCCTGGCCTTTGCTGTCAGATCACAGTCTGCAGGAGCAGGCCCATTGGGCGTGACCTTCAGGCACGGTGTGGCCAAAGTGGCACACCATGAAATAGCAGAAGGTCTTGACAGCTCACGGGAGACCGCTTCTGGGCAGAAATCGTTCACATAACGAATATTACAACAATTCTTGAGGGAACAGGGAGCTTGTGGGTTTTTTTGCACCACAGCCGCTGCAGTCCAATAAAACATTTAGCCACTTACTTAAGTAAGCTGTAACTTAAATGTTCAAGTTAAACACTCTTAGCTGTTTCTGTTGACGTGTTCTTAAACGCTTTGTGAAGTTACCGTTCCCTGGAATTCTGCCACCAGCATCGCGTATCACTGCCTTTAGCAAAAATACATTTTAATGGGAAATCCTGAACTGTGCTGGCAACTGGCAAACCTTGCGAGGCGCACAGGGGAGCCTATCAACGGCGCAGACATGGCTATAGGCAAGCTGCAAGAGCTGAAAGGGATTGTCCCATCTATTTCACTCCAGTAATAAATAACAGGAAGGAGTCAGCTCAAGAGAACCAAAGTTCTTTGCAGTATAATTCAAACGAGTAGAGATTATTTTGGCGACACTGTTCGGAAAAGCGTACTGCCATTTGACTTCATTTATTCACATCACATGGCAGGGAATGGTAGAATATATCCAGACACTTCTTTACGCAAGGGCCTTGTTCAGTATTAAGCGCTACCATTTGTTTAGCTGTATGGTACCTACTGCAACAGCATAGCACTCCGTCTATTGCTAGCAGAAATGATACCCACTATTGTAAATAGAGATACTTATTCTTCAGTATGTATAAATGAAATTCATTTATTCATCGTAGCTGTAGGAATCACATTTTAATGCCATGGTCCAATACCAATCACAGGAAAAAGCCTGATAGAGAATACTTAGATTCTTGAACACTAAAGTGAGATGCATCTCACCTAATCTCAACCTTTTTCTTCTGCTTACCCAGGGTATCTTCACTGACTGTAGTGGAAGACAAACACCTCCAGAGGGAAAGTCATTAGAGAGAACCAAGGCAGAAAAATCCATTCAGCCCTAGATGTTTGATAATAGAAAAGTTTTACCTAACACTTAATTCTTCTGTTTGGGACCTTGTTTGCCTTGACATTCCTGATAATCTCTTGTCACCTCACCTTTCCTGTGTGTTGTACTTCATTCCTTCCCTGCTGATCAAAGCTGATCTACCCACATCTTTTGCCAGAGGAAAATCAGGAAAAAAAATTCAGTCTTTCCTGTGGTTATTGCCAGGCTTTTTATCTTTCCTAACTGGCATGAAATATGCCAAATCAGAGCTGGTTCTATTATGACTTACGCAAATCATGTCTAATTCATTTAGCCTTTACATTACTCTCTCCTGTTGAAAAAAAAAAAGTAATATATGTCTCAGCAATTAGTATTTGTCTGGCAGCTTTAAGGTAAGTTAAAATGAAGCTGCCATTTTCATTATGACTTCCTTTTGACAATGTAATAGGAACTAATTATTATGGACTAGATAGGCCAGGATGTCTATGAAAAACGTGAAGGGTCATTAATAATTCTTTCCAGGTCCCATCTATTCTCTGTCAATAGCATACATCTGCTGTAATGTGCTGGCTCATCTGCTGTGTCAATAGCAAGAACGATATCGAGATGTTACTTATTTCCTTGCCTGACCCACACATTAAGAGCAAACCTCAGCACACAGGCCATGGCAACAGAGTTTTCCAGAGGCGCATGTCTTCTGCAGGTTCCCTTCTGAAAACAGGGCTGGAGGGCCTCGGTCTTCTTGGAATTTAGGAAGTGTTAGGTTAGAGTTTTTTCACAAAGTCTTTGTGATGTGGTGTATGTTTTATCCTAGCAAAGAACAGGGAGAAAACAGAGAAGTTCACACACTGTCTTGAAGACATTGTATAGAAAATTTTGATGGCGTGTAGAAGATTTATTACAGGTCTCCCCTGCCACGCTGAAGTGGACAATTTCCATCTGCCCACTCCAAGAGTTCCAGAAATGGGTATAGCTGTGGTAACGACTCCCAAACAGTCTGAAAGGTCAGTAAAATTTTACACTGCTTTAAGAGAACTGCAGCTCATTTCTCAATCGGTTGGGATGCGCCAGAGTAAAAACACAGCCTCTGTGTGTGAGCAGTTAAATGGCTTCAGACTGTATTTCTTGACATTTTGTTGGCTTATAAGGAGATACACCTAAGAATAAAATGCACATATGGGACATTTATTTGTCATACCATCTCTGACAAGTGGAATTTCCCATTAGACTATAAATACAGAACAGCTGTGAAAACCTAGACAACTTATTATAAGCAAGTATAGACTGAACTAGAAAATGAAAAGCAGTTATCTTGGAAATGGAGTCTTAAGGCTCTAAATAACCCCACAGAAAATTAAACTAAGTACTTCATACTAATGTTCTTCTAAAATGAGAAATACGGATTTTTTTTTTGTTTGTTTTGTGGTGCCAGTGTCTTCAAACTTCATCCTTTTTATTTTATTCATTAGACATAGAAGACAACCAGCGGTAATGCATGTTATTGTCTTACACTGACGTAAGTTGCAATGTGAGATCAGATCATTCCTACACCTTTAAAGTGTGCTTGTAAGCAGCACGCGAGTTGTAACACGGTTTTCACGGTTTTCATGTCAAAACACATATTTTTAAAAAATGTTTGGATAAAATCTGCTGTCTGTGAAACAGTATTAATCGAGATACTTATTCCAAAGTTTACTAGATTGTGTGACGGTTTGTCCTATGCAAACACAATGGAAGGCATATATCAAACATTTTGTAACCAAGTTACGGTGCAGCACGCTATCAAACAAGTTGCTTGGAAGTAGGATTTTAGAAGCTTTTCTTTTCAAAATATAGCTTCCATATAAAAAATTAGATGGAAACTTTATATAGTCATCTTATGCCAACAGAGAGGGATATATTTCAGGCACTGAAATCAATATAATTCCTCAGGCGCATACTACAGAATAATTTAACACAATTGGTGGTCTGTGCTCAAGAAAAGGCAAACACTGGAGCAGCAGGGATTCTGCAGGTCAGGAAACAGCGTGGGAAAACCTGCTGATACTATGGATGGTGTCCTCACTTCAGCGAACAGCAATTTTAAACAGTCTCTTAAAGTCATCAGTAAAGACATAAAACCTTTCAGATGAATTTTCACTTTAGTCAGTTAGCAGCATACATGAGAGATAATGGTTTACTTTATCTCTCACCTTAAGTCATTTGTAATTTCCAGTGCTAGTCTTCCAGGATATATAACAGCATCTGGATACTTCAGAAACAAAATGTATTGAAATCCTTTTTATTAATAAAGGTCTGCAGTGACAGGTCATATTCTTAACCATGGTAGAATTAGCTTTTTATCACCATAACAATTATCAAAAATGGACTTTGAAGCTGTATTCTATTTTGAGATTCTTTGCAGTCAAATTGCATAAAATATCAAGTGAACATTTTATGTCCTTTAGTGTGAAAATTAATTTTAATTAAATACCTTTTAAATCAGTAATTATGGTAGCTTGGTCTGATTAACATGAGTTAAAGCAAGCCAGAGATGATGTTAATCATATTAAATACCTGAAGTATAATTTTGGTTACATACAGAAATATTTCAAAAACCGATAGAAAAGCCTTGAACAGCCTGTCTTAAGAATTTCTATGGAAATGTGCTCATTTTTCATATACATTTTCACCTTTCCCTTCAATATCTAGGCATAAGTAGCTTTCCTCTTCTATTCTCTACCTCTGCTCAGTTGAAAAGCATGTCATCACAACAGAGACAAAAATTGATTATCAAAAGAAAACAGGAGAAATAAAGGAAGACATTCTACTACTGTTTCACTACAATAGCTACCTCTTACCTTGCATCTTATTAAGTAGAGATCTACAAATTCTCTGCAGATCTGGTGCTTTAACCCAGGAAGTTAGAAGGCCTTCATCCTTCTCAGTAAGTCCAAGCCTGGGTCTAATACGTCAAGCTAACAGTGAAACGTAGCACCACATTATCTTTACCCAGTAATATGAATAATAGACAAAACCATTCTTTTTGACTGAAATTTTTATGGATGGCAGGTTTAGTCTGAATCTCTAAAATAACATATATAGTTGACTCAAGCTATCCCAGAGAGATGTCTCTATGTTTGCCAGAATTTGACATTTATAAGTTTATGTAAGGTCATCTTTCTCTACAGGCTAAGAATTACAGCAATGCCAATTTTCCTGCTTAACAAAGCCAGCACCAAAAAAGGGCAAGCAACTACAGGACCCAATTGCTTGCGAATTATTTCCAAAAACCTGAGAGAGAGTAAAGAGAAGATGAGATTTAATAATACCTCGCATTTATCCAGGAATTTAAATTCTGATATTTTTTTTATCTGTTAAGAATGATGATGCATATCAGTGCTTTTAGTAAGCATAGGCTGGTCGAAGGACTGAGCTGACACTGAAGTCGATGGAAAAAACCCATACATGAGCTAAGGGACTTACCCAAGGTCACAATCAAGTCAGCTGCAGTGACAGCAATCAAATGTATGTTGATGGAGGACAGTACTGTGTGCCTAGAAAAGAAAGGTATTTTCCCCATTTCAGGGCTTTGCGATTCATTACCCACAAAGGACTGTATGAAGTTCTGATGCAACTCCATTTGCGCTCTGCCGACAACTGCAGGGACTAATTTTCTCTGGCATTTGTTTTTGCAGTACAATACTCCCCCTCCCTGCCTCTGCTTAGCAGCAGTATACAGTATTTGAAATTTTCCACTACAGTTAGTTTGAATCTTTGAAAGTGCAAATGCAATTCACTTTTATGTGAAAAAAAAAAGAAGAATACTTTTTGTTTCTTTCAGTTGGATTTATGCCATCAGGAACATCTTCCCCCTCCCTCTTCCCCCTCCTTCCCACTTAAGATTAAGTTTTAAAAAAACCCCAGACCCAACCAAAGAACTTTATACAACAATAATTCTTTATTTCTTTGTACAGTAATGATTCTTTATTTCTTGTTACCTTGATTTATTAGTAAACTGTCACTTTTCTCTTTTTAATTGCAAAAGTACATTGGTTTCTTTAACTTGGCACAAGAATACGGTAGCTTCTCAGATTTACAGTGTACAATACAGTGTTGTAGTTCCTTATGCTGTAGGAAATCTTGACTTGTACATGATCTGCACTTGCAACTCCCAGTTCCTCCTGATCTATTTCCCTTGAGTATTGCTGTTTCCTAGCACAAGAACCACATAAAATACTGCTCTGTTCTCTGCTACGATGTTATTTACAAACTGTCTTTCTCACCACTAAAATCAAAGAAAAAAACCCACTATCACCACAAAAATCCACAACAAAACCACCAACAGATTTTCATGTGGCAAAAGCCCTGATGGGCATGCATGTAGAGGGGTTTTTACCTATATTTTATCTTGTTCTCAGTATGTTAACTCCCTAACTTCCACATAAAAGAAAAATTATAATCTTCAGTTATTATTAAATAAAGGAAAACTTCTAATGAAACTCTTTTGTAAATTGAATCTGCCTATGAATGTGTATGACTAGGTGAGCAAACAAAGTACTGACACTCCAACAGGACCACCTTACGTTCTCTATTTTCAGTAATGCCCTTGCTTTAGTTTTTTTTTTCTTCCTCTGATCTGCTGCCTGTGTTTTCCAGGTGGTTCTTCAGCTCTCAGTGCTTTTGAATCCCTAATACTGTAGTAGCAGCTATGCCAATCCATACCACACAAGGTGTTTGCCAAGGTGTATGCTGTGATTCCTGCCTCTGGTTATCTGGATGGAGCAAATGATCAGAGCACTCCACATCATATCATATGTACATTTTTTTCCTGTGGAAATCAAAACATGGAAGTGCTCTTATCTTCACCAGTTAAGATATAACCCAATATAACTGTGCTGTAAACCTGAGTTAAAAATGACCATTTTTGCTTTAACTTGTGAAGGAGAGTAACTACCAGTACCACGCTGAACCTACAGTCCATGAGTCCTATCAGAGCCACAGAGTTCACCACTTAAGACATTTAAAATCTTCTTGACCAGGGGCATCACATACAATCACATGTCTCATCATACAAGGTTTTCACCTGGAGAACCTTAGGAGGTAGTGAGGATAAGCCCCTAAGACTCTTTACCTTACCCCCTTGAATTATCATCATATCAACTCCTACATAGTCTGCTTGTACATCTTCTGGATAACTCCGTCCAGGTTAGGCTGCTTAAATCACTCTCTTGGCTTGTGGTAAAGTATCTCACAGCAGTTCCCAACACTGACTTGTGCGCAAAGCAAGCCTTCCCTTTCCACTCATGTCAAGCAGCAACCTGGTTGCTTATTCATTGACACTAACTTCCTTTCTCAGATAAAATACGGCTTCTGCTGTTCTGCAGCACAGTCCTACGCCTGGAGAGATGCCTAAGAAGGCACAGGTGAGCTCCCTTGAATGGTTAACCTGCCTTTGCCTGTTTCTGTGGTGTGCTAATGAAATCTCTATCACTCATACACACGTTATGGGTCTACTTCCCATTTTCAGTCTTTTACTATGTGGGGTACGGGACACTTCAAACATTAAATATGTCACATGTTTGATGTAAAAACACGAAGCAATAACTTTACTACATACTGCACTTCTTTTACATACCACAAATGAGACATGCAGATATTAACAAAAATATATTTCAATCATTCCACATATTATCTATGAAATTGACACAATCTACATTTTTTAGGAAAGCACATGATCTCAAACTGCTGCACTTAACACCACTATTACCTGAATAATTCATTAAAAGTTTTTATGGTTAAAAATTTTAAGTAGAATCTGACTGGAAGCCGAACAAATAGAATCAAATCCACAAAAACACCACACAAAACACCATCACAGAGAAGTGAATCTTTAGTGACCACTATAGTTAGAGTTACTTAACGTTTGCTTTCTTGATATTGTATACCACAAGTTCTAGTGTAGCACTAAGTCAAGGGCTTGTTAAAAGTCTGTATTAGATCCACAAACCCTGCAAAAATAATACAATCCCTTTGACAAGATGTTTTTTTCACAGTATTTAGAAATGTTGTAATACATACCTTTTCTTAGTCCAAATTACTTAACATAAATATCCAGCTGTATTACCTGTACCATTGTCATGAAAAAAACTTTAAAAACCAACTCAGCTCACACAGTGAACCTCTTGAGATACCTAGGTAAACAACAGTGTTTACACTCAAAAGTTCATTAATGTTAATGGTAGCTGTCTTTAATGCAAAACAATAACATTTTCATCTATTCATCTGCATGTATTCATATAGATACTAGAGAGTGTGTATGAAGTATGCAGGCAAGAAAACAACTTTTGTACCTCAATCTTGGTACAGTTATGCTATGTAGCTATGCTACCATTTTTGTCTACAGGGAAGCTGCAAGTCGTGTGCTTTCCTCATGGTGCAGTTTTGAGAACTAAAGGGGAAAACAAGGAGGAAATGGGAAAAACTAGGCGGTCTTTTAGAGTCTATTCCCTAGGTGTGCTGACAGTCCCCCATATAAATCACACACTAGCGCCAAAATGGAAAGCTGGCATCATTTTATATCAAAAACAGCTGTGTTTGCTCCTCAGGTTTTTAGAAAATGGCTCTAAGAGGCTCCTAAAATAGCCTGTAAGGGAGATTTGATTCAAATAAGAAAACTCAAGTTATTCCACTTGCAGAAATAATATTCTAATTTCTCTCACACTTCAGTGTCTTCTCTGGATGCTTAACCTTCAAACATATACTGGATCACCATCTTTTTTTTTGTTTTTTTCTCAGGGTGGCATTTTTCATCTTTCTCCTTTTTTTGCTTTAAAGTATGTCTTTTCAGCAGTAGCTGTGGTTAACAGGGTTAAATTAATGAAATGGAAAAGTACAGCTGATCCAAAATGGACACGGTCGTTGGCTCAGTTGGTAACTTGGATAAACTGATTTAGAGGGGGGAAAAATAGGAAAATAAAAAAAAAATAGTAAAACTTTCTGAACCTTCGGAAGATATTGAACAGATTGTTTCTCTCAGTGTACTTCACTGAATAAGTAAAACTAGCAAACATTATTTGTTACATGTAGTTGCCACTCAGCCCTGCTGATTCTTATTTGCATGCTTATCTGTGTATTAATAGGGCTAACCCAGTATTTTGTTTGGCTGCGTGGCATTTGCTTTGTTTTGTTGGGATGTCAATAGACATACAGTGAGACGACAGATAAAAATAAGAATGAACACCCTGAGTTATGAAAGACCCCAAATGAGACACTGTGGATGTTTGTTTCTGGCATGATGGAAGCAGAACCCAGTAGTGGAACTCCTGAGTATCTTTAACATCCTTTCATTTCAACAATATTGTTACTATCTCTTTCCACTGATACAGTCAGTGACTTTTATTGATTCACATACAGCTGACTTTCAGCAGTGTAAAATGATTGAACTGAGGACCAACCCTATAAGCTGCCTATCACCTCCCTTCGAATCCTAATTATTGAAAATAGAGAAAAATAAGAGAATGTTCAAGGAGTCAAAAATGTAAAAGTTTCTGTTTTCAATACCTACAGTAAGAATAATTTTCGTAATTGGAAACCCATGGGTTAGAAAAACCAAAATGGAATCGGGGTTTACTGATTGTTGTCAGTATGCCACTAAAATGCTGTGGGATGATAAAGGAATTTAGTTACTGACCTGCTGCTGTAAATGGAAGCAATAAACCATTGATTTTTTTATGAAGGAAAAAAGAAAACTTTTCTTCTTTATTAGGGAGCTATGAAGTGTAGCTGTTGTTTGAAATGTGCAAGGAAATGCATGGCTATGACAAAACATCTGCATCCTTTTAATGCACATCATGAAAAAATATTTGATGGATAAACTATATGGAGAGCATGAAAGTGGTATTTGTGTTGAATTCTAAACTCTTACTTTGAATAAGCCTTCGTTATATTTTAAATAGACAAAATATTTAAAAACATAAAATATGTATATAGAGGCATTAACATTCTTTTGACCCATATGATCTGTTTTCATTATTAAAATAGCTTATGTGATAGTGATCAATACACAAAAGTAAAGGAATTCACTACAGAAACAACAGTTCAGAAATGTGTAAGTCTTTTGGTTTTAAGACAGAAGAGGAAAGCAGTAAGGTTGAAAATGATCAGTTACAGAAAGAAGGGAGAAATTTCAACCTAAAAAGAAATCTTCTGGCACAATTTTTTTTTAATATAAAAAATATTAAAAAATACTTGAAAATACTTTTCAACTTGCTGACTTGAAGATGACTTGAAGTGTCTCTATAGTACTCAAAAGCTTCTGTTCCTAATAAAACAAGAAAGAAATACTAATTTAAAGAAGTTTCCCACAGAAATTCTCTATATATTCTCCAACACAATCTGTGTGAATTGAGATCTGAGGGCTTTAAACACAAGATATCTTGGAGTCTAATGTTCAGTCAGAAAAAACTTCGTGACCATAAAAGTTCATAACATAAAACTTCATAAAACTTCATTTCACCTTTGGGATTACGCTTCCATTAAGGTTGCTGTTTCCTATTCACTGTTTCACTCAGTCTTTCATTCATCATGTTATAATGAGCTACTTCTGAGGAACAATAGGAGTGTCTCTTCTTGTAATCCGCCCTGTGATAGAAAAAACAGAAGGAAAATGTCTCTGTATAATGCAATCCATTTTCAGTATTTTCTTCTACTACCATCCTTCACCCATCTTATTTCAATTTCATGAGAGAAAAGAAACAGAACAGCTGACTTCCCCTAATCTTGATGTCCTGGCAGTTTCAGATTAGTGGAAAACTCTGCAAACTGCTCAGTTTTACATTAGCTCTAAGTGACACGATGACTCCAAAGTTCTTTTGTCTTCTGGTAGGCAATACCTACAAGAAACATAAGACAGAATAGACAGTGGAGACTAAGTACAGTTTCTCAAAAAAGATGAAGCTGAGACACTCCAGTGTGACAGTAGAGGGTACACTGAACTAATCATTCCCATGCTGCAGCTTGTCTGGGATATCAGAGCCCACAGTTTGGAGCCATAGGACATTAAAGCAATAACCCAAGAAAACAGAAAAAGAACAGCAAGAGCTAAGGAAATAGACTACATAGTTTCTAGACATTAGTTATAATTACTTATTGAGTATTCATGCTCTCCAATCAAGTACAGACAAGCACTGCTAAAAATTGCATTAAGGCATATAAAAGCTTTACATAACATGGACCTGTTCCCACTTCAAATTAAAAGATGTCCCATCAACTCGAGTGCATTTTAGAGCATGCCTGCCCTACTATAAAATGATTCAGAGAAAGGACTAAGTAGATTCTGATGTCTGCATGCTGCAGATACTTTGACAGCTTTGCTTTAGATTTCTTTTTTTTCTTACACTGGTGATCACAAAACCACAAAATATGTGCTTGGATATGCCTAATATTACATATGGAGTGAAGCAGCTCAGAAAGCCAAAAACATGTCAGATATGGATTCTTCTGAAACTTAATTAGCAAGTACTCAAATTCTGCAAGGTGTCAGCAGATAATAATGGAATTGGTACGTTTGCATCACTGATTTGAGTAGCTCAGAGACTTTATGAATTAGGTGCCATTGCTTAAAACCGACTCTTCTGCACACCTTGCTGGAAGGCAATACTCTTCATAGAGAGTGAGATATATTTTCTACTGCTGTGAATTTCTACAGAACTTTGAATTTGCTTTTCCTTTCTTATTAGTAGTACTAAGCTAGGGTTTAGCACCTTTGTACATACCATAGAATCATAGAATGGTTTGGGCTGGAAGGGACCTTAAAGATCATCTAGTCCCAATCCCCCGGAACACCTTCCACTAGACCAGGTTGCTCAAAGCCCCATCCAGCCTGGCCTTGAACACTTGCAGGGAGGGGGCATCCACAGCTTCTCTGGGCAACCTGTTCTAGTGCCTCACCACCCTCATAGTGAAGAATTTATCTACCCTTTTTCAGTTTAAAGCCATTACCCTTTGTCCTGTCACTACAAGCCTTTGTAAAAAGTCCCTCTCCAGCTTTCTTGTAGGCCCCTTCAGGTACTGGAAGGCTGCTATAAGGTCTCTCCAGAGCCTGCTCTTCTCCAGTGTTCTGGTTTTGGTTAAAACAGAACCAATTCTCTTTTAGTGAAATTTCCTTTCAGCTAAGTTCTTCTAAGTAACAGCATTTTTCTGAAGTTGGCTGCATGTTTTACAGACATTGTCCGCTCCAAAGTTGATAACACCTCATGTTTATAGTTTTACTGAGCTAACGGTAGGAAAGGAATGCAGAAAAAGGCCCCTGTTTATAATTATCACTGTAGCAGACAAGGTCACTGATAGACCTCTTAGGTCCCGCAAGTAAGGAGTCGGCAAGGGTCGCACTTGCAGGGAGGGGGGACAGAACAGGTGACCCAATATTGACTTGCGAGGTATTCCCTGCCATACACGTCATACTCAGCTTAAAGCTGGGGGATCACAAGAATCTCGCTCTCTTTGTCCATGGCCGCCTTCTGAAGAGGACCCTGCTCCTTGTCCTGCCTGCCATCCTGATCCAGATTCCGATCCATGCATTCCTGAGTCCAGTTCCCATCTACAGCGAAGGCCAGTCTGGGACTGCCTGGTGCTGCCTGGCAGCTGCTGGTGGGACGCCAGTGCCTAGCATCCAACTCCAGGAAACTCAGCATCAGTTTTGTATATTTTGCAATATTTCTCTTGTTATTAATATTATTAATAAAGCTGTTTTAATTTCCAATTTGTAAGTCTTTCTCCTTTTTCCTCCTTTTTCCCTTTCTGGGGGCGCTGGGGGGTTAATAGAGAGCATCTGCCACTAGGTTTAGTGCCGCCCTCCTCTAAATGGTGCCATCCAGGCTCAACAACCCCAACTCTCTCAGCCTTTCCTCAGAGGAGAGGTGTTCCAGCCCTCTGATTGTTTTTGTGGTGCTCCTCTGGACCCGCTCCAACAGCTCCACGTTCTTCCTGTGCTGCCTCCAGAGCTGGACGCAGGACTCCAGGTGGGGTCTCACCAGAGCAGAACAGAGGGGCAGAATCACCTCCGTTGACCTGCTGGCCACACTGCTTTTGATGCAGCCCACGATACGGTTGGTCTTCTGGGTTGTGAGTACACATTGCCAGGTCATGTGAAGCTTTTCATTCAACAAGCATCCCAAAGTCCTTTTCGTCAGGGCTGCTCTCAATCCATTATCTGCACAGCCTGCATTTGCTCTTGAGATTTCCCTGACCCATGTGCAGCACCTTGCACTTGGGCTTGTTGAACTTCATGAGGTTCACTCAGGCCCACCTTTCAAGCCTGTCAAGGTCCTCTGGACGGCATCCCTTCCCTCCAGCGAATCAACTGCACCACACAGCTTGGTGTTGTCAGCAAGCTCACTGAGGGTGCACTCAATCCCACTGTCCATGTCGCCGCTAAAGATGTTAAACAGCACCATCCCAGTACTGACCCCTGAGGAACGCCACTGGTCACTGGTGTCCACTTGGACATTGAGCCATTGACCACAACTCCTTGAGCATGACCATCCAGCCAATTTCTCATCCACTGAGTGGTCCATCCATCAAATCCATGTCTCTCCAGTTTAGAGACAGGGATGTCATGCAGGACAGTGTCAAATGCTTTGCTCAAGTCAAGGTAGATGACATCACACTAGTTCTTCCTCCTTTTCACTACAGAATATTAATGCAGTTCAAGGGAAAACTGATTTAATAGCATTAGGCATTTTGGGGAATGTAGAAGTAATTCAAGGATAAAATAACTTCAAAAATGGATCTGGAGTGCATGGATAATTAATACAAGACTTCTTTTTCTCATCTGGGAGAAGGAAGGATGCTGAGAATGTCATTGCGGTTTATGTATTAGTAGATTCCATTTTTCCTCTGGCTGAAGGGAATCCTTGCTTTTCACAAAAATGATGAACAGTTAAATCAATTAAGCAGATAACAGATATGAAGATTATTTTTGGCAATAACTGCTTCTATAACTAGGGACCCTTGCAAGGTTTCTTTCACATAAAGGAGTGTAGGAACATTTTCTTATTTTAGTTTCCATGGCCCTTGTATTCCATTGAAGGCTTATTAATTCCTGGAAGTTCAAGAAAGGGTAAAATTCTCTGAAAATACCAACACACAGGCCCAATTTTTTCCACTAATGTCAATGCCAGATTTTGTTCAACATCTTGAAATCCCAAGACCCTTGGAAGGTCCATGCTTATCAACAAACTGAAAGCTTTCGTTATTCTAAATATGTCTGTATATCTAAAACCTCTGGTAATAAGTGAATTCCTGAGTCTTGAAATCCATGTGGCAGGATCCATTCAATGGATACAATCTATGCTTGAACTCAAGTTCACTTCAGAGTAAATATTTCCACATACATGTTCATGAAGGAAGGGTGTCAATTATTTCATTTCATAATTACCTTGAAAGTCTATTTTTTCACAGACTGCTAGTTTGGTTATCATTTATTTCATGATGTTCATCAATATTTCTCATTTAATCAGATTCAATGTCTCATAATTTTGTTATCATTTGCATTTCATTCTCAGGTGTTTCTAATCTAGTTCCTACAGAATCACAGAATCTTTTCAAAAACTTCTACATCTTCAGAGATTTTTCCCAGTTTAACTGTCAGGAAGTCTTTAGGAGCTGAGGTTGTGGAGAGAGAACTGGCTGCTACATTGCTGAATCTATCCTAAGACTCCTTTAGGTCAGTTTGCTTTGAAATTTTAGTTGTTATCTATCTAATCTTTTTTCAGCTATCATTTTTGTTCAGTACAAATTAGGAATTACTATTTTTGCCAAACTAGACATCGTCATGTAGGATCTGAGATGTGTTGGAGCAAGAATAATTTTTTATTTACACTTCACTGAATCTGGATAACAACAATTCATAAATAAAAGAAAATAACAAAAGAAAAAATAGTTAAAATGTTGCTTGTGGAAAAAAGTTTTCATTATATGCAAATTATTTTAATTCTACCTACAAATAACGAATAGAAACATTTTGAAATGAGACATACAATAACATAATCAAATAAAATATTATTTTTTAAATAAATAATAATAATAATAATTTAATAATAAAATATTATTTTTTACTTATGAATTATATCAGTTGCAACCTTGAGGTAGTACAGCAACAACAATAATAACAGTAACAATTCAGTTTTGCCTCATGTTTTAAATCTTTTCAAAAAAATTATTTGGGGAAAAATCCAATCTAAATAAAAGCTGCTCCAGGAAGTGAAAACTGTGGCCCAGGTTTTACAACATATAGCTGAAGATAGCAAATGTGAACAGTGCAGATGAAGATTAAGCTGAGGCTCATCACATAGCCTCTGATATGGCCTGTATGACATAGGGTATATATGGTATAGCCTATGATAAACATATTTATTTACCTATGTATTCCTGCAGAAATACATGACTGCACAGTGTCACATCTTATTACCTTAAGGGTAGAAAGCCAAGAATGTAACAGTTCACACCCATGCGTTTAAAATCCACTCTTGATTTTAAATGGGCAATATTGTTAAAAACACTGTGTTCTGCTGAGACATTAGGAGAGACTGACATATACATATGAATCAATGAGACAATGGTCATGACCTTTTAGACTAACCAAGTTTATAGGGGTGGATGAATTACGGATAGACTGCTAAATGCACCTGATGCACCTAAATGTTTTGTGTGTTATCATTAAAATACGAAGCTGTGCTTTTTCTCTTTTCTGACATTTATTTTAAGCATATGTGATTCTACCTTTCTAAGTTGTATCTATTGGTTACATACTGCATGCCAGGCTACTCTGTACATATGGATTAAATTACATATTGAGACACTGGTCAGATCCGAACTGTGATGTGATGATCATCAGGTGCGTTTTACCTTTCTTGAGCACAAAGGCCTGAAGCATACATTAAACCATAAAAATCCTGTTTAGAGTAGAGTTAAAGGTTTGATATACTCCCAGTAGTATTCAAGATGAATGCCAAAGTTGTTCGTGACCAGAAATTATCGTGAAAGTGGAATCCTTACTTTCCAAAAGCAGTATCTTAGAAGAAAATCTGACAAATTGATTGCTAAGAACGGACCTCATAAACTTCATGAACTTCATACATAAGCAGTTCTATGGATATCAGGTACTTAAATGTAATTTGCTTGCCATGTTGTGAAATAATCTTGTGAACATTATTTTTAAAGAATTTAATTTTATTTAAATAATAATTTTTCTTGTAACTATTTATGAATTGATTTTATATTTTATTGAAAGAGATTGTTTCCTGTCATAAATTTGATGAAGAATAATTTTTTTAAAAGAAGTTTTCTTTGACAAATTTTTTGTTTCTGTTTTGTTTTCACAGAAAGATATCATTAATCTCACTGGAGTCAAAAATCATACAGAGGGGACATAGTTTTTATTAGGCCCATAATATATCTAGAAAAAAGAAACACAAAGAAAAGCTCTTATACATTGAAACCTTTATTCAGAATTTTTAATTTTGTGTTGTTATTATTATTTGTCATTTCAGTCTTTTAAACAAATCTTGAGTTTTGTTTGCTCTTAGCTAGACTTTATGTTTTCTTTCTCAGTGACAAAAAAAATCCAAACTTGCACTGTTTATGCCATCAATCTTCCTTTGTACTCCTGTAAGTTCATTGATAACTATGTTATTTTGTTCAGCTCTTTTATCTTTATGTTTTTGTTCCTTTTTTTCCTGCTCCATAATATTGCAAAATAGCCTCAATATTAGAACTTTTATAGAGTAAAGTTACCCTTATCCCTTCTCAACAAGAAAAACGTCTGATGCCACAGAATTTTAAAAATTATATCCAGTGACAACAAAGGAAAGAAAAGAAAAATGAATACAGATCAAAAATATTCTTTAGTGATAAAAAAAAAATAAATTAGGAACTGTTCTATTTCAAATCATTGAGGGAAACTGTCCTGAAAAGAATTGAAATACTTTTATAAAATTAATTTTTCTATTAACTTGTTTCATTTTTTCCCCAAAAGCTCCATGCAAATTTTTCCAGGTTTTGTGTTTAGTTGAAAAGCTGTTGTCACAATTATCCTAGAACTCGCTTGGGTCTATGGAACTCTTCAAATCAGAGAAGAAATATGAATTAAGCTTACTTTAATTTCAGTGGAAGTAGGCTGATGGTGGTCTTCCATATTAGAGAGGGGGAAAATGCATCATTTTGTAAAAATTAAAGTTTCGAAAAGGAAACAATAGGAAAACCATTTGTTTCCCCCAATGGATATTTTGATAATTTTTGGGCCTCAGTCTATTCACTGCTAGCTCACTTAACTTTAGTATCACCAGAAATTTACGGCCTCACAAACTTAAAATCTTGAACTTAGGGTACCCATATAAGAAAGAAGTGTATTAAAAACTTGTTCTGGTTTGTTTTTTTTGGGGCAGCAGGGGTGTTTGTTTGGTTTTCTCTTTTTTTTTTGGTCTGGTGAAATCAGAGAATAAAATACTTTGTAAAAGACCCAAAATGCAAACCCACACATTTCAGCACACGTCTAGAGAATGAGTGATTAAATATTGTTTACATATTAAATTACTTAGTAATTTCTTCTTACTGCTTATTTTTTTACACAATCTGTTCTATTTGAGGCATTATCAAAATAAGCATTTACAATATTTAATGGTTTGTTTTCTGTTGGATTAGATGGCACCAAATGTAATTTACATTTTTTCCAATATATTTATGGTGATAAATTTCAGTCTATGCACTACTACTTTAAGCTATTCATACAAAACTGTCCAGAATTTTTATACCAATCTTACTTATAAGTAGACCAATGCATCAGCTGTACATGAGGGCTGCAAAGAATATGATTTTGGTGAGCCTTCAATGTTTTACAAATTAGAGCTCTATGAATGAAAATTCATTCTTCACTTGAGATACTCTTGAAGAACATATAGATCTATTTTGAAAACCTATGAGATGTTTGTATTCACAGTAAAACTTATTTTAGTATTCACTTAGGTGTGGCTTTGTTTGCTGTTGTAATGGTTATTTCAGAAATGTCTGTTGCTTTGTAACATAAAGATAAGGTCAATCCCTTATCACATATGAACTGCATTTGAGGACTGAAACTTCCTGAAAAGATCAGAAAAGGACCACCTCTCCAGCAATTACATCTTCTAAGAGTGTAGCTCAACTAAGCAGTGGATATCATAGCAGTGAAAATTGCTATACTAATATAGACCATTATGATCTGATATGATCTCTGTTAATATATAGACGTCATAAAACAACTTCATTCTAAGTGGCCTACAGCTGCGTCGTGCTTTGCAAGAACATACATCTTAAAGTTACCATAATTGAGTATGTATTTCTGGTTGCTCAGGTTGTCAAACTCATAAAGGTCATGGCTGAAGGTGTTTGGCAGAATGACATTTGGAGGGAAAAGCAAGTGTTTGTTATGGAAAGCAAAACCAGATAAACAGGAATATAGAAGAAAGTACTAAATGTCAAGCACTTCAACACCATACCACTTTTCACATTTTTAATGTTAAAGTATTTACATGCAAATTCATAACATAGTTTGGAGAAGTAGCTCAACAGTAGATAAAGAAATAAGCTGTAATTTAAAAATAAATATTGGAGAAGAGTCTACATTTAGTTTCATTACATGACAAGACCTAAAACACAGAATGGATGTTACCAGTGACGGGGAGAAGAGGACAGCAAAGACTGTTTGCTCCGCTTCCCGTTCCAGGGCCAGGACACTAGGACTTTGCTAATGCAGCAGAAAGTGCAGCACCAAGGTTATTTTCTGTTTTCTCAACCCCATGCGTCACAGCCAAGGAACCAGAGAGATGACGTGCCACTGAGTCACCAGATGTGTTCTGTGTGATTGCAGCCCAGCGCTGTAAATTCACACCTCCCCACCATGACCTGTTATGAGAAAGGCTCAAGATCTCTTTTTATATTAGGTCTGAGCCTATGCCATACACAGGATACACTTCATGGGAGAACACAAAAGTCCTCTGCACACAAAGCCCTTATATAATACAGTGGAGCTAGAGGAGACTTCCAAATCAAAGCACCTAGTATGCTCTAAGTGGCATACTACAAAGCAATTAAAAATTTATTTTATAACAATGTTATAAGCTTGACTCCATATTCGCTGAATCTGGATTGTAAAATCCTGGTTCCACTCGCAGCAACATGTATTTCATCATTGACTTTACTGAGGCTAGATTTCAGCTGTTGCACAGTGACTTGCTGAACCTAAGATGATTTGCACCATTTGAGGATTTGGCCCAGATTTGCTGAGCACTGCTACTTTGCATTATGGACATATGTCCACTGGGGAGCAGGTTAACCATCAGCTCGCTTTACAGGCAAGAGAGTATTCATCAAAAGGTCAGCACTCCCTGTCAGGACCAGCCCTAGGTGGATGTCAGAGACTGCTGTAAAAGTACCTTAATGAAATGCAGAAGACAGTATACTAACCCATAAGCCACTTTATAGCAAAGGAGAATATATAACTTGTATATTGAAGAACATATGATGGATTACTCTTTCTGCAATTATTGCTGTGTCTTCTTTTTTGTAATAGTTACAGACATAACTTTGAACATTACTTAATCTAGTTTTGAGGCCAGATATTAATAGTCACTGTATGATATAAAGTCACAGACCCTTTGTGCAGATGATATGATACCAAATAGATCCAGCATTTCTTTTAATAATTCAGCCTGACCTTTGGATAAAACTTGATCAGCACTTAGAAGCACATCGTATTTTCATCACTCAGAACAAATTAACTACAGTAGGATGACAAAACTTTTCCTCAAATACCATGGGTTCACTCCATTATTAGGAATCTAATTTCCTTGTCCAGAACATCTCTGATCCGCTATCTGTGAGACTTCCAGTTCTTGCTGCACCCCTTCTTCTTTCACTTGAATGATATAGAATTGTGTGCAGCCATGTAGGAACAGCACTTCATTTCTGATAATCTGCATTGCCAATGGCATTGTAGAATTTATCCCATTTATCCTATGAAAGGCATGACAATCGTGCTTTACCTAACTTCTTATCTGTTACAAAAATCTTTCAAAAAAGATGTCCCTTATCCTTTATTGTTTGTAGTCTTCTGGCTCTGACTGAATTAGGAGTTGAAGACCAAATGTCATAGCTGGAAGCATTTAAGTGTAAGGATGTCAAAGAGCAAAAAATCTTTTTAGGGGACATTACCTCAGTAATCTCTCATATGTCTTTCCTGCCTTACTAGAGAACATTGTACCTAACCATAGTAGTCCTAAACATCCAGGTAGAGTCACCATGTAAGACACTTTCCAGGACTTCCCGCAGGCTCCAGGAGCGTCCAAGGCCAGCTGCACTTGTGGCCTCAAAGTAGAGACCAAGGGTTGTTGTTACACATTATAAGTACAGAATGTCTGAAAGTCTGCCTATGGGCACCTCAGCTCCTGTTCTAGCATCTTCCCAAAGCTCACTAACTGTGAGAGAAGCAAGATTTGTTGCACAGCGTGTGCATTAGAAGTGCTCCTTCTCTGTACACACCAGATGAACTCCACTTAATAACTCAGAGGACTTGAATATACTATCTTATTAGAACAAAGAACAAAAGGTACCCAACAATGCAAAACATCTCAATTCATGAAACTACTGAGTGCACATCATAGTTCTTAAATATCAAAAGCAATGAAGAAAAAAAACATACTGGGTAGCATCAAAACATATTCATAAGTTAATTTTGGACTCCAGTGTGCTACTGTAGGCAATGCAGTTGTCTGAACTGTAAAATAAAATGCCAGCGATCACCATTCAAAAGTGTGGCTTTACTCCAAAGTATTGCAACAGAAGCAATATTGTTCTTCTGTGTTTGCAGCATAGGGAAACTTTGCAGAATCTTAAACGCCATTGCAAATGCTGACTTCTAATGGGTATTTCAATAACAGAACCGACAATTATGTATACAACAGGGAAAACAGAAAGGATGCTAACACTAGAGGAAGGAAGTAAAAAACATTATAAATGTATGCAAAAGGTAGATCAGAAAGAGTGCTTGAGTATTTAACCGTGATATGTAGCTTCTTTGTACAATGTATGTTTGAGGAAAGATTGACAAAAAGAGAAATATAAAAGTTCAGAATATAGGCACTACGTGTAGGTTTATAACATTATTATGAGTAGGTCTATTAACGTGTCTGGAAAGGAATATAAAATATGTCATGAAATAGCTTGAAACAGTACGTGGTGGAGTGCTCTGAAAGAAACATGAAGAGGTCAATTATCACTGTACCCGTGAAAAAATTTACAGAAGAAGAGCATAACTATATTAGGTGATTCTTACATCATTATTTTTTGTTGAAGTAGATAAAGCTAGAAAGCTAGATGTTGGCTACAGTAAAAGAACAAAGGACCATGCCACATCAAAAACTTTTCCATTTGACAGGAAATTTCGCTTGACATGCAGAAAGCACTGATGGATATGAATATTTAGACCAGAAAACCTGGAGTACAAAAAGCAAAACTTTAATTCTAATGCTTTATATTGGTTTGAATATCACAATATGGCTATGATAGCTATAACGTATAATATTGTTTCCATTAGAAGATACTGAGTCCTTCTGAAAGCAAAATCCACGGACATTCCTAAATACTGCACAAGCCCATCTCAAAGTCATGGAGTGTTAATGTAATCGATGGCTGCATTAGCAGTGCTATCTTTGACACTCCAGGTAATAAGTAAGATAAGTACTTAACAGATTAACAGTTTTTACACATATTACTCAGAAGCGTTTTCCAGAATAAAGACATATTATTTTCCTTGTGCAAACAGCAATCCAAAGCACAGAGAGAACATCAGATCTGATTATGTTTGCACAGTAAATCTGAAGCATAGCTGGGAACAGAGCATGAGGTTACCAACTCCCAGCCTGGGACTCTAACTGCCTAAAAACATAACTGTTGGCTGAGGTCATATTACTAAGTTACACTGCACTGAGAGCATCGGCATAGTAGCCATCAGACAACCATTATATTTGTACAACACATGAATTTATAGGATCTGGTCTAAATCTTCTTTATGGACTTGAAATACAGCAAAGTTAGAGGAGCCTCAGCGGAGCCTGTGAAAGTGTCGTTAGACCAGAACATAGCAGAGAACGATGACATGTATGCTTGAGGTGAAACATGGCTTTTTGAAGAAGTATAGGACGAAGGCATAATTTGTTGCAGAATGAAGTCTCCGAGAGAACATTTTTATTGCTTGGAATGATTCCAAAAAAGCAAACCTTTTTCTCCTGTGATCGAAACAATAATCCTGCCATAAAGCTTTCATTAAGAATTTCACTATTGTTTGTTATATAATTTAACCTTTGGCACACTTTAATATCATGCTCTTTCATGCTCTTCTGTGATAGTCAGGCAAAAGTTACACTGTATTGCAGCAAACCAAAAAAGGCCTTGAAACCAAAACCAAATCCTTATACACACTCATTTCAAGCCTGAACTTTCACTTCAGCATGCAGAACCTCTCAAACTGCACCTAATGGAAAAAAAAAAAAGTCTATAGCAGATTCAGTCAAGGCTACACCGAATACGTTTTCACCAAGTGATGGATGACATCAAGCTGAGTGCCGCAGTTGATATGCTTGAGGGAAGGGATGCCATCCAGAGGGTCCTTGACAGGCTTGAGAAGTGGGCCAAGGTAAACCTCATCAAGTTCAACAAGGCCACATGCAAGGCCCTGCACCTGGTTTGGGGCAGCACCAGAATTAATACAGGCTGGGTGACAAATGGATTGAGAACAGCCCTCCAGAGAAGGACTTGGAGATACTGGTGGATGAAAAATTGGACAAGAGCTGTGTATTAGGCTCGTGTGGAAAAGGTTTTGTTAGCAGAGGGGGGTGGAGGGGTGGCTTAAGTGAGAAGCTGCCAGAAGCTTCACCCAGGTTCAACAGAGCCAATGCCAGCCAGCTCCAAGATGGACTCACTGCTCGTGAGGGCTGAGCCAGTCAGGCAATGGTGTTAGCACCTCTGTGATAACATATTTAAGATGGGGAAAAAAATTGTTGTGGAACAGCAGCTGGGAGAGAGGAGTGAGAATATGCAAGAGAAACAACTATGCAGACATCAAGGTCAGTGAAGAAGGAGGGGGAGGAGGTGCTCCAGGCACCAGAGCAGAGATTCCCCTGCAGCCTGTGGAGAAGACCATCACAGAATCACAGAATCACAGAATGGTAGGGGTTGGAAGGGAGCTCTGTGGGTCATCTAGTCCAACCCCCCTGCTGAAGCAGGGTCACCTACAGCAGGCTGCACAGGACCTCGTCCAGGCGGGTCTTGAATATCTCCAGAGAACGAGACTCCACAACCTCCCTGGGCAGCCTGTTCCAGTGCTCCGTCACCCTCAGAGGGAAGAAGTTCTTCCTCATGTTCAGACAGAACTTCCTGTGCCTCAGTTTGTGCCCATTGCCCCTTGTCCTGTCACTGGGCATCACTGAAAAGAGCTTGGCCCCATCCTCCTGACACCCACACTTGAGATATTTATAAGCATTTATAAGGTGCCCTCTCAGCCTTCTCTTCTTCAGGCTGAACAAGCCCAGCTCCCTCAGCCTTTCCTCATAGCACAGATGCTCCAGTCCCCTCATCATCCTCGTAGCCCTCCACTGGACTCTCTCCAGTAGCTCCTCATCTTTCTTGAACTGGGGAGCCCAGAACTGGACATAGTACTCCAGATGGGGCCTCACTAGGGCAGTGTAGAGGTGAAGGAGAACCTCCCTCGACCTACTGGCCGCACTCCTTCGAATGCATCCCAGGATCCCATTAGCTTTCTTGGCAGCCAGGGCACACTGCTGGCTCATGGTCAACCTGTCATCCACCAGGACACCCAGGTCCCTCTCCACAGAGCTACTCTCCAGCAGGTCCACCCCAAGCCTGTACTGATGCGTGGGGTTGTTCCTCCCCAGGTGCAGGACCCTGCACTTGCCCTTGTTGAACCTCATCAGGTTCCTCTCTGCCCAACTCTCCAGCCTATCCAGGTCATGCTGAATGGCAGCACAGCCTTCTGGTGTATCTACCACTCCTCCCAGTTTTGTGTCATCAGCAAAGTTGCTGATGGTACATTCTAACTCTTCATCCAGGTCATGGATGAATAAGTTGAAGAAGACTGGGCCCAGTACTGACCTCTGGGGGACACCACTAGTTACCGGCCTCCAACTAGACTCAGCGCTGCTGATGACAACCCTCTGAGCTCTGCCATTCAGCCAGTTCTCAATCCACCTCACTGACCACTCATCCAGCCCACGCTTCCTGAGCTTCCCTAGGAGGATGTTATGGGAGACAGTGTCGAAAGCCTTGCTGAAGTCGAGGTAGACAACATCCATGGCTCTCCTCTCATCTACCCAGCCAGTCATGCCATCGTAGAAAGCTATCAGATTGGTCAGGCATGATTTCCCCTTGGTGAATCCATGCTGACTACTCCTGATAACCTTCTTTTCTTCCACTTGCTTGATGATGGCCTCCAGGATAAGGTGCTCCATCACCTTTCCTGAGATGGAGGTGAGGCTGACCGGCCTGTAGTTCCCTGGGTCCTCCTTCTTGCCCTTTTTGAAGATTGGAGTGACATTGGCCTTTCTACAGTCCTCAGGCACCTCTCCTGTCCTCCAGGACCTCTCAAAGATGATGGAGAGTGGCTCAGCAATGACATCTGCCAGCTCCCTCAACACTTGTGGGTGAATTCCACCGGGGCCCATGGATTTGTGGGTGTTCAGATTGCTTAAGTGATGGTGAGGCAGGCTGTCCCTCTGCAGTCTGTGGAGGTTAACTGTGGAGCATTCTGTGAAGAATTGCAGCCAATGGGAAGGACTCACGTTGGAGAAGTTCGTGGAGGACTGTCTGCCATGGGAGGGACCCTATGCTGGAGCAGGGGAAGACTGTGAGGAGTCCTCCCCCTGAGGAGGAAGGAGCAGCAGAGACAATGTGTGATGAACTGACCGTAACCCCCATTCCCCGTCCCTCTGCTCTGCCTGGGGGCAGGAGGTAGAGAAAATTGGGAGTGAAGTTGAGTGGGAAGATGGGAGGGGTTGGGGGAAGGTGTTTTAAGATTTCTTTTTATTTCTTATTATCTTACTCTGACGTTTGCTTGGCAGTAAATTAATTTTTTTTCTCTGAGTCTGTCTGGCCTGTGACAGTAACTGGTGAGTGATCTCCGCGTCCTTCTTTGGGCCCATGAACTCTTTGTTATATTTTCTCTCCCCTGTCCAGCTGAGGAGGGAGAGTGATAGAGTGGTTTGGTGGGCACCTGAAGTCCAGCCAAGATCGACCTACGACAAGCTGGCAACGCGCGCTCGCAGTCCAGAAGACCAACTGTACCCTGGGCTGCATCAAAAGCAGCATGGCCAGCAGGTCGAGGAAGGTGATTCTGCCCCTCTGCTCCACTCTGATGAGACCCCACCTGGAGTCCTGAGTCCAGCTCTGGGCCTTCAGCACAGGAAGGACGTGGTCCTGTTGGAGCGGGTCCAGAGGAGGGCCACAAAAATGATGAGAGGGCTGGAACACCTCTCTTGTGAGGAAAGGCTGAGAGAGTTGGGGTTGTTCATTCTGGAGAAGACAAGACTCCAGGGCCTTTCAATATGTAGACGGGGCTGACAAGAAAGATGGGGAGATACTTTTTACCAGGGTCTGTAGTGGAAGGACAAAGGGCAACAGTTTTAAACTGAAAGAGAGTAGGTCTAGATTGGACATAAGGAAGAATTTTTTTACAGTGAGGATGGTGAGACACTGGAACAAGTTTCCCAGAGAATTTGTGGATGCCCCATGATTGGCAGTGTTCAGGGTCAGGTTGGACTGGGCTTTGAGCAACCTGGTCTTGTGGAAGATGTCCCCAACGCAGCGGAGTTGGACTATGTGATCTTTAAAGGTCACTTCCAACCCAAACAATTCCATGGTCCTATAAAGTGGTGACTGTATCACCATCAGAAAACTCACAGAGAAGCCTGGCCCTTCTTTGAGCTTTAGGAACACATTTCAATAGACTGATGCTGGTATTTAGATAGAAATTATGTCACATATCTTGTTCATCATCTGTTTCTTGAGCAAATGGCTTATCCTACTTCCCCCTCTGCTATACTTTTTGCTTTAATCAGTACCACTTGTAAATTGCAGTTCCTAGCTCTTCATAGTAATCAGCTTGCCATAAATAGCTTACAAGAAAGAATCTTTGCTCCATTTTTTTTTCCCTGTAAATCTGTCACTTTTCTCAATACTATCAAACTGAAGTAACTAGAGCCAGGAACCCATGAATGCATGTATTAATTCATAAAACCCAACCATGCTAATTATGAAGTATGAATTATGCAGCAAACGGCATAGCCCAATTCTCTATTTATTATATGGAATTTCAATATACTTTTAAGATAAAATGCTTAAAATGAACTTAATATTTAAAGTATCATTTTAGACTCTGAATTCATATTGAAAGATGCGAATGAAGGCTGACTGCTTTTAAAAAAAAAAGATACCATTATCATTATAAAAATTTTTTTTTCTGACTTTAAAGTTTTGTAATTTCCCGCTAAAATAATTAAAACAATGAAGCAAAAATACAAAACTCCCACTGTCTTGAAAATTTTCAGTTTTTTACTAGAATGGAATGACATCTTGGTTAATTGACACTTTGAGTTAACATAATTCATAAGAAATGGAACCATAAGGAGCGTGGGCTGAATTTTTAATATAGATTTTAGTAAAGACTGATTTTTCTCAAGTCAAAATAAGCAGCATTTCTGTTTAGCTTCTTGCAGGTAAAATCATTGAAGCTCTGAAGTTTTAGAGTTTTAGGTGGTTGTTTCCCATTTTTGTGTTCTGCATAGGAAAGTCAGAAAGTCTAGTTGCTGAATACTATTTTGTAATTTTTTTGAAGTATCAAGTTTGAGATAGAAAGACGGGATAGGAAAGGACTTGTTAACTGACTTATATTCTTTACATTAAATATGCAAAATATATTTAAACAGCCAGAAAAAATACTGAATATAAATGATTATCCTGTGGTGGGAATGTGGTGGGTTGACCTTGGATAGCTTCCAGACACCCACCCAGCTGCTTTCTTACTCCTTTTCCTTAACAGGACAGGGGAGTAAACATGAAGAAGAAAGCTCGTGGGTGGAGATAAAGACAAGGAGATCACTTATCAATTAGCATCAGAAGCAAAACAGACTCGACTTGGGGAAAATTAATTTAATTTATTGCCGATTAAAAGTTGAACTGGATGGTAAGAAACAAAGACAAACACTAAAACACCTTCCCTCCAGCCACTTTTTTTTCCCCAGACTCAACTTCACTCCCTCATTCCCAATCCCTTAACCTCCTCCGTCACCAAGTAGTGCAGGGTGGATGGGGGATGGGAGACTGCAGTCAGGCCATAACAGTTCCTCTCTGCTGCTCCTTCCTCCTCACACTTTTCCCCTTTTCCAGCATAAGTCCTGTCCATGGGCTGCAGTCCTTCAGGATAAACCTGCTCCAGCATTGGGTCCTCCATGGGCTGCAGCGTGAACATCTGCTCCAACATGGTCTTTTCCACAGGCTACAGGGGAATCTGCTGCAGTGCCTGCAGCACCTGTTTCTCCTCCTTCTTCTCTGACCTTGCTGTTTGCAGGATTATTTCTCACGCTTTTTTTCCTCACTCCTCGCTGCTGTCTAGTGTTTTGCTCTTCCTTAAAGATGCTTTCCCAGAGGCACGACCAGTTTGGCTGATGGGCTCAGCTGTGTCCTCTGGAAAGTCCATTGCAGAGCCAGCTGGAAACAGCTGTGTCCAGCACAGGGCAGCCCCTGGTCTCTCCTCAGACAGGCCACCTCTGTAGCTCCCTTCCCACTACCAAAACCTTGCGACCTACACCCAATATACACTAACATTGGAAGCATGCCCTTACATCTCCTATTTAAAACATGTACAAATGTCAGATTTCTTCCATTTTTTAGTATGGCTTCTATTATCTGATAGATTATTAAGGGCAAAGTACTGTCTCACAAAAATATTTGTAAATCTGTTGTGTGAGTAGGTGGAATTTAGTTTCCTGCAGATGAACAAGTGGTGCATTTTTTTTTTTGTTCCATGACCACAGCAGTTACTCAAGCATCAACTGAGCTGAAGAAGTTTGAAACATACATTTCCACTCCTCTTGGTGGGGAGGACAGACAAGCAGCATAACCTGGCCTGAACTGTTGTGGGACAGGGGCTCTCCATGCTTCCTGTTGAAAATGCACCACTTCCCAAAGAAGATGTCAGATTCCCACTTGGCAGAGAGCTAGAACAAAATGACTTAGCCTGGCATTAGGACATTCCTTCTGGACAACTGCACCCTTGCATTCTCACCTGCTCTCCGACTTGATTATGAACTATATATATGATTCTGAATCAAAGACTCTTTTCTCTTGAATGCCAAATTCAGAGACTTGGTGACCTCATTATTTCTTCAGCCTCAAAATCATGGATGCTTTTGTGCAGAAGAGCCCTCCACAGGAGAGGGGGTAATTTCTGCCCATCCTAAGCTATACAATACAAACCTTTTAGAGGGGAAGAAGTGGGTTTTGATGTTAGTCATCAAAATCCCTGATGTATAAAACTTATTTTGTGTTCAGCATTGGTTATGGGTGAGCTCAGGCATCTACCTACAGTATGTCGGCAACTCCGAATTTCATACTGTGGTAGCTAACTCTACTTGGACTTCATATGTCAGGTGCCTAAAACTCAGTTGTTGCAACTCAGCCTTACAGTGGTTCTTGAAGGTAAGAAACATATTTTAAAACTACTCTTCTGTCATGTTTGAAGCAAAGACTTGAATCCTTATTGTTTAAATCCTGAAAGACCACTCCAGTCACTAATCTACTGGATGTTCTCTTTGCTTTCTCCTGGATCTGTGGTATTTTGTATAAATGGTGAACTGTTAATTGCAGCAGAAAGTTTCATCTCTCTCTCCTAAATACTAAAGAAATGCCCTTATCACTTTACTATAGCACTTAAACCTCCATGATTTCTTCTTTGGCCACACAAAGATTTTATTCATTTAAAGAGAAAATTCAACAGCAGATATTAAGCAATTGTCTTGAATATCCAACATACATTTAAAATACAGGTATGCTGGCCTAAGCAGCTCTCAAATAAAACAAATCAAAAAATTGTTGCTTTAAGAGACTTCCTAGAATTTAGGCACCCAAATTTTGGAAACATTAGAGGAAAGGAAATTTGGTGCAATTCTGCTGTCAAGAAGATAGGTCTATATAAGATCTAATATCTTATGATATCTAACAATGATTAATGTGTCTCAAGAGATCAAAATGTTCTAGTTGCAAAAGTTGGAAGTGGAGTAACTAAGACTTTTTGTGACTCTAGTCTTTGTCAAAGCATATGCAGACTGGTATAAAACTTTCTTAAAAATGTGTAACATTTATCTACTGCTGCCACAAGAGATGATTAATTTTTGGACATTTTAGAACATTTTATTAGGGTATATCCTCCTAATGCCAAATAAATTCCTGTATTACAACTTTTTTTGGGGGTGCATTCTGCTCTTCCACTCAAATACTTACATCCTTCACATGCTGGGATAAAAGAAAGAATCCTCAGACTTCCATGTTTGTCATCTAGTCTGCATGCCAGGTAAAAGACATCACTTGCAATGTCGTGATCACACACTCCTTCCTCTTTAACACTTGATGAAATTTTCATTTTCTCATGTATGCCCTGTATAAATCAGGTTTATCTAACAAAAACAAGTGTATTCAGTCTTACCAAGGCCATCTCTGAAGCTTAAGGAGGTCAGAAAAGATCTGTTTTCCCAGGTAGAGTCATCATTTGGTCTAACTGAAAAGAACAATGAAAATAACAGGACTTTAAAAAAATCAAAAGCTGAAAACCAAACAAACTGGGGAAAAAAGGACTGAAAAAGTGTACTAATAGGAATGCTTCAGGAAAAATAAAAAAAAACCAGGATGCCTTTGTTATGATCTGCAAGTATGTAAAATGCTTCTCCGTGCTGAAAGAGGATGGAAAAAGAATGAATGGGCTTGAATTACAGTCAGGAAGATTTAAGATAGATATGAAGTAAAATTTTCTAAGGACATGGATCATGACACACTACAATAGATTGCCTGAAGACCTTTTGGAGTTTCAGTCATTGGAAATCTCTAAGGACAGATTAGGTAAACATCTATCAGAGTTGACAGGTACAGTTGATTTTGCCTGCGGGCAAAAGCATAGAGTAGATGACCTCCTGAGGTCTCTTTCAGCCTATTTGTCTCTGATTCTGTGACAGACAGCGGTGTAGTCTACAAGTACCCTCATGACTTCAAAAAGGGAATTTATAGAAGAAAGTGCTCTTCAAAAGAACTTTTGCAGAGATGTCAATATTTTTCTGAAAGTAAGCAGGTATGCACAAAAGGAGTAAAGCTCCTGGCTGAAAATTTCATCCACAACCTTTTTCTGATCAAAACCATATTCAACAGATTTTCTCAAGACTACAGATGACAGTTGGATTTGAACTTTCAAGCAGGTGTGCATGGAAAGCCACATTGCCTCCCTCAGCACTATAAGTAAGTGAGATACTGAAACACAGTTAAATGTCTATCTTTTATGTGCTCTACAGGATATGATTTTTGTAGAGCTGATTGCTTTATTATTGGGCACTTAACCAATACTCAGGAGACGGTACATCTTTCCCTGATTAGCTTCCCCCCACTTCATCTGTATGGCTGTCATAAGGAACTCAGTCTTCTTTAACTGTGAGTAATCTGACCAAATATCCGCAGCTACAGACATTTGCACATCTACATCTGAGACTTCCTTCGGAGTCAGTGGAGAGGAACAGGTATTCAGCACATCATTCAGCTGACTTATTTTCAGTGTTTCCTTTAGGATGAGATTATTTGTGCCCTGGAACTACTTATTTATTTCCAGTGACCACAGAGAAAGCAAGAAGTGAGCAGTTGGAAGTGGACATCTGTATTAAACAGATAAGTAAATTAATATCACTCTTCCTTGGATAGATTTTCACATTGTATATAAGCACTTCATAGTCTTTCATACACTTTTCCTTACACAGCTTCTCTGGTATAGGAAGAGCTGTTGGCTTCTTTTTGAAGATGTGGAAATGAAGCACAGGACAGTTACGAGACTTGCCCAAGGTCACACCAGAAAATTCAACAGAAGGGAGGCCTGAATCTAAATCTGTGAAGTCTCTGACTGTGTTCCACTGGATTTTCTTTTTTTTTTTGAATAGCAAAAATGAATTTTTTTAACAAAGCATGTGTTTCTAAGACAGTTATCATCACAGGCCTGTCACTCTTGCCACTCTTGACTTTATCCCTCCAAATAAACACTGATTTCCTTAGCTAGATTAATAAATGCAAAAAAAAAAAAATTGCTGTGTGTGAGCAGGAGTGAGAAGTCTTTCTAATTAGGATTCTGCAAAGAATTAGAGAATTACATGATAGAAAGTGGTCTAAATGGTATAAGGATGGCAAATTTGCAAAAATACAAATCTTCAGAATGAGCATAATCTTGCAAGAATCCATATCATAAATTTTTTTTTTTCTGATTTGGAAATGAATAAATTACCTTCCAAGGCTAAAATACATATTTACACACATTTGTATTCCAATACTATGTGTGTATTCATTCTTACATGATATATATAAGCATATCTTAGTTTTCATTATTTTGATCCAAGGATGGATTGAACAGTTTTCTTCAGAATGCCTAGGAAAAGAGAAACAGAAGTATGGAGTACGAGAGCTGATAAATGCCTAGTGCTTTCCATATTTTTTGATCAAGAAGAATTGCCAAGCAAATTCATATGAGGAGAATCATGGTTTATCTTCACCTATGTGGCAAGTGGTACCATCCCTACCAGACAAGGTACCAAAGAAGAATAAGCTCTAAGAAAGTATTTTAGTTTTTAAGTTTTCAGTCAATTCAATAGACCTTGATGTCCACAGTTTTTACATACATATTTGTGGTAAAATCCTGGTCTCATTTGAGCTGAATAACAGCAACCCCTTGGCGTGGACAAAAGAAACATTTCCTTCTTGGCCTGTATGGGGATTAGAACTCTAGAGGCTAATGTCTGAAATGTGTATTTAGTGCTTGAAATGGTGAGCTGGGGATGGAAATGAGGAAAGAAATTAGAAAGTAGAGAAAATAAGTTTTCCACAGTGTAGAAAAAACATTCAGTGAAGAATCTCTAGGACATACAGAAGTACTTTGTGAAACACAGTAAAGCCCCAGCTTCTTTTCCAGCTCCCACGATATCATCTCCAAAAGTATGTCTGCATACAGCCAGCTGTTATATTAAATTCCTTACTCTTATATTGGGAATAAATCTCAAATGGGCTAATTTTGCTGGTTTTGGCTGCGGTAGAGTTAATTTTCTTCATAGTAGCTAGTATGAGGCTATGTGTTGGATTTGTCCTGAAAATAGTGTTGATAACACAGGGATGTTTTAGTTATTGCTGAGCAGCGCTTACACAGAGTCAAAGCCCTTTCCGCATCTCACACCGCCCTGCCAGCCAGTGGGCTGGGGGTGCACAAGAAGCTGGGAGGGGGCACGTCTAGGACAGCTGACCCCAACTGACCAAAGGATATCCCAGACCGTCTGATGTCATGCTCAGCAATAAAAGCTAGGGGAAGAAGGAGCAAGGAAGATTGTTCAGAGTGATGGCATTTGACTTCCCAAGTAATCGTTATGCATGATGGAGCCCCACTTTCCTGGAGATGGCTGAACACCTCCCTGCTGATGGAAAGTGGTGAATTAATTCCTTGTTTTGCTTTGCTTGTGTGTGCAGCATTTGGTTTACTTGTTAAACTGTCTTTATCTCAACCCATGAGTTTTCTCAGTTTTATGCTTCTGATTCTCTCCTGCATCCCACTGGAAGAGAGTGAGCGAGCAGCTGTGTAGTGTTTATCCACAACAACTAATCTACCCTGATTCTCAATGCACAGACACTTCAAAGAGCATCAGGTGTAAGTATCCTGGTAATTCTTACTGTATGTACCTTGAGCAATGTGAAAAAATCTTGTAAGCTGTGAAGAAATGCAATTCAGAAATACTATTGAATGCTTCTGAATAATCTAGAAAATGTTACTGGTAAGGATATCAGAAATTCTATTTAGAATTGGCATAGCTGGTTTTAAACTATCCAGCACAGGAACCTCCAGATCAGGGATAATGATGGCAATGACAAGAAGTGGCTACAATGCACAGGTTATTTTTTCTTCTTGATAAGTGTGAAACAACATGTCCATTAGCAGCAATATTCTGTTCAGACTATAAAATCTTACCCAATAACATTTGTGAGAAATGTGGCTATATGCAAATACTAATTCATCTTTTCAGCAAAACTAAAGACAGAGGACCAAGGAAACCTGAATTAAGCTTCCTCATGTTAGTAGTTCTGGGTACAAGTCTGAGCTCTAGGACAGGCTGGAACAAGCCCTTAGTGAAGTGCAGATGGTGCCTCTATGATATGGTATTTAAATGCACTACACAATGATTACAGTTGCTTATTTTTCTACTAATACAACATATGTGAATATTTTATGTATTCTCAGTGGGCTAAGCAAAACTATATTCTCCTGGTAAACTTCAGGCAGAAGTCCTCCACAGAGAAGGAAACTTGTTCATATCTGTAAAGAACAACAAGTTTACAGCAGAATATTATTCTCCATAAAAGTAATAATTTAAGAATAAATGTACAGAATACTGTTCTTTCCTGAACAGACCTGTTTTCAGTTGTCTGGGCTAAAATCAAACTATTTTAATTTGTAAGCTTTTTTCTAATGTAAGATAAGTTTAAATTCTAAAATATCTACACTTTACTTAAAATCCACTTCTCCATAAATACTGTGGTAAATGTAAAACAGTAAAAGCAATATGGATTCAAAGGAATATATCAATAAATGTAAGGATTGCAGCAAACAAAATGGATGAAATTCATATTTTTGTTTCACTTCTGCAGATTATTCCTATCATATAGAAATTTTAAACAGATTTGCAGATAATAACATTGTCTCATTTTTCAGTGTAAGACTTCTGCACAGGAATTCTTACCTCTATTATGTTTTCTACATGCCAGGTTATGTGGCAAGAGGAGGCCCTGCAGCATGTAACTGCACAGGCCACATGGCTGGTCTGCAGGAAGCCTGGGACCCAGAGGCTGGGCTGGTATTCTCAATCATCAGCTGTACTGAAAACTAAGAACAATATGCATGTTGTTCTACAGCTACACTAACAAAACTTTGCATTACCACCTCTGCCTTTCTATCACGAGATTTACTTTGTCTTTTCTGGTTAAATATAATGTTTAATGTATTTGAATATCTTTTGCAAGGATTTATCTTTACCTTATTATTCTACCCCTGTGTCCTGTTTCTGGTTAAAACAGAACCAGTTCTCTCTTAGTGACACCCTACTCTTTCCATCACCAAATAAAAGCAATACTCTTCTTTTTACCAATTTCTCTTTTTATGTCCACTACAATTTTGACAGTAGTTTTACTCTAAGAGTCCTGGGATGTTGTTTACAACATTTTCTTCTTTGCTTCACCTGCAAATTCCAGATATAACGTGCATGCGTCTTCAAGTCCTTAAACTCTCAGTCCAGTCATTGTCTCTAATTGTTTCTCATAATTTCTCAAAGTTTGCCCTTTCAAAATCATAATCCTTACTTACGGACATACTTTTTTTTATCCTACTCTCATTTAAACCGGATCAGCTGGGGATCATTAGATTCCAGGTTGTTTTCTGCAGAAGGCTATTTCATAATGTGACTCTTGTGTTGTCATGTACTTCATATTACATCCCTGTCTTATAATTTCTATTAAAAAGTAGTTATTGAAGATACAGGACAACTACTGAGCAAAGGAATTTTATATATTAATATATTATATACCATAAGACCCCTCTAAAACCAAGTAAACCCCTCTAAAACCAAGTATTAAAATCAGAAGTTCAAGCATTCCAGAACAGGAATTACAATGCAAAATCTAAATTATCCTGACAATTAATTGTGCCCATTTCTCATGTACATCACATTAAGGTATTTAGTTATATGATTAAATCTTACTTATGTTTTCCACAGGATTTCTCACAAAAAGCCTGAAGATGAAGCTGTCCTCTTCTACTGGAAATGTATACATCCCTATTTTGAAACAGCTGAAGCCTTCACTGAAACCTTTACACCAATGTATCACAAGAATGGCAGAAATACCGTGTTCCAAGCGACCAGTTCGCTTCTCAGATTCAGTCATAGCAGCATGTACATCTTTGTCACATCAGGACTGAATCCTCCTGAGTTCAGCAGGAAGCAACATGCAAAGTACAACTAATTCAGTATCACCAGTTTGTTAGAAGGAAATTACCATGGAAACACCACTCCTGTATTTGGCAGAGTAGACATGTGTCTCATTCAAAGCTCTAGCCTCACAAACAGTTTTGGTCTACACTGGTAGATGTTTCTCATGACAACTAAGGACCATGCAGACCATCACATCTCAAGTTTCTACGTATTTAGGAGAGTATCCCTACAGTTTCTTTTATCTCAATATGAAAGCATATTTCAAATACTCTGAATGTAACACTTGAAGACTTTCTTCAATGGTGACAAAACAATAACATTATTTAGCAGTTGCATAGATTTTTCATCTGTCCATTTCCAAGAAGTTTTTGGAGATGGGAAGACTGAGGCAATATAGAATAAAATGGTATGGCTGTATGTGTATTAAATACACTACTCCAATTTGATTACTTTAAAATAACAATCCTTCCTCAGATGGGAGAAGCAACCTGTTTCACAGAATCACAGAATCACAGAATAGTAGGGGTTGGAAGGGACCTCTGTGGGTCATCTAGTCCAACCCCCCTGCCGAAGCAGGGTCACCTACAGCAAGCTGCACAGGACCTTGTCCAGGTGGGTCTTGAATATCTCCAGAGAAGGAGACTCCACCACCTCCCTGCGCAGCCTGTTCCAGTGCTCCGTCACCCTCAGAGGGAAGAAGTTCTTCCTCATATTCTGATCCTACCATTCATTTTCAAATTAATTAATTTTATTTTTAAATAACTAGATGAAGTATGTTATTTGGGGTAATTTGCTCAATTCTGAGAAAAGAATCTTTAGTAAAATCAATGCGCTTTTAGGATGGTTAAAGTCTTCTAAACTGTTATGCAGCATTTTATCACAATGTCATTTGCCATTAGGAAATGACTTTGCTTCCTCAAAGTAATGAAATTTTGTTTTAGGAGGGTGAACAAAGTCATCCTTGTGATGATGAGACAAGAAGGAAGGTGGACAAACTTCATAATTAAAGAGCTCTCAAAAACTGTAATGTTCATGAAGGGGGTTACTGCTGTTAAAACACACAGGTTGAATTTAGCTTTGTAATTTTGTGAGGAATGCTCTGGACTAAGAGGACTGAAGTGAAAAAGAAGACGATGTCATTTCCAATAAGCAGAAAACACTGGGGGTTTTTTATTTGTAAAAATAAAGTACCATTCTTTGTGTCCTGCCTTACAGAACCACAGAGAAACTACAGCATTTTCTCATTATTTTATTTCTAATGCCCATGAAACATTATCTTTAAAAAAAAAACCACAAACAGCTATTTCTTTTTTTTATTTTTTTCACAGTTACTACGACAACCACAGAATTTTGGTAGGGATAAAAGATTTGATAAGTATGTTATCTTTCTTCTTTTAAAGTCTTCATGGCAATCTAAATGATCAGACAGGCATTATTAAACAAGGCTGAGCACTATGAAAGTGTAAAAGCTACACAAATGACTTGAGGAGATCAAGAAAAATGGTATTTCCTGTCAAGAGCATGATAAAAAACAACGCAGAAATTTGTCATTCCAGTAACAAACGTTAAAACTGTGATTTGTTTTTTTGTGGGCATGGGGGGAAGGATGTTTTCAGCTAGGGTGAATGGACTTAATACAAGTGGTAAAAGCAAACATTCTCTGAGGATCCATATCTTGCTCCAGATCAACAAGACATCAGAGACATACACCCTTTTTTCTAGATATTAAAACTATTAAACAGCTTTTGATAAGACTGAGGATAGACCTTTACAATTCTTGGCATTCTAATTCAAATAAAAAATGTAGCACTTCAAAAAAGGGTTTCATTCTGATTTAGGACTAAAACTAAACATTAAAAAAGTCTTCTGGAAATAAAAATGTTGAAAACAGATCACTTTGGGGTGATTTTTACTTAGCCAAAATAAAAAAAAATAAACTGTAAGAATCTTTTTTTTCTGTTAATTTTGTAGATTTGTAAAATTTATACTATGTGTTATTTTTACAGTTTTTAGTTAGTTCATGGCATATCAGCAGCAGCATATTTACCTTACTGTCACTGGCATGTGACAGTAAGAAAAAATACTGAAATATTTTATTATTCTTAAAATCAATACCAGCAACTGATTTTGGCACATTTGGAACACTGCTCTTTTTTTTCCTGCGTCAAAAGGCTTCATTACAAACACAAACAGGAGATGATTTAATGTAAGTATCAGACTCCTTCACTTTTTCTTCTCTAAGCATTCTTTACGTGAGAGAACTTTAATTAAAATTAAATATTTTCAAAACGTTTCCATTCTGTATTAAAAACACGTTTTCAATGACAAACATTTAGATGGAAGAATTCTGATCAGCTCAGTTGACTGTAGATAACTATTTGGGTTTCCTGTTTAACTTGTGTGTGGAGTGACATCAACTGTGCACAAAAAGTTAAGTAAAGTACATCGGAGTGTATATTGTGGGAGAGCCACCACACTGCATCACTATTTCATTATTAAGTTCTGACTGCTTCAAAGTCTGAACCAAATTTTCAGAGTTTTTGTGAAAAAATTAGTTTTTTCTCTTAGCCAAGAGAAAACGGGCAGTTCCTATCACTGCTAGTTCTTGTTAGTGAAGGCCTGATGAGTACCCAATACCATAAATACATAAACCGACACTGGGCAAGTTGCCAAACTTCACCTGCTCAGTGACATCTGTAAAGACAAATCAGACAGATCAGCTATGTTCCTTAAGACACACAGCTCAACATTAGCCTTGGAGGTAACCAGAAGGAATCCTGCTTACTACTGTAGAGGATAGATCAGTCCACATTTCGACAGACTCATGTCACTTGTCTAGCTAAGCCATTATTAATTCTTCTAGCCAAATTAGACTGTTATGATCTGGATGGCCAGGCAGCTAGATGGTAAGAAGCTAGCTGGACGGACAGGGTCAGAGAGTGCTGCCTGTGCATAGCACTCTACGTGAATGCCTGTGACAAGTGGATACCACAGGGGTCTGCACTGGGACCTACCAGGTTTAACGTCTTTATCAGTGATCTGGGAGTGGTAATGGAGTGCGGTCTCGTTAAGTTTGCGGATGACTTCAAACTGGGGAGAAGAGTAAATATGCTGGAGGTCAGGGCTGCTGTCCAAAGGGACCCAGGCAGGCTGGAGGAAGGGGCCACCAGGAACATCATGAAGGACAACAAGAATTGCACCTGACAAGGAAGAAATCCAGGCACCAATACCCTGGACTAATGGGCTGGCAGAGTTCACTGAAGTATTTTCTTATAAAGACATCATATTTGCAGACATGGGAAGATGGATATTAGTACTGATATCCCCACCCATGCTGTCTGATTGGTCATATCCTGCTAAGCTTTGGTATTGCAGGGAGTGATGTAACTGTCACCGGCCTCTCTGCTCTTCCGACTGGCACAAGGAGCAGCACCATTCTGAAATCTAATGCCAAGCGAACAGAGGCAAACAAAGCAACTTAGCTGGGGTCATTCACCGCTCTCATGAGTTTCCACACATGTGTCTGTCTGCACATGCAAAAGCACAGGTACATGCTTACCCATTTTTAGTACTATTAATAAATGATTTAGGATAAAGGCAAATATATTGCTATGGATTTTCATTCTATTCGTTTCAAAATTAATTAACCTTGAAGAGAGAACTGTGAACAATAGAACCCTGAGTCATTCTGTATTTTAAATCTTAATATTTGCAACACATAGGAGTAAAATCCATAAAAACAAATTTGCAGGTTCAGCTTCTTCTTAATTGTTGTCATTCTTCATTCTATCACTTTTGGTGTTATTTTAGGCTGAAGGACACAGTGCACAAACAACAACCTCTCAAGCACATCAAAAGGTTTCAGCTTGATTCAAAGGAACACAGAATGTTTTTATACACCATGCCTTACCTTTAGCTATGTTTTGTACAAAAAATGTTCTTGTAGGCATTGAACAGGAATATCAAGACTTCAAAGTCATTAGCTAAATATGTTTTTAAAGGACCGATTCATTACGCTGTAGTTCTGTCATCCTGAATGCTGTTTTCTTAAATATTTTGCAAATAAATCTTAAAGGATATATGATATTAAAATTATGCAGTGATGTGAATTGAGAAGAATTGATATGTGTTATTGAACAGCCTGGACAGTTGATTAAGACTGAGGCTAATTAAAAAGAATTAGGACAATTAGGTCACATATTCCATTCAGACTCTGCACATTGGTTGACTCTTTGTACAGCCTAGCCCAAGAGCACCTTCACCTTGACAGGTCTGCCTCTTCTTGGCAAAAGCAACAATGGCAAGTATGGCAGCAAAATAAATTAATAAATCCATGAAAACATTTTTCATACACATATACAAAGCAAATCTGACGTTATCTTTTGAGGTGATTACAAATCTGATTGGCAAAGATAATGTCGAAAGCATGTAATTTGGCATATTATTATGTGACTTTCTAACTAAAAATTGACACTCAGCAATAATCAGTGTTAAACATATGTGTTATCCAGATTTGAACAAAACCCAAATATCTTTATAACTATACCATCTCCAAAACTAATTGTAAATAGGAAATCGTAACAGAAATTAATGAGTTCAGTGCTGTCTGTTCTTGACTCAATGTTATTTAGTTTGTGTATTGGTAATCTAGAAACAAATAACATAATCACTTTTTATGAAGTTTCCATATGACATGATTATTGACTTAAGTGCTAAATAATATATAGAGAATTCTGAATCACTCAGCAATCTGAATTCATTTTTAAACACCATGCATTTTAGTGCTGCCATATGCAAGACTGCACAACTAGGAACACAGAAAGCAGGTCACAGTCATAGGACATGAAAACATTTCTTGGGAAGCCTGTATTTATGAAAGTCTTTGGGGTTTGGTGAGTAACCAACTGAACATGAGCTCCCAGTGTAATACAGTGACTAAGACTAATGTAGCTCTTAACTATATAAGGAGAAGACAAATAAGACAGACTATAGATATCATATTGCATCTGTATGGTATTATTGACATCATTACTAGAATATCATGTCCAATCCTAAGGTATACACCTCAAGGTTGGAAAGTTTCTGGAAAAAATAGGAGGTTTACAAAATCTGCAATATAGCAAAACTTCACAAAGAAATCTCAGTCTGGTTAATCTATAAAAGAAGTTAATCGATGTCAGCAAGTAACCTCCCATTATATCTCAGATTTATCTTCAGACGGATCTCAATCTATCTTCAGGTGGATTTCAACATGAAAGGCAGTCTTCATCTATCCAAAAGGTGGAAAAAAGTTCAATGTCTAAACATTAATAAACACTACAGTCAGGCTAGAAATAAGATACACATTTTTAAAGTAAGAGAACCACAAAAAACCCGCCCCAAAGATGTGATGACTTCAACATTGTTTTGTCTCCTGATATAACGAGTGAGCCCCTGTTTAAAAACATGACCTAGTTCAATCAGAAGATAAGTATGGGATACACAAAACACAAGACAAAGAATTATGGTCTGTCTGAAACAAGAAATCGGACCAAATGACTGCAGTGACAAGAGGTAGCTAGGAACATGCCAGTAAGATATATTTTTATTGGAAAACTTATTTTTGCAAACTAGTTGAAGACAAAGATTTGGAGTGAGTGAGGCCTTGGCTTTGCCCTATTCTATGTGACCCTGAATAAGATGAGAGTCCTTGGGAGGAAACAAGTACGTTCTTTCAGCTAAGAGCACTGTTTGCCTCTGACCTTCTTTTATGGGTGTCTCAAGTTCAGTATGTTCATAATTTGTCTCATTGTGTCTCCTTTCTTTATTATTGTGGACGAAACCTCATTCAGGAGTATCATTTGGGCAGCATCTTTGATTCCAAGGCTTTAATCTCCACATCTTGAAAATCAAAGTTTGTTTAAATCTGCATTTTTTGGCATAATGTGTCTAGTATTCAGTCCTTTCTATCCAATCAGGCAGCTAAATTCTTAGCATTTTGCATTGTAAACACCGTGACTTCTCGTCTCTGCTTTTGATATAATAGCAAATATTCATTTGTCAACAACAGAGCAAAGTGTGCTTTCCCAGTCTTCCGTTTTAGTAATCTATTCTTTCTTTGATTTTCTGAATTTTCTTGTCTTCTGCACTGCATTAAGACACATAATATTAGGTTCTAGTTCAACACTGAAAAATCCAATCCTTCTTATAGTCACCCGATGATGTCCACATTTATTTTTCTTTTTTACATTTTAAAATAAGCACTTTCATGCTTTCTGTAATGTTTCTTATGTTTGGGAAGAGTGCCCAGTGAATCTCTCTAACGCTATCCCATCGTTTTGCTTCAAACCCCTCCTCAGACCTCATTGCTCTTGTGTTTCTTACACATGCAATGAGGCCTACCACAGAGTTCAAAATTACCAAATGGGTTTACTGCATTTCACCAGCAATCTTCAGACAGGCATCTGTTGTCTCTTGCTTTACATGCAGACGACGACATTTTTGGAACAGTGAACCATTATTTCATCCTGCCTTCCACTGTGACTGCTAACTGCGCTACCAATATTCCTACTACTTACTGCTGAATTCCCTTGTCCGAGAGAAAACAGTGACTCAGAAAATTCCTATTGATTTGCTCCTGGGAGAAAATATTATCATAAGGACTGCAATTTTACACCTATGAATGAAGAATATCAGCTATATGAGACACAGAGATAGACTTCTGGATTTTACTCACAAGCCTCAAGCAGCTTTAGGACTATGCAAAATCCTGTTCCTCAAAAGGAGTTTAAGAAGGTCATTCACTTCAGGGATTCCATGTGGAAGGAACACTACAGTCCACCTGCAAGAGCCCAGGGAAAAAAAAGAGTTTCTATGTGGCCCGTACCGCAGGAACAGAGTTGTATTTGGTCCTTGAAGGAATGTTCAAAACCATAAGAAAGTCTATTTCATCTTCCCATTCACAGGCATGGGGGTTTGTCCACAGACGGCAGCATATCTGGCACAAATTCATTCTTCTCTCAACGTCAGTTCTGGTTTCCATTGTTTCACTTGCAGAAAGAAATGATTTTGTGGAAGCATCTTTCAAAATCACTTAATCTTCCATGGTAAATGCTTTTAGCTTCCCTTGAGCAGCAGCAAACTACAGCAGACACAGGCTGGATTCAGAGCTCAGACAGAAAATTAAAGAGCAGTATTTAGCAGCGTTCCAGTTACTGCAGTTTCTTTGGTGAACTGCTGCCAGCAATAAATCACAAGCAAGAAATCACAGGTAAGACAGACATCTCCCAGACTTTCGTAAGTCTATAAGGACAGTTAAAATAGATTAAAAATATATCTAATATTAGATCTAAATTGTTGTGTATCTCATATATATGTCCTGAATACTAGTGAACTAAACATGCAGTGTAGGTGGAACATGCAATAATCTCTTTAATCCTTGGCCGTGAATTAACTAACAAAACAAATAGACTACTACTCTTCAAAAAGCCCATATATTTCAAATATAAGTTGCACTGCTGCATTAAACAAGTCCTTCTGAAGAAATACCTGCAGACTTTAATAAAAATTATGGCAAGAAATTAGTTTTCAAGGCAAACATTGAAAGTGATGATTTTCTATTTAGCTTTCTTTTTTATTTGGGAAATGCACTTGAAAACGCATTCGATTGTTCAAATTATTGTATTATTCAAAACAAAGAATGGTTAGGGTTGGAAGGGACCTCTGGAGTTCATCTGGTCCAATTCCCCCACTCAAGCAGGGACACCTACAGCCAGCTGCCCAGGACCAGGTCCAAGGAGTTTTGAATAGCTCCAAGAGTGGAGACTCTGCAACCTCTCTGCACAACCTGTGCCCCTGCTCAGCTGAATCGGTGAGCTGCAATAACGGGGTTTATACGAAAACAATAAAGATTTTTAACATCGACAACATCTCCTTTATTTGTTCACCTGAAATGAGAGCCCAATGTCGGCAGTTCCTTTGGAATAGGAAGCGATTCCTCCAGACGCAGCCAGCGTCACTGAAACACCACTTCCCCCCCCCGCCCGCCGGCACAGCGCGCGGCGCCCAGCACCGCCCCCGCGCCGCACCGCCGCGTGGCGCTGCCTCCCGCCGAACGCGCCGCGGCGGCCGCGGGGCGGGGCGGGGCCGGCGGGGCGGGGCGGGCGGGGCGGGGCCGGGTCGGCGGGGCGGGGCCGGCGGGGCTGGGCTGGCGCGCCCCGAGCCTTGCCCACGGGCTGCTCCGCGGCGCCGGCGGGGCCACAGCCGCCCGCCTGTCACACCAGGTGGATGCCCGCCATTTGTGCAAACTCACCTGTGCCAATTCCACTATCCCTAATACGAAAAGGTGATTTAATTCCATTTATTGACAAACAAAGGCGAGCAAAACATACGGATGTGCCTGCTATGTCAGATCGTGGTTACATTTAAAGACCGGTTGGTTTGTGTACATCATTTATTTCCAAACTTCCGTACTCTGTAACCAATTTATTAACCTCTTTACGATGAGCGTATTTACAAACTGGTGTATCTTGTCTTCTGGTCCGTCGGATGTTTAGCCCGTAGCGGGTTTTGATTACCCACTAAACTCTTGAGCTACCGAGCCTGCTTCTTACTCTCCGTGTGAGGGAACAGGACCTGTGTGAACGCAGTTTTACTGGAACTGAACAGCCAGTCTTTTGTCTGCTAACCAAGTCAGCCCTCGCTAAAAAGGAATTCACAGACTACGCCGATGATCTCTGTAACCACGACCTTTCGAACACAAGCAACTGAGTAAACTGTGTATTCAGAAACATTTTAATTATTAAGGGCTCGATGCCCTTTGCTACCAGACTTTATAAAACAAAAGAAACCGGATTCGTACCCTTTTGCTTAAAGCTGGGGTTTATAATGTACAACATAAATTGGATTAGCACTAACACTGGGAGGATAAATCTATAGAACCATCTGCCCTCTCTAGACTTGCATCTGATTTACAGATAGTTACATATTTTTCAGGCATTTCCTGTTATCTGCTGAAATACGGCAGAAGTTGAAAGCATTTGGTGTACCTGTAAACACTATGAATCAGTGAAGCAATTTTATTTTCCTGACTCAAGGCAAAAAGTTGCAAAATTCTCAGTCAAGGCTTAGGAAGACCTATCTGAAAGTCAGTCAGTTAGAAACTGGGAAGTCCTGAATTCAGTATCATGGCCTGAACAGGCTCACCACTGTTTGTCACAATATTGCTCGGACTGTGCATTTATTTCCGTGCTGTTCCATACCGTGGTTGTTCTTTCTTTTTCAGTACAGAGATGCTGGATTAGGCAACGTTCACCGGCTGCTGTCAGCAGAGCCCCATCCGGCTCTCCAGTGGCAAGCAATCGGCCAGAATTGGGAACAATATTTCCAAGCCTTATTACAAGAGGTAGGCAGTCACTCCGGCTCCAAGGACGAAGGCGACTTTGGGAGGTGCAGCTGGGACACCTTGCTGAACCAGGTCCCTTCCAGGGTTGCTTTCCAACACAGCTGGCGGAGAACGCTTGCAGAGCGCGAGCAGCGGGGCAGCTTCCGCGCCGGGACGTGGCAGGTGACCGCATCCTCTGGCAACCGCGCTCCCTCAAGCCTCGTAGGGCGCAGACTGTCACTTGCATTTGTTCACACTTGCAGGAGTGAATCGAGCCTACCGGCTTCCTGCAAGCGAAGATTTCTGGTCAGCTGACAAGGGACACTGTAAGCTGCAAAGTAATATCTAAACTGAAATCTGTCTTGCTCCCTGTTACATTTGCATGTCACCAATACTTGTGACAAGAACTCTCTTCTCCTTTAAATCTGTGCCTTTTGCAGTAAGATGGTAAAATTATAGCTAGAATCTAAAGGCAGAAACTGACGTAACTGATGTATTAGTTTGGATTTAACACACCCTTTTGTAATTTGATTTTCTGTTTTACAGATACATATGGGCATATGCATACAGTCTGGTAAGGACAATGACATTGGGGAATACGATTTATTTCACATTTGTGCGCATATGAACATCCATAAAGAGAGGAATTACGGCCAGGTAAAATTAGTACAAGACTGGTCGAAGACCTTGCTGTCTTCTGGTGAGATTTTAGGTGACCTTCCTAAGGAGCGCCTAACTTTTTGCTAAAACTTGTTCCAGTAGACCCCTGCAGTCTGTTCAGCACAGGCTGTGATAACCACATTAAACGGCTGCTGCTAGTAGTGACGAATCTCCTGTTAACTCCTGAAACGGCCTAAAGATGGCCCATTCCAGCTTGTACCACCTCGGGGTTTCCAAGTTCAGGAGGCTCAACTGGCTGGCCCCGGCAGGAGAAGGTCCACTTGCTCCTTCCACATCCTCACGACGGGAGGGCTCCGTCCAACCTGCGCGCGGGCAGCCACGTTGCACCCAGCACGTCGCGGGCCCCCAACCCTGGAGCCCGAGGGACGCCCAGCTGCTGCACGCTGCGCGGTCGCCATTGTAAAGCTCAAGGCGCTCTTTCCATGTCACGGCTATCGCCCAGAGGCATCTGGACTAATGACTTGGAGATTTTCATTCTTAAATAACCCTTCAGAGGAGGCTTGATGGGCTTCCCCTTGGGACAAACGCTCACCGCAGTGTCTCGCTGTAAGAAACACCCAGCTTCAGAGAGTCATCTCGCTGCCTGCTTGCCTCCCCGTCCTTTTCTTTTTTTTAAAAAAAAGAAGAAGTAAAAGAGACTAGGGCAGACCAGGCTTCAAGCACCGGCGGCTCGGCAGGGCCGCGGACACACAAAGCCCCGGGCGGGGCGGGCCGCGCCGCTGCCCTCCGGCAGCGCGGGGTGGAAGGGCTGAGCCGGGCCCTGCGCGGACAGCGGCCGGGCCCCAGGCTGCCGGTGCCGGTGCCCCCGGGCCCAGCTCCGGACCCCACCCGGCGGCAGGCAGGGCGGCTGGGCGGGCCGCCGCCGGCACCCGTGCCCCACAGGCGGCGGAGCGCGGCGCCGGGAGCCGAGCCGAGCCGGGCCGAGCCGCTCGCGGCCACACGGCCCGCCCGCCCCGCCGCCGGCGCTCGGCGCAGCCAATGGCGCGGCCGCTGCCGGGCTCGGCCCGCCCGCTGCCGGGCGGGGGAGGGCGGTGGGCCGGGGCGGGGGTGAGTGGAGTTGAATGATTGAACTTTCTTGTGTAGTTTCTGCGGCGCGGAGGTGCCTGCCCCCAGCGCAGCCCGGCCCCGGCCCGCCGAGCGGGAGCTCGCCCCGGCGCCCGCCCGCAGCTCCCGGCCGCCCCTCTGCCCCGTTTCCCCCGCAGAGCCATGGCGCGGCGGGCGCCCGGCGCGCCCCTCGCCCTGCTCCTCTGGGTAGCGGCCGCCTGCGGCAGCCCCGCCGGGCCGGGGGCCGCCGCCGCCCGCCGGCAGGACGAGGCGTTCTCGGCCGCCAGATGCGCCTCGCGCTGCCTCAGCCTGCAGCTCACCCGCATCTCCGCCTTCTTCAAGCATTTCCAGGTAGGGGCGCGGCGCCGCGCGGGGGCAGCCCGCCGCCGGCCCGGCTCCTCGCAGGTGCTCGGCGCTGCCCCCGGGGCCGCGGGGCCGGGCCGGGGGTGCGCCGGGGCCGGGCGGTTCGCGTCCGCAGCCCGGTGGGAAAGTTTGAGCTTGTTCTAAGAGCGGTGGTCGGGAGCGTGCGGCGCTTGGTTGCGGCCTCCTGCGAAGGTGCGGGTGGGGGTAACGCGGGGTTTTGCGGAATCGGAGGGGCGCGTCTCCGGCCGACGGCGGTGGGGAAGCGGGGGCGAGGCGGGGGGAGACCCTCGGGGCACGAAATGCGACAAGGGAGAGCGGCGCGGGGGGCGGCGGACCAGCGGCGGTACCTGCCCGCCCTCCCTGCTCGCGGTGCCGCGCACCTTGCGCGCTCCCCCGCTGCTCCGCGCCGCGCAGGGATCGAACCGAGCCGAGTCCGTTCCTCCTCCCTCCCTCCCTCCCTCCCTCGCCCCCCGGCCCGGTGGGGACGGAGCCGCTTCCCGGGGCTCCGCGGCGGCCGAGCCGGGACCCCGGCGCTGTCCGGCCCGGGAGGGACCGGACCCGCTGGGGCGGGCGGTTTGGCCAGAGCCGCCTTCGGGGCTGAGGTCCCGGCGCGGCAGGCGGGTCTGAGCGGCACGTAGCCATAACCCCGTTTCAAAAAAAAAAGAATCCCACCCAAAACCACGTCGGTGCGGAGGAAGGACGGGCGCGTTCGGTGCCCGCCGGCGGGTTTGGGCGCAGGAGGCCGGGCCGCGCCCCGAGGCGGGCGGGGAAGGGGGGACACAGCCGCTAAACCCGCTCGCTGCCTGGGAGAGGGATGAGCGCTTTTCATGGCGTTGCCGGGCGGCTGTGGCTTACTTGTTTCACAGTTTCGGTGGCTGAGGAGGCAGTTTGCATCAAGCCGATTCTGGTAAACAGCTCTTTTTGTGCGTGTGTGTGTTTTCTTGGCCAGATTTCTTCTCCGATTTAAAACTGCTGACAGGACGCACATTGCCAAACAATAGTGATTACATTTTAATTAGCCAGGGTGAAATAAGCTGCAAATTACTCAATTAGGACTTGATAACCGGCTGTTTTTTTTTAATCAGTTGAAAAATCTCAGTCTTAACCCCAACCTGCTAAAGCACACGGTCATTTATCTAAATTACCCGGGATTAAACTCCTACTAGACGCGAAGCGACTGTAATGTTTGGAAGATAAAGTGCTCTGGTTTGTAAAAGTTAAGCTTTCCATTGCCTGCTAATGAGGAAAAGGAGGAGAGTTTGAGAGCCCAGGGAGGACCCGATGTTCTCACCGGGTTCTGGCACTACGCGGGGGACCGCGGGGCTGGGCTGTGTTACTGCACCAGGGCTGGGGGGTGCGATGCTCCTTTCCCTCCCCTCTCTTCTCTCTCCTCCTGAGCACCCCACAACCCCCTTCCCATCTCAACCGGTAGCAGCTTCTGGAGTTCTTTTCATTTCAGGGATGCCCCCGCTTATCTTGTAATCTGATTCAGCCTTTGAAGCGAGCCGCACACTGGCTCGTCCCAGCTGGGGCAGGAAGGAACTGTGGTGTCTCCCAGTTCATCGGAGAATCGGAAGAGTGACCCGCTCATTGCCCAGCCCTGCTTTAGGGCGCACGGCCTCCGCGGTGGGGGTCAGGGAGTCAGCAGATGGGTGCTTCACGGGGGGTGGGCGCCCTGGCACTCCAGGGAGAGTTCATTTCACATAGCTCGTGGTACCAAAACCACACCGCTGATGGCCTTTTACAGAGAATGAGGGCCATTCACACAAGTAGTGTGAACAGGAGAGCAGGATTATTTTTGTACCTGCTGGCTCCCTTGTTTGAATGCCAACCGATACTTTTCAAATTTCCCAAATGTTAACTAGAGATTTTCGTTATTTTCCTCCACAGAGAATTTTTACCCATTTTTTTTTTACCATCCCTATTTTTGGAAGGGTCAAGAGAAGTGTTCTCTTAAAAAAAAAAAATCTATTTGTTAATTTACTTTTGGGAAGCAATTCTAAACCTATTTTAAAGGTGCATTCTTAATAAGAAATTATTTTAACTGATGCACAGGTCAAAGAATTTACTTTTTTTTTTTTTTCATGTAGGCTATTGATGTGGGCTAGAAGAAGAATTAGTCACGTAGATCAAAAGTCTGTGATCTTCAGAATGCCTGTTGAACAGGCGCAGATGCCTACTTTTTGCTCTAAAATTCCCAGGGCCGGGAGTTGACCGGTTTTGGGAGTGTTGGGGAATTCTACATAGAGGTTGCAGCAAAGGACATTTGGGATTGATATGAGAGACATCATACCACATGGCTCTTACAGCCCAATGAAATATGTGTGTTTTTTATCTATCTATGGTGCATATACAGACCAGAAAGTTTAACACAAAACGTCCTGGCACAAAGTCCTTTCATAAAAAAGCAAACAAACAGAAAGTGTAAGCAGAATGGGTCATAGTGTTTTCTTTTTTTTATAAAACAGCATATTCATTACATACTTATCCACAGTAGAGAATGATGTTCAGCCTATGAGTGAAGGGACTCTGACTGTGTGCAGCATTGAGCTTTAGCTTGCTTTGGGCGTTTGCAGGTGAGAGAAAGCATTTTTATCCCAACTGTGGAACTTGAGCCATTGGACAGCACTGAATGAATGAAGCGTTCCTTGACCCTGTGACTGGAAAGAGTAGGGCAAGGAGAACACGTCTGTCCAGCCATGTTCAGGGCACTCACCGCTTTTAGTTATTTTGGTGTTGAGACCGGGCTTTTACAATGACTGCTGGGTAACATGTGAGGGAGTAATTGGAGCATTCACTGGAACCCGTCCATGCTTCTGGGTGACTGCACTGACAAGTAGAGTTCCTACCGCTCCGCTTTGTTTCTGACAAAATTCTCTGTAAATCACCTGAAGAGGAGAGGATGGCAAGAGTGTTCTTCCAGCAACCAAGAGCATGACAGCCAAGTGGCCGGCCTTTGGTGGAGAGGACGGAGATTTGAACCTGACAGTCCTGTATCGTCATCAGTGTTGTGCCATTTGGCTGCTGTCTGGAAGGGCGTGGCTGTGTGTTAGTGACCTGCCCTTGTAAGATGGGAAGGATGAGTCTTCCCCCAGTTTGGAATGAAAGGAAGGGCTAAGGTGCCTAGCTCCACAAGGAACATCAAGACTGTGTGTCCTGTGTGGAAGGTGGCTTGCTGTTTTAGGGACTGAGGCTGTAAAGAAGGGTGATGTCTTTGGATACATTATTTCCCTCAACGTTTTCTTGCTAAGGCGATTCCCTTCTCAGTGTTTTAGCCCATGTGCAGGAGAAAGTTAGGAATTCTAATTTGGTGTATCCAAAGTTTATTTGTGAATGTGGTTTTATAGTAACCCAGTACAGTAGGTAAAACCCTCATGAAGATGAGGTCACAGTTACTGCAAGAGTTTTTGCATTCCTGAAAAGGGTATGGATATAAATAGGGACCTCGTAATAGCTAGCTGGGAAGGAGACCTGAATACTCAGATTAGTTTAGCTAGGGCTTATCTGTATAACCTACCTGTTTTAGTGGAGTGAGACTAAATTCTTTGCATTGCTGTCTATGGGCGTAGCCTTTCCCATCTGTGGCATTGGCTGTGGATGAACTCCTTCCATTTTGGGGGAGCAGGCATGGCAGTGACCTTTAGTGTTCTGCTTTCAAGTTCAATTATTTTAACCTCTACTGCCAACCATCTGAGCTGTGTTCATAAAACAGCATGTTTATAAGTTTTCTTTGTGAATAGGAGCTTGAACATCAGTGTAAGCACATAGGCTAAAGGTACAGCATAAAAGTGTTGTGGAGAGCAGTGTTTAGCTGGACCTGTGAGCTCACAGATCTTTTGTCTTAGTTGCCATCTGTTACAGACCTCTGAAGTGTCTTCCCGCTTAATGTGATAAACTTGACAAGTTAGCTAAGGTAGGGGAGGTGTCAATCTTGTTTACTGGGTCAGAAGCAGAGAGGGTGGTAGGACATGCCAGAGGATGGAAGAATGGCAGCAGCAAGAGCTTTGGGGGTGGTTGCCAGCCAGACTGGCTGTGGTTGCTGTGTGGGGTGACAGGGACAGAGAGGGCCCGCAGCCACATGCTCGCAGAGTTGCAGAGTAGCTGAGGATGGACGGCACCTCTTGGTAACCTGTTCTGGTGTTCAGCCACCCTCACAGTGGTTTCTTACGTTCAGATTGAATTTCTTGTGTTTGGATTTTTGCCCATTGCTTCTTGTCCTGTTACCGGGCTCCACTGAGAAGAGACTGGCTCCATGTTCTTTACTCCCTCCCATCAGATATATGTAAACATTGATGAGAACTGCCTGAGCCTTTTCCGTTCCAGGCTAAACAATCCCCGTTCTCTCAGCCTCTTCTCATGTGAGAGATGCTACAATCCCGTAATCTTAGTGGCCCTTTGCTGGACTTGCTCCGCTAAGTCCATGTCCTTTGTCAGCACTGGACCCAGCACTCCAAATGTGGAGGAGTGAGTAGAACAGAGAATAGGAATAGTTACATTTTGGAGATATAGTATGTGCTAAATATTTTTACTCGCTTCTAAATTAGTTTTCACTATTTAGATTTTCTTACTTTGGTGTGTATATGACCATTTATAGTTGTCAGTGCATTAAAATCAAAATGCTAATGCTAAATCCAATCAGATTTTTTTTCCATATTTTTAGATATTGGTACATTTCCCTGTGTGGTAGAGTTTGGGTTTTTTTTTTGCGTGTGTGTGTGTTTGAGTAGTCTTCAATAGTAAGATGAATCTTAGCAAATTAATTTCTTCATTCTTAAGAGGGAAATCCACCTACATTGGGATGTATAATGCGATCCAGAATTGTGATTGCTGCTTGAATACGCTTCTGAAATACTGCTTTAAGCTTGTTCAGATGGGTACTGTTTAAGAACGAACCAGCAACAGTGTGGGTGAGCTTGGTTATGTAGGTGTTTTGTCTTCATACCTACACTAACTTCTCTGGAGATTGGAGGAGTTCCAGTTGATACAGTGTAAACATCCCTCAAATGGTAAGCCAGTTTTGTGATATATGAAGGGAAATTACTGAGGGATTTCCCCTTGTAAGTGTGATTTAGTATAAATCTAACAGTAATGTACTAAAAATTATTATTTATAGATTAGTACTAAGCTAGATCAGCTAAGGCTAACTCAAAATTGTTTTTGAAAGGATGGAAAAATGTTCTTTTAAGCTAATAGGTCTGTATGTTGCAGGATGTTTAATAGTTGTGAGAGGGAACAATAAGGCTTTAAAATTCGGTACGCTGAATGACTGATAACTGTAATGCAGTAGGAAGTTGTTTTCACTGTTACAGATGGGCTGTTGCCTTTCAGGACAACTGATGCTTTTGATGGAGAACAGGCAATTCTTTTAAATAAATAATAAAAGGTTCTCAGATTTTATGTCTGCAAGCAAATAGCGTACAAGTCATTACCTCTAGATACCCAATACCAGATTTTACCTACAAGTCAGGCAGCTAGCAGTCTACATGCCAGCACATCTGCCTTCAAATGGCTTGTAACTCCAAAGTGACTGCACCTGCAAAACTCTGGGATTGATTCCAGATGGGAAAGCTGTATGGGCAGGCTGAAAGTCTAGGGTGCATGTGCCTAAGGAGCCCTGCTGTAGAGATGATGGAGATCATGAACAAACTGTTTGTTGTACCTGTCTTGAATAATTCCGAAACCGTAAATTACTTCTCATGAAATCTTTTGAAAAGATACGTAGTACTTTTGTAATGAGATGTAGTAGATATGTAGTGTGTCATTCCTAGAATGTTTCAGTTCCAGTGGATAGGCTGCCCAGGCACCGAGTTTGCTTAGATCTTTTGGGACATGTTCACAATCTTTTCTGCATGTTACTACTTAGGCAATGTGTGCCATCTGCTTGTGTTGCCATTTCAGTACTCATCTCCTTGTTGCCAGAAATAGTCCTTGCGTTAAATAATTCTGACTTTCATATGTCTCCTAAAGCACACTGCTGTTAATCTCTTTCTACAGACAAATTCAAACATTTGTCATTTTCTCAAAACTTGTTAAAATTCCCAATCATTCTTCTGTTTTTATTGTTCATATAGCATATGGTGTGGAGAATTGTTCTGGCATTTGGTGTGCTCCTATTATTGAGATCTAGTCTTGTGAACAAGAGGTGCACAGATCTTCTAACATGATCTTATGTAGAAATTTTGAAGATGAAAGGTTCATTCTGAATAGCAATGGTTGCATCTAATGAAAGCACCTGCATTATTCATGGTATTGTGGAACTGAGTCACAGTTAGTTGTTGCAGTTGTATCCAGGTCTGGTGTGAACCTCTCTGATTTCAGGGGCAGTTATGTTCACTTTCTTATGACCAACCTCAAATCTCTGGCATCAGTGAAGGCTTGCATAGTTGATGTGAGTGCCAAGGCTACAGAACCTGGTCAGATTTGGGACCTTAACCTTGACCATTGCTTTCCCAAGCTGTTCCTGTTTGACTATGCCTCAAGTGTAAATTTTAAATACAAATTGAATGAACTGTATGAAAACGTAAATGAATGGTGAACAATTACATTGAACAGTAAGACTTGCCAGGATACTTTTCTTGCATTTTACTCGTGGATGCTTACATATTAGAAAAAAAAAATCTTTATGCTATTTGCTCTTTGTGAAACTAAAATTGCTTTTAATTTGGTAAATATGCCTGATACCAAATGCAATAAAATCAGTAGGAATGTAGCTAGTATGTTTTGAGGCAGATGTTTTGTGTTTAGAAAACATTGGCAAAGCATAGTTTTAGTGTCACAGGGGTGTGTCGGGGAAGGAGAGGAGGTGTTGCTTTTGAAAAGCATTAGAAAACTTCAGAAAGAAAACCACTGGGAGTTCTAAAATGTAAATAATTTTTCAGTTCAAACATATATCCACTTCGTACAGACTGAAAGGGTATAAGCTCGGTAGTGTTCCTATTAAAACTATTATTAAAACATTATTCATTTCTGCATATGGTTTGTCTCTGTAATTAACTAGTGCTCTGAACTGTATTTAAATATGTTTGGTTTGGTAAGTGTCCTATAAGAAAAAATACCCCCAATACATTTCTGAGACAGATTGAAAACCAGACTGATTTCCCAGATGCTGAACATTTGTCATTTTGCAAAGGGCAAACTTCTTAAGAGTGAGTGCTGATTTTATGTGTGTCCACAAATGGAGATTATTATTCACAAGCTGGTCTATATCTCCATTGGCTATTCTTTGTGATTTTTTTTGCTTTCTGTGATTATCTGGATTTAAGTAGATATCCAACTTCTATAAACAGAAAAAGGAAGTACTTTTATTTAGCATCTATATTTTTTTAAGATTGAAAATATGATTAATGACTTGAGTATCAGGAATATGATGTAACAGAAGAAAGACACATTCATAATGATATTAAGTAGTCAGTGCCTAGCAAATGGAAATCGTGCACCAAAAAAGCACTTGCCTAGGAGTTTACACCAAAATCTTCATTTTTTGACCTTTCCCACAGCTGAGCCTTGTAAGGCCTTACATTACAGAAACCTTTGAAGTCCATGAAAAGCCTTCTATTGATTTCAGCTGGATCAGGGCCATGTAGGAACACTGGATCCATGCAGCCTTTTTCAACAAAAAAGAAGAGTGCTGTGAACTTGGTATCCCAGTACTAGTTGTATCCCTCTTTCAGTCTTTCAGTGTCCAAGAGATCACAGGACATGAAGATGGAGAACTGGTGGTGTTGAAAGGTAAGTGGACCCTTTAAACCTGAAAGTGAAGTACTGTTCCTTTCATCTCTGATTAAAAAGAACCACACGTTTATTTTCATTCACCAAAAAGAGTATAAAATATTTTCAGATTTGGGGAACAACACTGCCCAAAGTTTATATCAAATTTCCTTTGACTTCCTTTAACCATATTTTCACCAGTGTCTCTCTAGACTGTCCAAGAGGTATAAGATCAAAATTATGTAAAAGTATTAATGTATAATACAGGCAAATACATGGATCTTTCACCAAAAAAGGCCCTATGGCTTATTATACCTTTATGGACGCGGCATGTTTTTCTGTGTTTGTTCTTGGTTTGTGTATGGCATGTTCCTTTAAAACAAAAGTGACATGACTCAGGCTTGCAAAGGGAGTGACTCCTCTGGTGACAGCTCAGATTCCTGAGGAAAACACAGCCCAGGACTTGCAGGAGAAGCAGAAGAAGAGACAGAGAGTCTCAGAAGTGAGACAGCTGGAGATAGGTGATCTCCAGCAAGCCTAGGGAGGACAATGCTGGGAAGAGAAACTGTCTAGGAGTAGAGGGGACTGTAGACATTGCTGTGACAGAATTAGTTGAAACTAATGCTGGAAACAGAGAACAGACACAATGGGCGTAGGAAAAGTTGTTTGTAAATATTTTTTGTTTCTGTTCTTTCTCAGCTGCACAGAGTTTTACCTGCTTTAAAAAGGTTGACTGTTCTTGTTTGTAGTTTAGTAAAAATATGGTTCAAAAATCCTTTTGTCTTCATTGCGAAGTCCAGTTACAGGTAAAACCACCAAGAAAATTCACCACAAAGTTCTAGCTAATTCATGCTCCTGTCATACAGAACAGTGCTGGCAAATAAACATTTAAGTTTGCTCTAGACTGGGGGTGCTCGAGTGTGCAGCCTGTCCAGGTAATGCTGCTGACCTGTGGCTGGCTGCTTTTCAGCTTGTTTTCATTTGTTTCTTTCCTATAAGTAACCTGGGATTCTGGAAGCAATTTATGGGCTGACTGTGGCCTGGTGGTGGCAGCTTGCTCCTCATTTCTGCCTTTCCTGAAGACTTTAACCATGTTGATGGATTGTGAGAAAAGAGGGACAAAGGAACAGGCAACTTTGGCTTTCTGAACCATTCCTGCTCTCCAGACATTACGAACTTGCTCTCTGGAGAGTTTTCAACCAGAAATACGTTCTGGTGATGACAGCCTTCTGTCTTGAGTCAATACTGTGATTTACTTACATGTATTCTGAGTTAAATAGTAGTTCAAATTCTTCGGCAAGATGATCTTGTGCATGTACTCTGTGCATTTTCAGAAGTGCTGGATATACGGTATTGCACATATTAAGTTTGCTCATGTGATGAGAGAAGAGCTGTACATACGTTTTATTCCCATACAGCAGAGAAAGTGAGGTGGCCTCCTCAGCCAGTATGCTGGGCACAGTCTACAACAAGGATGTTCTCTTTCAAGTCAGAAGTTTGACAAACTGCTGCCAGTGTAATTTTGCAAGTGGTCACAACTCAACTGCAAACCTCTCCAAGGTAGTGAAGACTTTATGTTTCTTTCTGCCTGTGAGGGTTGCAATCCAGTTGCCATGGATCCTGTAAGAAGATAATATGAGGGAAATAGTAAGCGTGCTTCAGGACAAATGTCTTCTGTCCAGAGAGTCAGATTGAGGTTGGTGGTGAAGTTTGGGTGAGAATAATGTGCTCATTTAATCCAATGCAAACATAGTTCAGCTTTCCTTGCCATTCTTATAAGAATTTATAAGCATAGTTCTGTTTTTCTTTTTTATGCATTACTCTCTGGGGAGTTACCGTCACATGAACTTACATTTAAAAAAAAAAAGCCAACACAAGCAATCATGGTTCACATACATGAACATGATTTCTCATCACATCTTGTGATTTAGGCCATAGTTCTGGTGCTATACATCATTTGTAGTTAATTGATAATGTTTTTTAACTGGTAATGATTTCTTTGTACTACTGGAATGTTCCAGTCAGGCCTTAGGGCATTGTTGGACCTAGACACCGTAAATTCATTTCTTAACCCCACTTAATGTAAGACTTCAGGTTCTGCTGGGATTTAGTACGTGGGTGAACTGATATGTGATGCAGCAAATAGTTGAAAGCTGAGGTAGGGGAGATAACAGTAATAGTAAAGTGTCCTAATACTCTCACTGTTAGTCAGTTTTTTTTTTAGAATTTATGTTCCTGCATAGAAACTAATTCAACAAGGTGTTTTTCTTTTTTTTTTCAATTAGGTGATGGTTATAGCTACATTGAAAACAATGAAATCACATTAGTTGTGTAACTACAGCTAGACAATAATGCCTCTATTTTTCTTAGTCATAAAGAGTGTCTAATGTGTTGATGTTTGATTCATATCTAGCAATTTTGGGAAGGGAACTGGAACTAGGAGAGCTTGAGGCTTTCTTCTGTTTTGATGTTTCTTTCTATGAACTGAGGGATTGTGAATTAGCCAAGCGCTGGTCAGTCTGGAAGGTGCAGTAGGTGGAAGGAACATTTAGGGTTAGACAAACTGACACAAAGAGGCAAAAATCATCCCATTAACGAGGTGTGTGTCACTTCGTATAGTACTTACGAGCAGCTATGGGACATGTTTGTCAGACTAAATAAGGAAAGAAGATGTAGATTTTTGCAGCTAGCAGCTTATTGTTGGATTTTCTTTGAGTTAAAACGTAGAATAAGCAGTGTGAAAGACAGTAGGCTTTCGGTAAATTTCATGCATTTTCTATCCAGTGGATCCTCATTGACCAGAGTGGGAATGCATTTGACGCTGCACATGCAGTGTATTAGCTCATCTTGTAAAAGATTTTCTTTAATCATAGAACAACACATGTATACATGTGAGCACTGGAAAGCACAGAAGCTGTCATTTCAGTGGTGATTAAGTGTTTAACAGCAAATAATAATTACTTCACGCCTCCTCCGATGTTCAAAAGCTTCGCATTCTTAAGCAGAAAAAGAAGAGCAGCAAAGCGGACAGATCTTGGAAGTTAAACCAAACCTCAGCCATTTTTCAGATTGTAGAAAGTGGTTTCAAAGGGAATAAGCTTAGGGCAGTGCAAATGTACTGGAAATTTCTGTTCAGAATTTATAGATAAAACCAAGAAAATTCACAATATGCTGTTTAAAGACAGTTAACTTGAATTTGTTAAATACCATCTTACGATATCTTCACATCATCCTTTAAAATTCAGAGTGGTAGTAAAGGAATATGCCATTAGGACGAAGTAAAACTGAATTGCCAGTTATCTGCCAGATGCAAAGAACCTTGACTTCAAATTAAGCTATTTTTAGAAGAGATTCCTCGGGATGGTGAGGGAAGATAGAAGCAATTTTTGGTGTAACCAGAGCCAAGTACCACTAAAGACAATAAATAAATATTTTAAAACCCCAAACAAGCTAGATATTGCTCAGTTACTTAATTTTACTCTCTGTATCCAGGTGCCCTTGGGAATTCCAAAGCATCCCTGTAAGTTACATCAACAAGCATGGCTTATCCTCTTAATAATAGGAGCAGATGTCAAATTTTCATGCCCCTAAGATGCTTACTCATACCTAGTAGATCCATCTGGTGTATATCGAGCCTCAGTCAAGTTATTCTCATCCATGACCTTCCCACAGAGACAGCAAATCAAGCAGAACTCCTCAGTCCAATTAAAAAGAAACCTGAATATTATCAACATATTTGTAGTACCCACTTCACTTCACTGTCTTTCTTAATTGCTTTACACAGGTGAGAAAGCTGGTAAAATTGAAGGAGACATTATAATTGGGATAGAATTTCTGGAGCATGCCACCAATATCTGAGACTTTCCAAAGATGGAACAACCAAAAAGTTTGTCAGTTCTAGAAAAATAGATGATTTAAGAAAGAGAAACATAATTTTAATATAAAAAGCGTGCTGATAATTCAAGATGTTGACAACCGGTATTAATCTCAGTTGCCCACATTTATGAGTTTAAGGATATACATTATAATGTTTTTCTTCAGTGGCTGTTAATTTAGATCAAAGATATAAAAGAAAATTCTAGGCTTTGGAACCAGTGTGATCATTGCAGTGGGATTCTATGAAAATTCCATATCTGATTGTTTACATTAACTGGAGGCTTTAAAATACAGTGGCTTGGGTAGGCTTAGACTGCTGTGGCTTAGACTGAGCATTGACATCTCTCATGTTACAAGCCTTTCAATAACTTCAATGCAAATTATCCTGTCTTAATTTTTAACTCTTTCACCTAATGCCAGAAACCTCTGAAACATGATGGACTTGTCAGGAAATTATTGCTCTGCATAACAGCTATATGTCTGGTAACCAGACATGTTAGTCACAAAAGCTTCAGTCCTACCTTGAAGAGAGATTTATTTTTTTTTTATGGTACGTCTTCATTAGCTAGTTATCAGACTGTATTCTAGAAAGCTGGCACATGAAAGGCTTTTATGTTTGTGAAAAGTTTTATGACAGTATGGTGAGGCAACATAAATCTTGCCCTGAAGATTGTCACTGTAGGAAGATCAAGTTAATATCCCTGTAGCTCAGACTGTAGAGTAGTTTTAGTATGTAATGTCTTTCTCAGATAATAGAATTTAATGTTGATTTCCTCTCCCTCTCATCTGTCCTTCCACAGTCTTAGATTGGTTGCGGGGTGGTCTAGAAGACTGGAGTGCAGCAGTTGTCCCATGTAATAGATGTTTCTTGTGACATACAGTTCTTAACAAAGTGTAAAAAAGCTCCTAAGAAAACTGGGTTGTATCTGTTGTAACCTACATTAAAAGACTGGCTCTTCTCTCAGGAATATGCTGTCGGTGTTATAGGGCCAAAGGATCCCAGCTAGGAAGCTAGGATCAGGTTAGCATGCATGTTAAATTTCAAGTGGAAAGGGAAAGACTCACCCACCCTTCTGTGTGCTCCTTCACTTGATGCCTGTTTTTCATCCATTGTCAACACCATGTCATTGCAACCTCTGCTGTTCCAGGAGCTGTTGCAGTTCCTTAAAATAGGATAGGAATAAAAATGTGGTCTGCAGACAAATATGAACAGGGTTTACAGGTCTGGGAGCTGGGGAAAGAGAGCAGTGCTGAGTTGGTCGGGTGAAGGGGGTCATGGCTTCCTCTTTATGTGATACAGTTAGGAGGAGGACATTCATTACGTGGTGTGATAGTGGTGTTGCACCACTACGCAGCTGGCATCCGCAAGTCTTTGTTATTGGCGTAATGTGGCAGCCCTGTGCGTTGTCTTTCTGCACAAGTGAGAGCTGGGTTGGGAAGGGACAGCCCGAGGGCCAAACCGCTAGGAGCAATGGGGAGCAGAGTGTTAACTTGCATGGTGTAGTTTGTTGTCAGGTTGTGCTGTAGAGATGAGGCAATAAAGTTGTGGGCTCATTAAATGGTATCCGTTACATCTTGTCTGTCTTTCTGTAATGTCTGCAGTGAAGGCAGATGTATGGAAAGACTGTAGTGATTAAAATATGTCTGGGAAGTAAGACTTGCTCCTGAAATGCTGCTTTAACTGTTGTGGCGAAAGCTTTTTTTATGTGGCTGCCATATGTTTCTTTGGAATGGTGCTTTCTGAGAGTATGTTAACAATATTGTGTTAGGTTTTGTTCGAATTGAAGATAGGCTGTTCTGTTTATGAGTCCAAGCGTGATTTTAGTTTGGAAAGTTCTTTAATTTGTAAATGACCACAGAACCCTTTTGCAAAGGCTTCTAGGAAGTCCCAGGTCTGGTGAGGTGCGCTTCACTCACTGAGCCAGGTCTTTTGTGGAAAAAAAAAAAAAAAAAATCCCCAAAGACTGTTTTAAACAACTGTTAGAGCTCCAAGGACTGTGTTAATTTTGACACTTGTTACTTCTGAGAGCTTTGCTATGCACTTCAATGATTCTTCTAAAATAGGATTTTTGTGTAGAGAACTTTATTTATAAATATGGATGGGTCTGTGGATCTACCCATGTATTATTATAGTCAAATTTTTGTCTGCGTATAACATCTGTAGGATCATTGTTTGTGCTGTGTTTTACTGCTGAGATTACACTTTTCTACATGCTTTAAAAATACTAAAAGAACTTGGGATAATGAATCAAAGTATTTATATTGGCAATGATGTTTGTTGAGCTTGTTGCATTTCACAGATCAAAGAGGAGAAATTTTGTAGTAATATATCAAGACAATTGGAACAATATAGGGGAGATTTGTCATAAATATTTTCTGTTGAGAAATGAACTGCATGGAATTTATTTGTTTGTTTGTTTTTCTGTTAAAGGGAAATTAAAATATGTATCCGTCAGCTTGTGGTGGATATGGCCTCTACTACTGCTTGAAATATTTAGTATCTTGTAAAATAATAACATGTGCCAAAGAGAAAGGAAATACATTCCTGAAATTTATCATGTGAATTTCATACAGCTATATTGGAAATAATTAGAATGTTAGGTACAAGAGTGTGAGCATAAAATTTGATGGTGCCTGATACTGAGTCATAGTAACAGCTGAAGAGCTGTTAAGTTTTAAGCGCAGGCGTGTGTACATACTCTTGCCAACGATACAAGTCTAGTATATAATGATGTCCTTCCTATACATACCGGAGCAGAATAGGGTAAAATACAGTAAAACATCATATGGCCACTATGTAATACAATGCATTTAGCAGTTTTGTAATCAGAAATGACTCCATGACAATGCAACCTGCATGAAGTATCCTGTCTTTATATAGTTTATAGTTAGACTATTTATAATGGACATTCTGGATGATCTAAAAATGTGTGGTTGCTCTTTTTTTTTTTTTTTTTTTTATGTTTCATTTCTTATGGAGATGAGACACCAGAACCCTAAGTGTTTTGCAAGTCCAGAAAGGAATGCTGCCCTGTGTCTCTGAAACACTGTGGCTTCTGAGGAAAATCAAGTCTAGTAGGAAGCACTGAAATACTACCCTTGTGTCTTTGTGGGAGAGGTTAGAAGTGTTTGAGGTGCATCTACACATTAGTGTTTTAATGTAGATCAGAGTTTGCTTTTGGAGTGAGTCTCCTGAGCATCATTATCAGTTTGTTTCACATCACGGACCAGTCTGAGATTTCATGTGGTGGATTTCTTCTGGATGAGCATAACTGGAAGAGATGATCCATGGGGACCTGATGTGCTTTAGCGACTAATGGGCATGGTGTTCATGCGACCAGCCTAGAACTAGTTTAAGGAAAAGGAGAAGTTTGTGTACGTGTAGTGCAGGCATCAAATCCATCAGCACCAGCTGTTTTGCTCAACAGATGTGTTTCTGTGATTCACATAACTTCCTAGTGTGGAGACACCCTGGGGTGTTTGTAGCTGATTCTGGAATGATCGGCTGGTGGGCAGCGCAGGCGAATGCAGCTTGCGATAAGTGTCCCCCATCACATGCTGCTGGGAATCACCCAACTAACCAATAATCTTATAATTGTACAGAATGGTAATATGGACTATAGTTTTCAGTTACAAAGTCAAATCAGTATTAAAAGCAGCATGCACACATTTCTGAAACCTGGAATATTACTGCTTTTTAGTAAATCCATTGTGTTTTTTCAAGTACACTAAAATAGGTCATATATGTCTACATTTATATTGTGTTTTGCATAAGTAAACATTATATTTTTAGAACGTATTCTGTTCTTTTCAGTGTTAATTTCCCAGTGGGCTACATTGCCATTGCATCCTGGAGCCGGCATATACTTTTACTGTCTCATTATTTCATTTGTATAGCAAATCTACTTTATGACATGACAAAAAAGGCACAGTAGCGTTTTGGAAAGGTGGTGGTTTTGAAATGGAGCCTACAAACAAATAGTTGACAAGCTATCTTTTGCTTCCCATGTTAATGCTACCAGATTAGTTGGTGTTCACTTCAACTGGATTACTTAACCCCAAGAAGTGCGTGCAGGGTTTGGCCCAAAGCACATGCCTCAGTGTGAGATTCCGTACTTAATATCTTCAAGTTAATGTTGGTATATTTAGTTCCTCCTATTGCTTGGTGAAGTTTATTTCATCTGGATTCTTTTACAGATGAATAGAAACTTCTGCTAAGTGGAGTAAGACCTCAGTTGAGATCAGTCTTAGAAGTGGTAAGAGTGAAGTCTGTCAAACCACAAGAAGGCAGTCATATCTCGCAAGTGCGGTGGAGACACAAGGATTCCTGTGGCTCATTTGTTTTTACAGCTTGTGTTTATCTAGTAGTTTTTCGGTCCATGTGAGAAGACAGTACTGTAAGGAGAGAAAAGGTGTCCCGTGCTTGAGATGCAAATTTAATCCAAACAATACGTAGTCTGTATTTTCAAAACTACGGATCTTTTGCTGTTTCATTGGTAATGACCTTTGGATTTCAATGACTGTCTTTCTAGGAACCTACTAATGATGACAGCCAGAGAACAAATACTGTTGTGTCTCACAATTTAGGTGATGGTTGCTGATTTTACTTAATTCCTTTTGTAATTACTCTGATCCTAATGTTTTTTCTGTGTTTTCATTTTGGTGCATGTAAAGTTGTAGCTTTAGATATTTCAGTGTAAACTCTAATGAAAACAGTCTGTAATAGACAAAAAGGTTGAAGATGAGTTTGCATGAACTCTTTAGAAAATATCAGTGCAAAGTTGAGGTCAATGCAGTTCTATTTGTACCCGTTCATCTACAGGACAACCCGCTATATCATTGTGATAGGAGTTGGCACATTACAGGTGATGGCAGCATTAGTGTAAATCCCAAAAAAAACCCGACTGAGACCTAAAAATTATTTGTTATATGCGTTTTCTGGTGTTAAATACAGATGTTTAAAATTTGACTGCAGTGTTAGTCAGGCTGTTACCCGTGATAATTTAATTTTAGTTTAAATTTACAAATTGCAGTTATGTCACCAGAAGAACGAAATGTTAGCCTGATCTGTTTTATAACTATTTCTTACATTCAGTCATCTCTTTAACTTCATTACTTTGGGTTAACCAATAACTAACATTTACTTTTCTACAGTTTAAACATCTCTGGTATAGAAATGGCTTCTGGTAGGGAGGATGTACATTTATTTTAGCTGTGAGGGATCACAGTGGCTAGTTACAGTAACAGAAGAACTCGAGGTGTGTGTTCCAAAATGTGTTCTTCCTTTTGGCTTCCTTTTCAGAATACTGTTTATTGGTTAATTTTTTTATATAAAGAGTTGTATGTACTTGTAAGATGGCAGAGGAAATACATGTACACAATTGAGCTTAAGGCTGTATTTCTACATAAGTTTTTATATAACACACTTATCATGAAGTTATCCAAGTGTCTGAGGGTAATATATTAAGCAACGTGACTAATATCCGCTAAGTACTGTTTGTTCTCTTACCTTTTCTTGCATTAAAGTCCTATGTGGTGATTTTTTTTGTTTGTTTCGGTAGGTTTTATATCTTTTGTTGTTTTGCCTGGTTTGGGTGATCTTTATTTGGTTTAGTTGTTGAAATTTTGCTGTGTGCTTTTGTTAACTATAGCAAAGTCTAAAGACATTTCTTATACATCAGGAAAAAATGAAGATGTTGTTATAGCACAGTCTCCTGCTCTCAGACTCAGCAAGGGCTGGCTGCTCCCAGGGGATGGGGAGCCAGGGGCTGAGGGTGACCCTATCGCAGGCGGTGGCTTCTCCGAGGGGAGCGGCCCCACAGGGTGGGCAGAGCTGGGTGCTGGTAACAGGGTCGTCACCAGTCTCAGGCACGGCAAGCGATGAGCCAGGGTCAGGGGCAGCCAGGGGCAACTGTGGGATGAGCGGTTTCATGGTGTGCTGGGTGAAGATCTGGCTGAAGGGCAGGGTTCAAAGGGTTCTCGTGAATGTGGCTACCTCTGGCTGGCAACCAGTCACCAGCGGTGTTCCTCAGGGTTCAGTTCTAGGGGCAGTCTTCTTCAATGTATTAATCAATGATCTGGATGCAGGAGTTGAATGCACCATTAGCACATTGCTGTTGATACCAAACTGGGACATGCTGTTGACTCTTTTGAAGGAGAAGAGGCCTTTCAGACAGATCTAGAGAGATTAGAGCATTGGGCTATGATTAATGGGATGAAAGTTAACAAGTAAAAATGCTGGATTCTGCACCTGGGATGGAGTAATGTCAGGCACATGTATAAAAAGGAGAGGTGTGGCTGGAGAGCAGCCCTGCAGAAAGGGATCTGGGGTGCTGGTTGGCAGCAGGCTCAACAGGAGTCACCAGTGTGCCCTGGCAGCCCAGAGGGCAAACTGCACCCTGGGGTGCATCTAACACAGCATAACCAGCTGGTCCAGAGAGGTGATTATCCTGCCGTATTCAGTGTTGGTGAGGCCTCACCTTGAGTACTGCATGCAGTTCTGGGCCCCACAATCTGAGAAGGTTAAGGTACTCAGATGTGTCCAGAGGAGGACAAGAAGGCTGGTGAAAGGGCTAGAAGGAATGTCCTGTGAGGAGCAGCTAAGGACTTTGGGCTTATCTAGTTTGGAGAGAAGACAGCTGAGGGGCGACATTGCTCTCTGCAGCTTCCTGAGGAGGGCAAGTGGAGAGGGAGGTGCTGAGCTCTTCTCTGTGGGATCCAGTGACAGGATGCGTGGGAATGGCTCAAAGCTGTACCAAGAGAGGTTTAGACTGGACATTAGGAAGCGTCTCTTTACTGAGAGAGTGGTCAAATGCTGGAACAGGCTGCCTAGAGAGGTGATTGATAACCCAAGCCTGTTGGTGTTTGAGGCATTTGGACAGTGCCCTTAATATCATGCTTTAACTTTTAGTCAGCCCTGAATTGGTCAGGCAGTTGGACTAGATGATTGTTGTAGATCCCTTCCAACTGAAATCCCCTCCCCTCCCCTCCTTTTTTCTTCTTTCTCTTCTAAAAGAAGATGGGGCCAAAGACAGGGCTGGAGGTGAGGCCTCAGGACACGGCCCCAGGTCCAGTCAAGAGGCGGGGCCAGACACAAGCTACAGGGTACAGCCAGGAGATGAGCTGCCCACCGCCTAGGTGAGATGTCCATCCACGAGGCAGGGCCAGAGGCAGGCACAGCTCGCAGATGGACTGATGGCTCCAGCTGGGCTGAAACGGGACTTCTGGGCCTGTGGACAGGAGGTGAGGGTGGAGACCCCAGGTGAGGTCTGTTAAGGCCTACTTAGGTCTTCAGGGCCCTGACAGCTGCCCACACAACATTGAAATGTGACAAAGGTGAAAATATCCCCTGACTTCTCTGGAGGAATCACAATTATAAAGTGAAAGTTAAGGATTTTTGAAAAACAACGTGGATAAAATTTAAGATATTATAATACTGTATAAATTATGCCAAGACCCGTTTTGAACATTGCATGCTGCTGCTGTCCTTCCATCTCAAAAAGGTACAGCAGAAGTAGGAAAACTACAGAGAACAGTAACAAGAGAGACCAAAAGCGTGGAACGAGCCATTAGCTGCTCATCCAGTTCTTACGCTTTTGCTTCAGTAACCTTTTGTAGCCACTCTTGAATAGGTGGTATTGTGGTATTTGGAACATAGTTCAGTTCTCTATGATTGCTATAAAATATTTAGGCATGATCTGTTAGATTGTGTGAGGAAAGCTGGTCTGAGGACCCATGGAAGAGCTCAGAGAGGCGATGGCACGTGGGGGATCCCAAATCACGCCCTGCCCGGCTGCTCCCAGCCCCACCACAGGAGCCATCAGCCCATCAGAGGCCCATCCCCACCAGGCCGGGGGAGCACCGCGTCCCGAAGGCAGACGGGAGCCCCGATAAGGGGCTTGGAGGGAGGGACGGCCTCTCCGGGCCCTCCCAGGGCTGTTCCACAGAGCCACAGAGGTGACTCAGTGCCGGAGACACTGCCTGGGGCACGGCACGCATTGTGGGGGGCAGGGGAAGAGCAGTCTGGGGTTGTGCAGGGCTTGTTGTGGGGAAATAGAGGGGTAAGGGGTAAAAAGGGCGGGATGCATGTCAATAGCTGATGTGGTTGCCCTGCCATGCCCGGCTCCTGACCGGCGCAGTCTGTCCTGCCTCACCAAATTCCTCTTTGCTGGCTGAAGGGCGTCTGTTCGGTGCGTCTGTGTGTGGGTGCCCGAGTGCCAGCAGCTGGAGTCAGGCCCCAGGTGGGGGCCCGTGTGTCCCCGGTGCCAGTGGCTGGAGTGAGCGAGGGCCTGGGTGCTGGCGGCAGGCTGGGACCACAGGCCGGAGGGCCCGGGTGCTGAGAGGCGGTGGCCGGGGGCACTGGAGCGGCAAAGCCAAGAGCCAGCCCCCGGTGCGAGGTTGCGGGTCTCAGGGGCACGGCCCGTGCCTGCAGTGCCCGTGGCCGACAGTCGAGAGCCGGTGAAGAGCCGGGGTAACCAGCGAGCCTGTGGGCGGGGAGGTGGCCGGGGGCTGTGTGCCTCCGGGGCAAGGGGACAGCAGGCTCGTGGCTGCAAGAGCCAGGGGAGCCCTGACCAGCTCTGGCTGTGTCATGCTGTGTCTCCGAGGGCAGGACCACAGCCGAGTTGGCTACTGGGATCCCATTCTGCTCTGCCAGTGTGCGTGGCAGGCTGTCCCTGTGTTCTTTGGAGCTTGCATGTCCAGGTGCTGGTGACTGGGGAGACTGGGATCCGGCAGCAGCTACTGGGCAAATCTAAATTTTCTGCAGTATGTGACAATGTTTTGTATTAGCTAGAACTTCCTAGTAGCAGTTAGGGTTATCACGCGGTTTAATACAGCTTAGAAGTGATGAAAGAATAACTAGCCAAGTTCTGATCATTTTCTGTCAGGATGAAATGAAGTATCCCAATCAAATGATTATAATGGAAACTGCAACTGTACGTGCGAGCACCATCCTGTGTACCTAAGTGCCGGAAATGGTCCTGTTCAATAACATTCAACCTAAGATTTTTTTGATGCTTGTTTTATTGAATTTCTTTCCTTATTAGAACCATTATAAGGCAACAGAAGTTTCTTACTAAGGAATTAATTTTTCCTTAAGACGTAATTTACGATGAACTAAGAAACTATAAGAGGAACAATAAATGCGTGTTTCAATTGTTTGTATGTCCTTCCTACCTTCCCTGGTTCGTTAGACAAGGAACCAGAATACATCTGGGATTCTGTTGTATTTTATGGGTGGTTTCATTACATGCTCATCCTCTTCTATCCATGGCTTCTTCAGTGGAAGGTCTTCAAAGTTGCCATAGGTTGGACAAGCAAGTAGAAGTGAGGACACTAAAACTATATTTGCATAAATTATCCTTGAAGGAGCAGTCTTACTTCCCAGAGGTGGACCTTGTCATTGGGCTTTATGTCCTTGCTTGTTTGCTGTCTCTGACTCTGTATAGCTCCTGTTCACTTCTACAGCGTGGTTCAGTTTTGCTGGCCAGGTTTCAGTCTTCATTCTGGCCTGTTGCTAAGAGTCATTACAACGTGCACAAAGGCTTAAATTTGTTCTAGTGAAAGACTTCCGGGGCAGGTGTTCAAGATGTTGTATAAACAGATATCCTCTTTTGTTCTTTCTGCCATACTTTCAAAGAAAAATGAGTGTCATTTATTTTTATGCAAAAAAATAACGAAATACCAGAGCTCAGGAGAGGTGAGACTGTGGTTCCCTGTCCATACGTCTGCTACAAGTTAATGTTTAATCTCAAGAGAAAGGCTTTGAGAAAGAAATTTTTCTTTGGCATTTCATATCTGCTGGGTTTGGTATCTCTCGCCACTAAGTGTACAGGCTTTTCTAAAATTCATTCCTAGATGCATGCTTTGGTATTTGGGAACTGGAAAGCCTAGTTTGAATTTGTTGATTCCATACTGCACCTTAATTTCATGCTTCAGAGTTGGGCCTGGAGACACACAGCACTGCCATAGATAACTCCCTAGTAAGCATGCAGCCAGGAAGTATGTCAGGCACAGTATAAATTACATTTTACCATTACATATAATTTTGTGCTGTTGAGATTTTTGAAAGGTTAAGGAAAGTGTTGGGAACCTGTCTCTTTAAATTCATCATTGCAGCAGCGATTGATTTGTCTATTGAAATGCTCTGTTTCATGTCAGTGGGTACGGTTATTTGAAAGGCTTATTTCTATGCGCTTTTTTTTGTCATTTTGAAAGACTCAGTGAAGTCATCAGGAGAGGCCACTTCTGAGAGACAGCAGTTTCACTCAAAAGTGAATTGAAGATTGGGCAGGGGAGGAAAGACTTCCAAAACCGATAATAGATATACTGGTATTGTCATAGTAGATTAAATGGCTGGTTCCTTTTTCACAGCTGATCTCTGGCATTTCAAAAGAAGGATTGTATCTGCTAACATAATTATGGACAGAGATGCGAATGAAGGATTTTTTTTTTTTTTTTCCCCTTGTTACTCCATGAAAGACCAGTTTTTACTTGCTTGTGAAGGTGATTAGGGTATTAATTTTTTTCCCTGGGGCACACTGTAGACAGGTGAAGACCGATTCTTCATTGCCTCTCTACGTGCATTTTTTTTCTTACAAAAGATGCTGCACAACTTTTATTTTTTCAAGGCGTAAGAGGGCACAGAACACAGATGTTTCTGTCTTAACTGTTTAGGCCCAAGAACATTTGTGGTTTACCAGAGGAAAGCAAGTGTGCACATTTACTTGCTGAAATGAAGCATAGTAAGAATGATTAGAGATGCCATCTTATCAGTTTCATTAAAAAGACTTGTGGCTTGTATTGTCATGAAAAATTTGAATTATAAATCTTGTAATATTTGTCTGATTTCCCCCCCCCCCCTTTTTTTTTCCTCCTTGTGCCTTTGCTTTTGTAAACTCCTGTGTTATACATGTCATACAGTCCTGGTCTTTGAAGGCCTGATTCTGTTTGTCTGCAGTTTCCTTTCTGGCAGAGTGAAAGTGTGTGGGGCTCAGACGGTGGTCTGAGTTCCTGTGGTCTCCATCTATTATGTGATGTTGGAGACTGTTTTAGTCTCATCTGCCTGACGTCTTTCATATGATGTGTCAGTGCTGGGAAGATAGAATATATGGAGTTTGTCCTATTGAGCACAGTTTCTTCTCTTCAGTATACAGATTAAGATACTTTAAGTTTGCCCAGAAGGTACACTGGTGGAAGGCTTGTAGATGGACAGAAACAGAGGTATTTGACTCTTCCTCAAGGCAATTTCTGCACAGCAGAGTTAGGCCACCACTAAAGACAAAGTCAAAACTCTCATTAGCATAAGTCAGATCAGTACTAGGTTTGAAGAAAAACAGATGTGAGGGAACTAAGGATGTAATCTTGGAGCGTGAAAAATGTGCTCGATAAAACACAAATTTCTGGTATTTTGAAATTGCAGTTTCAGCAAGGTACATTAGATTAGAAGCAGAAAAAAAAAATCACAGCTGAACGTTTGTGTAACTTAGATTAACCATGTGCTGAGATGCAGAGTGGAGGAAAGCGTTCATTTAGCTTTCCTGCTTCCGCTGATACCCTGTTGTTCAAAGGAAGCCTGTAGAATTTGCTCTTTCACCTTGTACAATGAAAGACCATTCACATCATGTTAGTTTGTATGAAGTTGCTAGACAATACTTTTATGTTTTGCTAAACTTACTTTTTAATTTAAGTGGTAGTAGTTTTCAGTTGAAAAAATGAAAACATTTGTAGATGTTGAAATTATGAAGTAGGAGAGCCACACATCTGGACATTTATGGCGTTATTGTCTCAGGTAACATGTAATTCAAAAGCAAGACTACTTTTTCTAGTTCAGTGCAAGCCAGCAACATAACTGAAACAAAGCATCGAGCTGCTACTAATCTGTTATTGCAATCAGCTACATCTGTCACATTTTATATGAAGAAGAAAGGGGGGATAAATTGAAAGTAGCACACAAAATACTGTTTTAGCATTATTGCTGGCTAGATCTGTAAATGGAAATAATAAATCATCATACAACATTGAGGGTAATACTCAAGTATTCCCACTAGCATATCTTATTTACGGCTATTCTAAAGTTTTATTTCTTCTATTTATGTCTCTTTTTGAAGAGGTTGGACCTGAGATGTTGCTCAGTTAGCTATTCTTACACTAGCAAATCTTATTTTTAGCTAAATTCTACAGTAACGGCAGATGAGAATAGTATTATAAAATCAAATAATGATTGCATTATAACCTACTGGGGAGATAAGGCTAAATAAATGTTTATAAAATATTGAAATTAAATTGTATGAACTAAAATTTTAAAATTGCTCCTAAATAAGCTTACAAGTGGAAAGGAGTGGTTATGTCTTTACATTTGTCATCCCCAGAGCTCCTTAAGTAATACAGGAATAGAAACTTTTAGCATTACAGCTCATATGAAAAAAAAGGCAGATATAAAAGCTTCTGAAATTCAGATTAAAAGATGAGGTGAAAGCATAATTTGCATTAGTTTGGTTTTTAAGGTACAAGAGTAACATGCAAATTCAATGCTTGAGTTTCAGTTCCTGAACTTTGCAGTGTGTCTGATCCAAATCTGTGTTACTGACTTGCCTTTGCATTGTATCAGATTCAAAATATGCTTAATGCTCAAAATGAAGAAGGCAGTGATTTATCTCGTGGGGCTGAAACACCCAAGTTTGTAGACTGATTAGCTTATCCTCCATCTTTTCATCTTTACTACTAACAGAAGGTTAAGAAGAATTTGGAAGGTGATTCTGAATTGTACTTGGAAGTGACTCGCCATTGGTATTTTTACAGAACCATCTTAGTGAGCTGTGCTCATCTCTAAGTATGGGAAGGACATGCTCTTAGATGACCGATCTAACCAAATATTTGTTTCTCCTATTGATCTTGGAGTAGATCTGTGTGATTTTTTTTTTTTTTCCCCAATTCATTGGTCCTTCGTTGCACAGAAGAGTGCGCTTAGTTGTTGATATTGTTAGAAGAATAGGTAGAAAGCAGATTTATGTTCTTTGTTGTATGAAGGCTTTAGTTTCCACAACTTATCTGACAGGAACATGTGAATCAAAATACGTACTATTTCCGTCCTTTTAGTTGCTGAGCTTTCTGGTCCTTTTTGGTGTACAGTATCTTGAAAAAAAGGAATTATGATTCTTTTTGCTGTTTTTTTTTGTGTTGAGGCCGAGCTCCTGTGCCAGTTGGAAAGATTTTTGGAACAATTTTGGGAGAGCAAACTTTGCCCTCTTCAAAGATCTGCTTGGAAGAGTACTGTGGGATGAGGCCTTGGAGGGAAGGGGAGCCCAAAAAAACTGGTTAGTGTTCACGGATCACCTCCTCCAAGCTCAAGAGCCGTCCATCCCAATGAACAGGAGGTCAGGCAAAAATACCAGGAAGCCCCCGCGTACGTGAACAAGGAGCTCCTAGCAATACTCAGACACAAAAGGAAGCATACAGAGGGTGGAAGCAAGGACTGGTAAACCATGAGGAATACAGAGAAATTGTCTGAGCATCCAGAGATGAAGTTAGGAAAGCTGAAGCCCAGATAGCATTGAATCTGGCCAGGGACATAAAGGACAACAAGAAGGGCTTCTGTAAGTACCTAGGTGATGAAAGGAAGACTGGTGAAACTCAGTGCTCAAAGAGATGTGGAACCTGATTACATTGAACATGGAAGAGGCTGAGGTGCTGAACGTCGTCTTTGCCTCAGACGTTACTAGCAAGATCAGCCTTCAGGAGTGCCAGGTCCCAGAGACCAAGAGGAAAGGCTGAAGCAAGGAAGATGTACCCTTGTTGGAAGAGGATCAGGTCAGGGAATATATGAGCAAGCTGGACATGAACAAGTCCGTGGGCCCTGATGGGATGCACCAATGAGTGCTGAGGGAGCTAGCAGTTGTCATTGCAAAGCCAATCTCTATGTTCTTTGATCGATCATGGTGACTGGGAGAAGTGTCCAAAGACTGGAGGAAAACAGATGTGATTGCTGTCTTCAGGAAGGGAAAGGAGGAGGACCCAGGGATCTACAGGCTGAGCAGGCTCACCTCCATCCCTGGGAAGGTGATGCAGCAGTGAATCCAGAAAAACCTTTCAAGGCACATTAAGGACAAAAAAATCATCAGGAGTAGTCAGCATGGCTGCACCAAGTGGAGGTCTTGATTGATAAAGTCCTTTGAGGTGACTGACCTCGTAGACGAGGGGAGTGCTCTGGATGTTGTCTAGCTGGACTACACTAAGGCCTTTGATGCTGTCTCCTGTAAGATCCTGACAGAGAAGCTATTGATATACAGGCTGGATGAGCAGATAGTGAGGTGTGTAGAAAACTGACTGAATAGCCAAGTCCAGAGGGTGGTGATCAGCATCACAAAGCCTTGTTGGAGGCCAGTGACTAGTGGTGTACTCTGGGGGTCAATACCGGGTCAAGTCCTGTTTAACATTGTCATTAAGGACCTGGTTGATGGAGTAGAGTGTACCCTCAGCATGTTTGCTGATGACACAAAACAGGGAGGAGTGGCTGATACAGCAGAGGATCATGTTGCTATCCAGAGGGACCTGGAAGGCTGGAGAAATTGGGCTGACAGGGACCTCGTGAAGTTCAGCAATGGGAAGCGCAAAGTCCTGCACCTGGGGTTGAACTACCCCATTCACAGATGTGTACGCTGGGAGCCACCCATCTGGAAAGCAGCTTTGCAGAAAAGGTCCTGGGGATCCTGATGGACACTAGGTTAAACATGAGCCAGCAATGTGCTCTTAGAGCAAAGAAGGCAAAAGATATCCTGGTCTGCACTGGGCAAAGTATTGCCAGCAGATTGAGGGAGGTGATCCTTCCCCTCTGTTCAGCAGTGGTGAGGCCACAGCTGGAGCACTGTGTCCACTTCTGGGGCTGCTCAGTATGAGAGAGACAGGGACCTACTGGAGAGAGCCGAGTGAAGGGCCATGAAGATGCTGAAGAGACTGGAGCATCATTCTTAGGAAGAAAGGCTGAGCGAGCTGAGACCGTTCAGCCTACAGAAGAGCAGGCTGAGGGGAGGATCTCATTAACATATGTAAATACCAGAAGTGAGGGTGCGAAGAAGATGGAGTCGGGCTGTTCTCAATGGTGTGCAGTGACAGGACCAGAGGCAATGGGCACAAACTGAAACTCAGGAGACTCCCTTCTGAGCATCACAAAACACTGTTTCACTGTGGGGGTAACTGAGCAGTGGCACAGGTTGCGCAGAGAGGTTGTGGAGTCTCTATCCTTGGAGCTATTCAAAACTCCTTGGACCTGGTCCTGGGCAGCTGGCTGTAGGTGTCCCTGCTTGAGTGGGGGAATTGGACCAGATGAAGTCCAGAGGTCCCTGTCTACTTCAGTCATTCTGTGAGTGTGTGACTTGAACAATCTTCGTGGTGATAGAATCGCGGCAGGGTTTGGATTGGAGGAGACCTTTAAAGGTCATCTAGTCTAACCCTCTGCCCTGGGCAGGGATGTCTTTCACGAGATAGAGTTGCTCAAAGCCCTTGTCCAACCTGACTTTGAACACTTCCAGTGATGGGGCATCCACCACTTCTCTGGGCAACCTGTTCCTGTATCTCACCACCGTTATTATAAACGATTTCATCCTTATGTCCAATTTATATCTAGTTTTTTCAGTTTAAAACCACTGCCCCTTTTTTGGTCACTGCAGGACTTGGAAAAAGTCTTTCTTAGTCTTTCTTGTAAGACTTCTTTATATATTGAAGTGCTGCCAATGAGTTGTACCCAGAGCCATCTCATTTCCAGGCTGAACAACCCCAACTCTCTCCGCCTTTCTTCACAGGAGAGGTGTTCCATTCCTCTGACCATTTTTGTGGCCCTCTTGACCAGCTCTAACAGGTCTATGTCTGTCTTGTACTGGGGACTCCGAAGTTGGATGCAGGACTCCAGGTGGGCTGTCACAAGAGCAGTGCAGAGGGGGACGATCCCTTCCCTTGACTTACTGGCCACATCTTCGGAGCTTGTGTGAAGACGTCACTACATACCTGTATGAAGACATGCACAAACAATATCTCCTCAAGCATTCGCTAAGAGGCATCCAACTTCAAAGCATAGGCTTCATAGCTGTGGTAGCAAGCCACTGCTGAGATCAGAAGAGAGTACTGCCATTTTGAAAATCTAGTCTAGTTGGCTTGGTTCCAATGCATGCTAATGTATCTATTTTTGCTGGTGAATTGTAGCTGTTGTACATCTAGGTAATAATTTTGGCTTTATCTGTGTGATTGTATACAAGAAGTTATGTATATATATTCCATTATTTTAATCCCTCCTTTTTTAAACAAATAAATGAAAAAAAAGAAGAAAGTGGAGCCCTGCTAGTCGTTTACGTTCTGGCCTGCTTGACTTCCTCTTCCATGGAGACTGATTTCCAGATCTATAGTCAGCGCCAGAGGTGAAGGCGTAGTACAATCATATTAATTCATCCCTGCGGTAATACCTTACTTAATTCCTTTGAAAGGATGTTCTATTACCCCTTCATAGGCTTGCCATTGTAGTCAGACTGTGAACAACAAATTTACCAGCATATTCATCTGTTCTGTTTCCAGAGTATGAGCTTATAAATTATGGAAGAGTTATAAGTTTGGAAGCGCATGAACGTGCACTCCGTGTTGCAAAGTTTTACCCCATTTCTTCTGTTCAGTCCACAGAGTCACTCAGATCTTCCTGATGTTGTTTTGATCTTCCACTAAACAGAAAGTGAATCAATATTTTATCTCAGCTGTTAATCCAAGAAGCATACACTTTTGGTTCCTGAGCTGTGTTTTTTTTACTGGGAAATACTGTTTCCAGAGTTAACCCATCAGCAGCTCCAGTGGTAGAACAGCAGGTTGCCGTTTGTCCGTGTGCCAGTTTCATATTTATTTTTCTGTTCTCATCATGTTCTCTTTTTTCCTTTAGCTTAAATTGTTCTTTTTCATGTGATACTGTATTGGTTGTTTTACTGCAGTCAAGACAAATGAGAGCTACAGTGTTTCTTCATCTGGGAAATGCACTTTATTATCAAAAATGTAAAATAAAACTGGCATGGTTGACTTCTGGTAAACTCATGTCACATTTAATTGAATTTTCCATTTACTTCAAGGCTGTCTATTATCTTTCCTTGATGATTTATCTTAAGTATTGTGCAGTACTGGAATATGACTAATGGGCTTGTCATTCATTAATCACTACCAATCCATACTGATTTGTTAAATACAAGTGTTACATTTGTTTGCTTCCTAGCAAGTCTAGATAGTGTTTACAAAGATGGACTAAAAGGTGACTTCAGGCAGTTTTTCACCAGCCTTGCTTGGTGAAATGTTTTCATAACTTTTCTCTGGTCACTTTACACTTTTAGTGAACACAAGGGAGTTGGAGTGAGGTCTGGTACTAATGTTGTGACAAAACATCACTCTCTAAGCAGAACTGGAAGGTGAATTCTGTTTAAACCTGTTAGGGTGATAATGTCTAGTCTTAAAGAAATATTAATATACTTTTTCTTTGTCTTTCAGAACAATGGGTCACTTGCCTGGTGCCAGAATCATAAGCAGTGTTCAAAGGTAGGTCCTTTTTCCCCCCTGTCATTTAAGTTACCTAGTTGCTTTCAATCTCTTGCATGTAGATTAAGTTCTTTTCATCTTAGCCTGTTTTCAGAAGCATCTGTTTATATTTTATTGGGAAACCTCAACTTATAATAAAATACCTAAAATTAAAACAGAGTGATTGACTCTTTCAGGACAAAGGAATCATGTTTGAGGATAAATAAGTATCAAGCTTAGTTAAATCAATATAATTCTGTGGGTAAGAGCAAACTTTACACTGGCTAAAATCTGGTGTATCATTTGTGTTCTTTCAGTATTTTTGGTCGTAAGAGAGTAAAACTGTCAATCACTTTAAAATTCACTCCAGCAGCACCGAGGTATGCCAACATTCAAAATTTCATTCAGTTTGTGTATTTAATTTTTAGCCTGACACTGAACTGCTTTGAAAAAATTCTTCATACAAATCCGAGGGTCTCTACTGATGCCCTGTCCTATCCTAGCACTTTAACCCTGAAAACCTAGAGGGTAGGTGAGCTAAATGTCAGCTGATTCTGCTGTGCAAGAGTCTTTCTGTGGTACCTGGGTAGAGGCAACAATGATTTGGGAGCTTTGGTGGGTCGAAGTGGAATTAAAGACTCTAGTGCCGACTGTTTGTAACAAAGTCATGGAAGATGCATCTGCTGGAAATTTACCTGAAAATGGTGAAGGTAGTATATTTGTCTTAGTCTTCTCGAAAATGTATTTGTACAATAACTTAGGCTTTTTAACTTCAATATTTATTCTTTATTCTGTGAAGATTGTACTGCAAATGGAATTAAATCCAAGTAGCGTTGTTCTGTATTGTTTTAGTGATGTAATCTATGTAAATTCTGATGCTAACCCTTGATTTCAACACATGACAATTTCTTCTCTACAATTAAAGAGTGATATTACTGGTTCACTGATCTAGTTTCTGTTGAAATGAATGGGACTGGAAATGGACCAATTTGTTATTGACTGTTCCGTCACGGGAAAATAATCCAAAGTTGATTGCTTTTGTCAGTATTAAAACCAGAATAGAACAACTTTAGTGTAAGAAGAGAGTGGCACAATTCCTATTAGCTGTGTCGCGCTGCTAAGTGTTGCACTTCTGCAATGAGATCTCATTATCCTTAAAAAAACCCAAACAAACAGAGGTGCAGAGAATGTGGCTCATTGCAATTGAAGTGCCTTTTAAGGAAAGTATGGGGGTCTTGCCCAGTACCACAGTGATCCTGATGCAGTTTTCTTTTTCATTCATTTATGAAGGCAGCCTTGGTATCTATGTGAAAGGTCTTCCAGTGGTTAGTATCTGCCCTATGCAGAAGGAATTGTAAAATAAAAGTTGTCCAGCTTTTAAAGCAAGGCAAAGGCTATAGAAACATCTCTCTGAGTCACTCCCAAGTTCATAGAATCCACTTAAGATGGATACAAGGTATTATGAATTTAAGGTTTACCTTAATATTGTATTAGTCTCTTGAAATCAGTGTAAGAATGCTACAAATTAATATTATTTTGTAATACAACATGCAACAACAGTTTAAGTTTTGAATTACTTCACATATACTTTACAGTCATGTTACCTTAAGTTTTCATTTGTTCTAAGGAAGGTAATACATTTTTCCTTAAGAAAGCAGCTTTGCCATATTTAGAAAAAGAAATAAATATAAACTTGGTGAAATTACTAGCAGAACTGAACATTAACAGAATGGTGTCTTGTTTCAGGAGAGTTTTGGTTTTCTGTGTTTTGCAATGTAAAGTCAAACAATTGCATTACCTAACTGAAATTTTTAAAGCAATGCAGGGGATTGAGTTAATCTTTTAAGAATGCAAATTCCTGTCACTGCTTCTTAGCACCACAGTGCAGAAGGTTTATATGAGCGTGATTCTGCTAAATATCTCAGATGACGTTTTTTCTAAAGGATCCTTTATTTTGTGGTTGTGGTGTTCAGTGACACAGCTGTTTGAGGTGATTTGTGCTATAGTGCAGATGACAGCAAACATCCAGCTACTTTGTTAGCAGAGGGACTTTGAAACTCAGCAGAACCTTTTGTTTGCACAAGTATTTTCATCTGACACACAGTGGAGAAATTTTACTTGGAAGTTGCATCAATGTATCAGGCAGTAGCTGATACAGCAATAAAAGATGATGTACTTAATTTAGTAACTTTTCTGTTATTTTACTCTTTCACGGAAAAATTTGTAAGATGGAAAAGGTACAGTGTAGTCCAGCTTCTTACTTGTAACATAACCAATCCCAATTCTATCTTGGAAGCATTGTTTTTCATTCCAAGGAGAGACAGTAGCTTGTAAAAGTAGAAGACCTGGGTGGAATGTGAAGCTATGAAGAAGGAAATATTGTCATAAAGAATCCAATACAGGGCTTTTGCATGTGTTTTCTCTTCATTGCAAACACCTTTGATGTCTGATTTGACTTCAGTTTGCCTAGACCTGATCTGGCAAAAAGCTGTTCCAAAGTCTTTGTCTGTTATTCTCTGAGAGTAAGATCAGTCTGGCATAAAATTCTGTGGAAATTTTGTAGCCACAATTTTGTACGTGGAATAACTGGAAAAAATATCATCCTACTAGCATACAATGAAAATAATTATTTTCCTCGTCTATGGTCTTTATATTTAGGGATACTTGTGTAGTTGAAGACAGCTGTTGCTAAGATGTTGTTGTACCTCCAAAGTTAATTCAAGCTGTTATACCATTGCCTTCTAATACAAGTGTAGACAACCACAGTCAGTGTGAAGATGAATACCTTTGAGAAATACTGATTTTTCAAAGAGATGCAAATCTAATGAACTAAAATGATTTTAGCTCTCACAGGAATAGTTGCAGATTGTTACCTACATCCCAAATGGCTATTTTTTTTGTTATTTTAATGGAACAAGTCACAAAAGCATGACTGTGAGCAGCAAAATATACACCAATGATTTTATATGTAATTTAATTCAATAAGATCTCTCCAGAGGTGTATTTTACAAGATAAAAACACAAGAGAGCTCTTGAATGTTTGCCCTGTTTTGACATGAGGCAGGTAGTTTTAATATGTGAAAAATACTCTATTATAGTTAGGACAACTATAGGATCATGAAGTAAATGGTCATTTTTGGTTGTAGCAGTTATTTACTCATTGCCATCGTGCACTCCTACTTGTCTGCTTTTATGGAGCTGAAGCAGACAAAGGGTTTTATAGGGATCCTGTCAATTGCCTTCCACTGCGAATATGAGTATTGAGGTAGAATTGGCCCTGGAGTCAGTGAAGTTTGCTGTGGACTTCTTTGGATGTAGATTTGAAACCAAAATTTTTTGTCTAACTTTTTGTCCATAGTTCTGTCACTTTGTTTGAGCTTATGCTTTTCATATTATTTTATAGTTGTGTCTTTCTTTTTTCTTATGTTTTGCTCTTTTCTACTGTGTTCATTCTTCTCACTACTACTTTATGGGGAGTATTTGGTTTTCTTTTCTTTTAAATCTCATGGTCTCAGAAGAAAAAGAATTTTTATTAAAAATTGAAAGGGATTTTTCCTGCCCTTGTAATTATAGTAGATATCTGATGTGTTTCAGTGTCTTATAGACCCTAAATGTATACTTTGACATTGAGGTTTATTTTGAGGTTTAGACATTTTTCTACTGTTTATCCAGGAGAAAATTGTTTGGTACTGTTGGTTAGAATTAAAATAATATTTGAGAATTATTGTACACATAAACTAATGTAGTTTTATGTGACAACTTCTGCATGTTGCTTATATATGGGTAAAAACAATAAATATTAATCCAGTAACTGTTTGGTCCTGAAATTGGTTCTTTTAATCTTTTAATATTTAATACATTAAGTATGAACCTGAGTCTTAAAAACTTGGTGAGTTTTTCTTTGGAAATCAGATAGACTAAACTAGACTATTTCAGTTGGAAGCAACCTGCAGTGATCATCTTGTCCAACTTCCTGCCCACTTCAGGGCTGACCAAAAGTTAAAGCATATTGTTAAGAGCATTGTCCAAATGCCTCTCAAACACTGACAGGCTTGAGGCATTGATCACCTCTCTAGGAATCCTGTTCCAGCATTTGACCACTCTCTCGTTAAAGAAACGCTTCCTAAGGTCCAGTCTAAACCTCCCTTGGTGCAGCTTTGAGCCGTTCCAACATGTCCTGTCACTGGATCCCAGGGAGAAGAGCTCAGTACCTCCCTCTCCACTTCACCTCCTCAGGAAGCCATAGAAGGTCGCAACAGTGACACAGCACTGGCCAGTTTGAACTCTAATTTAGCTTTAGGACTTCATGTCTTCTCCCTGTGTATATGAACCACAGCTCTGTAATCTTCCTCTGAAGAAGATTGTACAATTTCTTTTTCCTCTTGAGCTTCTCAAGGAGTTCCCCGTTCAGCTAAGCTGGTCTTCTGCCCTGCTTGCTTGACTTATGACACAGTGGAATTGCCAGCTCCTGTGCTTCTAAAGGGTAGTTCTTAAAAACTGACCAGCACTCGTGGACGACTCAGCCCTCAAAAGCAGAGTTCCAGGGTTGTCTGCCGAAAAGAAGGTTATCAGGAGTAGTCAGCATGGATTCATCAAGGGGAAATCATGCCTGACCAATCTGATAGCTTTCTACGATGACATGACTGGCTGGGTAGACGAAGGGAGAGCTGTGGATGTTATCTACCTTGACTTCAGCAAGGCTTTTGACACAGTCTCCCATGATATCCTCCTCGGGAAGCTGAGGAAGTGTGGGCTGGATGAGTGGTCGGTGAAGTGGATAGAGAACTGGCTGAATGGCAGAACTCAGAGGGTTGTCATCAGCGGCGCTGAGTCTAGTTGGAGGCTGGTGACAAGTGGTGTCCCTCAGGGGTCAGTACTGGGCCCAGTCTTGTTTAACTTCTTCATCAACGACCTGGATGAAGAGTTAGAATGTACCCTCAGCAAGTTTGCTGACGACACCAAACTGGGAGGTGTGGTAGATACACCGGAAGGCTGTGCTGCCATTCAGCGTGACCTGGATAGGCTGGAGAGCTGGGCAGAGAGGAACCTGATGAGGTTCAACAAGGGCAAGTGCAGGGTCCTGCACCTGGGGAGGAACAACCTCATGCACCAGTACAGGCTTGGGGTGGACCTGCTGGAGAGCAGCTCTGCGGAGAGGGACCTGGGTGTCCTGGTGGACGACAGGTTAACTATGAGCCAGCAGTGTGCCCTGGCTGCCAAGAAGGCCAATGGGATCCTGGGGTGCATCAAGAAGAGTGTGGCCAGCAGGACAAGGGAGGTTCTCCTTCACCTCTACACTGCCCTAGTGAGGCCTCATCTAGAGTACTGTGTCCAGTTCTGGGCTCCCCAGTTCAAGAAGGATGAAGAGCTACTGGAGAGAGTCCAGCGGAGGGCTACAAGGATGGTGAGGGGACTGGAGCATCTCCCCTACGAGGAGAGGTTGAGGGAACTGGGCTTGTTCAGCCTGAAGAAGAGAAGGCTGCGAGGGGACCTTATAAATGCCTACAAATATCTGAAGGGTGGGTGTCAGGAGGATGGGGCCAAGCTCTTTTCAGTGGTGCCCAGTGACAGGACAAGGGGTAATGGGCACAAACTGAGGCACAGGAAGTTCCGTCTGAACATGAGGAGGAACTTCTTCTCTCTGAGGGTGACGGAGCACTGGAACAGGCTGCCCAGGGAGGTTGTGGAGTCTCCTTCTCTGGAGATATTCAAGACCCGCCTGGACGGGGTCCTGTGCAGCCTGCTGTAGGTGACCCTGCTTCGGCGGGGGGGTTGGACTAGATGACCCACAGAGGTCCCTTCCAACCCCTACTATTCTGTGATTCTGTGATTCTGTGATAGCTCCCTGAGCAGCTTAAAGTTTGCTCACCTGAAGTCCAGGGTAGCAACTGCGCTGTCCTTTTTTCTTATTACACTGAAAATTTTAAACTCCATCATTTCATGACCACAGTGTCTGAGACAGCCATCTACCATCACTTTCTATATTCACAGACAGAAAGTCTAGGAGGGCATCTTTCCTACTTGGCTCACTGAGTGCTTGTGGAAAGAAATTATCTCCCACAAACTTCAAGAATATCCCAGACCTGCTCATCATAGGGAAGTTGAAACCTCCCATGAGGACAAAGCCTACCCATCCAGAGATTTTTCCTAATTGCCTTTGGAATAACTCATCAGTGCTTACATCCTGGCTGGGTGATTGATAGTAGACACCCACTACAACATCTCCTTTGTCTTCAGTCCCCGTAATCCTCACCCAGAGGCTCTCAACCACATCATCGCTAACTGTAAGGGCTGTACAGTCACTCCTCTCCCTTAGACGCAGTGCAACTCCATCTCACCTGCCCTGCCTATCCCTCCTGAAGAGCTTGTAGCTCTCTGTCCCAGCACTCTGATCATGGGTCTCATTCAATCAAGTCTCACTAATAACCATTGATATCACAGTTCTGGGAAATAACCAGTGCTTCCAGTTCATCCTGTTTGTTGGAAAGAGAAAAGAGGGGCAGGCCACTTGGGAAGAGTACAGAAACGTGGTGAGAGCATGCAGGGATGCGACGAGTAAGGCCAAGGCTCACCTGGAATTGAAGCTGGCAAGGGATGTCAAAAACAACAAGAAGGCAAGAACAAGAAGGGCTTCTTCAACTACATCAGCAGCAAAAGGAAGGCTAGGGACAACGTGGGGCCGCTGCTGAATGAGGTGGGTGTCCTGGTGACGGAGGATGCGGAGAAGGCAGAGCTACTGAATGCCTTCTTTGCTTCAGTCTTCGGTGCTAAGACTGGCCCTCAGGAATCCCAGGCCCCAGAGGTAAGAGAAGAAGCCTACAAAGAGGACGACTTTCCCTTGGTCGAGGAGGACTGTGTGAGGGAACGCTTAAGTGATCTGGATGTCCACAAATCCATGGGCCCCGATGGAATGCAGCCATGAGTGCTGAGGGAGCTGGCGGATGTCATTGCTGAGCCACTCTCCATCATCTTTGAGAGGTCCTGGAGGACAGGAGAGGTGCCCGAGGACTGGAGAAAGGCCAATGTCACTCCAATCTTCAAAAAGGGCAAGAAGGAGGACCCAGGGAACTACAGGCCGGTCAGCCTCACCTCCATCCCGGGAAAGGTGATGGAGCAGCTTATCCTGGAGGCCATCATGAAGCAAGTGGAAGAAAAGAAGGTTATCAGGAGTAGTCAGCATGGATTCACCAAGGGGAAATCATGCCTGACCAATCTGATAGCTTTCTACGATGACATGACTGGCTGGGTAGACGAAGGGAGAGCCGTGGATGTTGTCTACCTAGACTTCAGCAAGGCTTTCGACACAGTCTCCCATGATATCCTCCTAGGGAAGCTGAGGAAGTGTGGGCTGGATGAGTGGTTGGTGAAGTGGATAGAGAACTGGCTGAATGGCAGAACTCAGAGGGTTGTCATCAGCGGCGCTGAGTGTAGTTGGAGGCTGGTAACAAGTGGTGTCGCCCAGGGGTCAGTACTGGGCCCAGTCTTGTTCAACTTCTTCATCAACGACCTGGATGAAGAGTTAGAATGTACCCTCAGCAAGTTTGCTGACGACACCAAACTGGGAGGAGTGGTAGATACACCAGAAGGCTGTGCTGCCATTCAGCATGACCTGGATAGGCTGGAAAGCTGGGCAGAGAGGAACCTGATGAGGTTCAACAAGGGCAAATGCAGGGTCCTGCACCTGGGGAGGAACAACCTCATGCACCAGTACAGGCTTGGGGTGGACCTGCTGGAAAGCAGCTCTGCGGAGAGGGACCTGGGTGTCCTGGTGGACGACAGGTTAACTATGAGCCAGCAGTGTGCCCTGGCTGCCAAGAAAGCCAATGGGATCCTGGGGTGCATCAAGAAGAGTGTGGCCAGCAGGAGGAGGGAGGTTCTCCTTCACCTCTACACTGCCCTAGTGAGGCCTCATCTAGAGTACTGTGTCCAGTTCTGGGCTCCCCAGTTCAAGAAAGATGAAGAGCTACTGGAGAGAGTCCAGCGGAGGGCTACGAGGATGATGAGGGGACTGGAACATCTCCCCTACGAGGAGAGGATGAGGGAACTGGGCTTGTTCAGCCTGAAGAAGAGAAGGCTGAGAGGGGACCTTATAAATGCTTAACAAATATCTGAAGGGTGGGTGTCAAGAGGACGGGGCCAGACTATTTTCCGTGGTGCCCAGTGACAGGACAAGGGGCAATGGGCACAAACTGAGGCACAGGAAGTTCCGTCTGAACATGAGGAAGAACTTCTTCCCTCTGAGGGTGATCGGGCACTGGCACAGGCTGCCCAGGGAGGTTGTGGAGTGTCCTTCTCTGGAGATATTCAAGACCCGCCTGGACAAGGTCCTGTGCAGCTTGCTGTAGGTGACCCTGCTTCGGGGGTGACCCTACTATTCTGTGATTCTGTGATTCTGTGTTTCTCATACTTCATGCGTTGGTGTACAAGCATTTCAGATACGCTCCTGAGCCTTCTGTGCTCCCAGGAGCAGAGCAGCATAAATGTTCCCACTAGCATTGCCACCCTTATTAGGATTGATACCACATGTGTAGGTATGGAAATAAAACCTACTTTGGGCTTTTCCTCCTTTTCCCGTCTGATTAGTTGTATTTTGTGTGATACAGGTTATATACATGAAGAAGTAGTGTCTGTAATGTATTGATCTCTTCTAACGTAATAATATACTGTGTTATTTCAGTTTAAAGAATTTGGCTTGTTTCCAATACAAGTAGTCAGTCAGCTTTGATACACATTTGTAACCCTCAGTAGTACTGGAAAAGTTCCTTCTAAATGACAAAATGTAGAAAAAACTTAATCTTCTTAATTTTTGAGCGTAGTGGCAGCTCCTAAGGAGGGAAGGGTAGGTAGGACAGGTCAGTGTTTAAAGTCCCGTTGGTTGAGTATACAGAGTGTCTAAACCAGAATGGCTAGTTTTGCTGTTGAGAAACTTTTGTGACACGTGTTGTTTGAGGTTTGTATATCTGTTGAAGTGATAGGTCTCAGAACACTTTTCCTTTTTCTTTTCTAAAACAGATTTTCTAGTAAAAGTCACATAATGAAATCTGTTTGGATTCTAGCTATTCTAGTGGAATTCTCATTGACTTTAATGAGAAATTCTGAGTAGAGAGATGTATGTTCGGTGTTAAGAGAAGAATTTTGTCCAGATACAGTTGTTATTAGATTTGTGTTTTCTGAAGCTGATCTTACACATTTTACTTGCAATTTCCAATGTCCATAAGGGTAGAAAATAGTATTCTTGTTTTTAGGCTATGTACAGATGTTGTTATGTGACAATTTCGTGATATTGCTTCTTAAAATGATATACAGTTTACTTAGTGAGTTCAAGAGAAAAGCAGAAAACGTCCACTCATTTTCAAAACTTTTTTATTTTCTTATGCATATTAACCCACTGACTATATGCATATACTGACTGCACACAGGGGGAGGGTCTGTCTTACTCCTCTTGTTTACTTGGACTAGTAGCTTCCTCTTTATGTCATCCACTTGAACTAAAGCATTACAGTAATCACAAAATTTGTTGATCATCCTCCCACTAACAGTTCTGTGTGGATTAATGTACTACTTGATGTCTGAAACACTATCAGAGTCTGGACCAATAAAATAGTCTGCAAGGACTGCTCGAGTACTTCATGGATAACAATGTCGCACTGGAGGTTTGCTCTTTTTGTACAATGGCAATGAACTGTTTTATGTTGTGTTTTGAATTCCTCCACTGACTTCACCTTTGCTATTGGATTTAACTTTGAAATCTTTACATAATTCTTGTTTAAAACTTTGTCTCTCCTTAACTTATCCTCTGAAAATCTTTACGTGCCATTTTGCCTCTTTCTCTCCACTAGTGTCACTATTCTGTATACCCAGCTACCTGTTTCTTACAAATCTGCCAAAGAATCAGTAAATTGTTTAGGTTGGAAGGAACCTCTTGAGATTTTTTTAGTGCAACCCCCCTACTCAAGCAGGGTCAGCTAGAGCAGGTTGTCCAGAACCATGTCCGGTTGGGTTTGGAGTATCTCCACAGATGAAGACCAACGACCTCTCTGAGCAACATGTTCAAGTGTTTGACCACCTACACAATAAAAATTTTTTTGTGTTTCCTGTTTTTTAATTTGTGCCCATTGCTTCTTGTCTGGTCTGTGGGCATGACTGAGAAGAGCCTGGCTCCCTCTTCTTCAGTGCTTCCCGTCAGGTATTTATACACAAGGGTAAGATCCCCTGAACCTTCTTCTCTCCAGGCTGAACAGTCTCAGCATTTGCTGTTCCTGCTCCATTTTGCCAGTTTGTTTTTACAGTGTGAGCTCCATAGTGCCGAGGCCGTTCTTCTCGAGTACTTGGAAGTGCTGAGCACATAACAGGTGCTTCCCTAGAAAAACAACAGCAAGAGATGAATGCTAGTGAGAGTAACATGAAATGACAGAGTGTCCTACATTGATGCTGGTTTAGTGAAAAATGTATTTTAGCCCTAAGGGGGGGGGGGTCAAAAAGACTGGGAAAGGCATTTCAAGAGAATTTGTGAAGTAGAGATAATTTTTTTTTTACAGCTCCTTACGCATGTTTTTCTTTTTGTAAGCAACTGAAAGTCAAAAGACCAGCAGGCATAATTTAGAGCTGCATGTGCAGTGGCATTTACAAGGACTGGAGATAAATGAGAATCATCATCATGCACTGTGAATTGCAATACAACTTTCTTGTTCCCAGCAGCCAAGGCAGTGGTCCCTGATTGATTGATTCTGCAGAAAGGCTGAAAGGCTGTTTTTTCAGTTTTCGGAACTGAGAGGAAAATGTGAAAATAAAGATAAATAAGTTTACAAATGCTGCAGCCAAATAAACAGACTGTTTCAAAAAGACAACTCTGATTTCTTTTTAGAATAATACACTCCTGAATTCAGTCTGTGAGCTATTGTTCCAGGCTTCCAGCTGAGCTCTTTCCAAAGATAATGCAGGTGGAAAGATGAGTTAATGGTTTAAACAATTAGAGATTTGATGCACTCTTCCATCTGTCAAAGCCCACTGAAATGAAAGCTCACAGTTTTAATTTGTGCCTCCAGCATCTAACTCAGTCTGAAATGGTGTCAGTGATTTGCCCTGCCCACAGTGCTGTCATTCTTATGGTAAGCATTCTGTGCACACACGCTGGGAGACTTTTATCAAACATATTAGTGTGCATTTGAGAGATCATTAGCCTGAAGTAGCTGGAACATTCCAGGTTTCTTAGCCTGGAAACTCACATCTCTGCTGGAAACTGTGTTGAGCCACTGTTACTTACACAAGAAAGCTACAGCAGCATAGGCATAGCTTTGTAACGTTTAAGAGGAATAGTGATTCTTGGTATTGTCAATCTGTCGTGATTTAAATATCACCCATGAGAGGGTGAGATAATAGATGTTTTGATTTTTGGCTAAAAAGAAAGAATGAATAAGAATTTCTTGCTTGAAAGACAGAGTGCTTTTCTTTCATGTCTAGTAAAAGATAAGGTAGAACCATTTATTAGAATAGAGTTTGTAAGAATTGGTCAGATTATTGGTGTGCTAAATAGCTAAAGTAATCCTGAACGTATAATAAATCAGGAGGTAATAATGATTGCTTTCATTCTAAGGATTATTTGATTTTTTTATCATTCATCTATGAAAAGGTAAAGGGGGCTGAGAGAACCATAGTGTTTAGGTGATTAAAGCTTAACTAGCCAAGAAATAGGTTGACTGAAGTTTCAGGATAATTGTGTTTGGGGAAATAGAAGAAAGAGCTTTGTGATTCAGTGTTTGTGTTTATACAAAAGCATTAGTGTATAAATGTGCGGTGATGACAGGAGTCCCTTTGTTCTCTAAGGGCCTTGAGAACTGACAAATAAACAGAATTTGAATCGAAACAATGCTTATGGTACTTTGTAATCCTCTGATGTATCGCTCTGTATTTTCCGGGTATCAAAAAACCAGTTATATTAGAACATAGGACATTGAAATAAGTGGAAATATTGAAAGTGCATGTTCTTCATACTTGTAGTGTTGGATCACATCAGTCATCCCTCCAGTCTAATACTGTATTACTAGCTAGATTCTCCATAGATAAGTAAACCTGCAGGTGTGCAGTGACCTGCTGCTAGAAAAAATTTACTTAAGCATTATTACTTATTTTTTTGGGTGCTACTGTGGAGCATAAAGGGTATGTCCTTTCACAGACACTAGTTTTGGTTTCTCAGCTCTTACTGTTTGTTGGTTTGTTCAACTGAAATGTTTTTGTCTTGAAGAACACACCTTGGGGCTTGACGGCTGTTGTTTTGCTTGGCCTTCACTCTGAAGGGTCCTGCTGTTAACTTTCTGTCTCTAGGATAAATGGTTACAATGAGGTTATTTTTGGTTTTCGTAGAATCATAGAATAGTTTGGGTTGAAAGTGACCTTTAGAGGTCATCTAGCCAACACCCCTGCAATGAGCAGGGACATCTTCAACTAGAGCAGGTTGCTCAGAGCCCCATCCAGCCTGGCCTTGAATGTTTCCAGGGATGGGGCATCTACCACCTCTCTGGGCAACTTGGTCCAGTGTCTCACCACCCTCATTGTAAAAAATTTCTTCCTTATATCTATTCTAAATCTACTCTCTTTTATTTTAAAGCCATTAACCCTTGTCCTATCATAACAGGCCCTACTAAAAAGTTTGTCCCCATCTTTTTTTATAAACCCCCTTTAAATACTGGAGGGCTGCTAGAAGGTCTCCCTGCAGCCTTCTCTTCTCTAGGCTGAAGAAACCCAACTCTCTTAGTCTGTCCTCATAGGAGAGGTGTTCCAGCCCGCTGATCATTTTTGTGTCCATTTTGTGTGATCGTTTTTCTTCTGCTAAGAGATGATCACTACTGCTAGAGCCCTTGTGATGGGTGGGGAGGAAAGGATCATACCCGTTATCTGTCCCTGTGACCCAAGTTTTTATTGATACAGAATTCTGCTGCATTTCTCATTGATCTTCGTTGTGCTTTTATAGAAAAAGTTGACTCTTTTGGAGCTTGCTTTTCTGGCCCTTTGCATCTGGTCCACTTGCTAATGGAGGTAAGCAAGTCTGATCATTGTGCTGTCTGAAATTTTAGCTGCTGAATACTGAGAAAACTGAACCATTGCTGAACATAACCAGCCAAAGATTAAGTATCCCTCTTTTACAGAGAAGGGACACAAAATTGTCAGCAATGACTGAATTGTGCCAACACTGGCTTTGAGGATAATAGCACAGCAGTCTCAACTCCACTCTCAAAAATAGAAATACTGGCTTTAGATCTTAAGTCTGCATACTCTACACTATATACAGACATACACTGCAGCTAAAGGGAGGAATATGTGCATGGGCGCGCGCACACATGCACACATACCCGACAGATATTTATTGAAGCTGGCACACTGAAGCACTAAATGCTTCTTTAACTTAGCTTTATCTGCTTCACTGAACACTGTTCAGAATTCAGGGATATTCAGACTGCAGAACCCTTTATTTAGAGGTATTTGAGCACAGAAATAATCTTTTCCTAGAAACTTTTGAAATAGCCACGGAGCTATGCAGCTTAATCAGCTGTAGATTTTTGTCATCTAGGAAGCGACTGATAAAGTAACATGTAGCAGAATGTCAATCATCACTGGAGCAACACTGGTCAGACAATACAGACAGACATTACTACTAAGACTAAGGAAAATTAGTAGTAAATCTGCTTGAAAGCAAGCAACAGATTCCTGCTTTTAAATAGTTAGAGTTTTCTCAGGTCTCTCACCACTCAGTTTGCTCAATCCTTGTACATACTTTTTTCTCATCTTTCAATAACTTTGCACTCTATATGCAGAGGGAAATATATAACATGGAAACGTATTTGAGATTTTGAGTTCCCAAATACAATGATTGTTCCCTAAGTTCAGGTCCATGAATTACTATTTGGGAATTTTAATAACTCACAGAAGTCAGAGAATCTGTACAAATGTAAAACTTTTCAGTTGAGATCAGAATCTTAATTTTATCTTATTAAATTTCATTTCATTAACCTAATTAATTCTTGGTGCAAAACTGGCTGTAATAGTCTGTTTAAATGTATGGTCCTTTTCTCCATTTGTGGGAGACAACTGCAGAGTTAGATCAAATATAGATCTAGTTAAGCGACAAAGATAAAATGTACTTGCACTGACCTTTAATGTAGTAATAAAATATATTCAAGCCACTGTAAAGGGACAAAGCCTGAAAACCAGAAGCACATCTGTATCTTAGCCTTGACTTTAAAAGGAGTTTTGCTTGACTAGACTTAGGGCATTATTCAAAACCCACTGAAGTAAGGAATACTGACGTTAAACAAGCTTTATATCCATCTATAAGGCAAGACTGCGCTCTTTCAAGTGACCTACCTTGGAGTTTCTCCATTACTGTAATATTGAAGGAGATATAAAAATGTGCTTGGGTAGATGAGAATACTATGCTGAGAGGAAGGCAACTGTCTTTGAGGCACACAGACAAGGATGCAGAGTGCCCTTTTCTCCACACTCTCACTGAGTTGTAAGGAAAGCATTGAGCTGGAAGTAGGAGCTATGACTGTTTTGCACTTTTGAGCACCTGCAAAGAATTGGGGAGCTATCTGAGCACAGAAGCATGGTCTGTGCTAAAACAGAAATTGGAGATTTTGTTTCATAACACCAAGTATGATATTTAATCAAGCATTGAAGAGTTAATTGACTTTCAGCACTGTCTGTATATTAGAATAACTCTCTATACACAACAGACAAAAATGTTCCTGAGAGAGTGCGAAGAGCTGTGTTTGTGCCATGGATTTTCAGCAGAACTTCTTACTGAGTTTCCGTAGAAAGTTCTGCTCAAAGTCAGTTTAGGGTGTAGTCTCAGGCTAACAGGTCAAAAAGGTAACTGATTTTGACAGTTCTTGCATAATAATCACACCTACTACGTGGATTACAAACATGCATTCTGATTTTAGTCAAATGAAATGTTTTTGGCAATGTCAATGGCCTGAAGAATTTAAACATACAGAGGCAGCCTAGAACCATACAGATACAAATCCCCAAAACTGAAATAGTGACAGAAAAAGACTCAGGCCTGTTTTCCAGTACCGTAACCTTTCTGAAGTCATTTATGAATCTGCAATTGGGTCTAAAGGCTGCTTTCTGCGGTCTGATTTAAAATTGGTTTGCATCCTCATTTTATACAAGTGAACAATTAGATGGGGTGTAAATTGAAGGGGAAAATCATAGCCATATTTCTTGAATGTTGACATACGTATTTAATGTGTATGGGATGTAAGCAGGTATTGTGGGTTCGTGTTCAGCCTAAGGAGTTCCCCATGCAGGAATACCAGCAGGATCCACTACACTGAAATGAAAGAAGACAAAGGATAACTATTCAGCATTGTACTAGTTTGATGCTGGTGCATGTGTGCATAAAAGGGATTTCCTTTATCAGGAAAGTGTTTTCAGCTTATGCATTTAGGAATGAAAGGATTGCCACAGTTAATTCTGGAAAGGGATTTTTCCTTTGGAGTGTGAACCAGGAGACTTGAGTTATGAACAAGAAGGATCTTTACCCCAGAATATCTAATGCTGTGCTTCAATTAAGATGTAAAACCTGTGGATTCCAACAAATGTCAGAGCCTGCAACCTCTGACTTTGGGTAAAGAAAACAGGTGCCTATTGTTGTATCCGAAATATGTTAAATCTAAATATCCACAATAAATCAGGGCATGAGCAGGAAAAGAAAATTCATTTACAACACTTGGGATTTGAACTGCACACTCTGAAGACAGTACAAATTTTCCGGAGTTAGGAATGCAGAATCAATTTTTAAGGCAGTTTTATATTAGGAATTTTTATCTCCAATTTCATGGTTTCTGTAAAACGTTTAGCTGTGTTTTGGATATAACTGGATTTTGAACTCTTTCAGGAGGGACTTATTTTTGATTTACGTAAATATGAACCCTGTTAGCCCTAGTAAACAATGGAGTTATTGATTAAAGAGAAGTTGCCACTTAATCATTGTTTTCAACTTATGTTCACTTGAACCAGGCTTTAGCATCGCGTGGGTTCTGATGTGTTGCTCATCCAAATGTCTGGAATTCTTTTAGGTTGGCCTGAGAATACAGTAGAGAGTGAATGCGTCCCCGGCTGGTCCAAGCAGCTGTTGTTAGGAGGGGAACTCACCATGCTTGCTTCTGGGTGGCAGGAGTGCCCATGGGAGGAGGTATGGTCAGACTCAGCAGGCAGGGATCAGTCTGGCCACAGCTGTTAATTTTTGTTCGGGTCTGGACTATACAGTTGAGTGATATTTGCGGATATCATTATTCACTCGCTGGGTGGCAGGTATAAAGCTCCTCAAGGGCTGTGAGAAAGGGGGGAAATTGGAGTTTTTTGGGTGAGGTTTTTGGAAGGTTAGAAGTTGTGGCTGTAAAGAAGCTCTGAGATAGTGAGAGTGGACAAATAACTATTTAAATCAATGAAAACACTACCAAACCTGTCTTTGTCATCTTGGAAGTTCATCGGCTTAGCAAATATTTCTTGAAGAACTGCTGGTGTCTCAGAAAAAACCTCTAACATCTTTCTACTGGAGGTCTGTTCTGCACATATATTATTTAGGGTTCTATTTTCCTACCATTATTTGTCGTTGAAGGTTTCTGCGTGACAGAGATATTGTGTTTCTTTAGAGTTCAGCTGTTCCTGCTGCACAGTTTCCTCATCCAAAGTCGTCTTTTGCTTTGCGTCATCATACAAAACTCCTGTGATAATTGTGACCTGTTTTTTTGGTGGGGTCATGATACAGAAGAGAATCGCCTTTTAATCACTCATTTTCTTCAAAAGAGGAGTTAAATCCTTCAGTTTCATAACTGAATATTTTAAAATTAATCTACAATTACATAAGACATTTGAATAACAAATTAGTGTTTAAAAAAAAGAAGAGATTCGGTTGGTAGCTTTCTTGCCTTGCTTTTTCCTTTTAATTTCTAGCCCTACCATTAAATAAACTGAAACCAGGAGAACTAAAATAATGCAGCTTTATTGTGTGGAAATACATATTTTGTTAAAGCGTAATAGTGGTGCATAAAATCACAATATGTACTTCATTCAAAGTAATACCTGGCTGTAGACGAAATCATCTGATTTTCATCTTTCCTAGGTTTAGTAAGGGTTTGAAAGTATTACAGAAAGAAGAATTTATTTCCTTAAATGGCAAGTAAGTAGGTCATCATCATCTTGAGGGAAAGGCTTATTTGTCCTCATTATTCCTCATTATTCCTGGGTCCAACGTTATGCAAATTCATTTTATAATATATTTGGAAGTAGTTATTATAAGGAAGTGGGTGTATCTATATGCAGTTCTTCAAAGATGTCCTTTTAATCTTTTTTATCCAGAGAACATCAACAGCAAAATAGATTTGCAAACACTATTCATCTACATGAATGTTTTTAATCACTAATATGGGAAGATTGAATTAATTAGAAATTCAGCTCTTCCCCCTATTTACTGCTTCAGTGGTAGAAAGGATGTCAGATGTAATACTGATTTAAAAGTGTTTCTGAAGTGTATAATGTGCTTAATGGCTATTTAAGCTTCTCCTTTTGGCAGATCACATCAAAACGTTAAAGACATTGGTGGTATTCTGCAAAAGAGATAGTAAGAGGAGAGCATGGTGGTGAAGGAGCAGTGAACAGGCAGCACAGTAGTGTAGGCAGACCATATACCCACATCTTTGCTGATGAACCATGGGGATTGTTCTTGCCCTGCCAGCAGGATCCTTCTCGTGGAGGCTTATTGCACCTCTGCCATCGGCCTACAAAATCTTTCCCTTGATAGAAAATGAGCTGCGATTTTACTTCTCTGGCTTACCTTTTATTAAAAAAAATGAAATTTTTCAGCATGGAACTAAAAAAAGAAAGAAGAGTGTATATCATAATAATTTGAAGGTTTTCCCCCCTTGAGTGGTCACAATTTTCTGGATAGATAGTGCACTTCAAACAGATGTGTGTGTGGCAAGTGTGTTTTGTGTTTGCACAAAAACTCACTTGATTGATCTGTTAGTTCAGAGTGACATTTTAAGTGCATTATGGTTTGGTTTTTGCTTTTTTTCTGGGGAAAGGCTGAAATACCTCAATACAGTTCTACTTTTCATTGTGGTTTTATCAAATAGTGAATTTAGGGGAAAGCTCTTGAGTATGTTTTATAGTACTGTCATGAAATGCCAGTGCGTTTTTTCTTTATTGCTAACATTTGTTGGGTGATGACAGGTTATCAAACACTACAGAGCTGTTTAACACCTTGGAAGAAGACGATAAAGAAACTTGTGACACTTGCTTAACAAGAAGCACAGTGTGTTTTGGGAAATCTGTCAGTGAGAAGACGGGCCTGTAAAGATGTCAGGCCTGTTGTGACCTTTACGCCCCTTGTCTGTATTCCAGTGTTTCAGCTTTGCGAGTGAGTCCATGTTTGGTACTTGAATTGAAAGTAGACATTGTATAACCTGGAAAGGATACGAATAGGTTTCAGAAATGTTTTGTTGTGCAATGGAAAAAAACCCCATTTTTTTGTAACCTCTGCAACTGCACTCAAAAAAATGATTACACTTTCTGTTCATGGCTCCAGAATACTATTAAAGAAAGTAAAAATCTTTTCTTTTTTAAATAAATTATATATGCAGTTATTTTGGAGTGGTCTGTCAAAGTGGTAAATGTTGCATCAAATCCAAGTACTGCTGATGCATGGTCCTGTATGCCTACAGTAATCTGAGCTCCTCTGTAATGGTGTATGACATTCGCTTTGCGTGCTCCGTGCTGTGTTTTATCCAGTATTTGGATAGTATGATATTCTGACCTTGTCTGATTGGTGATCTCATTTGCTGTGAATGTTGCAAGAACAGTAAACAAAGCCTGCAAGAATTGTCAAGCTGCCAAGTTGTATTGTTCTGTATCTTTTCAAGACAAAGCCACAGAAATTTATCTGTCTTGACACCGATGTCTCTTGTATTAAGAAAGCCTTAACTAACTGCTCTTTAGTTCTATGGTCTGCCATCTAAAAATGCCACATCCTATAAAGAGAACAGGTGAAAAGGCTTTTAAGGAGAGGCCTCAGGGAGATGGAAGAAGTTAAAAAAAAAAATAACAGCAGCTAAATTGTCTGAGGGATTCCAAGATTGGCCAGAGTGCATCATAAGAAGAGAGTATGAAACATTTAAATAACGCTTCTGTATTATGATTTATTTAACTATGAATTAAGCCAGCATGTAAACACGTACATTGAGTAGGAGAATATGTTTTTGCATGAATTCCACAGCCATTTACAAATGTCAGCGATTGTGGGAATTCTGAAACAGTTCTGGTTTATTGTGTTTTCCTTTCACTTTCCTCTGTCACTCCTTGAAGAACCTGTAAAAGAGAAATGTTCCACTCTGTGCAAACCGTATGGGGGTTTTGCATCTAACTCCTGTAGACTCTGGAAAATCTGAACCTAAATCTGTATGTAGTTTACTTTCAATAGAATATTCAGTTTGGTTTATTTGGATTATTTAAATTTTATGAGTGAAAGATAAACACTGGGATATAGAACCCTATCTTGATAATGTGACTGTACTTTAATTACTTAAACTGGCTTTTGTAACTACTGATGCTTTTAATGGGAAGTTACTACCGACAGTACACATCTTCAGTATGTATTTATAAACAATGCAAACTTTGAAAGTGAAGGAAGTATACAACAAAGTGGCAGTCTGAATAGAAAGTGTGATTATAGCATACTTTTACTGGGATTTGGGTGTAAGGTCTCTAATTTATTTATAACAAAGTTAATCGTCTTCTAGTTGAACAGTTAAATACTGATGACATCTCTTTTTTTGAGTCGTCTTACGCTTCAGCCAATTGACAGAAGATAAGCTTCTGTACCCATCCCTCCCAGCACTTTCAAAGCGCAGTGGAGCTTATTATAAATGAATGACTCATACATAGGGTGGAACAAATGCACCATTGGTAGCCTACAGAGATAATAACACTGACCTCCGGTCATTTTACAAGAGAACTCTCTCGTGTAGGTCGACTTCCCACTGCTTTAAACCCAACCTAAATAGACTATTCATGGGGAACTGGATTGACAGATTAGAGATTTATATGCACAAATATAGGCATTAGCAGCATGGTCTCTGCACTTTGGGACATGAGAGGTAGTTTAAATATCTGACCACTAAAAGCAGAGGGATATTTTTCTGTAAAGAAGTAGGTTTGTAAACTTCCTGCAGACTTACTGAAATATGTAGAGCAGTCGTAGAAGTCCAACCTTGCAGTCTGTGTTTATGCAGGACTTCAAATAATAGGAAGTTGTTCAGAAATAAGGGTTGTGATAGCACTGCCATTTCATAGATGATGTTGGGGTAGGTGAAAAGAAGACAACTTTAGGTTCTAAGTCACCATATGCTTAAAAATGTATTTTTTGCTTTCTCCCTTTTAGTATGTATGTACATACAAAATGACTAGGCAAGAATAATTTTGTAAAAGTACAAAGTTTAACACTTGTCAAATACTGTCCATTTTAGGAGGATCTTGAGATACTAAATTTAAGCTTTAGAATAGGAAAGTGATAATGTGCACTAGTTCAAATTTTTACACCACATAGTATGATCTAAGTATGTCAAATATGTTCATCTCCCAACTATAAGTGTTAATGCTCATGTAATGTAATTTGTCAGTAGAACTAGTCCACCCGGTGTGTACTAGGAAGAAAGTTAATTTGTGCCCTTCTGCAGAAAGAGATGTGTTCTTCTGCCTAATTTTAACAAAAGGTTGTATTGAAATGAATGATTTCAAATCAGATGACAAATTACTGAAAAGACATTTTTATTGTATAATAGCATTCTCCCACAGAGAAAAGAAAAGCAAAGAAAGAGCAAGAGAGAGCAGGGAAGGGTGTGGGACAGATTCCCCCCCCCCCCCCCCCATTCCCTAGCACTAATTTAAGGAAAAACACATGGAGAGACAAAGGTTGTTATTTGTTTCTTTTGCTGTTCTTTTCATTTCTTTTAAAGGATGAGAATCTTAACAGGTTCTTTCCTTTTTCCTGGGCCTTTTAATACAGAACAGTATGACATGCAGTTAGATCTCTCAAAGAATGTTGTTTTTAGAAATGATGATTCCGATTATATTCTACCTGCAGAATATATATGGCAAGTGCATCAGTGATACTTGATTTACAGAGAGTGAAATAGTAAAAATGTGTTTTGTATAAAATTTGTATTGAAAGAAAGTTGTGAAATTATGAAAGGAAGTTTCAGTCCAAATGTATATATACCAGCCTGACCCCCTTAATCAGGCCTTACGTGGGATATAAGAATTTTTTACTAGATCTCATAATATAAGCTACTATGATATATTTTCAGGCCTTACGTGGGATATAAGAATTTTTACTAGATCTTATAATGTAAGCTACTGTGATATATTTTCAAGATGTTAATTATCTGAATCTGTTTTGATACTATAGTTTTCAACTTTTACTGAAAGCACTGAAACTATTTCTTGTTTTTTAACTGTTTCTGTGCTATGAAATGTTCATTTAACCTCCAAAAAAATCATTCTTGTTGTTTAGTAATACAGTATATATCTATATATGTATTTGAAAATAAATAGTTCTTTTTCTCACTAAAGATGATCAGTTGATGTTGGCAATGACATTCGATTACTTGGTTCAGGAGGCTTTTTTTGAGACTCACATCCAGAGATCTTTACTTGGTCACACCTCCCACAGGACAAATCCAGCACAGCAATTTCCTGGGGCTCTACTTACAAGGTCTTCATCCAGCATTAACTGCCTTCAAGTTGAAGATTTTGAAACTGGGCTCCAACCCTGCAGTGATTTTTGATTTGGAAGCTGCAGGAGACAGCTGCAGAAAACCACATTCATTCTTTGTGACTGCTTAATCATAGAGGTTTTTACTAAACCACATTAGGTAGGGTAATGTCAGTTTTTATACAAAATTTGTATTTCAAGTCTAGTTGTCTTTTCCCATATCTGGGCTTTTTAAAAGTAACATAAAGAAGAAACTGGTGCCTGGGAGAGACAGAACTTTTTTAGTTGTTATTTCTGCTGCACTATCTATGTAAACTGACATCTGCTTATGCAGAAATGCACAATTCTCAAATATGCTCATTTCTCTTGCTTTTTAAATGCCACTTGCTTAAACTCTGTTTTTAAAGTGCTATAAGCTTGGAGAGCCTTTTGATTCTTCAAATATGTGGATTAGGCTTAACCTTTGTCATGACTTTTACTAGCATTTACAAGGATGTGCCTTTGATTGTTAGAGGGAATTGCCATGAAGAGGCAGAAAAGAAGCACAAACATTTGGCATCTTCTGCTTCCGGACAGAATCACAGAATCACAGAATGGTAGGGGTTGGAAGGGACCTCTGTGGGTCATCTAGTCCAACCCCTCTGCCTAAGCAGGGTCACCTACAGTAGGCTGCAGAGGACCTTGTCTAGGCGGGTCTTGAATATCTCCAGAGAAGGAGACTCCAAAACCTCCCTGGGCAGCCTGTTCCAGTGCTCCGTCACCCTCAGAGTGAAGAAGTTCTTCCTCATGTTCAGATGGAACTTCCTGTGCTTCAATTTGTGCCCATTGCCCCTTGTCCTGTCATTGGGCACTACTGAAAAGAGCTTGGCCCCATCCTCCTGACACCCACCCTTCAGATATTTGTAAGATATTTGTAAGATATTCAGATATTTGTAAGTATATATTAGGTCCCCACATTAGGTCCTCCACATCTCACCTCATTGTTCAGCTTCCATCCTGAAACATCATTTCCCTGGGAAAACTTATCTGCCATCCTTTGGGTTTAGTAGTCCATTCAGATAAATAGAGGTAACTTTCCCTCCATAACAGACGAATTTGGGAAGAATTTTTCTTTAAAATCTATAAGGTGTAGTTGGATCTAAATGCAGACTTAAAATTTTACATCTATATCTATTCATGTTTTTACTGCGTCACAAAATATTACTTTTACATTAGCAGCGAACATAGGGTATGCCACACTGAGAAAATCGTGGCTTGACACAGATGCTGAAATGTGTTTGGGACTGCTGCCTCTCTTTGAGCTACTGAAACGGTGAAGAAGAGCTGTTCATCTTGGTGAATACTTTAGTTCTTATGAGCTTTTTGTCTGTTTGTTTCTTTAACATTACACCATATTTTAACACTTTTTTGTGCCTAAAATCTAGTTTGACAGAGTCATCCTGATTTTAATTTTTTGGTTTACAGTTTATGTTTCTATAAAGTACGGCCGGTCAAGCTTATGTTCAAAATGGCCATGTTTGCTCTTGAACATAAGTGAGCGTCCAAAATAATATCAACCGTCAGGATACCTTGAGAGACATTTGTTTTTTAGGAATTTAAAAAGAATGTGCAGTGAGAGGTTCCAATGGAAAGCTAGACATCTGTTAAAGGAGATTTGTGATCATCCATAATAAATTTCTCCACTTGGGCCCCAATTTAGAGACACTTGTACATACTTTCTCTATTACATTTTTCAGGTAAAATCGAGTCCCTAAGGAAGTCAGTGTAATTTTCTCTGAAATTGTCAGTGTGGAAAGGAACAGCACTGAAGTTCATTGAACTGGGAGTACCATCATTGCAGATAGTGTAATTCTGAAACATTGTGCACTTGGCCAACCCTTAAAATGCAGCAGTTATGTAGCTTGTTATGACAGTATTGTTTAATTTTTCTCTAGTGTTGCTTCTGTTCAGAAGGTTATGGTGAAACAGATATTCTGTGAAGGCTTAGCATGTTGGTAATTGCAGTTACCTTTAGTCTTTATATTGTGGTGTAGTCATTTGTTGAATCATTTTTATTTGTGTGGGAAACTTATCAGGCCATGAAATTATTTCCTACAAAGCTTTTGTGCGTGTAGTTCTATGGGATCCTGATGTAATCGGAGCATGAGCCTGCTGCTGTAGTATAAATGTAGTATAAATGGATGTATAATAACTGCACCCTTTGCTTTGCTTTGAGCAGAGGGATGGGACTAAGTGATCTCTGGAGGTTGCTTCCAACTTCAGCCATTCTGTGATAGAGATAGAGGTATCATCATGAAGTAATATACCAAGAAAAAAATAGACCTTCTGATTGTTTGTAGTGTGTGCTTCTTTGGACAATATGTTTCTTACCAGCCAAACCAGGTGTTTTAAGATGCAAAACTGAAAAGGGGAGATACAAAACATGAAGCACAAAAGGAAGAGTTGGCAGATACTGTCTTCGTTATCCAACATAAAATTGTCTGTTTCCTTTGAAATGCAGATTTTGTTTAAAAGAGGAGAAAGAAGAGAAGCAGCACTTGATTCACATTCAGGTTGATGTGCTATTTTGATGAAATGCCTTAGAGGAGGGGTATGTGCTAATTTTAGGCTTACACAAGCTGTCTCTTGAGCTGCGAGAAAGTATCATTGCTTAATTTTTAGCAATTTTCATTACTGAGGGTTATTACAGATAGGACTGATGGTTAGTTGGCCACTATAATTGCAGCTGACTTTATTCACAAGGGGGACACTACTTCTTAATTCACAATTATAAGAGGACATCAGAAAAAATAGACATTTTTCAAAATTGAGTTGTGGTGTGACCATATTGTCATTAGATAGAGTTATGCCAGTGTTTAATTTGGGACAGTAGCTAAGCTGGCTAAATAGTTTCTTTGGGTTTTTTACTTACGTTCACTCTTATTGCTGGTAAGAGGAGGAAACCAGGCTGCTATAAGTCAGTGGATGAGAATTATATCAACCCCTTTTTCTCCTCTTCTTTGGAGCCTGCAATTTGCCTTCATCCCCTCTGCTCTTACTGTTCCTCAAGTTCAGTTGGTTGAGCTTTCTTGTGGTGAGCATTCATGTAATGATCGTTCAGAGTTCAAGTTAGTGCATTGCTAATTAGGTAAATTCTCTGACTAGCACAATACATATATTTCCTTCAAGCTGGGCTGCAGGTTTTGTCTGTGTACTACACTCTTTTTTTTTGGTTCTTACAGTACCACTGAAGATGTTGTCCCCAGCTGTTTATCCCTTCTTCCCTCTCCCCAGTATCCTTGGGGTTGCTACTTCTCCACTCTGCTACTCCAGTAAGCACATCCGGATCTGCTTCGGTCAAAACAAGTCAAGCTGGACAAATTTACGTTTTTTGCTAATCAGCCTCATTTGAACTGAAGAAAGTCACAGGCCCACGTGCCTGAGGAGACCTCCGGGTGCAGTGTTCTCTGGTGTGAAGGGAGCACAGCAGAAGACAGAGGTGGGAAATGGGGATCGTCACAGCAAGCTCTGAGCATAGTGCTTAAGGCTTGGGGGTATCTTTGCTGTCATCCAGGGACAGAAAGTGATTTTAAATGGTGAATTTCTTATAGGGGACTGTAACTCAGATAGGAGCAAGATTCTTTGGATTTAACTGGTGCTGAGAAACACATGTTCTTATCTCTGATATACTTTAAGTAGTCTTGGGAAATTCTGTGTCCTTTCCCTTCTATAACTTCCTGATCTGTAGAATAGAATGGTATGTACCTCCCATGAACTTTGCTGGCAATAGTTTTTCAGGGTTAATAAAATACGTATGTATCACTAGGTCTGCAGTTGTTCTGAAAAACATTTCTGTTCTGTAAGTTTAGCAGTACATACATGGGTTTATCTAAGGATTTAAATTTTTCTTGAGAAGAAAGCTGTAATATTGCTTGAAATTAAAATATCACTTGTCTCCTACAGCTGTCTTTGTAGAATGAAGTATTTCAGTAAATGTAGGAAACATTTGCTGACCCATGTCTTTGCTGGTGTCTGCACCAACTCAAATCTAAGTGTTATGATTTTATGTAAATCAACGATGAGAGATGGAGAAGAAAGAAATATGAGTATATGACGCATTAACAGAATAGCAAGCAAGGGCAGCTCTGGTGGAAGGGAGGCTTGCTTTCTTGTGAAATTTTAGTCCTAGTTTTATATTTCTTTTTTTTTTTTTCATCTAACAACAAGATAGGGAAGTTATTTTTAGGATACACATTCAGGCATGTAGGTTGCTTGGTCACTAGTGTCTACTGGGATAATATCACTGAATTGTATAATCATTTTTCATGACATCTGATCTCAGTACTACAAAGAAAGAGTAGCGAATAATGCAGTGATGAAAACTACTCATTATATTCTCTACCAAGGAAACCATTAACCCTTTTCACAGATTCTTCTAGTTACAACTATGTGTTGATTGCACTTCTTTGTGCTAAGTAGCAAAAGGATTATACTGTGTAAGTGTAAATGGCTTTACCAAAGTGGAAAAATTACTGGGATATTTATGGAAGAATCGATGTGTCATAATGTAATATAGGTTCCCTTTGGCTAGACTTACGTTTTGGATTATTTCTGATCTTTTTCATTTCTTTCGGATGATAACTGACACCATGATAAACTGATAGGTGTGAAATATTTCTGCCATATTTGGCTCCCTATTTCCAGCACCACGGATAGATAGATAAAGAGCTGGATTCTTCTTACATGTCAGAAACTACTCTAACAGATTGTTTTAAATTAGTGTCCTCTAAAGATAATAATGGTAGATGGAACATTTTAGCTTTATTAATATATATGGGTCTGTCGTGAACATTTACTATGTTGATTGTAGTAAACTCCTACGTGGCTAGCAATAGAGAGTAAACTCTTAGCAACGTACTGGTGTAATGCCTTGGGATAACAGTTTGCATAATGGAGCAGTAAAATGATGAGTAAATAGGTGGCCTAACTATTATTTTCCGTACTTCTTGCGCCTCCGTTTAACTCCTTGCTATCCTACTAGCACAGTTTAGTCTTTCCAGAAATGTTCAGAAGTTATTACAGAGTTAAGCACAAGATCTATTATATGCATGTACTCGCTTTGAAGTCAGACTAACTTAGAGTTTCTTGTTAAAGCAAGTATTGTATGCAGACCTGATATATAATGTCGTAAAAGATATTTTTAATGCTATGGAGGACTTCAGAACTAAAATTAAATCTATTGTCAATCTCTAATTAGAAATCCCTATTTTGTTATATACATTTCTTGTTATATACATTTAAAAATCTAAATTTGCATGTAACCATGAGACTTTGGCACTTTAATGTAATTAGGTTCGTGCTGATGAGCTTTCAGAACTAGTGTTAGCATATCCCAGGTGGGTTAGAGTGCAACATCTCAACATTTGTCCCAAAGACAGGAAGCAAGAAGAAAGAAGAGGAGAGCAGAATTCTAGTTTCCTCTTCTGAATCAACAGGATTCAGAAACTTTAATACTGGTAAATATTAATATCAGGGTTTGTTGAGTAAGGAAGAGTGAACATGTGTCCTTTTCTGGAGTCTCTTTTGAGAAGCAGGTAGCCAGTATGAGGGAGGCAGAGCAACCAAAACCCGCATCAGCTTTCATTTTGCTGCTGCAAAAGCAACATCATTCACGATATGACCATCAAAGCAGTATAGCCACAAAAAGAACCTCTCAAAGAGCTTCAGGAACACGAAGCTAATGCATTTATGCATCACACCAGTATTTCTCCATGTTTATATGCAGAATCAGAACTAAAAAGTCATGTCTCATCTCCTCACTTACTCTATCCCTTTCTTTGGCTAAAGGTGCCACATGCTGCTGTGTAAGTCATCTCAGTGTTCTTAGTGATGGTAGTTGAAGTTCGATGACAGAGGTGTGGTTATGATAATATTTATTTCCTACATTGTGATCCAGAATATAAAAGATAATAATCTGGCTCATAGGAAATCCAATGCTTTACCTTTTCTTATTCTGTGAAACTAAAAATTCTATTCTGTTTTATGTTGCTCTTCTGTAACTTTTTTTCAGCTTCAGTAACAAAATGGCTTTAATTTTCTTGTTTAAATCATATGTAAGAGACAGAAGAGTGACAGGGTGGGTCTGAGACAAATTTAATTTCATGTTGTGACTGAATAATTTCATACCAAAGCATCTAGTGTGTCAGCTGAGCGTGGGAAAAAATCACAGCTAACTTTTTTTTGTATGTGCAGGGTGTGGGGATGGCGGAAACATTTGGATAAACCCATAATGATCATACTTCTAATTTTATTTGAAAGAAATACAGGTCTGGTTGGACATTCTGTCAATCATTCCTATGTGTCTTACAACTACAGTGAGGAAAAGATTGCCATCAGAAGCCATATGTAGCAGCTTTTTTGCTTTTGGGGTTGGCATAGAAGGGTGGTTACATAACCTGCAAAGTTGTCTGCCAGGTCTTTGATCTGTGGATCTTGCTTTTTCCTAGATGGCATGTCTCCTAAAATCATGACAGTATGCAAAACATATTGTATGGCTCAGAAAATGAGAGGTGAAATTAGTAAAAGTATTATTTCTGTCTCAGAGAATTTTTACTAAAATTGGCTTCAAAATTCCTTTACATGATTTCCCGTGGATTTTCACTCAGCAGACTGAATTATCACAACACGGGTGGCCTACCTGACAAAAATATGCAAGATGGCAAACAAACATGAAATAAAAATACAGATGAAACCTATGTGCCCCCTGATGCACAAAAAAAGGCTGTGGCTGTGAAATACAGTTACAGCTTTAAGGTTTCAGGGAAAAGTTCTTGCTGTGTCCTAAATCCCCAATGGACTAGGATGTTACATGAATTTGTTCTCATGGCTGAGATAATACCCGAATGTGTTTCAACATGATCAGGAACTTACTTGGAACACTTCTACTCTTCAGGACAAAATACTTTATCTGGGAACTGTACAGAAGGCGGTCTTCTGCTGTCTTGTTCCCCGTGTGGAACCAGTGCTCTTCTGTAGGAACAGAGAGTCTTGTTGTAGGCACACATAAGCAGATACGTGTCTAGGCATTCATTTTCCTTGTTGCAGCATGGTTCTGTTGCCTGAAAATGTTAGATTCTCTGCGCCATGTAAATATTGTTAGCAGGCTCTTGCAACTGGCCAGATACAGTTGCAGAAGCTGGTAGGTAGCAGCCCTGCGCTGCAGGTGTGTCAGATGGTGGGGATCAAGCCAGAGGAGTAGGTTCCAGGGGAAAGGGGGACGGAGAGAGGACTTAAGGTGAAGGCCAAAATGATGAGCATCTCTTTTGTCGTAGTAGACTTGGCAGGTCCATTATTTTGTGCTTCTCTGCTCCTCTTCTCCAATGCAAAAGAAGGGAAGACATACATATTGCCCAAATCATGAACAGACCTCAGAGGCAAAATCACATTTTAAATTCTGTGACAATATTTTAGAAGTTTCTTTAGCACTTTTAGAGAAGTGCAGTGTGGTGCAGAAATGCTGATACCACATATGACTTCCATCATATGATGTCTGTGTATTTCAGACTTCCAAAGAACCAAATACAGGAAAAAAAAAACTGGTGTGGGTGTGCTTTTCTTTTTCTGTAATAGGAAAGTATTGTTCTTTTTTTTTAAATATCATTATTTGTTATGTACCATAAATCCTCATAAAAATATAATTGCATGTAACTTATGCACATTCAGTACTAGATGTTGCACACAACTCAACTATGTAATTAATCAATGAATCAGCCTGATTTTTTTCTGCATCTGTTGTTGGAGTAAACATACTGCAGCAGCTATACTTATAATCTGTACATATGTACAGACAAACATTGTGAAGAGGAGGCTGGTGTGTTTCAAATTGAATAAGAGATTATTTTTCTCAACATCTTTTCCTGTTTATTAAACCATAAGGACATTACATCATTTGGAGTCAAAGTAAAGAACTGTTGTAAATATAGATTAAGATTTCATCAGATATTAGCAATAAGCCTAGTCTAAATTGATTGTCTGGGAATAATTCCAATTTTTATCACATCATACATCCATTTTAGAATGTTTCACTGAAAACTAACAGGAAACAAGAAAATGTAAACTCATAAGTTAAGTTTTCATCAGATCTTGGAATTTTTAAGTGCCAAGTGTTTTGCATGCTCGGAATCCATTGACTAAAATCCTTTCTGAATTACAAATTATTTTCGGCTTGAAAGCCTGTTGTTAGGGAAGTGCAGGCTGTGAATGCTAATTTGGATCTGCTTATAGCAATTAAGAACTGTCATTTGAGCTGGTTACATTTTCTTTGAACAATTCTTTTTATGTATGTGTGAATGCAACACCTATGAGCTATGCTAATGAAGTTAATATCAAGTTTAACAAACAAGGTTAGTAATTAGACACAATATTTTTGAAACTGATAAAAAGCTCTAGAAAACTGGTTGTGGAGAAATTAGTGTCTTCTGTTTTGTAGAAAAGCTTCAGGAGACACATTTCACTGTAAAATCCTGTGCAATAATTTGGCTGCTCTTTCAAAGTGATAAACAAGAACTACTAGGATAGATTAATAAAATCACCACTTTGTAGACATTTTTATGATAAATTGTAAACATTTTCATACAAAGTTTATTACTATAAATTGCTGAAGTTCAGTAAACAAAGTTTTTAATTTTTTTTGTTTTGACATTGCACGGAAAACTGCAGAAACAACGATTTACTAATTTTCCATTGATGAAAAATGAGTTAAGGAAATGGTAGGACAGAATTGCAACTTTTCTTCAAAAGGTAAGGTGCTTCACACCTTGAGTAAACAGAAATATATAAAGATGTTTTAAACAATGTAAAACTTTTAGTTTGTAAGTTAATGATAAAAAATACAAACTTGGATAAATATTTACAAAAATGTATGCATTCAAACGACAGAGATGGTAAACACATGGGAGAAAAAGGCCTTTTATGATTAACATTCTCAGTTTTCAACTATATTGATATAACGTACATGATATGATCACAGATTATCTTTCAAGACTCAAAGCAATTATAGTCTATTGAAAGCCTGCTGAAGTAAATGCAGAGGTATCATTGACTTCAGTTGACTTTGATTTGAAGCATTGTTGGCTACTTCTAATTATTGTTTTCAGTTTTAAAAATCCTATTTCTTATAATAGAAATTTCAGAATGCAATTCCTTGCCCTTCTTGTGAGTAGTTTTCATTATTATTAATTTGGCCAATATTTTATCTTCATTTCTACCATTTTCAGTTTTTCAGAGATTGGTGAAGACCTGTTCATTTGCATTTTTACTGTCTACCAAAAATCTCAGTTTCAGGAAAGATAAGAAATATTTATCTTTCTCCTCCGGCCTGGATTCTTCATGTTGCTGAGAAGCAGTTGAGAAGCCCCTGAGCTTTTTCAAGGATAATTTCTCCAGAATAGGCACTGCAGAAAGTTACATGCAGCAAGACTTGTGAACGTCCAAAGGAAACCGTGTAGTGGCAATAGAAGGTGAGACATTCTAGAGTGTGAAAAGTCAAGGGCAGTATGCAGCTCTGCTGAAATCTGGGAATGCTTGCTGCAGGCGGCTAGAAGCCCAGAATTGCAACCTGGTAAATTCTTCAACTCCCATAACCTGTTGCTTTATGAAAGGAAATGGGAGGTTAGGAAAAATGTTTTACTCTGCTTCTTAAGACCTATGCCAGTTTGACAGTGAAGTAAGAAGGTCAGAATATATGATTGCAAGTAGTATTGTGCAGCGTGAATGTATATAACCTTTCTGCCCGAATTAGTAGCAAATTATCTCTGTCAAAGATGATTTAATGACCAAACTTTAATTTCAGTGTGAGAATTTGGTCACATAGAGCAGCATGGTGACATAACTATCTTCCTTGTGAGTATGTTTTCTAATGCTCAGGTCGTTCAGAATTATGTCTCTGTATATACGACCTTGAACAGAAATAGGGCAAAGAAGGTTTTATTGTTTTAGAATGCAATAGTCCTTTCTTTGGGGATCATGGGAACAGTTCACATCTTCTGAATGCAGAAGTAGAAGGAAAAAACAAACATACATTAACACTTTATCTTTTTTTATTTGGTAGTCACTTTAATATCCCAAAGTTTTTTCAGTTTAGTAAAAGGATGAGGAAAAAGGAAATTTTCAAAACAGAGTGTGTTTTGGGACGGGCTGGCCGTAAGGCTGTTTTATGTGTTGGCTGACATGGCAAGGGGCGGTCTTCCCCCAGCCACTTCTTCCATCCCACTACCTTATGTTTACTTTGCAGCGAGCAAGGTCAGCTCACACCTGGCCGAAAACTTCTCAGCGTGGAGGAGATGAGCAGAGGGAGAGTTTTCAGTGTTGCCAGCCTTAAAGTGTGTTCACTCCTTCACTTGAAGTGCCAAAGAGCGAACACAATGGGTAGCTCAGAGCAGGAGGGCAGAACCAGGACATGTGCCCATAGCTGATTTGGTTTCTGCTGTTCTTGGAGACCCACCTGCTGATCTCTGCAAAGTGCTCGATCGCTCTCGTTATAAAGGGCAATGGGACTTGAGTCTCCTCTCACTTGTACTGCTTAACAGCAGTGGGGGAAGGAGGGAAGGATGCCATTTCTCGACTGCATCTTGTCTGGTTCTTTTGTATGCCTCTCAGTTAACCTTCACTGATTGCTTTGTAAAGACACCATCTCTAATTTCCAAACTGGATCCAATTAGTTGGAAAACACTATTGTTCTGGTTTTGTATCACTTGATTTGTGCGTGGTTTGAATGGGTCTACGAGAAGCAGTGCACTGGAAGGTGAAGCCCACTACAGGTCTTGTATTGTGCATAATCTGCATAAATTTGAATAAAGCTTTTGTAAGACACTGGCATAAATCCAGGGGTTGAGGGTGGTGGAACAAAACAGAAAACACCCCTGAAAAGCCTTAGGATATACAGATCCTCAAGCAGATTTATGTGTAGGGAGAGGATGGTGAGTATTTTGGACTGATGAAGTGTTCCTTCTGTAAACTTGGGAAGTAGATGCCACTTTAGTCTGCTTCTGTTTTCTTATGTTTTGAAGTCACTGTTTCAAACATCAAATATCCTTATCTTCGATACTGTATATTGTGTTATAGTAGTTAAAGTGATCCTTTTAAAGGTATAATTCTACTTTTTAAAAAATAAATCTGACTGTAAGAAGGTATGTTATTTAGAAAAATCGGTAAAATACTTTGATGCAGTGTTTTGGTTTGGCCTGGATAAATGCCAGGTGCCCACCAAAACCGCTCTATCACTCCCCCTCCTCAGCTGGACAGGGGAGAGGAAATATGATGAAAGGCTTGAGGGTCGAGACAAGGACAGGGAGAGATCACTCACCAGTTACTGTCACGGACAAAACAGACTGAACTTGGGGAGAAAAGGGAGTTTAATTCATCACCAATCAAATCAGAATAGGGTAATGAGAAATAAAACTAGATCTTAAAACGCCTTCACCCCACCCCCCCTTCTTCCTGGGCTCAGCTTCACTCCCATTTCTCTCCTTCCTCACCCCAAGTGGTGCAGGGGGACGGGGAATGGGGGTTATGGTCAGTTCATCACATGTCTCTGCCGCTCTTTCCTCCTCAGGGGGAGGACTCCTCACACTCTGCCCCTGCTCCAGTGTGAGGTTCCTCTCACAGGAGACAGTTCTCCACAAACTTCTCCAACGTGAGTCTTTCCCAAGGGCTGCAGTTCTTCATGAACTGCCCCAGTGTGGGTCCGTTCCCACAGGGTGCAGTCCTTCAGGAGCAGGCTGCTCCAGTGTGGGTCCCCCACGGGGTCACAAACCCTGCCAGCAAACCTGCTCCGGTGTGGGCTCTTCCCTCCATGGGTCTGGAAGTCCTGGGAGGAGCCTGCTCCAGCGTGGGCTCCCCGTGGGGTCACAGCTTCCTTCAGGCATCCACCTGCTCCGGCGTGGGGTCCCTTCCATGGGCTGCAGGTTGATATCTGCTCCACCGTGGACCTCCGTGGGCTGCAGGGGGACAGCCTGCCTCACTGCGGTCTTTTATCACGAGCTGCAAGGGCAGGCTCTCTGCTCCAGCATCTCAAGCACCTCCTCCCCCTCCTTCTTCACTGACGTTGGTGTCTGCAGAGTTGTTTCTTTCACATCATCTCACTCCTCTCTCTTCACTGCCGTTTCACTGCAGTTTTTTTTTCTTCCCCTTCTTAAATATGTTATCACAGAGGTGCTACCACCATCGCTGATGGGCTTGGCCTTGGCTAGCAGGTGGGTCCATCTTAGAGCCAGCTGGCACTGGCTTTATCAGACATGGGGGAAGCTTCTGGCAGCTTCTCACAGAATCCACCCCTACAGCCCCTCTGCTACCAAAGCGTTGCCACGCAAAGCCATAACGTGGAGGGAATAGCTGCTGGAGAGCCATGTAGCAAATGTTATGATTGATCGTCCTTCCTGGAGGTAACTGGAGCAGTTTGGATTATTAGTGTTGCAAATAACAAACTTCAGAGTACTCTTTCTTTCTTCTGAGGTATTACATGGAGTTTTGCAGAGTACATGAAATTTAGTCCTACTTTTGCAGTGGGAAATGGCAAAATGTGCCAAACAAGTCCATGAAGCAAATAAAATAAAGCTGTTAAATGAAAGCTTTAGCTTATAGTATTTGGAGGGCAAGTCAGCTATTTGAGAACAGTTAGTGGCAATAAATTAGTTCAGAATGTGTTACAGATGGAGCCAGCATGTTTTTTCTCTTCAGCTTCTTGGGTTGGATTTGTGCCTGGAGAGATACGGTGACATTTTTCAAGAACTGAGTTATAATGATTTTTGGCTAGATTTCTTCTTCTCTTTTAAAAAATACTTTGTCTTAACACCTCACCTTTGTTATGCTGTTTTCAGATCCAGGAGAGGAGGAAAATATAAAATATATCAGCAGCTAGTTTGGCAGTATAGATTGGTGTGGTAGAGCTTTTTGATACTCCCCTAGCAAAATACTTGTAGGGGTGCGATTATAAAGGCATAAAGGGGCTTTTACAGTCACAGAATAGTTTGACTTAACTGCAATAGGCTGTATCTTGAAGAACACGTTGTATGATGCTGTAAGCGAAATCTAAATTAGAATGATTTTTTACTTACCAGGAGTCTTAGTAAGCAAAGCAAAGCCTGACATACACTCAGGAAGTATATTTCACTTCAAGAAGTTTCAACTCAAGAAGTTTCTAACACGGATGAAGTCCATCTTTGCCTACAGTGTTGCCCCTTTTCTGGAGAGGCTTTTGTGTCTAAAGTGCCTTAGTAGAGCCATCTGTGTTGGTTATCTTTAGGCCTGGAAAGGATTTCAGTAGTTACACTGAACAAGAAAAGGATGCATGAAAGGACTGAGGAAGAAGTAAGTCAATCAACTGTAACAGCCACAATTTAGAAGAATATCTTTTTCAAGCTGCCTTTTAATGTCTGAAGGAAAATTGTATTCATAATAGAAAAGAACTGAAGAAAACATCATTTGAGATTAATTTCTTAAAAATGCAGGTACGGATTAATTTAAGAGGTTAAAATTTAAAAGGATGTCCATGTATTGGACAACAAACTGTGACAGCTCTTGTTACTGTTGCCTTTTTTAAGAATATGAATGGAAAGATAGTTTATGGAAGTGGCTTGGCCAAAGTGTTGTTCCAGAATTTGTGCCAAATACAGAAATTATTCTTAAGATACTTTGGGCCAAACTATGTCTCCTTGGTTGTCTGGGTGGCTTCTGTTGATTTTAATGAACATTGCATACGTTAATTCAAGCACAAAATTGGCCCTATGATACTAAGTCACTGAGGTTAAACCATAAAACAGGTCATTCCTGTATTAATGTGTAAGCAAAGTTTAGGATACTTGAAGAATATGTTAGATGCATGCAAACTTTTACAGCCATTCCATTAGGCAATAGTAAAACACAGGAGGGAGGTATATTTCTTCACAGTCAGACATTATTAAGATGCTTTTAATAGTCAAATCCTGAAATAGTCTTCATTCTGTTATGTATAAAAAACACTGTACAAGAAATTTTACACTATTCCTAAAAAAGGGTAGATTTTGTGATTTGATTTGTAACAATTGGCATTTACAATAAAGACTATATGTCTATTTTATGTTACAAGTAATTCTGTAAACAGTTTCAGTATCCTAGCAGTTTTGCCACGGGGCAATAGTAATTTTACACTGTGGTAGAAAAATTTTATCTAACTATCTTGTGGAGGCTAGGGAAAAGAGAGAATTGTTTTTATATTATACAGCGTCAATTGTTGCATTTGTTCAGATAAATATAGGATGGTTACCCCAAGGTGCTTACATGTTAATCTCTAGCCACTTGCCTAAAGAAATACTGAGGAAAATATAAAATTACCAAGACAGTTTGTTTGAATAAGCAAAAAATAGTGCCTTGGTGGTTTCATGCATAGACCTAAACATATCTGAAGTGTTACAACAATTGAAAATTATATAAATTTAAATTGGGTTGAGGGAGTAAAATTATATGTAACAAATGTGACTGGCAGTGAAACAAACCAAATTATATCTTATGTCTTGTTCAGAAGTCTCTTCGTGAGTTCTTTTCTATCTACTTTTATGACTGAGTGTTGTTACATTTAAGAACTGGAATACAGCCACGAGATTATAAATGCCTGCCTGCAAAACTTGTTGCAGAACTATTCTGTTTCCAGGAATATTCTGGAACATTACAGTTTTGGGGTAAGAAAGGGTTACTCAATATGATGATCGCGCCATGCCAATCAAATTAACAATGCTTTGACCAGTTGTGAGACTTGAGATTCAAACACCTGAATTTTGGATTCTATACTATTTATACGTGATGGAGGTATCCAGGCTCCCTCTGTTGTCGATAGGGATCAAGTTAGTACAATCAGTAATCTCCAGAGAGCTACTTATCTCACCCTGTAGGAGACACCTGTGTTTAGTCCATCGAGTGGTCCTCCACATGCCATTGACTGTATTGACCAGGTCTCCATCAGCTAGTGGGAAACTGAGTCCCTGTCCCACGTGTAGCCATGCAGCTTTAATATCTGAAGCTGAATCCCACAGAAGGGCTGTATTGTTAGTCCACATGTGAGCACCTAGTTCTATTTGAGCTTCTGCAGAGTCCTGGAGACATCCATGTGGGGCTGGCAGATGTGGCAGATATCTAAGAAAAAAATGTTTGCCTTTTAGGAGTGGTATCTGGAGGTCAATTGCCATACCGTGCCCTATATTGGATATGGGTACCTCTGAATGGGCAACTGTCTTATGTACTTTCTTTCCTGATGTTTGTATTTAAAAGGAGAGTTTAACTCTTAAAAGAAAATCCATAGACATTTCATTAAAAGAGCAGCAGACAGAAAGCTTGAAAATATTGTGACTGAGTGAAAAGCTGCAGTATTTGATTACATGTTAATATACCCTCAAGGATGTAGTGTGATCCTTACAGATGACTTCACACAGAAAGCTTTGCAGGACTGTTTTTTCCCCATCCCCCGCTTTTCTGTTTCCCTCATCCAGTGCCATTCTTTTCCTTCTTCTGTTTGCCTGGAGTCCTCCAACCTGGCATCTTACCCCTACTGCCCAGGCTAACCCTGTCTGTATTGAGATGAGTGGTAAAAAATGACATTCAGTTAGTGCAGCCGCAGCTCCAGAGCACTCAGTGAAGATTTTTCAGGCTTGTCAAGGTTTGCAGTTTACAATGAGAGTAACTACAGAGCAGCTCACAGGTCCATCCTCTCTATACAAACTGAAACATTCTGGTACTCTTAGATAAGACAGGAGTTGCCATGAGATTTAGGATGCCTCTGCGCAACTACAGGGAGTCAGTTCCTGACATTGGTGAACACCTGCAGTCTGTGCTGATTTAATCTAGAATTATGACTTCTGGTTGTGACCCTGTGGCTATACTTCATTAACTAGGGTGCATTGCCTTGCATATATTTACATAAAAAGGCAAGCTGTCCATTTCATCTGTCAGTATACAGAGTGCTATGCAAAACGCTGCTTTACAGGCAGTTGTTCTCTGGGGACTTAATACCAACATGCTTCCATAGTCTTATTCTCCCCGATTCCTCTGAGAGCTTGCTCAAGAGTCCCATTAAGAAGAATGGCAGACAACGAGATGAAGCATTACATATCCCACATTTTCACTTCATGTTTTTTGCTGTGCTATAGCATCACCTTTGTCATAATTATATTTAATTTCATCATCTTAATATCTGCATACTATAATAGGTCACTTTAGGATGACTAGGAGTATATTACTAGAAGTCTTTTGCTTTTTGTATTGTAGTCCATGACTAGAAGGATCAGTATGCTTTAATAATGTCAGAAATCAGTGGATAATTAATCAAAATAGCTTCCAAGCTAAAGTTAAAAAAAAAAAGCTACATATTCAATGACAATCCTAGAATTTAAGGAAAATTTTCCTTGCCCAATTAGCATTCTAAATTTATACTGTAAAGTAATGCAGTGATGCCTGTTTGAGCTGCAGAGGTGAACTACCGCATTCATGAACGCTGCTTTTTAGCAAGGCCTGATGCAATAGGACAAGGAGTAATAGCTTTAAACTAAGGGAGGGTAGATTTAGGCTGGATAGAAGGAAGAAATTTTTTACAGTGAGGGTTGTGAAACGCTGGAACGGATTGTCCAGAGAGGTAGTGGAGGCCTTGTCCCCAGAAACGTTCAAGGTCAGGTTGGACGGGGCTCTGAGCAGCCAGATCTGCTTGAAGATGTCCCTGCTCACTGCAGGGGGGTTGGGCTAGATGACCTCTAAAGGTTCCTTCCAACCCAAAGCATTCTATGGTTCTGTGACTCTATGAAAAGCAGAATTTGTTCCTGGGGCACAGTCCGGACAGCCAAATCACTTTCCCTTCTGCCCTGGAAGTAGAAATGGCCAGTGGTCTAGCCCAGACCTGTTGCCAGGGAAGATGCATCCAGCTTGATTCTTCCAGCACAGGGCTGAGGACTGATTTAACAGTTTATTGCATTCTATGATAGTTTAATCAGAACTATTAATTTATTAACTCAGCTGCCAGTTTGTCCCACCTACCTCTCAACACCCACCGTAATGCCAACCTTTATTACTCAGCCTTGGAGGGAAAATGAGATAGTAGTTGTTTTTATGACGGGATTAAGCTGCTGTAAGCGCAGGCTATCAGTTAAAGAGGTGTTTCCATACTCCTTTCTCCTTCCCTTTCACGCATGTCCCTGACCCAGACAGCTGGTTTTTAAGAAGCTACTGAGCGAGCTGAACAGGGAAGTTTACTCGACTAAAATCTGGTTGCTTTTTCATCTACGATGCCTGTCTCAGCACATTTACATCCAAAGGCGTGCTAGTCCCAGTGCAGGACTGCTCTTCTTCTGGTGGCATTATAGATTCAGATTGACTTATGCCCATCACGTAACCATAACCTAAAAAATACAACAACTGGAGAGAAAACTTATCAAGAAATTTAGCATGTAAGTGCCGTCTTTCTTGCGTGTGTGTAGCACGCATTGAAAAATACTAGGAGGGAAGCCGTTCATTTAATAGCCTTTGAAAGAAATTCCTTTGAAAGAAGATAGCTGTTTTAGGTTACTTTATTTGAATTTTCTAAGGTATTCAGACACTTTATTATTTAAATCACAATCTTTTATTTTTTTTTTTTTTGCAAATAGTATGTGAAACTGTCTAACTTTTACGGTATTATCTAGCAGTCTTTGGTCTATGAATTGCCATGTAAGCTGATAGAATTTTACTAATTTTGGTGTTTCAGTAGACTGTGTTAAGAGACGTGAAGAGATTATTGTGAGAAGGAATCACATTATCTCTTTTTACAAAAGACTCAATGGATACAAAAGAGTTTCTAAACATGGGATGAGAAAAACATTCTTTGTGTAGGGGGAATATATTTCAAGCTAAGATAAGTTTAGAGCACTTCACAGGCTTTCCTGTTAGATTTTGGCATTTTGTTCCTGTTGTACTTGGGATTAACAGAATTGTAACTTCTATTTTTATAGAATGAAGCAATATTTCTTTTCCATATGATGCTGGTACTTTTTAGAAACACCATATTTGTTATTGCTGATCACCGTCACTGTTTTTTTTTGTGAATTTGTTTGCTCTGAAATTAATGCAAATTTATTTTCTTCAAATCCCTTTTTTCTCCTTCCTCTCACCTACACAGATTTGTATCATCAGTCTACTTTAGGGCAATGGCTTTTTCCATTAGAACAACAAGTGTAACTCTGAGTACACTGAAAACTTTCTAGACTTGCTATTATTAGATTGATTGGTTTATCAACGATGCAGGCAGCAGATATATTTAAAAATATTTAGGCCAAGCAATAGAAAGTGAATTATTTGCTTCAGAGTAGGGGATTAATATTTTTTTCAAGACAAACTCCTTTTCGTTTTGCTGTTCTGTTTCCTCCCCCCTTGCCATAACTGCATGAGGAGGCATGCACAGATGCCTGCTGCCAGAGTGTGATACTTAACCTGACCGTCAAACAAGCCTCACAAAGGAAAGCTTTTCAGGTCCCCCAGTGAAACAACCACTGCATTTTATTACGGCGTGAAATTAGAAGTGAAAAGCCTTATGGCTCTTGCTGTTTAGTAATGCGGAATATGTCGTTTCTGATGGTGATGGTAGTGCTGGGAGGGAAATAGAAAGCCAAGGAAGAGAAACAAAGTAACGATTTAGACAAAGAAGGCCCCCCTTTTTTCCCCCCTCATCTCTGATTGTTAGGTGGTCTATAAAACCATAATACTGCGGTGGATACAAGCAAAAAGAACATTTAGTTGCGGCTCTTTCACTCAGAAATGTATGTGTGAATTTGCAGGGTGATGTATAAGGCGAGTCATCTGTTATCAGAAGAGTTCACTAGTTTAACTCATTTATAAAACAGCAACAAAAACCTTGACTTTGCTTGGAGAGAGCAGCGCAGCTCTGACAGACACTTTCAGTTGCATAGCAAGATGGTGTTTATAACAAGACTGTGTGTGGTTATCTGAAGCCGCCTTGTAACAGATTGGAAGGGGAAAGTGCCAGCTTGAGGAGGCTTTCCCTTGTCTGAGATGAAAAGAATCATGTTTTCTCAATGAAAATTCTGTGCATGAATAAAATGTCAAAATATTTATGATCACTTTTATTTTAAAAGTATTATGTAATCACCAAAGCAAATAGTCAACCATTAGGAAATAAAAAGACAGTGTGTGAGAGAGACATTTTATAGCATAAGATGGACTTCTTTCAAAGTTACGCAGCAGCCGATCACTGTCGCTACTGCTGGAAACAAATTGTGTAAGCCCATCTGTGGTTCTGATATTCGGAAGGGAAAAGCTGTTACATTTTGCAGACCCTTACTTTTCACAGTAAATAGTACTGGTTTTCTAACTAGTTTACCTTCTTTGGACCCTATGTGCATAGAAAGGGTGGGAGGGAACAGTGATCTAGAAACAGTAGGGAAGTACAAGTGGAGAGTTTCTGCCATGTTTCTTACTCTCTAGGTTATAGATGCAGTCTTGGAGAAACTTTAAAAGCAGAAAGACAGACTTGACATCACTGATCCGTGATAGATTGGTGGAGCGGATGCAAACAAGACAAATCAGTTTATTGGTAAACTGCACTGTGGGACTGCAGCCTGAAGGAAGAAAGTTCAGACGGAGATGCAAAACTGCTACCGTTTTTTAGTTCAGGTGGTTCATTTCATTATTCATTAGTGTGGTAGCTACACTACCAAAGAGTTTCATATCTAATCAACAGCACAGAAAGAAGCAGGAAGGCACTAAGCGATTAAAGCTATTATCACTATCAGAAAGAAGTCTATTAGAGAAGAGCTTCTTAACCTTTTTAGACTGTATCGCTTCATTTGATTTAAAATAATTTATGCACTTTGCCACAGTATATACCTTGTGTGCACACTAGTGCTCCGAGCTTGACATATTGCCTGGTGCTGCAGTGCTACGCCTTGTATCTTGACAAGTGAAACCTCAGAATGCAGAGATTTAGAATAAGGGCTAGGAAAAGTTTTTAAAAAAGATATCTAATTAGCACTTGATGCAGCACGTAAAAGCAAGGCAATAGCACAATATGGAAGTGGTCTTTGAGGCAACAGTTTGAACAGGGATAACTGGAACAACAATTTTAAGCCCAGAGTTGGTTGGCAGAGGAAACAAAGATGTGAAAAAAGGAGAGCGTGAAAAAGAATATTATCTCTGTAGAAAAGAAGTAGTAGTGGAATAACCTCTTCACTGAGACTTAACCAAAATACTTGTACCCATTTTAAGCATTTCAGAAGAACTTCAGGAGGATGAGGAAGTGCTGCTAGGGCATGCACCTTCAAGGTGAGAGGTCTATGTTTAGGGCTCTCCTCTAGAGAAGAACTCATTGCTTACACAAGACAAAACAGCTTCAGCAGGCGAGACAATGCTCCATCAAATACTTTATGTTTAGGGGATTAATCTTGGATGTAGGAAGTTTAAGTTCAATTCCATGTTTCAAAATCAGGCAAAAGAAGAACTAAAAGTTTTTTTTTGGTGTCTGTGTTAAGCTCTAGGCTATGAGGCAGGAGAAGGGAAGAAAGTACGTGTCCCAGTTTCGTCTGCTAGTACAAAACCCTGTAAACAAACTTTGAAAAGAACTAGTAAGGAATGAACTTATGTTTGGGAGCCAATTTTCTGTTGACATAGATGGCCATGATTTTGATTTGATAACAAAGAACAGAAACATGAAAAGCATCCTAGGATTCTGCTACTGTCCTTTCACACAGACACTTCTGCTGGCAATGACTGATGTGCCAGACGACTAAGACATGCAGATAGATATCAAGCTGTCAGTGTTGAAAGTTATTTTCACTCTAAAAGGATTAAAGTTGAAAATGCTGCATTTTTTCTGCTACAGTGTGATGACATGACTTCTCTCTTTTTTTTAATAGTAATTTACTTTCCGCATATTTTATGTCAAAACAGTTCCTTCATTTTCAACACTTTCAGTGATTCTCACCTTCAGTACATGCACAACTTCTCTGCTAGCTGTAACTTGCTTTTTAATTCTGTGAATAGACCGCAAAGGCTACATGGACTTCCAGAAAATTTGACCTGAAGTTCTTGGCAAGTGTCTTCTGCTTTCTGGTGTTCTAATGCAGGGTGTTGGTGCATATGGAGGTTTGAAAAAGTGGATTTTCAGAGTTGAATGCAGTCCAAACAGCTTTTTTATCCAAATTTTTGAAACAGAGCTTCCATTTTAGAAACAAAGCCTGTAATGCTGCTTTGTGTATGGAAAGGTCTGAACGGACTGAGCCGATACACTGTGACTAGCCCTTTCCCTATCTCTATTCCAGGAAATATTGATACTAATCCAAAGTCATAAGGCTTCCTTTATTTGCTTAGGGTATTGAAGGCATTCAGTAGCTTAGATTGCTAGCACTTAAAATTGTGGTATTGGCATCCCTGATGTCGTCTACTGAAATGAACTAGACAATTAAGAAAAGGAAATTATTTTTTCAAGCTTATGTTTTTGTTAGATATCCAACAATTGCACTTCTGAAAATTTCCTTTACCTTAAGTCCGGACTTGATATTAGCAAGTTTGCATAACTGTGGAGAGCAGTAATTCGTGTCTATGTGTGTGCTTTCAGTCCCTCCACACCCAAGTAAAATAAATACACATCAAATGCAGCTGTTTGCTGTAGCAGTTTAAACTATACTGCTTGACTTTGCAGCCACTGAAGTCTGTCAGAAATGTTCCATGCTGCTCTGAAGTAACCATTCGAATGACCAGACCACTTTCCAAAGTGCTGGTAACAGATAGAAGACAGTTGTACCTGAAACTGCTGTAGTTTGCTTTAGTAACTGTATGTCTAAGCCTTGTAAGAGGCTGAGTAAACAGAGCTGAAATCGAGGATTTGTCCACCTCTCTCCTCAAGTAGCAAAATAGAGCTTCAAAGAAACATGTCAGTATGCTGTCCCTCTCTTACTTATTTGGATATTATTTTGAATAGTAATGTTTTATTTTTTCTGTGTCCTTCAGAATTTGTAATAGGAAGATACTGTAGCTATGTTCTGCATGGTTTGATGAAGAGAAGGTGCTAGTGGTCTGTTATGAGCCACTTACAGTCCCATCTGCAGAAACAATTTACATTTATTGAGACCACCCTGCTTGGAAGTGAAACCAGAAGTAAAATCATTTAATGCTGGTTTTGAAATGTAATTTTAAGTAGTATTTCAGTAGTAACACCATTTTGAGGTGAATAAGGGTTGTTCATATCTTTCGAGAGTTCAGTTCAAGGTGCCAGATAGGGAAGGTTTCACTTTGTAGGTTTATATTTAGCATGTATTTGGAAGATCTCATTTACCATCTTTTTCTTAAAATATAAAAGCAGTGAGAAAAATAGAAAGAATCCAATTCCTGGAAAGTTGTCTAAAACAAGTGATGTATCGTAAGTTCCATATTTTACCTGCAGGTTGTATACATCATCCTACTTAGATAAGAATTATTAAAATAAATCTCAGCTGCATTTGTAATGATGTGTTTTGGATCTATGTTGTACAGCTTTTGCTATTCTTTTCATAACGGATATATGAGATTCTGCAGGAAATAGGGCTTTCGTTGACGAAGACCACCACTGGATGGCTTATATTCCCTCTTACTTTCTGATGTTTGAACTCAAGACAAAATGCCATAACTTAAACCTTAGTACTTTAATGCCAGATTGCTCTGAATGAGGTTGTATGTGAATTAACCAGAGAAGTCTGTTAGGGCATTAGTCTCAGACTAATCCCAACCATCGCAGGTACACCCTTGTGTGATGTGATATGATATCATGTGATGGTGGCCACGTGGTTGTGGTTCCCTATCGCTACCTGTCCCTGCTTGCTCTTGTTGGACCCTGGAGGCTTGTGCTGCAGTGTTTTACTTTAAAACTGAAGAGAACTCGGAATAGTTAAGGCAGCTGTAACTACATCTCCAGTAGAGACACCATTCCCTTGGTTTCAGTGCTAGCCCCACGTTTTGTAGTTACTTTTTTTCTGAGCAGTTGACTTCTGAAAAATACAAAGCATTCATCTGTCCTAAAATATAAGGATATACTGTCTAAATGTGGATTACAAATGAAGGTTTTTTCTTTGTGTATATATAGTTTTATTAATTAGGACTTATCAGTTGTACTTGCAGATCATAGTGAATTCCACATCAGTACCCAGTTCCTTGTCATCTACCCCATCACAGTACACATCAGGATGTCATCAGTACAGAATAACAAAAAATACAGTTTGACAAAAACTAAGAATTGCTCTTAAAAGAGATTTTAAAGACCCAGATCACTCTAACCAAGTAGCACATTCTTCAGTGATCATTTAAAATCTAAGACCTGGCTTTCATTCAAAACCAGCTCTACAATTAGCAATACTTTCAGACAGTATCAGCTGGGTTCCCAGTGTACACGATAATGTCACAGAATAACCCCAACTGTAACTAATTTAATTAAGACTTGATCCTTGAATACAAAATCACTCCTTTTCACCAAATCATGATGCTCACTGACCTACAGGAGAGCAAACAGGCAGGGAGCCTTTCTCTGCCGTTTAACCCATTTGTTTATTCAATTACGAGGGAAATATATTACTAGAGTAATTCTCATGAGAGTCTCTTTAAAATGAACAGAGGAGTAATTCCAGGTAGCCACATGAAACTGCTATTTTACATAAAGGAATACATTTCACAGTTGTTCCTATTAGACTTTTAAAGACACTTAAACATCTCCCACTCTACATTAAATGTAATTGAATTTTAGTAGCTAAAATGTCACCCTGAGTTTCTAGAAAGGTGATGACTAGTGATCCAGTGGTTCGGTCTGCTAATGGGGGAGGAGAGGCAAAAGAGGCAGAGAAGGAAGAGACTGACTCACCTGAAAATGGATCTCACGAAGTGCTCAAAGGCTGCTTGATCAGCATATATCAACCTGCAAGCTAGTATGGCAGCTACCAATTCTGCACCTGAATGCCCCTTCCTGGGCTCACGGATTGTTTTGGCCTGAGGAACTGACTAGTTTGTTAGTGCATCTCTACCTTTAATGGTTTGTTTTAATCAAGACAGACGTGTACAGTGGGTGTCTGACCCAATAGGGTGTACGATCACCTGAAATTGCTCATCCCTGAAGTGCTGCAGTGCCTCATCTTAGGCACTCGATCCCTAGGAAAGGTCCCCACAAACTCGAGTGCAATACCCTGATACCATGAACCACTCACATGGAGAATTACTCACATGGAGCCTCCAAATCTGTCAGACTATGGAGTGTGGGTTTTGGAGTGCATTGAGAATGATCCAGTATGGAAATGCAAAAAGGTTTATTTGAATCATGATTCTGGATTCACTTACCTGCCTCTGTGGGATTCCTCACTCCAAGTGCCTGAAATTCTCACTGCATATAGTTCTCTTTTCCTGAGTTTTTCATTTGGTAATACACATTATGAAACAGAGCAGACCTGTACATTCTGCATGGGTAGACAGCCCATACCTTAGTGCTGGTAAATGATTTAAACTGGACATTAAAAAAAAAAAAGAGCAGGGATCTTTAAAATACTGTATCTAACTTTGGTTTCATAACCAAACACTTTTTTCATTTTAATATGCAAAATTCAAGTGAGCTGCCCTGAATCTATAGAAGGAAAATGCCGATCTTAAAGTTTATGAGGGCATGCATTACTAGAGGAAGTTGAGGGACAAATGTACGAATAGACTTTTATAAAATGATTTGACAGAAATTATGTGCATTCCTCAAGTGTGCAGCCAAAGTCCTTCAGATGGATTAATTGGTCTCATGCCCGGATGCTTTTCTTCTGTTTCACTGTAAATTGTTAAAGAGTTGTGATTCTCACCTACTTTTATGCTTCATTAATATTGTCCTATTGTGCTCAATTATTTCCTTATAGGTATAACTTTTAGAATTACACCATGTCCTCCCAAGTGCAGAAATACCAAATCACACTCCTGCATCAAGTTGGAGAATCTAATTTGTTCTTTGATTCAAACAGTAATGTAAATACTGATATTTTGGTTTTGGCATTAATAAATGAGATGTATCTTCTAGGAAGAGAATGTTTGCAGATTGTTTTTTATGTGTATGGTCTTTTGGGAAAATCTAATCCAGAACTAATGGGAGATTTTTTTAAATCAATGTACCAAAATTCTTTGAATTATAAGTCATCCTGATGCATTTCCTCAGTTTTATCATGAGAAATAGTTTCAATAAACACATCCCACATTTAATGACTCATATCGTAAAGAAGAAAAGTAGTTCAAGCTGTTCAAAAGAAAGTATGCTCTATGATATGATATTGCTAATACCTGATATTGTTCTACCAAGATAGCATGCTATTAAATGATTTGGACTGGGTAAATATTCAACTGTGCTTTCACTGCTCTGAAACAAAAAAATTGTGTTCTTCGGACAACTCAGAGTCCACTTTTTGAGACACAAGATGTAACAATTTCTGCTCTTATTTATAAACAACAGTTGTAGATTAAAAAAAAATCTCAAAATCATTTATTTCTTTCTCACTACCTGTTTATGTTTTGTGTTGTGTTTACTGCCATGGTGCTGAGATTTACAGATTGAAGATCACTTTTCTCGCAGTTCCTTTGGGAGCAGTCATATTTAAGTGTACCCATCACAAAGTGATTCTCTGTAAGAGTGAGGAATGCTAAATTCTCCTTTGGCTTTGATTAAATTCCTGTTGCCGAGAATGTTCTCTGCTCAGTACCTGATAGTGAGTATATGCATTTTTCAGGTACTTGTCTTCATGACATAGCAAGTTCTTAGGAGACAGCACGCTGAAAGATGTTTTCTTCCTTTTTTTTAACCATCTAGATTCCAGTTAAATACCTTAGGACAGCAAAACTCTTATACATTGTAAACATAAAACTTCATTTTTAACCTTGCTATTGTGAGCAACTGGAATGATGTAATTTAAATGCAATATTTGAATAAATATACAATATTTGAAGAAATAGTTTTTTCAATACTTAAATGATGTTTTACAATTCACTAGACTTTTAAAATTGTTGTCTTGGTGTAACTCTCTCCCATTCAGGTCAAAGGCAACATTTCCTAAGTTAAACTAATGGTACACTATTTTCATAGCATCACAGAATGCTTTGGGTTGGAAGGGACCTTTAGAGGTCATCTAGCCCAACCCCCCTGCAGTGAGCAGGGACATCTTCAACTAGATCAGGTTGCTCAGAGCCCTGTCCAACCTGGCCTTGAATGTTTCCAGGGATAAGGCGTCTCCCACCTCTCTGGTCAACCCGTTCCAGTGTTTCACAGCCTTCACTGTAAAAAATTTCTTTCATGTATCTGCTCTAAATCTGTCAATTTTTAGTTTAAAACCATTACCCTTTGTCCTATCGCAACAAGCCCTGCTAAAAATTTGTCCCCATCCTTCCTATAGGCCCCCTGTAAGTACTGAAAGGCTGCCACAAGGTCTTCCCACAGCCTTCTCTTCTCCAGGCTGACAGCCCCAACTCTCTCAGCCTTTCCTCACAGGAGAGGTGCTCCAGCCCTTGGGTCGTCTTTGCGGCCCTCCTGTGGACCCACTTCAACAGCTCCATGTTTTTACTGTGCTGAGGGCTCCACAGCTGGATGCAGGACACCAGGTGGGGTCTCATCAGAGCAGAGGGGCAGAATCACCTCCCTTTACCTGCTGGCTATTTCATTTTGAAAATACCTTGATGCAAATAACATGCATCATATGCTAATCTCATAGTGTCTGTATTTGTAGTTTAAAATTAAACAAAAAAAGACTTCTCTAACAGGGCCCTTAACTGCACATTTTAAAAAAATGAAATAAAAAAATATAAACCAAAATATTTTAAAGCAATAGTAATCCTTATTTCTTGAATAAAGCAGTATTTTGGCCTTGTTTCTAATTTTATGCAGTGGATTATTCACAGATCAATAGTAATATCTGATATATGAGTATACCTATGTGTGTGTATGGGCATATGTACACACATACACACGAATTTTGAAGGATGACAAATGCTGGAGTGCTTTGTATTAGAATCCTTCTGGCTTTTGATGCGATTGTTTAGTACTGAATAACAGCTCTGCAGCAATCTGGATGAGAAAATAAAGCCTACAGCTTCCAGATTTAACCACAGGAGATGATAAAACAGGTGCCTTAAAGAGGATTCAGTTTAGCAAGGCCAGCGTGATTAACACCCGCCATCTTCTGAAGGGTGCAACCGGCCTGCGATGACCGGTTCAGCTCTGCATTTCGCATCTCTGCCCGCCCCAGCAGTCGGGCAGCCGTTACGGTGGTGCCGGGGCAGCCACTATGGTGGCTCCGAGGGACCGGTGACATCTGCCACGTGCGCTGCCGGGATGCTCTTGCGCTGCTGCCCTCCTGCTACACACCTCACCTGCGCTTTGGAGGCCGGGCGGCAGTGTCTGCAAGGCGTACTTTATTAGATAAAGTCGAGCCAAAACCAGCTGCCAGCTGCTGCTTGGCCTGTATCCCTCCTTATCCTGGATGGAGGATTTCAGTGTCCTTCTAACAGGCACACATGTCACTAATCCAGAAAACGTGGATGTGTTTACCTGCTGGGTGGGAATAGTTTTCTCATGGGTGTTCTAGGTATTTCCTTGAAACTCTGCTTATTGGTGAGCTGTGCTGTACGCTTTCCTTTCAGACATCTAGGCTAAGCTAAATGCCAGTGAAATAGCTCCTACTGGTCTAAGGGAGCTTTAGGTCAGGCCTTTGCTGTGTTGCACTGAAATTATTAGAAATATATTGTCCCAATTTTAAATTTTGAGATGTATGCTTTTTTTTTGTATTCTCTGGAGACTTAGATTTAAGAAAATAGATGTCATTGCTGCTAGTTCTGACTCACGTTTTCTGGATTTTAATTTTTACTACACAGGGAATGATACCTGTCAGAGAACCTTCAACTGCTGTCGATGTGAGGCCTGATTCTGCTGTTTCTTGAGAGAATTTTCAGCTTGATGCTTGGCTTGGTTAGATGAACTAAAAATGGGGGAGATTTTTAGGATGGAGAAATGTTTTACTACAGTACTGTGCAGAGCACTGCAAAATGTATGTTCTTCATTAGACTTGTCTTAATGCACATTCATAGCGAAGCATGTCAAAGATGAGAAAAAGCTCACATCTTGTTGCAGATAAAAGATGCAACTCAGAGTGACACATGTAAATGGGATGAGAAAGTTTAACAGAACCAGGCAAGCTGAAGTTTATGCGGACAGAGATTACTGAAAAACTGCCATGTCTGTAAAAAGACAAATTTACGTACACAGTAGCCCTTCTTCAGACCTAGCATGTATATAACATACTGGATCTGGAACGCATTTCCCGCTCCGTATAAAAAAACTCAGGAGAGACTTCATGGGGAAAGAAGCTATTTCTTTACCTGCGATTATTGCCTTTTAGAGGATAAAGCTCACCAGAAAGTGGGGGGAGATCTGAGTATCTCATCTGATTTACAGTTTGAGTCAAGGACTCAAAGGTGAGACCCAAGCTTCCAGCTTTTCCAGCTTCCCACTTTAGGGGAATCATGTAACAGAATAGCTAAGAGGATAAATGCACAAACCTCAATGGTTTGTTGCTGAAAGTTTAATAAGTACCTTTTGAGAAGGACAGTCTTAAACTCGCTAGTGCAAAGTTATTGACAACATTTCTGTCTGCTAGCACTTTTTCTCCAACCTACAGAACGGTACACCTCCACTAAAGATAGGCAGGCGGCTTCTGCAGCAGCCCATGATACTAGGAGAAGCACAGCGCTCTGAGGACTCCTCATACAGCAGGAGCAGGCAGATTGTTTTGTTTATGTGTAGATAAAAGCGTATACTCTAATCAAAGCCTATAAAGCTTATGATGGATGCCCTACGGCTTGCTACATCATCTGTTTTCCTCGGAGTATTCTGCGAGCAGTCGGATTGCAGGATACTGCTCAGCCCTGGTTTATTTTGTCCATCTTTCCTTTGAAGTGTTGGAGTTGAGATGCCCATCGTTTCTGCCTGCCCTGGTGACAGGCAATGCTGGGGCTCAACTGAAAGTAGCCTGGGCTACCTTGAGTGATTACTGAGACAGAGCGACAACCAGACAAGGCATCAAGTGCCGGCGCCTACTTACATTGCAGGTAAAGACATCCTGGTACAAATGCCTTGAACAAACCCTCTGAAGCGTACAGCATCTTAGTATTTCCTTCCAGGACTACCAGCTGTTTTGCTCTGGAGCCTGCAAGGACGGGGTTCCAGTCAGCATGAACTTGGTCCTAGCTGTCTTCTCAAGACTGTGGATATGCTGGTTTAGGTACGCTCTATGTGGCTGTGCAGCAGTGAAGCGGGAATTCAGAGAAGGCAAGGATGTGGAAATCCTGAAAGCCTTGGGGATTCCTGACAAAGTCGCAGTGTCGTCGAAGTGCTGCCCATTGTGTCTTTACACTATTTATGTCTCTGTAATTTGGGGCTAAATCCATCAGACAGGAGAGTTGTAAAATTGGCATGACAGTGGAATTGGGCTCAGATGTGTGGTAACTATCCCACAGAAGGAACAACACTCTGGAATTAGTTAAATTTACTGACTTCAGTGACATTTTATAATGTAACTTTCTAATTACTCTGTATACAGCACATCATTGTGAATTTTGAAGAGCTAGAAATTGAGTCTAAGACACCAAAATATACACAGAGAAAAGGTGTGAGTGGTATTTTTCTTTCCTGAAATATGTAACCTCTGTGACTAGTGGTTTTATTATATTTTTCAGGCTTTGTTGCTAGTAAGAAAAGTGCTTAACTTGTAAAACACTAATTTTTTAGTACATTAATGATACATGTGGACAGCTGAGATACAGCCTATATGTATTCATGCTTGTTTTTGAATAGCATAAATGTATATGTATCCAATCTAATACTATGTATAAAAGAAATGAATAATATAAATGCTAAATTGCCTGTCAGGGGCCTTTCTTTTTGGTACAATAAGTACTTTCCACTATTACCAGAAGGAGTAGGTGTTATTAACTCCCAACAATGCCAGTATTTTCCAGATGATATGTCTAACAAAGGAAGAGAAAAGGTTTCTGGATGTGAAATACACATCTATGTTTCAGCTGCAGTAAATGCTCTTGATAGTGTGTTTTTTGTTTATGCTATGCTGTGAAGCTTGACTCTGGTTTGCAGAGATTGAATCTCAACTCTCTGTATAACTATTGCAGTAGAGGTTGAAGGTGAAGAAATGATAATATGGTACTTGAAATAAAGTGGTTTTGCTAACAGACCAGTGAACATTGTACAGGAATAGTGGTTAAAAGTCTGCTGAGTTTACTCCGTAGCTTGATGAAATAGTTTCTCACTTGGGCAGGCAATGTGCCCATCTAATCTTCAGGCTGGTCAACGAGGAGAGGATTTAACTTTCTCCAGTTTAGAGCAGTGCTTTTGCTGTTGTCTCTGTGGTGCAGTGACATGGTGTTAAATGGTATTAGGACCTAGATTCAATAAGGCGGAAAATAGGATGGCACATAAACAAGTGGGACAATTGCCTTGTACAGCAAGAAATAATGATAATATTTCTTGTAATCTAACCATGGCTTGACATGACCTTGCTTTGACACCATGACTCAGTGACACAATCTTATCCTCAGGAGAAGTGGATTTTTAAAGCCTATTATTAACTTCCTATGGGCCAAACAAACAACTGGAGAAGAAATGGAGCCATTTGTCGTTGTTTATTTCTTTCTCTTCCTGACACTTCTCTGCCTCCTGATTCTTCCTAGTGCCTGGAGCCCTGCAAAGAATCCTGGGACCTGAAGAAAAACCATTGCCAAAGCTTCTGTGAGGTACGTCAGCCTAAGGGCATTCTTTCTCGCTTTTTTCTAGCTGTCTCTTTCATTTAAATTATTAGCTTCGAGGAGACAGCTAACCAACATGGGATTTTTACAGCATTCACCTTCATTTGAGTGGATACACATGTAACAATTTAGCCATATTGAGTTTAAAAAAAAGATTTTTTTTTTTGTAACCAAATGATTCATCTCAACTTGAGGTTTTAAGGCTTGATCCACCCACACTTGCATAGCTTCTCTCAGAAGGTGATGTTAAATCCCTCCTGTAAGTTGCTGTTTCTACCACATGCCCTTCTGTCTTTTCTCGCCATCTGTAAGAAAGAATATCTTTGTTTAAAAGATAAAGTGTCATTGTGTGAAAATCCTAGTGCAGGGTAGCTGAAAAAGATGGCTTTCCTGTATGTGAAAGTCAATCTGTTTTCTAAAAGAATGTCTCTCCAGGAGTAACTGGATTGTGGACACTTAGTTCAGAAGACTACTAACAAAATTATATTAATTATTCAGGAACAGGTCTTTGGAAAATTCTTTCTGCATCACGTTTCAGAATAAGCAAACCTAGATCAGTTAAACTAGTACAAAAACCAAGATGGTTTTATTGGATTTAGGACATGGCTCTGCTGAGTTGGCGGAAACCAGCTGTTACAGTTCTTAAGTGTTTTTTAATACAAAATGGAAGTATCATCTCAGTAGAAAGTTGCTTTATTATGACTAAATCAATATAAAGATATGCCTGTCTTTGCCTGTTAAGGTGTATGTTTATGAAGATTTTCAGCTTTTCCTATAGAAGAATGGAAGTGACCTTAATTGATATATTGGTATCACTGACGTACTGATTTAACTCCTCCCTCATCACTGTGAGCACTCTTTTTCTGGTACAAGAGCATGTCTTATATTTGAATTATTTTAAACATCACGAACATGACTAAGAAAATGAATTTCAACTAAAAAAAATTTTTAGGTCCAGCTATGTGTAGATAGGGATTACTGGATTACTGATCTATGTGGTTACATTAGAAGAAAAAGCAAAAATTTCTCAAGAATACTAATCCTTATTAGAGTTCTTTAACTTGAATTAATTGCTTCTTCCTCATATACAAAGCAATAGGTAGTGTAATAAAGCAGTTTTAGTGGGTCTAATTTACATCATTCGCATATATCACTTCTCACTCAGGCTGTATGTTTCCAGATATGGGTGAAAATATGTATAAAAGTGTTTTAAAAGGAAAACATTTGTAGAACACTATTCCATCCTGGTTAAAAACAGTGAGCATCCCTCTTTGATTAGTGTGTTGTGGTTGAAGCTAAATTTAGAACTTCAAAGGCCCATAATGAAGAGCAGCACATTTAGCAGCTAACTGAAAAATGAGCTGTGAAGTAGGGTGAGGAGGAGAAGCCTTGAGGACGTATTATGCCTCAGGGAGCTATAAAGTTTTTAATTAAGTAGCTGCAAATTTGTGATGTTTTAGGATTTGAAATTAGCTTCACACACACACAGAAGCACGGGAGCACTTTCCTTTCTTGCTCTCAGACTCATGTGTGCTCCATAGACATTGTTTGATTAAATTAAATGAGGCTGTTTTCTTCTGAGAGTGTTTTCAATCTTTTTGTGTTTTGTAAAAAGTCTGGAAGCAGAAAAATAGCTTTGTGTTTCTCAAGGTCCCTGCTTGGTACGTTATTTCTTGTCTACTGAACAAGTGTGCTAATGTTAAAAGAATTTTACATGTGGAGAAGAAAAGACAACAATTTGTCTGACTCCTTTTTTCTCCGTAAGCTAAGTTTCCTGCTGGTTTAGCTTCTTAACTGGCTAACCATGGGATCAGGAGCGTTCCAGTGCGGGAGAACAGCAGGAATGTGTGTCCAGGCATCCCTGGGATTGATAGGAGAAAAGAGGACTGCTCATTTTGGCAGCCTTTAGGCTTGTTAAGCTGTAACATCCGGATGCATCCTTAAAAGCCTGATTCAAAAATTCTGGACTGCTCTGTAGGACGCGGTGGGAGAGGTAACTTAGTGGCACATTCCTGGACCACAGTGACTGTGGAGAATAAACGGACACATAGTCTGTGAAACACCTGGGCCTCAAGAATCCTTCTCATTTTGCCAGAAATATGAGAACGGTAAAAATGAGAAAGTAAAATATTTGAATATGGAAATAAGTTGTGGAAGTTACATGAATAGTTGAATAGAGAGTGGGTTACAATTCCTGCGTAGGCTTAGGAATCTGCAAAGCAGGTCTGTCAGAGTGGAAGGTTTTTTGTTCCTCTGAGATAGAAAGAGTGGCCATAGATAACCCCTACGTGATTCGTCCATCTACAGTTCTACTGATCACTTTGAGGGAATCGCTTTAGCCATTTTTGCACCAAACTAAATAAAGCACCAGAGAAAAGAGGAGGTGAAATCCCCATGTCATACACAGTGTTCTGCCCAGGGTCCTAGATGCTATTTTTAATATGATTTTAAGTGAACCTTGCAAACCTCTAAGTAGTACACATGCTGTAAGATGTCTGTGCTTTGAAACAGCCTCTCATATGTCTAAGACTTGTCTTCTCAAAGAAGTAGCATTTACTTTGATCTTTAATTAGTATATTTGGGGCTAATTTTAATTTGTGTTTTCTGCTGATCATTTTATCAGAAATTTAGTTCCAGTTCCATGAAGAGTTATACAATTACTAGTATGCTGGCAAGAACATAAGGATGCTGCAAAATCTCCTCTTAGCCAACTCAGTTCAAACAGTGTAATGAAACAAGATTTCACTTATTTGTATAGAGAGGCATTACATAAGGTATTGTGGGTAAAGTGTTATGAAGTGCAAAGGGATGAATATGGGGTAGTCCAAAAAACAGACCGTCTGACCACTGCTTCCCCTTTGTTTTGGGAATGTTTGTAATCTGGCATTGAGCAACTTTATAGCCAGCCAATGTGAGGAAAACAAGGGAAAGCTGGCAGATATAAACAGATATATTCCATTAAAGATGGTGGTCTTACTTGAGGGTTTTCATCATTCTGTACTTGGAATGCTTCTTTAGAAGTGGCTTGAATATATAAACCTTCAGGGACAGTCTTGCAAAAGCTGAAAATCCAAATTTTCCGTTAGGAGGTCTTGGAAAACGTACAACATTTTTTCCTCTTCTTTTTTTTTTTTTTTTGTTCCTGTTGGAAACTTTATACAATTCTTTTGTTTTCCATTTAGCCTCTTTTCCCCAAGAAGAATTATGAATGCCTAACTAGCTGTGAATTCCTTAAGTACATCCTGTCTGTGAAGCAAGGGGACTGCCCGGCACCTGAGAAGGCCAGCGGTTTTGCAGCTGCCTGTGTTGAAAGCTGTGAAGCTGACAGTGAATGTTCTGGAGTGAAGAAATGCTGTTCCAATGGATGCGGTCATACGTGCCAAGTTCCAAAAAATCTGTACAAAGGTATAGATTATTAATACATACTCATACTGGGCTAACAACTTCAGGCCATAACAGAAGAAAACCAGGATTTTCTTTTCACAGGAGTTTGAGTGCATGGGAAGAAAAAGAGAGGCACATGTAAGAGGTGTGGCTGGACACTGAAAGGGTAGAAAGCCAGAGAAAAATGTTGCTTGGGTTTCTGAATTTTTTTCCCCCCCTTATGAAGCCCATGTCTGGAAATCTCTGGAGTGTAAACATGTGGCTATTGTGAATCATCTTAAGCAGAATAAATTTACCAATTTAGGTGAAATCTCACTTAATTTGATGCAGATGAGAGAGAATGCAGCAGGAAAATATTTAATGATAAATAGTTCCAGTCCTCTTAATCACAAATAACATTAATGCTTATAAGCCAAGCAGGTAGAACTACCAAATATGAAGTGTGAGATAATCTGGTAAAAGAACAAATCAATGCAATATGTTTGGCATTGGTGTTCTTAATGACCTGAGAACAAAAAAGTGAAAAATTATAGTATCCACATATATAGTAATTAATTATTTAAATCTAAGGCAATGTTATTAAAAAGTTTTTAATTTGTTTGAGTCCTGAGGTTCTACGAAAAAGGTTCTCCTTGACATCCATCAGCTAGAACATGTAGACTAAGAAATTATATGCTTGAACAGGCTACAGATTTTAACATGTTGGCATTAAAAAGCTTTATACATGGAAATGTTCTGAATATATGCTCCTAGTGCAGAACAATGAGCATTTATGACAGGGATTTTCTTGTTCCACAGTGTTGGAATGGTTTGTTAGGAATCTATTCTCCTTACTTCAGTGATTAAAAAAAAAAGATACTAATCAGTTATGCTTCTGATAGCATAGGCTCTCTCTGTGGAGAGCCTAATCAGCAGAACTCTGAACTAAGCTCCAGGCTTAGGATGGAATCCAGACTTATTTCCATTTGTGGATGGAAAAATGGTGAAATATGTGAAGGAGATGGTGATTTTATTTTTAAGTTCATTGCTTTAACTGAAATGTTGATGCATCTTTTTGAATGTCCCTAGTGATGAGAATGTAAGTCAGAAATAATGTGCTTTGACTTCAGAATCCTGTCATTGAGTGTACAGGATGGGCCATCAGGAAGCACTGTCTTGTTTACTTACATAAATGAAGAAAATTTGATCTAGAAGTCATAGAGGTTGAGTAACCATAGAAGTGATGAAGATACTGCTCAAAGTATTTTGAACAGCAGGCAATACTGTGATCCAGATTTCCAGTGCAGGAGGGAAAATCTCTTGCTCCCAAGAGACTTCAGATCAGCCCCTTTAAAACTCTAAGGAATTAATACACTCTTATACACAGCACCTTTTCAAATGAAAACTGTTAAAATGGATCAATTAGTTATTTCTTTCATCTTCTTGAGGCAGATGACCACAGTGATAAACTGGCATTCATACTGCATATGTAATGATTTACATGATCTGGCTCCACACCACAACTACAAAGCATTCCAGTAAATGTAACAGCTGGAAAAGGTAAAAACCAAAAAACAAACAAACAAATTAAATAAGATGACATGCTTTTGGAGAGGACACAGGATATGATACATTGTGTAACTGCACACTGGAAAATCTATTGCTGTTCAGCCTAATTATATGGGAACAGAACTAAGCTTCTCTAACATCTTATCACCTGTCTGCAGGAGGTGCTTGCTTCTAAGGGCATATATGTCTTGCAGAGGAAGGGCAAGCCCAATGCTGTACTGCCTTCTCAGCTGATGAATTCAGCTAATTAGCATCTTCAGTGTGTCTTTCTGCGACAAAGGAGAAATAGAAGCAGAGCAGGCTCGCTATTCGTTTCCTCCAGGGGTAAATGACCTTCCTGTCACTAAGGAAGAGCAAACTCTGCAAGCATGACTAAGATCTAGTGCATAAGTTTAGTGCTTATTCTTACCGTTTTGACAGCACTCACAGCTAGAAAATGAACTCAGATTGAATCTGAGTCTACAGCAGTTCTTATAGTTTCACTGTTGATCAAGCTGTGGAGATTAATTACAACACCAGGTATAAAATACCCATCTGACTTGCTAGATTTACAAACTGGATTTGCCTGCTAGTACTAGGTGCTAAAGCCCAATCCTAAAAGAATATTAATATAAGTACGTTTGCACCAAAGTTGTATATTGCAAATACATTAGCGACCTGATCTAGTTAAAGATGTCCCTGCTCACTGCAGGGGGGTTGGGCTAGATGACCTCTAAAGGTCCCTTCCAACCCAAACCGTTCTATGATTTTATGATTCTAAATGGTGTTGCATTAACACAAGTTCAGTTACTTGTTACTCTTAATTGTTGTTTGGCTTGCATTTTCTGTAATCTTCAAACTGTCCATTATCATTGCGATTTTTCATCTCTTAGGAGTATTAGTAATCAGTTGCATAGTCTTCACGTTTTTATTTTCCTTTACTAGAGATATCAGATGTTCTCTCCTGCTCTTCTGTCATCTGCCTCATCCACTTCCTTTACATTGTCTCAACTAGTGAAGGACTTCAGAAAGTGTCCCTTCTCCATGGCATACCTCAATTTTTTTTCTATATGGACGTAATTATGTTATAAATGAGAACAAGTGCCTAAAGTAGATTTGGTACTTCAGAGAGTACTATCTCTGCTTAGAAGTAAAAGACTTTAAAAATGAAAAAAAAAGGAAAGAAGAGAAAGGGATGGCAAATGCTTGATCAGGTTCGCTTTGTCTAACCTGCGCATATGCATCCCCAAGTAAGGAGAAGGACATGTATCTTTTTCTGCACTCAATTGGTGACAGCTGAAAAAATTACCTGTCACATTTTTCCCTATCAGAAGTTAGTGGTCTCTCGGATGTGATGATGCACCTACTTGGGTGAACTTTCCAGGACCCCACAGATTAAGGGTTCATGCTGTCTAAACAAGCCTAGTTATTTTTGGCTGAAATGTGTAAGAGGCAATCCATACAGCAGAACAAACTGCAGATCTGGGCAAGGTAAATTGTGAAGAGAAGGTTATGACATTTAAAGGATGTGATGGTATGACAATATCATAATAGGATAAACGGAGCCAGTTGGTCATCCACAGTTTAAAGGCTCTTTTCATGCTTGAATAAAAATAGTTCTGTATTTGAAAAATAGTGTTCAGTTGTAAAGGTGCGCATCTCTGAGTCTTCAAACAACCATTTACAATCTTACTGATGCCTGTACTGTCTGAAATGCTTCTGTGGAAACTTTTTGAGTTCCATGGGAACTGACATTTAAGATACAGAATCTTATGATGGATCGGTGTGCCTTTATTTTTCATGGCTTGGAGATGCATGTGCCATCTGATAGACACCTTTAGAAATGTTTTTCCTGGGCTCTGGTATTGCACACATACAGCAATCAGTGATTTTAATTCTTCACTTGAGCGCTGCAGACTTCAGAGGACTAATTTGTTCCAGCACGATGAAAGGGCTGACCATTTACATAATAAAAAGCATATTGAGGGGTGGTTGGATCTACACATCTGGATATGAAATTGGTGGTGCTGGGTCTACAAAAGTATTTTAAAATGCACTTGTGCTGTGCTCTCGTTGTTTGTGCTGCTGCACTCCATCTGCAGGCAATCACGTAACAGCGGAGAGGCTGAGACACTTGCAATCAAGTGAATCCAACTGCCCCTAATGCAAAGCAGATGGAAGTTTTCTTAACATGCAAATTGTAGGGTTATTGTACATCATAATTAAAGAAGGATTTTCAAATGTGGAAATCCGACCTGACATGTTCTGTGATGTTCGTTATATTAGACTAAGACTGCAGGCTGTTGAAGAATATCCGGGGTTTAAACTGCTGTAATAACCAGATTAAGTACTGGATTTTCCTCAGGTTGATTTTAGGTATCTTCAAGGGCTACAATATCAATATTTATTTACTTGTAACTAGTTGCAAAATCAAATTTAGGAGAAGACCTCTTGAAATATAAAAGCGGTTTATTCATCTAAGGAAATTTTGGTACTTTAGACATCTTTGGCAGACTAAGTAGGAAACAATTTATCAAACCAACACATACAGTTGGACTTACGTGAACACCCACTGAAATAACAAAAGAACTAAAGTGCGTATGATAACTTGCTAAGAAGGTTTATATGTCAGCACAGAAATCTTACTTGGGACATATCCCAAAGCGACAAAATGCTGCACACTAGTATATATGAGCTCCTAAAGTCTCTCTGGGAAAATGTATCTAACATTCAATTTTTTTAATTTAAGCAAAAGATGTCAGATTGGAAGAGTTGTTTTTTCCTTCAAGCTACTGCAGATGTTTTCGAAAAGGTGTTGTTATCAGCAGCAGAAACAACAGAAATGACTGTCCTTCAGTGTCACTGTGTAAGGACATCTTTGTCTCTGAAATGTAACAGTTGAACAATATACATTAGATATAGCAAGATGCCTTGGAATTACCTTTCCTACATCTTTAGGGAAGGGTGGAGAGTGGCACATTATACAGGGTAGCTGCGTGTGAGTCAGTGAAGTCATGCCACAGTGGAGAAGGCACACAGTTTACTTACGTAAAACAGACTGATGTTAAGATGTGTGAAGTAATCCCGCTTCACTCGTCTACGCTGGCATTACTGCTTGGCCTCAGTCTGTGTCCAGTTTTAGGCTTTACTTTGGAGAAGGGCTGTGGGCCAACAGGAGAGTTTCCAGACAGCTGCAAGGTCTAGAAACATTGATTTAAAATGCAAATGGAGTGCACTGCAGTTGTTAGCCTGAAGAAAAAAACATTCAGAGGCATGATAACAGTCCTGAGGTACGTAAAAGGCTTCTCCACAGATGGGAGAAAGAATCTGTTCTCCACGATCCATGAAGATCGAGGACAAGTACTGAGTTTAAGATGCAGTTGAGGTGACTAAGCAAGGCAGTGGGAAAGCTGTTTAATGGTCAGGATAGAGAAGCAGTGGAACAGATTATTATGTGATCCTGTGGAAATTCTGTCATTAGATGTTTTAAAGGACAAACTGGGTGAAAACCTGGAAAACAGGTGTAGTTGGTTCTGCTTGGAATCAAAGGGATCTTTCTCCCTGTTATAAAAGCATATTTGGAAGGTGTTTTCTGTGAGATCAGTTTTATCTTACAGCTTTCATATCCTTTAGTTTTTAAATGAAATAAAGAAATAATTTTTATGATTTTTTAAAAATTAGGAGAGATACATCAGCTGTGAGCACCTGTGAAACTCCCATGCTTATCAGCCTATGCATTTGCCCCTTTTTTCTTCTGTCTGACCAACCATCTCCTATTTTTTAAATTATTTTTTTGTATGGCTTCATCTACATGTGATTTAATCTCATTTTGTAATTTAGTCATATATTTTTGTCTGCACGTTCCTTATACAGGTGTTCCACTGAAACCCCGGAAAGAGTTAAAATTCATAGAACTTCAGTCTGGAGACCTGGAAGTGAAGTGGTCTTCAAAATTCAACATCTCCATTGAGCCTGTGATCTATGTTGTTCAGAGGAGGTGGAATCAAGGAATCCATCCAAGCGAGGATGATGCTACTAACTGGCAAACTGTGGCACAGGTCAGTTTTTTGTAAAGTGATATGAATCCCTAGCTTCCAGACAATGATCTAAAGGTCCTCTTTAGGTTAGAGAAGAGTTAGATCACTTATAGGTGTGGAGACTCATGCAGAGGAAGCCCTCTCCAGGTCATGACAGAGCCACAGACAGAGTCCAGATCTCCAAGGCCTTAGTTCACTGCTCAATGAACTGTTTTCCAGATTTACTCAGGAGAAATGAACTTCAGTATTTTCACTTTCATTTTTTCGGTTTTGGAGACATCAAATGCTTTTGATATGTATTGAATATGACTTCATAAAAAAAGTGTGAATATATCAGTAAGGAAATAAATAATGGTTTCCTTGGTGTCCCCGTCCCCCCCCCCAAAAAAATACTCAGAGGTTTATGTTTTCAAAATGCATTTAGTTTCTGGGTTCGTTCTCTATAGAATGTCTGTAGAACTAGCTGAAGGCTTGATTTTCATAAGGCCAGTGAGTGGCACTTTCTTGTAAGCACATACTTGTGGTCTATTCAGGTGGGAATTCCATAGTCTCTGAAAGGCACAAATCTTAAAAACTGTAGAATTAAATACAAAAATCCACAGAAGGAAGCATATGAGAGACATTGTCGTTCTGAGGTCAGTGGGACTCAGTGCACAGTCTACAAGGCATGGCTTGAGTCTTATCAAAATGATTAGAAATATAATTGCTGGAAAGTCTATTTAATTTTTTTTTAATAAAACAAAGAGTGAAAAAAGACTAAAACTTTTATTTTTTTGTAAAGTGTCTTTCTTCAGATGTTACCCTCCCAATTCAGAAGAGTCCATGATGTCATGCTCTTATCACTCAGTGCAATCCAGACTGAAAATGTAAGATTCATGACTAAATGTTTCTTAATAAGAAGCAGCCAACAGAGCATAAATTTTCACTTATTTCCTTCCCAGTTTCAATCTGTTTTTTAACATGCTAACAGTCCACCTGGATGGCAGAGTGCCAGTCGTTTATCTTAACTGCTTCACCCTTATCCCCCCTGACAAGACAAGTAAAATGCTGATTTTGAAAAGACCTGCAAAATGTCATTATAACGAGGAAAAGAAGGAAAGGGAGAATAAATAGAACCATCTACAAAATAAAGGAGTTTAAGTTCTATGACAATTTGTGTTCATTCTCAATTCAGATTGTGTAGGAGAAAGCTATCTTCAAATAATGTCAAGCTTGTGTAACTGAACACTCAGAAGTTAAGATCTTAAGGGTGGGTGTCAGGAGGATGGGGCCAAACTCTTTTCAGTGGTGCCCAGAGACAGGACAAGGGGCAATGGGCACAAACTGAAGCACAGGAAGTTCCGTCTGAACATGAGGAAGAACTTCTTCACTCTGAGGGTGACGGAGCACTGGCACAGGCTGCCCAGGGAGGTGGTGGAGTCTCCTTCTCTGGAGATATTCAAGACCCGCCTGGACAAGGTCCTGTGCAGCCTGCTGTAGGTGACCCTGCTTTGGCAGGGGGGTTGGACCAGGTGATCCCCAGAGGTGCCTTCCAACCCCGAACATTCTGTGATTCTGTGGTTGATTAGCTTCAGTGTGGTGCTACAGGGGGCTCTCACTATGTTAGTGTCTCACTCAGAAAGTCACCTGCAGCAGAGCCTGGCACGAAACCCTGCATGTGCAAGTCCAAGGGAATGTGCACAGCTTCAAACCTGATAAAGTTGTTTATGGATTATCTCTCGGCTGAGGTGCAGGTCTTCAATCTGCATTCTCTATATTCAGTAAACAATCTCCTGCCTTTAATGAACAGGAAGAATACCACATAGCAAAAAAGCCAGATCTGAATTACTCCTCACTGTTACCGTGCCATGTGTATGTGCTAGACTGCAGAATCCCTGCTCTTCTGGCTGGTGGATCCAGACTGCAGAGGTAGCACACTGCTGTGCTTTTTCTCATCCCAGAAACAGACCTCACATGCATTTCTGGAAGCATGTGCTATATACTGTAGTGGACCATATACGAACCTCTGCCTTCTTGCAGTGGATGTGCAGGGAAGAGGGTTTCAGAAATGTGTTCCTGTGCAAGAGTGATAAGAATCCTGACAGCTGCCTTTCCTGGCGGTCTGTTACATGCAGGCAGAAGGGCCTGAGTTAATCACTGTGGCAGGAGAAGCCTACTCCAAATGACATCTTTCTGAGAACTTCGCTGTCCCTTCTGCATCACAGGAGACGCGCGTTTGATTGTGTGATGGACCCCAGTGGGGATGTCAGTTCAGAACAAGCTTCAGGATGACTGACTGGCTTTGTGAACTGTGTATACCTTATGGGACATGCAGGCTGGGCACTCTTGAGGGGTGCTAGTAATCAGAATTTCTATCTCTACAGAGTAATGTACCTCCATGGTGTTCATAGTTTAAGACATCCCACCAGGCAGTCAGATTTGTTAAGGATGGCTGCATGCAACAGAATTTACTCTGCAATATCAGCAACGAGGATGGTTATCCATTTTGAGTAAGGTGACTGTGTACAGCCTCCGGCCTTTTCTTGTCCATATAACTGAGATTTGTTCTTTTATGATTCCAAAACACTGGGATATGAGACCTCAATTAGCAGTAAAGGCTGAGTAGAGCTCAGCCATTTGGCTGGGAACTCCTGGGGCGTCTCAGTCCAGGGGAGGTGATGCTGGTTCTTTCATTACTCTGTGTGCGACTTGAGCAAGAGAGCACGTCAAAAGCAGACAAAGATCAAAAAGGCTGTGGGCCAGGATCTGAATTTCCCTATTCCTATGCCCATATGTAGTGTAATCATGCAAAGTTGTTGTTTGCATCTTCTTATACGAAATTTAACAATGTTTTGTCAGAGTTCTTCACCCAGTGTTCTGGGGTTTATTGTCTGTGCAAGAAGAAATGGGGTTTTAATTTTAAATAACTTTATTTTAAAGGATTTACTTTTCAAAAAAATTGCTGTTTTCTATTGCTTTAATATGAGTTAATTTGTAAGTAATTTCTCATGAATTTTTACTTGGTATTGAAAAAATAATTCTGAAAAAGTTTGTTTTCTTTGTATTGTATTATGTCATCAGGTTGGGTTTTTTTATGTTTTCTTTTTAAGAAGGAAGGCTCAATCTATAAATACAGTATTTATCTCTCAAAGTATATAAAGAAAGCAAACTGAAAAGAATCTTAGTTATTTTCAACTTCAGGAAGAAGAAGTTTTCTTTAGTTTTTTACTGCACTTTTTTGGGAAAACTGGACATAACTAATAATTTGACTAGTTTGCATTGGTTAATATAAAAACTATGAGAACAAAGTTATTAGCCTAGTTAGCTATGGTGTACAGTGTCCTAAGTAGTTATGTTTTTTACACTACTGGTTTTTATGGTTTAACCAACTGCACAGGACCTGCTGAACTATCCCATGAGAATACTGTATATCTTATGAACAGACTAACAATTCTGTTTGGTGCTAATGCTTTCTGAAAACAATAGTATTGCTATTTACATTGGATACTTAGATAGTTAATCATATTAAGTTAATTAATGAAGTTAATTCAAATACGCCAAGTCAGTTATCTTTAGAAAGAACGCATGTCTGTGTTGTGTGAACGTATGTCAGATGAGTGGGTGTGTGTGTATATATAAAAATATGTAAGTATACATATGGGCAGAGAATAATTATGTTTACATATTAGTTTATTCTTTTATTAAAACAAAGAAGGGGCAGTGTTTGCTGCTAGGTTGATTGTGACAAACCTTAGTGCTTCACCTTGAAATTGTCTAAACTCTGTGGACAACTACTCTTTTTTTGAAACTTAATGTTTCTGAGACACATAAGCTTCTGATTCTGAAGGTCACCAAAAATTTTTCGGCTCTCGACAGTGAGAAATCCCTGCTGGAGCTAGCTACCAGTCCCATACACTAAAGGTTTATTTCTCCATCTCCCAGGAGAGGCTTGCTTTGGTAATCGTTCTTAGAGAGTGCCTACCTTGTGTGGGATTGCGTTCACACGAAGTAGGGGAGGTCTGCTGTCCTTCGATAGAGTAGCGGATACAGCCCTGTCAGGTTTCTTTATCTTTGGATGAGATGATTCACTTTACAGGTGACATAAAAGCTAGAAAAAGGAAAGATGGTGAGGGAGAGAATGAAAGCATCAGGACTGTTACCCCTGCTTAAGCTAAAACGACAATACCGTGATCTAAAGGGAAGATGACTCTGAGTAGCTGCAATATGTGAGGGGCCCAAAGTCTGTAACACATACAGTCTGAGAGCAGTCCATAGTGCAGTTTAAAAAGGCTCTCTTTCCTTTTCACAGAATCACAGAATCACAGAATCACAGAATAGTAGGGGTTGGAAGGGACCTCTGTGGGTCATCTAGTCCAACCCCCCCGCCGAAGCAGGGTCACCTACAGCAGGCTGCACAGGACCTTGTCCAGGCGGGTCTTGAATATCTCCAGAGAAGGAGACTCCACAACCTCCCTGGGCAGCCTGTTCCAGTGCTCCGTCACCCTCAGAGAGAAGAAGTTCCTCCTCATGTTCAGACGGAACTTCCTGTGCCTCAGTTTGTGCCCATTACCCCTTGTCCTGTCACTGGGCACCACTGAAAAGAGCTTGGCCCCATCCTCCTGACACCCACCCTTCAGATATTTGTAGGCATTTATAAGGTCCCCTCGCAGCCTTCTCTTCTTCAGGCTGAACAAGCCCAGTTCCCTCAACCTCTCCTCGTAGGGGAGATGCTCCAGTCCCCTCACCATCCTTGTAGCCCTCCGCTGGACTCTCTCCAGTAGCTCTTCATCCTTCTTGAACTGGGGAGCCCAGAACTGGACACAGTACTCCAGATGAGGCCTCACCAGGGCAGTGTAGAGGGGAAGGAGAACCTCCCTCGTCCTGCTGGCCACACTCTTCTTGATGCAACACAAATGAAATACCTGTTGCCCTAAATTGTGTTGGCCACACTCTTCTTTCATGTGCACACAAATGAAATACCTGTTGCCCTAAATTTTGCTTCACCAAATGAAGAGATTAAGTGCAGGATAACACCTAGGAATTTTATTTGTCAGGCTCGAAAAATACCATTGCTGGAGAGCTGAAGCACCTTCCTCAAGTTCTGGCTATCTGAGTTATGTCAGCAGCTGCTACTTTCTTACACAGTTTGGAAAGGGAGCAAAAAGCAGAAATTATGCTGTGCCTTTTTTGGGAACTACTTGGCATCATTGCAAGTATTGCTGAATCCCATACAGAGAAGTTGGGTTTTTGAATTTGTAGAAAACAGAACTTGTAAAAATAAATTGCTGTCACTACATTTTTTTAATGAGCTTGCACGTTTGGTCAGTAATCATAATCAGTAATGATTGTATAGTATATTTAGACATATACAGGACATTTGGTTCAGGTTCATGTGCTGTTTTGATTAAAGAATTAAAATGCAATAAACATGACATCCTAAGATAAATTGAAAACTGGATAATTGAGAGCTAATTGCAAAAGTAGAACCCACAGCAAGTGGATGAGTTTCTGATGAGTTCTAGAAAAATGCTACATCTTCTTTACTTGGCAGTGATTCAGTGGTGACCAGGAGGCTGTGTTCAGTTTTGGTCTTTGTACCATAAGAAAAATAAGAAACTGTGCAGAACATAGCTCTTTAAAAGTTTAAAGGAGGGGAGAAAAAAAGGTAGAGGAAAGGAGGGCTCGGAATTAGAGTGTGTAAAGCACCTCCTACTGAAAGAGTTCAGAGTGCACCTATGCTTATGCCGTACTTCAGCAATTAAGGCACTCCCCACAGAAGCTGGAAAATGAACTCATGACACTAGCAGTCTCAGTGGGTGTTGTTGGACGAGAGGTCATCTCCTATGACCTGAGAAAAGTCTGCAGGGAAGAGTTAAGCCTGTTGGTGTCTTTTTGACATTGGTGCCAAAGATCTGAAGAAGGCTTACATTCATTACTTGATGGTTTTGTTTCCTGTGAACCAGAAAAGGTGGCTTCTCACAGTGCTGGATTTCGTGAAGCCATTTTGGACCCCTGATTCTCTGAGAGTTGAGAATCAGAGAAATCAGTCCTGTGACCCGGAGCAATGAGTTCCCTGAAATGTCAACAACTGAACAGCTGGGCCGTATACACTGGTGAAGGTTGTGATGACTGGAAAGCTGTTTTTGTGAATTTAACACTTCACTAGTTTCCTAAAGGTTGCTTTTTCCAGAAGAGACCTGCGATGCAGTGTGAACTTGGGTGGCTGCATGATTTTGTTCACAGCTGTAGACGCTTTGCAGTGCTGAGTGATGCTCTGAGTCAGGTGCGGTGGTTGCGTACAGGCAGCTGACACTGGTGTGTATGAAAGGAGTGTGTCCCCTGCCCTTCAGCCTGACTAACCGGTACTGTGTGGGAGATGGTAGCACAACTAGCCGTGTCAGAACAACGAGTGTAAACGCGACATTTTCCCCACCAGACTACAGACGAGCGGGTTCGGCTGCCAGACATTCGAGCAAGCAGGTGGTACCAGTTCCGCGTGGCGGCTGTGAACGTGCATGGGACGAGAGGCTTCACGGCACCCAGCAAGCACTTCCGATCCTCAAAAGGTTAGTTGTCATTCGCGACGTCTGGTGCTCACCTTCTGCTCGCTCACATGTGGAGCGCAACCTGATCTGCCGACTTTTGTGAAAGAAGGTTTTTAACAGGTGAGTTTATTGATAGTTTGGCCACAGGCTGTACAAATGATGTGAGATTTGTTTGAAGTTGGTGAAGGAATCAAAGGTTAAAGATGCCATTATTCTTTTATCAGTAAGGGGCCTCGAAGAATAAACCTCCTTTTAAACATTTTCTGCATGGTTGGTATCAAGCAACATGACCCTGACCACGAAACGTGAAGGAACTGTGGTTGCAATGTGTTATTCCAACAAGTTTCTCTTGTTTTTCCTTTTAGTTATGAGAAATACGTTGCTGCCGTATGTTTAACAGAGTATTGAAATATTTTGCTGCCTGTATCCAAATAATTGCATTTAAATAATTGTATCTAAAAATTTGTTTTGATGGAACTGTGGGCTCTCTTAATATAACTTTCCCCTTGCTAGCACTAATTGTAAGGACTTAAGAATAAAAAGGGTATAAATGTTAAGTAGCATGTTTCTGTTCATTAGAAAGGCATGCCCGAAAATCCACAAAGTATTGTAGGGATTTTTGTTGCCATTTCTGGTTTTGCAAGGGTTTGGGTAATAAAATAACTTTGAAAATTGTTTCTATACCCGTAAATGGTACTGGGGGGATGGGAGCTGGACACGGATCTCCCATCCTGTGAAGCTGCGGGCATTGTCCCTGATGCACCTTTGACCCATGTGAAGCAGAATTTTTCCAGTGACTCTCGGGCGTAGTATAGGAGTTAGCGGGGGCCAGAAGCTACTTCTGACAGACAGGTGGTCTGGACGCGCTCACCCTCTCTTAAAGGCAGTCGATAAGGTGGGCATAGCCAGACAGTGCTTGTTGACTTCAGCGCCAAGGAATGAGATCCAGTACTCTTCGCTCTACTGATAGAGGTAGAGTTTCTAATAGAAAGACTTGTCTTTGTTTCAGTAGTGACAGAATCTTTACACTTGTATAATGCATACTTCGAGGAACGCCATTTCCTCCTCTCTGCAGATAGAATTATCTTGCAGTACAGACAGTTGCCATCTGTGGGTTCCTGTGCTAACTTTCATCTTGCTGTTTGGCCATAGTCAGTCCTAGAAAAAAATCTTAATGCAGATGCAGTCATAAAGGCATCAAGTGCTTTTGCTGGTACGGATGGTTTAATTACTAAGTAAGTGTACATTAGACTTAATAATTTTTTGGTGCTGTAACCACATTTGTGGTAGGAAGTTTGGCTGGCATAGCTATCCCATTACTGCTGTGACCACAAACCTTTTCAAGTATAAAAGAAGTATTATTTTAAGAATTTATTGTGCTTAAGTAGCATACCATTTCAGTCATCACAAATAGAGTTCCTTCAAGCTGTGTTGAGCTTACTACAAGGACTCAGGAGCAGCAGTAGCTTTCTCTTTGCTTTTCTTTGTGAGCAACACTTCAGCAGATAACAGCACTTTGTTGCTGAATCTGGCACCAGCTTTCTTCTAAACTCAGGTCATTGTCAGTTGTATTACTGAGTTTGTAAAGATTTTCCAACTATTCTGCTTGGAACCACTATAAATGCGGTTACGTAAAGGTATATCATGATAACATTGAGGTTTTGGCTTAAGTGTGACATTTTCAGGGAATATTTGTATTACTTCCCAAAAAATATGTCCCCTACTGAGTGTACTAGCCACAGCAGTATGTTGTTCAAAATATCTACATTGGTAATGAATTTAAGAATATCCGTGGGAAGTCATACTGAAGGTCTCTTCGGCCCAGTATCTGACCCCAGCCAAAAGTGGGTTTCTGGAGAACAGTGTAAGAGCAGGATAAGCACATAGGGAGACTTCTTCAGAACAGTCTCCCAGCTGGCAGTGATTTGTGTTTCAGGAGCTTGTGGTTTTGAAATGATTACATGCTAGATACCAGAGTCCTCTTTTTCTGTGGTCTCTGCAGCTACGTATGAAGCACTTGCTCTCCCTGAGTACTGCTCACAGCTGTCTGGTGGAAGTGGGGAGCACTTTTAGGACTTTGTGCCAAGGACAGTGGGAGTCAGTAGTACCTCTGCATGCTCTTACCTAATAAACCAAAAGAATCTTGCTAATGGCAGAAAGAATGTAGCCAGCGTTTTTCGAAAGGCTTCTATAACTCTCAGAAAAAACAATTTTCAAATCTAAACTCCAGCCCTTGGCAGAGAATCGTGAATTGCCAGACAAACAGCATGGAGTTCGCTTCTCTATCAGCTCTGTAGCCAAAATCGTCCTACTCTGGCAGCTTATTTGACTATTTTAGAGGCTTTGCTGTTGTCAGTGGTTGTTATAAAGATACCATGTTCGCCAGATGAAAGGTGTAGACGTGCTAGGTGGCTCACATGAAGACACTTCTAGGTGTAGGTTGGGAGTGATACTGGTATGCTTCAGTCGGTATCGCTTAGCCTCCCTGTCCCTGAGCAGGCGCTCACAGCGGTAATGGTTATACTGTCAGAGAGACGCTCCATTACTGCTTTGGAGCTCAGTGGGAAGTGGTGGCCCCTGCCTGGCAGAGAGGCAAAAAACTGCTGCTCAGATGTGCCTCACTTTTTTGAGTGCCAGTATCTACTGACCCCTGCTGAGCTCCTGCAGGCACATTTAACCTCCAGTTTGGAAAAGGAAAGCGGACTTTGGCACATCACTTTTGGCAGGTTGCTGACTGTCTGTGCTACGGTTGTGTGAAGTGTGGACAGAAATTCACATCAGTTCTTGTGCTGTTGTGCCAAGACCAAGAGAAGATTATTATCTTTGTCAGACTTAACAGAAGTTTTCTTCAAAAATAAACCCTTTGATCAGGGAACATGACAGCAGTTCCCGACATTTTCTCATGCAAGATGCTGAACTTTTACCAATTGCTCATAAGTTTTAATGAATAGCAAATTATTTTATTGAATAGCAAATTATTTTGGTTTGTTTTGTCTCTTAAGGAGGACAAACATGATATATAATCTGAATCTAGGGAGGAGTATGGCACCACAAAGTCTCTGTCACTAAATATTTTAACATTCAAAAGCATTAGTGCTGTAATTACTACTTGGAGAGAGACTTTTTGTCCGGTTACCACAATATGTTTTATACTGTTCTGTGTATTTTGCAAATGTGAAAAATATGATCTCTGAGTAGACATAGCAAATTAAGATTTTGTTTTATTTAAAATAATGTGAAGTCTTCTGAGGTATGTAATTTCCATTAACTTCTCTGTCACTAAACAGAGCTTCTTATTATCCACATAAGTTTACTTTCCATGAAAAAGTCAAAAACAGAAAAATATTTAAGCATTCCAGCTTACCATTCTTCATCTAGTTGTTTGAGGTTTTATCTGCTGCAGCTTTTGATGCTTTTATACTGCAAATGTTTGAGGTGAAGGTTTATTAGCTGTTTTACACTGCCCCGTGTGTTCATTTATGGCATTAATCTGTAAATAATAAAGTGACACAGCTGAGAGAATTTATGAAATATTGGGAGCTTAAGCAGAGAGAACTTTTTTATACTGTTTTATATCTGTTTTATAAGGGAAATGAAGGATTTGCATGTGCCTTTCTGGCGTGGCCCTTCACAGGGAATGAAGTGATGCTTCATTTTGCCCAAATGCAATTCCAAAATTACAGGAAACACAGGTTAGATGACATCTATTTGTTTGGAGCACAGTGGCTAGAAGGTCAAGTGAATACTGCACCTAGGAGAGTGGGTTCTTTCCTGGAAATAGAGCTCTGCACATGGATTTTCAGATTGGTACTGTCAGCTAAAATGGATCAAAACTTTCTGCTATTTTGACAGTGGTTTCCACTTCACTTTTCAGGGTTTTTAGATAGTGTGTGCTTTCCTTTTCATCTTCAGCTGAGTGGCAACAATTTGCAATAACAGCAATAAATAAAGCTAACAGATGCCTGGCAGAACATTTTTGATCCCCAAAGGAACAAATATATTCCTCTTCATATTTTGACTACCTCTCTCTAAGCTGCTTCATTTTCTCTGGAAACAGTAGAGGACTGTTCCTACAACCCATAAATGAGTCTTCTTGGATGAAAAGCTACCTGTGCTTTTCTCCCATTAAGTGGGCACTGAATAGCCTAACGCAACTGTTCAGAGGCTGCTCTGTAGTAGTAATACAACTTTTAATTTGTTGCATTTGGGTAACAGTTTTTAGGCTATTTTTTTCTAGCTATTTATGATTTATGATGAGAATGAACTCTTAGTAACAGAGACTGCAGTGAACTAGAGGGATCAGTGTTAGGAATTTGCATATAGTATATTATCTTGCTGGTCTGTAGTTAGATACTGTGCCATGTTCCAAGGCAAAAAGAGGCAATGAGATGAACACAATGAGCCCAAGCCGTCACCTCTGCTGAAAGTTTTTATCTTCAACATGAAGGCGGTTGCTAGCATACACGGGATAAATTGTCAAGCAAAAGGAAGCAGACAACATTGTTTTCACAGCACATAAGTACCACGCTGGATGTGATTTCATGCATAAATTACTGAGTGTTAGTAAAACCAGAACAGACACCCACTCCCAGCAATAAAATTCTTTCTGTTGCTCCTTCGGGACCAATGATTTTTTTATACTGTTGCACAGCTGGTTTATGTGTGCCATTTCCACTGGGCAAAGCCAGTCCCCCGCTTATGCCTTGAAATTGTTTAATGGTTGGAAACTTGCCTCCAGAGCAGCTTCAGCAGATTTTTAGAGTTGGAAGGTCTAATGTTTAAAAGATAGCAATGGGAGATCCATTTTAACTCAGAATAAAAAGCTCTATAAAAAGGGTTTAAATTGGAGTCAAACTTGCTATCACTTTTACAGCTCAGAATGAGAATTCCGGTTCCAAAGTCATTATTTTCTTCTCTGACACAGATTCCAAATCATTTACTATTTTCATTACAGTTGCCACATTTAGAGCTAAAGTGCATGCATTGCAGCAGCGTATGATGTGATTCTTGTGTATAGCTTTCTCATACTGTTTTGTTAAGGTTGCAAAGCGCTTCCAGATTCTGTTGATTGAAAGGATTTTGTAAAATATAAATTGTCAATCACTGTGTTTAAAAATATGAGTTTGGGAAGATGTACATTTTGAAATGGTGATGAACTAAGTGTTTTGTTGTTTTTTTTTTTTTTTTAAGCAAGTGATCCTCCCTTTTCGGGACTGGAGACTGAATTTTGCTTGTGGTGGCTAAGTAGCCAGCAAGACAAGAATTTAAGTCCTTTGGGTGTACTCAAGCCAGATACAATCCAGACAAATGCAGTACTTAGTCCCTGTGCTGGAACAGCAGCTTCAGCCTTGACCTAATGAAGCTATCGTTTCTAGCAGTGAGAAGTGATTTACTTGTCAGGCTGCTGAGACCAGAATTTTTTGGATTTGGGGACAGCTGTCTGTGCCGAATTCTAGTATAAATATAATGGCTGTTATTTTATTTGAGTTGTAGTATAAACCGCAAAGGAAAACTACAACTGGCATCACTTTTTCTGCAAACCAAAGAATTTGATTTAACACTCAGCTAGATTCGTGCATATAATATTTCAGAACTTTACATTTGGAAAGCTGGCAGTAGTTTCCATTCCAGTAATTTAATGTTCATTTATCTGAATTATACATGTCGGCAGTCAGTCAAAGGGGTCACAGATATATGAAGACTATCAGTGGAATGGCTGTTAGCTTTATAGTCATCAGAATGCTAGTTTAGCTTCATAGTCAGGTTAACAAACACCTTATGTATGTAAGCTTTATAATCCAGTACCAGTTATTAGACCTTGAAGTGTTTCAGCACAAGTTTTATACTGCTTTTAATGTCTGCATAGGCATAAGCGTAACAGAGCACCTTGTAGAAGCATGACTTTTCCATGCAGTAATGGAATAGTGAAGGGTTAAAAAAAGCAGAAACAAACAACTAATCTGTTATCTGCTAAATGGCAGGTGTGCATTATGGAGGAGCATGCTTTTAGCATTTTAGAGGGGGTTTGGTTTTTTTGAGGGGGGGCTTTGGAGAGGTTGCGGGGGTTGTTTGTTTGTTTGGGGGTTTTTCCTGTTAATAATAGAGATCGCAATATCTTGCCTTGTTGCTATTCCTTCTCACCTGTTTTGCTGATGAAACTCAATCCTTTCAAATGAAAGAAAATATTAATATTCCTGGTTTCTTGGCTTACAAAATGATAGTTCTGTCAGTTGTAATAGTGATGAGTGTCACAGAAATATATAGAAATAGATTAATGAGTTACATAGCGATATTGAAATACTTAATATGGAATGGATCATCAGCTGGTATAAAATGCTCACTAAGTGGCTTCATATTTCAGGTAACACACCCTAAATCTGAGAAATGTTTTACTGTTGTGTGTCTACAATGAGACAGGTTTTTTTCAGATTTTTAAATGCAAAACTGTAATAAATTAAGTTTTGTTCATGTCTGACATCTTATGTCCTTCTAGGTTATCATTGTCTCCAACTTAGTCTACTAGTTTTAAAAAAGCTCTCCTAGAAAATGTGGCCCTTTCAAACATCTCGCCTCTTCATGTCTGTCAACCACAGATCTCCTTCCTTTCTGTCTTCTACTACTACCACCACCACTCTTCCTCCTGTTCAAAGGCGTTTCTGTGGATGACATTTGCGAGGCTTGCAAAAGGGACACTTTGAAGAAAGGTGGCACTCAGGAAGATGTTTCTGCTATTGCTGTATTATTTCACATGTGTATTCCTTTTAAGAGCATGTTCTTTCGTTCCTTAAGTGTAATTAGCCAATGGTTTTTAATACAGTGTTTGCATTCTACCATAGCAAAGGAGAAACACTACTAGGTTTTCTTTTAAATACGGAGCGGCATTTTGTCTGTTGACTGGACTGTTGCTAGTGAACACAGAAGAAATGCTACTGATAAAGTAAAGTTTTCAATACAATTATTATAAGTTATAAAAAGTACAAGGTGAAATGCCGGTGCTGTCAAAGTCAGAATAAATGATCTATTGGTTTCACTGTGCACATAGTTCTTCCTTACTGTTTTCTTTCTCTGCTTATGCTACTGGGAAAAACTGGGATGTTGGAAGTTACCTTAAAAAAAAATAATTCCTGTGATTCTGAGACATATAAAAGCTGCTTTCTGGTCAATCGCTTGCTTTTTACGAGGAGAATTGCACACTGTCTTACATTCCTATGAGGGCAGAAACATATGAAAAGGAAGAACATAAATTCGGTCATTTGCTTTTAGACCTGCAAAAAATTGGTGACTAGAACTTTACAATACTTTTAAGCATGTAATGCACTTTGTCCAGAAGAGCTATTTCATTCAAATTTTAGATTTTTTTTTTTTTAATGACTCTCAGAGTCTTTTATAGATGCAGAATAAAGACAAACATGTTTTATGGTTAGAATTGGTTTTGCTTGTATCTGACCATTTGTGAAGATGTATTCTGTGAAACACTTCAATTCTATCCCATATGTTATGTATACATAATACATGATGCCTAGTACTTCTGGGAGATAACCTGAATAATTCACCTACAGTAATATGATCATGTTGCACTTCAGGTTATAAATGTTTTATTGCTGTAATACATTGTCATATAACGTAAAAAATGCCTAACATTTTAAATCAGATATGATGAATACTTAGTAAAGATTTTTGATTTATGAATCATGATTCTGTTTATGGTACCTAGATTTCCTTTTGTGCCTACTTATTTTATTAAATGATAGAAGTAAATGAAAAGTTTTGTTAGAGAACAGTACAAACCATGTCACTAAATTAACCTCTTAAATTTATCCTCTCCAATTTAAATAGCTTTGTATACTTCAAGATGGAGCTGTTGGCTACTTCACAGGGAGGGAAGTAAGTGTAAGAACAGTGCTTCTCCAGAGCTGGAAAAAAATAAAGGGAACTGGCTTGCAAGACGGTTAAAAAAATAAGTGAGAAGAAATAAGGAATTCTCATTACTATGAAAATTAAGTTAAATTTCCAGAATTCTTACACTCACATATGCTTTGTAACTTTTACGGCCAAAACTTAGATTGAATTATATGTGTGAGGAAACAGGGGCATCCATTGTTGTTTAACCAAGAGTCCTGTTAAAGAACCGGGATAAGCCATTATTTCACATCTGCTGATCTTTAATAAGGAAATGCTGTCTTTATTAATTCTGAATGTGTCAGTTTGCATGACCTGAATGATGGAATTTTTCAGTGAGGCCGTTTGTCATAGGGATTATCTGATGAATTTAGTATGCCTGGAAAGTTCATTTAACAGCTCATTTACCATTATAAAAAGATGCAGGTGAACCACGTAGTAAATGAATGCCTGGTGTCCCCTCTGCACACCTCCAGTTTTATTTCTGTCAAATTAGTGGTGTCTCATTTTGTTGAAGAGTTATGTGAAAATGGTATTTTTTGATCAGATTGTCTTTTCCTGGCTCGTAACATGCCTGAAGTCCTATGAATTTCCTTTATTCTGCATGATATACTTCTAAGTTGTTTTTTTTTTTTTTGTCACACTGTTTACTTTTATTTTAAACCTGTTTTTGCAGTTTCCTTATATTTTGTCACCAATGTTTGGCTACCACGCACATTTAAAAAAAAGTAGGAGTTAAAAAGTAGGATTAAAATGTAGGAGTTATTAAATAGCAAATTGGACTTTCAGAAGCTCAGTTGCAAAATTTCCATTGATTCACATTACTCAGATCCAGGACATTATATAGTAGGTCCACAAGAAGGTCCTAACATTCAATGTTGGAAAAGGTTCAATATTGGAACCTGTGACTGCCAGGTATCCTTCATGACTCCAGGGTCAGCACAGAGACAACTGAAGAAATAATATCTCAGTTGATATTGACCAGAAATTAAACCAGAATAAGAAAATAAATCACAGGGGGAGCTCATTGCTTTTTGTTGTTCTGAAAAAACCCTATAGACTTCTATGGCAGCATCATATTTCACTACATCTTAATTATGTTTGTTCCAAGGAAGCGTTTTTGTCCTATGGTGGTGGATAACAATACAAGAATTCTGAAGAAAGATTCAACATGTAGAAACATAATTTTATCATCTGAGAATTGTCTGGCAGCACTGCAAAAATATTCAGTGTTTTCACCATACAATTTTTTTACAACTGTACAACGCCATTAGTAGAACACGAGTGTTTTACACTCACTATGTGTTTAAAGTAGTGAATGACAGAAGTAAAACTGATAGTCTAGTACATTTTGCTTCATAATGTTTGTGAACTACCAATAACACAGAATAATGTGCTAACACATAATTTTTATTTCACTAGAGCTTGAATTTCAAGAGTTTACAAGAAGCTGTACCACTTACGGAAAATTTTTGCCTGAATTTTCTTCAGTGTGTAGAGAGTGTTTAATCCAGCTCATATATGCCTGGCAAATACGTAAGATGATCTTTACCGTACTGAAGATGATCTTTACTTTAGAATCTTTTTATTTGTTTTAAATTCCAGATCCATCTGCTCCACCAGCTCCATCTAATATCAGAATTGCCAATATCAGTGCAAACAACGACGGGAGTGTAAATGTAATGATTACTTGGGATCTTCCAGAAGAGCCTGATATCCCAGTGCACCACTACAAAATCTTCTGGAGCTGGACATATAGTAAATATGTAATCCCAGCTAAAAAAAAGAGAAGGAAGATTACCGATGGGGTAAGAAATAAAATAGTAAATGGGACAGAAATATGGCTTATTTCTGTCACAAGACAGAGTGCAAGTATAAAATACGTGGTAAATTGCAACGATTTCAGTAGGCTGGCAAAGTAATGGTCTTAATTTGTAGTGTCACCAACTCAGGGAAAGAAGTAGACTTCTGCCTCAAAATGCAGGTAAACACTACAATTTTGCAGAAGAGAAGAATAGAAAGTTAAATGCTGTTTGTCCTCTAAATTCAGGCTTATTTTATTAGTATTTCTTAAAGATGCAGTGCTTGTTTTATTTGAAAAGCCTAACATCACCTGTCACATTGTTCTTTCAATGTGCAAATAAAACTTGTGACACTGTCATACAGAGTAACCATTAAATAGTCTATATAGGTCCAAGGAAAAAGAAAAATGCAAAACTCTTTAAATAAGCTGCTGTACCAAACATCTGACATATTTCCATAACAGCAAGTTCCTATGAGTTTCTTAAGTGATGTGTCAAATATTGCTTTACTGGAAAACTATCTGTTGTAATATCCTTAAGCATATTGCATAGTATTTTGAAGTAATTAATAGAAATAGAGATCAATTACAGATAACAGGCTGAACTTAATTCTCAATGCTTTTAATAAAGGCATTGTGAGAATTCGGTCCCATGTCTGTGTTAATGCTGTGTTTTGACTCTGGCTGCCCACTTGCACTGTGATGAATGACAGCCAGAGGGTTATAGTTCCCTCTCTGTCCCTCAGTTACCAAACCCTGAGAGAAATAAAGGCAGTGAAGGCTGTGTGCTGAGTTCATCTACAGAAAACTGGACACAGCAGAGATGCCACAGTGGGAACATGCTGGACCCATCCCTTCTCATGGTAACTGACGGGTGGTCAGGCGCCGGAGGCTGCAGAGCCACCACCACCAGCTCTGTGCTGGGCAGGCAGGACAAGGAAACTTCCCTGCGAATGTAGACGATATGGAGTAATTTCAGGGACTGAAACAACTTGGTTCTTTTTTTCTGCTTTTGTTAAATCCTTTAAAAAAAAAAAGTAAATATGCGTGGAAAAGAAAGTTAGTTCTTCCTGGTACTTTTAAAAAATCACTTTGGCAAGATAGGAGTAGGGTTGGACTGAGCTAGGTAGAAAAGTTTGTGTTTCTTAGGAAAGCTGCCATAGGCTAGAGGTCTTCATGGCAGAGGCTACAGCCGAAACATACAGGGGAGCTTTCTCTCCACAAGCTGGTCCTTAAATCACAAAACGCAGAGAATTTTAAAAGTGATCTGTGTCCCTAATGTTGTGTTGGCACTTTGCATAGGGTACATCCTACATATAATTATATTAAAACATATCCAGTATACAACGTTACAGTATTTGGACTAAGTTCTGACCTTGAATATGGGGAAATCCAAAAGAGCCAAGGCATATTATAGAGAAAAGGCAAGCTTTTAGAATATCTTTTCTATTACTCCTGGCTTGTTGTACTTTTTCTTCTGCAGCATGTCATGAAACTGTATAGCAATGCTAATGAGATTCAGACTTCCCCCACAGTACACTCCTGAGGCTATTGCTAATCAGTGGTCTTTTGAATATTATAGCAAATCTTCCATCTACAAATTGAAACTTCAGAAACCTTTAAAAAAAATGTGGAAAAATCTTATGTTTTAAAGATCATTGAAGATTTTTTTTACCCGGTTTTTACCTTTAGGTGTAGTCTGGTCCAAATAATTTTATAATGATTTCCATATGAAAACGTTCCAGGTAGATATTCAAATAATTTTTCTACGCTATTTAGAAATAAACACTGTTGATCGAAAGTTATCGTCACTGTTCTAAATATCTGTCCTGTTTCATCTTAGCATGAAACAAGTATAGGTAATTGATATGAAATGCTTTTAACAATCCCTGAAGTTTTAAATATGGCAGTACTTGATTATTTTTTTCTCTCTGGATTGACTGTCAAACTTCACAGGCACAAAGAATTCCAATGAAAACATGGAGTAATGTCTTCTATCTGAGGTGTGGGCTAGAAGGGCATTTTTCTTATAAATACTTAAAAAAAATCAAGAAAAGTAAAAATACTGAGAACCCTTGTGTCTTCTTTGCAATCTCATAGGACTTGCCTTAATTCATGGATTATTGACTGGAGAATGATAGTCCTACTCTGGTGTTTCCCCATTTAAGACACTTCTGTGACAATGGAAACTGTATTTCTGCTTTTCTTTTTTTTATTCTATGGAGGAAAAGAGTCCTTACTGATGAGGGGGTATTTCTGGTTTTTGTTTTCAACAGTTAAAAAAAAAGAAGATACTGACAAATCTACTGGATGTTGGATTTTAGCTGTCTTCAGACTGGCTGTCTCTAGAAAAAGTTTTCAATTGCTTTGCTAATACAGAATTGAGAAATATAAAGTTTAAATTTCTGTGCCTAAAAAAATTCTTTTCTGAGAAAAGATCTTGTTATGTATAAAAAAAACCCTTCAGTTTTGGCCTGAACAATAGGTGTCTGTATTTACCAAGGTATTGCCAAAATTACGAAAACATCAAGAAGTATTTTTAAAATGACACAGAACAGCAGCGGCCAATAAAATATATTTTTAAAGAAAGGAAATTTTGCTCTGTTGAAATTTATACATGAGTTTTTGAATTTCAGAAGAGTTTTGTGCCTAAGATATCAAGCCTGATTTTAATAAGGGCCTGTGTTTCAGTAATACTATAATGGTTTTGTATATTTATTTTCCTCTATTATAGGCCCAAAATTATGTGGTCCTGGAGGGACTCCAACCCAACAGCAACTACAATGTAGAACTGCAGGCAGTAACACGTTGGGGTCAGATACGTCTAAAAAGTGCTAAGGTTTCTCTCCATTTTAGCACGACTCAGGACACCAGGAATAATAGTGAGTAATTGTATTCAAACATCGGAATGTTTTGTCTCTTCTTGATCTGGAATTTGAATGTTTTATATAATGATTTCTCATTATTATGGTAGGGTTGAATATTTATGGGTGAGAATCAGGGTGAAGGCCAAGGCAGATATCATGGTGGGAGTCCACCCAGCCAGGATGAAGAAGCAGATGAAATAATAGTCTATAAGCAGCTGGGAGAAGTTTAGTGCTTATTCTCACGGGGGACTTCAACCTACCAGATGTGTTCTGGAAATGCAATACAGTGGATAGGAAACAGTCCAAGAGGTTCCTGGAGTGTGTGGAAGATAAATTCCTGACACAGCTGGTGAGGGACCCAACTAGGGAAGGCACCCCACTGGACCTGTTGTTTTTGAACAGGGAAGGACTCATGGGTGGTGTGATGGCTGGAGGCCGTCTCGGGCAGAGCAATCACAAAATGGTAGAGTTTTCTATTCTCAGACAAGTAAGGAGGGGGGTTAGCAGAACTGCCGCCTTGGCTTTCCAGAGGGCTGACTTTGGCCTGTTTAGGGGCCTGGTTGACAAAGTCCCTTGGGAGGCAGTCCTGAAGGGCAAAGGAGTCCGGGAAGGCTGGACACTCTTCAAGGAGGAAGTCTTAAAGGCGCAGCAGCAGGCCATCCCCATGCGCCAAAAGATGAGCCAGCGGAGAAGAAGGCCGGCCTGGCTGAACAGGGAGCTTTGGCTGGAACTCGGGGAAAAAAAAGAGTTTATGAACTTTGGGAGAAGGGGCAGGCAACTCAGGAGCACTGCAAGGATGTTATAAGGTTATGCAGGGAGAAAATTAGAAGGGCCAAAGCCCAGCTAGAACTTTATCTGGCTATTGCCATAAAAGGCAACAAAAAATGTTTCTGTAAATGTATTAGCAACAAAATGAGGTTTAAGGAGAATCTCAATCCTTTACTGGATGCAGAGGGAAACATAGTGACAAAGGATCAGGAAAAGGATGAGGTACTTAATGTCTTCTTTGACTGAGTCTTTAATAGCAAGACCAGTTATTCTCAGGCTCTCCAGCCCATTGAGCTGGAAGACAGGGAGCAGAATGAAGCCTCTGTAATCCAAGGGGGAATGTTCAGTGACCTGCTACACCACTTAGACCTACACAAGTCTATGGAGCTAGATAGGATCCACCCAAGGGTACTGAGGGAGCTGGCAAAAGTGGTCACCAAGCCACTTTCAATCATTTATCAACAGGCCTGGCTACCTGGGGAGGTCACAGTTAACTGGAGGTTAGCAAATGTGATGCCCATCTACAAGAAGGCCAAAAGGAGGTTATGGGGAGCTACAGGCCTGTCAGTTTGACCTCGGTGCCAGGGAACATTATGGAGCAGATCATCTGGAGTGCCATGACACGGCACATACAGGACAACCAGGGGATCAGGCCCAGTCAGCATGGGTTTATGAAAGACAGGTCCTGCTTGACTAACCTGATCTCCTTCTATGACAAGATGGCCCACTGAGTAGATGAGGGAAGGGCTGTGCATGTTATTTACCTGGACTTCAGTAAAGCCTGTGACACTGTTTCCCACAGCGTCCTCCTCGAGAAAGTGGCTGCTCATGACTTGCATGTGTGTACTGTTCACTGGGTAAAAAACTGGCTGGATGGCTGGGCCCTAAGAGTGGTGGTGAATGGAGTTAAATCCAGCTGGTGGTCAGTCACAGGGCTCAGTACTGGGGACAGTTCTGTTATCTTTATCAATGATCTGGATGAGGGGATCGCGTGCTCCCTCAGTAAGTTTGCAGATGACACCAAGCTGGGCAGGACTGTCGATCTGCTTGAAGGTAGGAAGGCTCTGCAGAGGGATCTGGACAGGCTGGATTGATGGGCTGAGGCCAATTGTATGAGTTTCAGCAAGGCTAAGTGCTGGGTCCTGCATCTAGGTCACAACAACCCCATGCAAAGCTACAGGCTTGGGGAAGAGTGGCTGGAAAGGTGCCAGGTGGAAAAGGGCCTGGGGGTGTTGGTCGACAACTGACTGAACATGAGCCAGCAGTGTGCCCAGGTGGCCAAGAAGGCCAGCGGCATCCTGGCTGGTATCAGGAATAGTGCGGCCAGCAGGAGTAGGGAGGTGATCGTGCCCCTGTACTTGGCACTGGTGAGGCTGCACCTGGAGTACTGTGTTCAGTTTTGGGCCCCTCACTGCAAGAAGGACATTGAGTTGCTGGAGCGTCTTATGGAGAGCAGCTGAGGGAGCTGGGGCTGTTTAGTTTGGAGAAGAGGAGGCTGAGGGGAGATCTTGTCGCTCTCTACAAATGCCTGAAAGGAGGTTGTAGCGAGATGGGTGTCCTTCTCTTCTCCCAAATAACAAGCGATAGGATGAGAGGAAATGTCCTCAAGTTGCATCAGGGGAGGTTTAGATTGGATGTTAGGAATAACCTCTTCACCGAAAGAGTTGTTAAGCATTGGAACAAGCTGCCCAAAGAAGTGATTGAGTCACCATCCCGGGAGGTATTTGAAAGACATGTAGGTGTGGTGCTTAGGGACATAGCATAGTGGTGGATTTGGCAGTGTTAGATTAACAGTTGAACTAGGTGCTCTTAAAGGTCTTTTCCAACCTAAAAGGATTCTACGATTCTATGATTCCATGATCTTTAGACATGAAGTGATTTCTTGTTAGGGTGTTCTTTACAACCTCACATGCTAAGTGATATAATTGAAAAGCGTATCTGAATCTGAGATTAAACCATGATTCTTAGTCTTTGTTAAATGCTATTTGTATGATTACAATACAATACTGAGTTACTGCCCCAACTGCTGATGTGTTTCTGGTTAACCAACACAGCAAGCTATTAAAGAATATAATTTTAAATATCCTATCCTGACTTCACTTCATTTTCCATCCATTTACATTCTCTTTTTAAAGTACACTCAAAGTTTAAACTTTACTTGTTGCCATTTCATAATATAACTGTAATTGCTTTCACCCTAACTAATCACTTGCTATTGTTGCTGGACCCTTCTGCAAACATATTCAGTTTACATATACACAGAATATTTTAAAGTAGCTGTTAGCTATGACAGACCTTCATATCTACAGTTGCTTCCCATATTAACGTACCAAGAAGAAAAAATAAACCTAAAGATCCTTCTTTTTCCCATTTCAAGCTCACTTTTACTACTTTTTGGGGCCATCTTAAGAGACAGCAGAGGGACATGTTTTCATCTGTTCAATACAGTGAGTCTTACATTAAAATCCATCCAGCTCCAGGATATGAGCTTGAATCTCAGCAGTGTGTACGTAAGGCAAGTTTGGGTTAAATCCGCAGTGAAACCATCACAGAAAAGTGGTGGGACAACTCGCATGACTGGCATGCTGTCATAGATGGCTACAGACTCTTTAGGAAAGACAGACCAACAAGGAGAGGTGGGGGAGTTGCTCTATATGTGAGGGAGCAACTGGAATGCATTGAGCTTGACCCGGGGGCAAATGAGGAACGAGTTGAAAGCTTGTGGGTTAGAATTAAGGGACAGGCTCACACGGGTGACATTATGGTGGGTGTATACTACAGGCCACCTGACCAGGAGGAGGAGGTTGATGAGGCCTTCTACAGGCAGCTGCAAGCAGCCTCACAGTCACAGGCCCTGGTTCTCATGGGGGACTTCAACCACCCTGACATCAGCTGGGAAGACCATACAGCTAGGCAGGCGCAATCCAGGAGGTTCCTACAGAGCACTGATGATAACTTTCTGATGCAAGTGGTGGAGGAACCAATAAGGAAAGGCGTGCTGCTGGACCTCGTGTTAACAAACAAGGAGGGACTGGTGGAGGATGTGAAGGTTGGAGGTAGACTCGGCTGCAGTGACCATGAAATGGTTAAGTTCAGGATCCTGCGTGGAGGAAGCAGGGCGATAAGCAGGATCAAAGCCCTGGACCTCAGGAGGGCTGACTTTGCCCTCTTCCAGGAGCTACTGGGAGGAATCCCGTGGGCCAGGGCTCTCGAAGGCAGGGGGGTCCATGAGTGCTGGTCGCTCTTTAAACAACACTTCTTCCATGCACAGGAGCAATGCATCCCCCTGAGAAAGAAATTTAGCGAAGGAGGCAGGAGACCTGCATGGTTAAACAAGGAGCTTCTAGCGGAGATCAGGCAGAAGAGAAAGGTCCATGGAATGTGGAAAGAGGGGCAGGCCACTTGGGAAGAGTACAGAAACGTGGTGAGAGCATGCAGGGATGCGACGAGGAAGGCCAAGGCTCACCTGGAATTGAAGCTGGCAAGGGATGTCAGAAACAACAAGAAGGGCTTCTTCAACTACATCAGCAGCAAAAGGAAGGCTAGGGACAACGTGGGGCCGCTGCTGAATGAGGCGGGTGTCCTGGTGACGGAGGATGCGGAGAAGGCAGAGCTACTGAATGCCTTCTTTGCTTCAGTCTTCAGTGCTAAGACTGGCCCTCAGGAATCCCAGGCCCCGGAGGTAAGAGAAGAAGCCTACAAAGAGGACGACTTTCCCTTGGTCGAGGAGGACTGTGTGAGGGATCGCTTAAGTGATCTGGATGTCCACAAATCCATGGGCCCCGATGGAATGCAGCCATGAGTGCTGAGGGAGCTGGCGGATGTCATTGCTGAGCCACTCTCCATCATCTTTGAGAGGTCCTGGAGGACAGGAGAGGTGCCCGAGGACTGGAGAAAGGCCAATGTCACTCCAACCTTCAAAAAGGGCAAGAAGGAGGACCCAGGGAACTACAGGCCGGTCAGCCTCACCTCCATCCCGGGAAAGGTGATGGAGCAGCTTATCCTGGAGGTCATCATCAAGCAAGTGGAAGAAAAGAAGGTTATCAGGAGTAGTCAGCATGGATTCACCAAGGGGAAATCATGCCTGACCAATCTGATAGCTTTCTACGATGACATGACTGGCTGAGTAGACAAAGGGAGAGCCGTGGATGTTGTCTACCTTGACTTCAGCAAGGCTTTCGATACAGTCTCCCATGACATCCTCCTAGGGAAGCTGAGGACGTGTGGGCTGGATGAGTGGTCGGTGAAGTGGATAGAGAACTGGCTGAATGGCAGAACTCAGAGGGTTGTCATCAGCGGCGCTGAGTCTAGTTGGAGGCTGGTGACAAGTGGTGTCCCCCAGGGGTCAGTACTGGGCCCAGTCTTGTTTAACTTCTTCATCAACGACCTGGATGAAGAGTTAGAATGTACCCTCAGCAAGTTTGCTGACGACACCAAACTGGGAGGTGTGGTAGATACACCAGAAGGCTGTGCTGCCATTCAGCGAGACCTGGATAGGCTGGAAAGCTGGGCAGAGAGGAACCTGATGAGGTTCAACAAGGGCAAGTGCAGGGTCCTGCACCTGGGGAGGAACAACCCCATGCACCAGTACAGGCTTGGGGTGGACCTGCTGGAGAGCAGCTCTGCGGAGAGGGACCTGGGTGTCCTGGTGGACGACAGGTTAACCATGAGGCAGCAGTGTGCCCTGGCTGCCAAGAAAGCCAATGGGATCCTGGGGTGCATCAAGAAGAGTGTGGCTAGCAGGAGGAGGGAGGTTCTCCTTCCCCTCTACACTGCCCTAGTGAGGCCTCATCTGGAGTACTGTGTCCATTTCTGGGCTCCCCAGTTCAAGAAAGATGAAGAGCTACTGGAGAGAGTCCAGCGGAGGGCTACGAGGATGGTGAGGGGACTGGAGCATCTCCCCTACGAGGAGAGGTTGAGGGAACTGGGCTTGTTCAGCCTGAAGAAGAGAAGGCTGCGAGGGGACCTTATAAATGCCTACAAATATCTGAAGGGTGGGTGTCAGGAGGATGGGGACAAGCTCTTTTCAGTGGTGCCCGGTGACAGGACAAGGGGCAATGGACACAAATTGAGGCACAGGAAGTTCCATCTGAACATGAGGAAGAACTTCTTCCCTCTGAGGGTGACGGAGCACTGGAACAGGCTGCCCAGGGAGGTTGTGGAGTCTCGTTCTCTGGAGATATTCAAGACCCGCCTGGACAAGGTCCTGTGCAGCCTGCTGTAGGTGACCCTGCTTCGGCAGGGGGGTTGGACTAGATGACCCACAGAGGTCCCTTCCAACCCCTAGTATTCTGTGATATTCTGTGATTTTCTGTGAAACACAGTGTAAGTGAGTACAGAAGTTCCACCCTTTCCGTACTGGCTCTCCTAGATTGTACCTGTGCTTTCTGTCATCTCCTAGAAAAGTGACCTAGTTTGCAGGACTGTGCATGATATCAAAAGCTTCTTTGAACTGTCACATGCAGTTTCCCTTTCTTTTCTGTGTGTACACAGGAGATGTGAGAGAAGAAAAACTGTGGTGGGAAATGGGTATTTAATGCCAGTACACTCAGCCACTGAGCTCTACTAGAAGCGTATCAATGTTGTTTATGAGAGATGATCTCATTTTGCTGAGTGTTTTCCTAAGAATTTTTTGGTGGTTTTGCTTCTGGTTGTTTTTTGTTTTTTTGTTTTTTTGTTTTTTTTTTGCAACACTCATTTTGCTAGATAAACAAGAAAAACTTTCCTTTTTATTTTAATGCCCCCCCATCTTCTTCTCATCTCTTCTGATTAGACATTTCTCTGAAGTTCTGGATTTCAATACTAAACTTCAAGGTGTTTAGTTTTCAGTCTAGTCATCTTGACTGGCATTTCACCAGATTACGTCACAGCTCTGAGAAAGAACATGTAATGGAGTTTACTTTACATAGGAATCATGTCACAGGAGAAGGCTGGTGCCTGGATTTCACCCAAGTCTGAGATTGGGTGTGTCCTGGTAACTGGGGCGGAATTCTAGGTGCCATTATACACACCTAGCCATAGTGACATGGGGCAAGCTGTTGAATATCTTTCTCTCATTTTGCTGTGAGAATAAACTTTCCCCTCTTGGGAGCAGGGATAGTTAATCAATTGATGTTTGTCAGACTTTATTGCTAGTCCTGATATTGGGTCAGATCATCATAGTCTCTAAAAATAAGAGTAGATAAAGCCTTTCTATATAGAATTCCTCTAAACTGAATGTGAGTAATTGAGCTTGGACTGTGTCGATTTTGGTACCATTCTATATTTATTTACTGTGAGAAACCATTTTGCTGGTAGTGCTGTATCAGCTCTCCATGGTCTCGTAGTAGTCTGTCTCTCATCATCTGTATCACCAACGGGTTTGTTTTGGGAGAGGATGATTTTTGTTTCACATTTCCCACTGCAAAACATTGTGTTTTTCAGAACTGAATGCAGATCACATCTGAATTATTACTTACAATTCTTCTACCAAGTAGAGTTCATTTACCCTATACCTCATGTGTGACTTTGGTGGTTTCATCATTTTCTGTCCACGCCAGTGGCACATCTTTTCTGCCATCCTTAACAGCTAGATTTAAATTCCTTCCATGATTTTTCTTGGATAATGTGCCCTCTCCTTGATCATTTTACTTCAGAAAACAGTCCATCAGCAGTTTCTGTGAAGGTCTGCTATCTACTAATGTCTAAGTAGTATAGACTTTCTCACGCCTTGTGCTTTATTTCACTTTGTGATGGTAACCTTTTTGGAATAAAATTTTCATTAATAGTTGTATTATTTTTTAAACCAGAGTAATAGTATACTAAGAGAAATATTTTTGTTTTCTCATATACTTCAAGTATTTGACTGTTCTGTGGAATTTATGAACATCTGTTTTGTTAATGACAGTATTTTCTTTTTATCTGCAATCAGTGCCTGCAAGAACTAAAAGATGTGTTTGTTTTGACAATAATAAGTTTATAGACAAATTTGAGTATCCTTTCTGTTAAAGCCATAAAGTAAAGGATTCAAGATTCTTTGAGCCTAAACCTCTGAGATCACAAATTTTAGCATACTTGGGCCTTTTTGGACATTTTTTAAAAATGCCTAAATTATAGCTTACACAAAAATCAAATAAAAATTACTCCTGGAGGAGATGCAAATTCATCTTCTTAATCTCCTTGAAGTTAGTTACGTACAGAGTCAGTCCTGGTTGAGGTATTTCGAGAATACTCAGAAGCAGATGGAGAAATGTGACAAAGAAAAAAAATATTGCCTGAAATATTATCTAGGACATGAAATTCACACCCCCTCTTTATGTGGGGATTTCCATGGCCTTTGGCAAGTAGTTCCAGAAGCAATGTGCCAGTTTTGCTGAATTCTCACTGTCAGTTGCTCAGCTCTCTGTGGAATTAAGCTTTTTTTTTTAGTGTCTGTTCCTATTGTCAGAATAGACAATAGTCCATAACCCGCTGGAGTAATTTAGTCCTACAGACCTCTGTGAGCTTTGACCCTCACCCTCTGGCGTTGTGTTTCCCCACAGTCAGAAATATGTTGCCTCACTATATTTGTATGCTTCACTTCTGGGAAATGCGGCAAGACTCTCTCTCTTGATCCTTAGATAGAAATATTGTAAATTAGTGTCCTGGTTTTTCTGGAAGTGGAGCAGACACGGAACAGCACAGTAGAGATAAAATTAGAATACTTTGAGGTATACCTGGTAGATTTAAGTTTGTACTTCTCTCTATCACTTTCTTTTAGATAGCATAAACATTACTTTGTTTTAGATAGCATAAACATTATGGTTACATTGAAAAAGAATTTGTTTAAGTTTGGTAGTTTTATTTTAATTTAAAACAAATAAAGAAAAATGTAAAATTGTTAATCAAGTTAAGCAAAGGCTTGAGAAAGTAAAATTTGGCGAAAAAGCAAGTGGATTTCAGCCAAAGCTACATGTGGGGCACAGTGTTCAAGTTTACGTGGTACTCGTGGTAATATTGCAAGCTGTGTCTTTCCTGCTTTCTCTCAAATATGTAGTTAATGATTTGCCACTTCCTAATTATTAGAATTCTAACTTTTCATTTAGGTGCATTATTGCATTGAATACAGTTTTTGTTAATCTGGTGCAATTACTGTCCTCTTAATAGGAACTGATATATTTGCAAGTGTGCAATGAAAATGCAGTTTGAATCAGCACTGCTGCCTTTTCATCTGAAAATATCTAGACATACTGTCAGCCCTGCTAAATGTTGATGAACTGTTGCCAAACGGAGTGCTTGATGAAGGACATCCCGTTCCCATTGCTTTTTGTAAGCTAGGCACATAACGCCAAGGGAGTTGCTCAGAGTTAATTCTGCTCTTACAGTGTTTTCCTAAGCATTCACTGTTCACTGTTGGAAACAGGAAAGTGAGCAAGAAAGATCTTTAATCTGACCGGAGTATTCTTACATAGCATAACAAAGGACTATATTTACTTTGATGTAATAACCGCATGTGGCACTCAATGCCATCCTTGGGTCTTGTGTATATTCAAACATTGCACAAATATAAAGACCATGACTGATTATACAGAAGTACGGCTAGATACTACGCCTGTTTAAAAAGTCAGTGTGTTAACATTTCTTCTTCTTGGGGGTGTAAATACACTCGCTTTCTTTATAATTCTTTTGAAAATATGGAGAGCATTTGCATGTTAAAGTATATTTCTCTTTTTCTCTCTCTGTCCAAAATATTTTTTTTTGACTGAATTTCAAACAAATTGTATGCTTTTCAACCATTATGGACAGTTTGTTCTTTATATTTACTTTATTTAGTTAAGATACTGAAATAAGATAATATGGATTAAAGATAGTATTATTTTCTGAATTTCAGCACTGTTAACATATTCATTACACAGCACTGTATTTGAATAATTCCTGATTGTTCTTTGAATTGCAGAGGAACAGACATCTTCTGCTGGGAGACCCCAGAAAGGACTGGTAGATCCTTACCCGACATTTCAAAGAAGAAAACCCACTCGCTTTCTTAAAGTTGGAACTCCTTTCTATGAGGACAATCAACTTCAGGTCAAAGTCTACTGGAAGAACAAAGGTTTGTCAAATTTTTATTTAATTTTTTTTTCTAAGAACGAACTCTTATCCAGTTCCTCAGCGTTGTAGGAGATTGATGTAATATAATGAACCTCATACAATCATTCAAATTTAAATCCTACACCCATCCTTCCTTCCCTTCACCTTCACGTTAGAGTGAAGCATTGCCTCTCCTCTTTGTGTTATGTCTGTGTAAATGTCTCGCCGAAGGCAATGACCTGAATCAGCTATCCAGAAATTACGGTCAGTTATGTTGGGACACTGCATCTTCCCAGAGCTGAGATAATTTTTATTTCAGTATAAATTGCTTTTGTAAAGTTTTAAATAGGGAAGGAGAATTTGGCCTTCTGTTCCACAGAGCTTTTGTGGCTATGAATGTTGTTTCCCTGGAGCGTGGTCGGAGGGTCTCAAGCACATACAGTTCCCAGGCAGATTTTCTGCTGATGCCACTGCAGTGTCACTTGTCGGATTCTGTCAGCTGAGAAATGAATCAGGAAACGAGTGTATATGGAAATCATGGGAGTGGTGTCACAAAAAATAAACTGTAGTTTGAACCACAAAATTTAGAGCTATACTGGCTCTGTTAGGGCCACAGTAAGCTTTATGCCAAACTTTATCAGTCACCTTGAATTAGAACAGGAGGAGTAGTTGGCCACAACCACTGGAAAAATCTTGGTTTTCTGGTTTTTGTGGTTGGTTTTCTGCTAGGCTGCATGTACTCCTCTGCTTTTCAGAAAAATCTAGTAACAATTTTATGCTTAAGTCTTCCAGTCTAAAGGAAAATGCCATGAATTTTAAGTGTCTAATCACATTCAGAAATCAAAAAAGGGATTTTCATTTCTTACCTTCTAGATGTGTATAGGTTGTTACACATGTCTTCAGTTTAGCTGTAACAGGTTTATATGCTGTTATTTGAAAATGTGCTAACACTGTTAGTGTTTTAGCTTGGAGTATACACTATATGTGTAGCTGCAGCACATGTATAAAATCCATTCAATTTTTGTGTTTGAAATAAAGGGCTACAAAATGGATAATCACCTTTTCTAGTCGAATTTTTCAGAGAATTTTAGAAATATGTAAGTTCTTTTGGATTTAGGTGTATGTTGCACCATCCTGAACGAGGAAAGTCTATTTCATTTATCATCAATCATTCAATTATGCTAAGTAACGTAAGAACATGTCACACTGGATGGTGTGGGTTGTGAAAAGAATCATTTGCTTCTTAAAAAATACCTGCCTGTTTGAATAGTTACTTTCTAGCCCTGCTATATCAAATACTTTCAAATCAAATGCTTATTCCTCCAGAAAATCTGCAAACTTTGTCTCAGCCTGACTACATGCATGTTTTAAATGTTTGTCCCTGTCTTGGATATGCTAGTTTTATTTTTTTGAGCTTTCCCCATTATATTTCACTTTTGCCTAGCTTCGTGGAAAGCTGGAATAATTTAAATTTTAAATAAAAGTTGAGGCATTTTTAATTGTGAATACTGAGTTTACCTAAAAATATGGTTTTCTTTATCCAAAGTGAGATGTATATATTCTGAGCTTGGGCCTGATCACCTTAAGCTTTATCCTTCTGCAAGTGAGATATCACCTCATTGTCCAAGCTCCTTTTGTAGTCAAAAAAGAAAAGCAGGTGACTTCTGAAGCAATTTATCCCACACAGCAGCTGAGTCGTTCTCTGGAGATACCTCCCTTATGAGTACAAAAGGGAGCCTAGACAACTCATGTGTAGAAGGCTTAGAGATGCCTAACATCTCTGTGTGAGCTGAGGTTCAATTCTGTGCAGTCTGAATGGAAGAAATTGAGGGACAAGATTCAAAGGTGAGGAGACTATGATGTCTCCCACAGGCGTAAGACCGAGTTGTGCAACTCGCAGTCTACAAGCAAGATTCAGCCCAGCGGAGCAATCAATCCAGCTGCAGCCCTTTTCCTGACAGCCTGTTTCCAGAAGAACGGTTGTGTGTCCTATGACCAAAATGCCAGCACCCCGAGTGAAATTCTCCTTAAAGTGGTTTTCCAAATTCACTGTTATAGTTAATGTAGGAAAAAAAATCATGACGAGTGCAGCAATAGTCATCTTGTTCTCAAGTAGATATCTTGAACTAGGTGTTCACTAACTGTAAGGGTAACTTGGATATGGAGCTTAAATGTTACACCGTAGTTACTTCAGTATTGACATCTAAATCTGGAGCTGAATCCCACACTGTGTTACATACCTGGATATAATATTTGTAGTAAAAGTTATAAATGCCTGTAAAAAGAAATAAGGTAGTCAGCATTCTCATAATTGCTGAGAGAAAAGTTAATTAAGATTAAATGAAGTCAAGGAATATTTTATAGCTTGGAAAGAACAGTGTTTGGAACTGATGTAATCTCCACAACTGAAGATCTTCAAGGACAGACATGGCATAGATCTGTTAGAAATTACATAGATTTACATACTGTCACCTCGTGCCAGGGATGGACCAGCTGAGCTCCTGAGTTGCTGGCTGTGCAGCTGACTCACCTGATGTGACTCTGTACATCCAGTTATGTAGGGCGGGCACCCAGAGCTCCATGTTGGTCATGTGCTGGGAGCAAGCTCTGCCACCTGCACTGGAGTATTTAGGTATGTGCCCCAGCCACGCAGTGAGAGTTGCCTTCCTTTTTCTTCCATAACCAACAGTGATGGCAAAAGTGTGTGAGAAAGGGCAGAATTTGTCACGCTTTCCCTTCCCTTCCCTTCCCTTCCCTTCCCTTCCCTTCCCTTCCCTTCCCTTCCCTTCCCTTCCCTTCCCTTCCCTTCCCTTCCCTTCCCTTCCCTTCCCTTCCCTTCCCTTCCCTTCCCTTCCCTTCCCTTCCCTTCCCTTCCCTTCCCTTCCCTTCCCTTCCCTTCCCTTCCCTTCCCTTCCCTTCCCTTCCCTTCCCTTCCCTTCCCTTCCCTTCCCTTCCCTTCCCAGAAAATATCTGTCTTCTGAGTGACAGCATGTGCAGTAACTCAGCAGGAGCCGTTGCCTCATGTGGAACTGAAATAAAGCCAGTTACCTGCTCCTGAGAAGCTAGCAGCTTCTGTAAGGTCTTACAGGAGTTTAGAGGTTATGTAGTACATGGATGAGGTACTGACTGTAAATTTACTAGTGACAATTTACTGCAGAGGAAGTCTTTTTCACCATGCAAGGAGCACAGCAGGGGAAGCATACTGGATGCGTCTTGTCTTTATGAAAGACAGCAGTTACTGGAGCCAGCTGCGTGGGGAACTGTACCCACATGTCTTTCTCCTTTATGAACTGAGCTGTCTCATGTCGTGTTTAGGGAGTTATCAGAGGTATAAGAGTGCAGCAACTACAATAGGAAATACTGAGAGAGAATTTACCTCAGCCTACACTATGGCGTAGCGTCTAGGCTATTTTCATTGCAGGTAAGCAATCAGAGTTCAAATCCATACTGACAGGGAATTGACCTCTTTGCTCCTGTTCCTGTTTATTGCTGTAAAGTTCTCAATATTTTGTAGGTTGCTATTAAAAACAACACTTTTTTTGGTACAGGAACACAGCCATTCTATAGCCCCAAATTAGGATGTATGACTTTAAACCAAATAAAAATTCAGAAAATATCATGCAACTGTGTGAAATAAGTGTATTGATAATGGTAAGAGTTCCCATGACATAAATAATAACTCAAGAAATACAAGTCTCAAGCTTGAATATGTTGGGCATTTGTAAATTAGGCAAAATTTCAAATGTTTGTAGCAATCTTTGCTTTATCTGGTTTGCATAATTTTTTTTTGTACTTGCTGTGGTGGACTTCATGGTCCTAACAAGAGATGGTTGCAGTGCTGATGAAATAAATATGTTATTTAGACTTCAGATTTTTTTAAGATGAAGACATTTAAACCAGTATGATGTGCTGATATAGAGTGTCTTTTTGCTGTATTGTAAACTTTAACTAGTATAGCAGCAGTCTTTCACTTTGTGGGAATGTTACTTAATTTCTATAGTAATAGCTGCTCAGAAATTTTTGTTGTATTCCTGAATTCAGTGGCCCTACCATTCTACTTAGACCTGAGGTTGTTTTTTTTCATCCTGTCCAAAACTAACATGGCTCTGCAGAAGAGTGTTTTACTCCCTCCCAACACTGGAGCATCACAGCACACCACAGATTACAGAAAGAAACAAAAGAAAAGACTCGTGCGGATTTCTTACAGTCTCAGACCACTTAAACACGAATGTGTTCCTAAGGTTGTTTTAGATTGTGACTTTCATTGGTCCCTTTGTCTGCTGAGAAATTGTTTTGCTTTTGAATTTGAACCATTTTACTCTCTCTAAAAAGGACAAAATAGAACAGAATCATAGAATAATTTAAATGAGTTGGAAGGGACCTCTGGAGATCAGCTGGTCCAACTATCTGCTCAAAGTAAAACTCTGAAGTTAAATTAAGTTGTTCAATGCTATCTGTAAGGCCCTGTAACAGATGTTGTTATTGTTTCCTTAATGTCAGGGAATTTCTCATTTATGAATATCAGGCTGCAGAGGCCACCTAGCATTTTATTGTAATGTACCTTAGGATTTCCAGAATGGGCAGTGATGTCTCTTGACATTCAAAGATAGTTTTTCCAGTACTGTGATGAAGATGTATTCCACAGCGTCGTTTGCAGATGTGCCTCTAGAAAGCCAGTGAAAGACCACAGTGATGATATCAGGGCTGAACCTCTTGGTTTTATATCATCCCTCTGAATAGAACTCATCAGACTTCTGTCCTATGCAACAACTGCAATAGAGGAGGTCTCACAAACCATTACTGAACTGGCTTTATTATAAAGTAAGGAAGTGATTATTTACCAGTACTCAGAATCTGAACACAGTATTTGAGTTAAAATCTGAGGAAGTGAATGGAGGATCTTATTTTCATATATATGCATCATAATGTGCCACAGTTTGGTAGCACGAAAGACTTATTTAGGCTTGTTCTTCAGGCATCATTTCTGAAGTTCCATTAGCTTCAGTACGCATGAGGCATGAATGGAATGTAGGATCTGGACTTTACATTAAAATAAATCTCTTTCTGAAATAATCTTTCAGTTTGAATGCTTCAGTATGATGGCAATAATAACTTCAGGATGTATGCTAGCAAAAATAACTCCACACTTCAAGCAGTAAAAGGTGCTTAGCAAATGCACATAATTTTGCTAGACAGAGTCAACACGAAAGCGTATTGTAATTATATGAATACAATAGCTTCTTTCTGAAAGAAGAAAATGTCTTTCACCTGCTTCCTCTGATTTAGGCCTGGGATTAGAGAAACACAGTACATTCCTTAAACAGCATGAATCCCACTTTTGTAAATGAAAAGAAGAACTTGCTTATGGCCAGATTTTTTGGCCATCTCGACTGTGTGAAATTAGAAATTATGTGCTATTTATGTCCAATAGTGGAATCAGCTTAAATAAATCACTTTTAACTCCTTAGTGCTGGAGTCTCAGAGTACCATCCGTTACCAAGAATGGATGCACTCTGAACCCCCTACTTAAAAGGATTAGCTACTTCAAATAGTGAAGATCCTCAGTGTCTTGTGCACTAATCAAGACTGAAAGTGTGAAAATAAAAAGATCCTTATGTTTCCTCTGTTCCTCAGTGGTCTGGCAATTAGAGAGCCGAGGTTTTGGACTCTACCTGAAAGGCCTTCAAGTTGCTGCAAATTTATGCATCTTCAGGGTATGAAAATAAGCTATTTCCCATAGGCAGAAGGAAAAAAAGTATTTTTTATGAGCTCACTGTATCAATTCTCATCACTTGCTGCAATAATTATAATACTTGAAACTATTAGAATGTAACTTAATATGAAGATTTCTTTCCAAAGCAACATGTCTCAATAATGTATTCTAACCCATTACTCTGCCTTCACTGCTGTGTTCTCAGTGCCTGTTATTTGAGAATAATGTAACTCTCCTTGCTCAGGTAAAGCTTTAGTTTACTTCACTTTTCCTTGAACGAAGTCTATGATAATTTACATCTGCCGTTTAAATTAAATATTGAAAGCACTTCTAGATATTTAAAATCAATATATCTGCCCTTTCATTTTGCTTAAAAAGACAAATATTTAAAATGCATTAAGACTTGGCTTGAGGCCTCTTTATTTGTGTTTCTGGTAAATGCTAAAGCGGAAAAAAAAAAGAACACTTAAGGCAGGGAGAAGCAAAGAATCCTCCATTGTCTGATAAATCAACCAAACAAGAATAATGAATTAAATTGTGGGGAAGAATAAAATGCAAGGCAAGGCAAAGCAAACAGAAAGCTGCCATGAATGCTTTTAAAACCGGATCTTATGAAGACAGAATTAACTTTCACTTAGATCAGGGAGATAAATGAAGTGACTGTATGTGCTGACTCTTTGTTTGCAATAAGGTATTTCATATGGCAGGTTTTAAAATAATTGAAAACTTTCTCTGTGTTATGCTATAGTCCTTTCTCATGGAACTAGTACCATTGAAGCTAATAAAACACTTCAATGCCAGTTGGAGTTTCTAGCTGTTATTGTAAAGAATTCACCAGTAGTTGCTTAACACTAAGGAATTATTTAGTTTGGTACTAATTGTTGCTCTAGGAAGATCAGTGTTTGAGCAGCTGGCTATTCTGTAATTCTAGATATTTGAGCAATAAAGTATTTGTACTTGAAGGTATCACTGTGGTCCAGATGGTTCTTCCAACAAGAAGACCTCGCTGTTAATCATAGTGAAGTATACACCAATACATTTCCCTCATATTTGTGTGTGACTAGAGAGACATTGGCTCAGCAGAGGTTGATTGCGTAGGTGCATATATTGTACATTTGTATTTAGGGATTTAATTAGTGAAGCTGGCCCGAAGCACAGGAATCTTCGACTAGATCAACTCTTTAGAAATTCACCAATAGACATTGCACAATTTTACTTTTCCACATGTGCTACAGCTGACTCAGATGTCTGTATCCTATGGGCTTCCCCAGCATCCTGCCTGGGGAGGTAGGTAATGCTGTCAGCTTTAACTGTTGTGTGAAATGATGCCAGAATTAAAAGAATGTCCTGTCAGAAGTATCCTCTGTGTGATTCCTGCTCCTCCCTAACTTTGTCTTACATAGGCCTAATGTAGTTCCAGGAATAAAATTTTTGTTATCCCACTGCTGGTTTTTAAAATCACTTTGCCTTTTTGCTGCTTGGAGAGAATGAAAAGGGGAGCATCTGACAATCTCCAGTTGTACTTTATAAACTGACTACAGGACTGTTTGATTTATGTCCAAATGTGACATGCTTACAATACTTCAAATGTTGCTGGTAGGAGTCATGAAAAACATCAACGAATAATGCAGTTTGGTAGAGCAGAGAGCGTGCAACTTCTCTAATAATATGCAATTGATTAGTGGGACAGACAGTAAAGCTTTAAAACCACATTTACAACAGAGGCAACCTCAGTGGCATCTCCCCTGAAAATGGGACAATACTAGGGAGTCTTTTCAAGGGCACAGTTTACTGCATTTCTTCATGTTTCCACAGGAACAACAGAAAACCATTACTGAATGCCTGTCACTCGCTTCCAAACCTCCGTACCTTTCAGGGTAGGTGGTTAAAGCTCTTGGTATGAGAGACACAGGGGCAAGTCTGTCCAACTATTAGTCCCAGGAATGCAGTTGGAGCTGATTCAAAGTCTGCCAGGAAATCAAATATCAGAAGCCAAATCAGAACTACCCCCTGTGGTCCCAGAGCTCAGACAGCACAGAAGACTGATTCTGCTTAGCAGGCACCCACTAACGTCTGCTGAAGCCAGATTTTGGCTATACTGGGCTGGTTTGGTCCAGAACATTCGTCAAGCTAGTTTTAACACTTTCTATTGTTGATCCACTTACTACTTCATTTTGAAATTTACATAGTGTATGCTGTTCACAAGCCCTCAGTATGACCTGAATCATACTTCAGAACACCTTTAATAATTGTGAAAGTCTATTTAATTTGACTTAATTTATGCATTTAAAAGAAGTCTTCTTTTTATTCTTTAACTTACTAACTGAATGCAAATTTAAGCTTCATTTCTTTGCAACATACATTAAAAGATCAAATAGAACAGTAATTGCGAATTACCTGGTCCATGAGTGCAGTCCAAAGATAGACCATCGTTACGTGGGATGAGTACCTGCGGTCAGACTGCAAATACATGTTCAATATTGCATTGTGAAATCATTTATCAAGACTGAACTTACTTCAAGTTGTTGAAAAAATTAACTGGCCAATTAATAAATAAACCCTTACCTGATTTTCAGTTCTTCAGGAAAAAAATATGTTTTCAAAACCAGCATCTGTATGTTCCTTCAGTAATATATGTCTACCCAGTACACAGTTTTCTGCATTTCTTACTACTTCTTGAGTACTACCACAACCTATAAAGTAGATTATTCTAACAACAAATACAGAAATTTGTATATATGCATGTATATGTAGTGTCACTGAGATTGTCAATGACAGTGTCTATGTTAGGCAGTCTGAATAACTGAGGGATCGAATGGCAAGCTTTTTACAATCTAGTTATTCCCCTCCTTTCCCCAAACTGTATCACTAAGTCACATTCAGTCAAAGCTTTGTCTTACATGCTTACACTATCATACCTGTAGCAATCCGACCATTTCTACTGTGAGTAAAAAGATACTGAGGTACTGCAATTTAGCAAGTTACCTTTCATCAGCTACAGGGTAATAACTGCTCATGAGTGCTCTCTTAGCCTGCCTATGTTCTGAAGTAAAATATTTAGCTTAGGATCCAGGGAAGGTTAAACTGTCAGCAGCAAGTCATCGTGCTTGTGGTAAAGTTGGTTTAAACTAATGAGCATCCTCTTGTAGATTAGGTCAGTTTTCCTCCACATCGCTCTTTTTAACCTGTATTGTTTAATTAGCCTAGTTTATAAGATAGCCATAAAACCAGTTGCATAAATACTACAGACAGGGAAGAAAACTAGACTATTTGAATGACTAGCTAGAGCTTGAGGGAGAGACACCACAACAGGTATCAGACACTGAAATTATAATCTGAATTTAAAGATGTCACATGTATGCAGCTGATGAATAATGAGTTCTTAAAACACCAGTTACTTTTACTCCTGTGACCATAAACTGAATATAAGAATATCCATGGTAGTCTAGACCAAAGGTCCATCCCACCATGTATTCTGTTCTTGTCAGTGGGCAAAACAAAATCTAAAGGAACATAAGAATAGAGCAACCATGTAAAGATACTTCTACAGATTATTGCCCCAGCTTCAGACAACTTCTGGTTCATGGGATTTCCTGAGCCCAATGTGATTTCATTGTAAATATTCACTATTGATGCATTTCACTTCCATGATAATATCCAGTGTCTCATTAGGGTCACATAAATTTTGGGCATCTGAAACATCCTGGGTTATGGGGTCCCAGAGTTTTAAGTGCTTGTTCTATGAAGAACCACATTTTTTAATTTGTTTTGAAGCCGCTTCTTCTAGCTTCATTTGAATACTAAATTTTACATTGGAGACACAGAAAACAGTCAAGCTTTGTTCACCCTATCTGTATGCACAGGATTCTGTAGATACTTAAACTGTTTTTGTTCTGTTCTTTTGCTCATAGATTCAGTAGTCTTAAACTGCAGATTTAGAAGCTGCGCATTGATGTCATAAACTTTATGAATAACAGTTCTGCAAGGCAACATCCTGATACGGCATGCCATGATGCATACCATGAAAGTCCAGTTTTGAAACTTGATGGAGCATTGTACATGCGTGCAAACCCACCCATATGGCTTTTGCATAGGGTGTGCATAGGAAGGGACTAGCAGGTGCATTTCTGCATCTCCTCCCACTGTGCAATTAGGGGTAAGCTGGGTCTGCACCTTGGCTCTGGAATGGGGAAGAACTCCCATATTACCTACCCTCAGTAGAGCTTCCGCACCTAAATTAACATCCAGATTTGTCAAAGTTACACAGAAGGCTAAAGTTAATGATAGGCTACCTAGTGACATTTTTGATAGACATATAACCATAGTGAACCTTGGACTTGTTTGTGTTTTTTCTTTCATTAAATTCAGGTTCTGGATGCTTAGATACCTTTGAAAATCTGGCTATGAGGGAGTAATGTAGGAAGCTTCTATTCAGGCTACAAACAGCTATTATGAGACTTGGAGCTTACAAGAGGCAAATTTCCTTGTAATAGAAAACCAGAATGAGATACTGTTGAACTCGCTTTGTGTAGGATGTTGTGTGTGGGAAAAGGATCGAGGGTAGAGGTAATCCGTCTTACAGATGATCCCAGACTTAAATCCCTCAATATGAAGATGTTTATACCTTGAGACTTCTTAGGTCTAGATATGGACACAGATACTTTGGCTCAGGCCTGTCTTGAAATTACACAATAATTGTTAATATCATTTTTGGAAAGGCTTATCATTGTATTATATGAAGAATGTGTTCTATAGAAAGAAGGAGGTTTTAAATGGCATAATGTGAGAAACAACATCTTTGTGATTTAATCAATACTGTTTATATTCCATGTAAGAGCAGGAAACAGTATAGTTTACCTTGTTAGGAAGTGTTTATTGAATGAAGTTTAAATGTCAGCTGAGGGTTTTGGTGTTTATTTTAATCATACTGCTTGAATGAGTGATTATTAAAAAGTTCTTTTTCTCAGAGGTGTCACGAATACCATGAATTTCATAACCAAACATCTGACATTTTGGGGGTTTTTTTCTTTTTTTTATGGCACTGGGAAAATCCACGCACAGGCAGCTGAAGAGCCTGAGCTGTTTTTATTTCATTTTTTTTAAGAGAACTTACCTAAAATGCCTGAGACAGAACACATTGACAACAGAGATTTTACAGAGAAAAGAGGATTGCAGAAGCTTGCAATACACTAGCACATCAATGCATCATTCTATCATTAGCTGAAGGTAAACTGTGTTTACCTATGTATCCTAAGACTGACAGTTCACTTTGCATTTGCTAAACCACCATATGTAAAATAACACTTGTTATTCTATCTTTATTTGTTGTCCTATCATTAGCTTCAGATTTCAAATGTTGGCAAGAAACACCATTATTCAGAGAGGCATAGAAAGGCTCATGAACCAATATGTGAAGAAATAAATAAGTGTTATGATTAAGTACTTACTGAGATCGTGTTTTGCTTCTCTATAGTACGCTGAAGTATTCCTTCTCAAATTCCTCTTCAGTCATGCTCTTATTACAATGCCATAAATACCATGTGGATCTCTTAATACTAATTGTGTCTTCAAAACTGAGGTAACTAGTAGTAAAATAACACTGCTTCATTTATTCACTTGGTTTTTCCCATATTTAAGCCTTCCCTGCATATTTTTCAGGACCTCTCCAGCAAATGAGTTTGAGCAGAATAAGTGTTTATGGAAACTTGCATGTTGTAGAACTCTGTGTCGACGTGGGGAAGAACGGTGGCCTGATAAACAGATGGATGCAAGCCTGGGAGAGCAAAAGACAGTTCATTACATTTTATCTCAACTATTTGCAGAATAGTTCTTGGTGTGGAACAGGCAGGATATGCTGCAGAGCAAACACTGCTGCTCAGCCTTCTGCCAGAATGGAGGGCTGGAAGCAGTGCTGTACTGTATTAGATCCACAGTTGTAAAGGTGTATCAGGGGCTGCATATTGGGGCAGCGCAGGAACATTTCTTCAGGAGGCCTTTGACTTGTACACATCTCTGGGCACTTCAGAGATGGTAAAATATTTTTCTTCATGCAAGGCATCATAGATTTCATCATTTACCGTGGTTACTTTTACATTCAGTGTAGCACAGCTTCACCATTCAATACAATGAGATAATTTGTGTCCTGGGTGGTGCGTTGTTTGACACAGGATTTATGGAGGTCCCCAAAATCATACTATAACTTTGCTGTAGAAACAATCAAGCTTGTAGATACTGAGACATACACTGCATCTGCTCTGAGCAGATTCTGCCCTGTGCTGTGATATTAGATATAAAATCTTTACCCCTTACTATAGCCTGTTTTTAGAGCAGTAATGCTGCAAGACGCATGATCCAGAAAGGAAATTACTTAGTTTTGCTCTATTTCCTTCTTCCTATTAGTCTAAGACAATCAAAGACATGTTCAAGACTGTCTTTTAACTATAGTTTGTGCTGTCATTAGTGTCTTGATCTTGGTGGGTACTAAACGTTCTGGCCTGATCCATTAGCTGCTTTTAACTACTGAAGTCAACATGACTGTTCGTATGCCTAAGTGCGTTGTTGAATCAGGGCCAGAGTGCTCAGAAACTTGTAAGATCAACCCCCCAGTATGAGAGGAAAGACAAAAACCACGCGGCCAGTCACAAACAATCATTGCAGTTTGCTGTACGAAATATCAGATTTAACAATACATAATAAATCCAAAGGTTTAGTTACATGCAAAACAAATTATTTCGGTAATTTTCTTACTGAATAGCTTCACAGAAATTTCAGTCTCCTTACGGCATTCTGTTTGAAGAAAGGTTAGGTTTGAATGAAGACAGTAGGTTTACATATGGCTAATTAGCTTCCAAACTTTGGTAACAACAACTTTTGATATACAGTTAGCATATTAATTATATGTATATATTTTGGAGGGAGTCAGTTTGCTGAGGTAACTTGACAAAAAGTACAGAACACCATTTCCTTTTTTACTGAAATACTCATTCAACATATGCTTGTTATTTATAGAAAATTCATACTTTTATGCTGCCAGGTAAAGGTTTTTGTATAAGTATGTCTTATTTTATATTCTTTGTTTTTTTACCATATTTTATTCTAATAGGAAAATCTATTAGACCCTGCTTGTTAATTACTTCAAATCCTGTCATGATACAGAAATCAGCTTGATGTTGCTGTGTTTATTGATGTCATTTTTGTTGTAATTAAACCTTAATTTGAGCTGCTGTTCTTGAACGCATCTGCTCTGAAATATTTTTTCCAGCAAATCCTATTTGATTTTTCTTTCTAATAAATTTTTGTGATTTGGTTGCCTGCATAATAGTGCCGTCACAGCTGGCGTTAATTGGCATTTTTATACCAAATTGTAGACATCCATCACCCAACAGTCACCCATCAAACAGAATAATATACAAGTCTAGAGGTGAAATCCTGTTACATCAGAGACCGTTGTTCTTATCACCACTTGACAGGGTGGAACGGAGGTAAGGAGCCATGAAGTGCTTTGCCTAAAGACCTCCAGCAAACCATCAGCAGAACTAGCCCCCGTTCCCAAAACAATCTGCTGCAGTTTACTTGCTGTGGATCATAGGAATACGAAGAATTACATAGCTCTGAAGTCTGTTGGCCCGGTCTGCTGTAGTGATAGTAGGTTGTTGGCATATTGGTGGCATTGGGTTGCGTGAACAAACTTCACTGCTGTTCCTGCCCATGCTATGCCAGTTTTCTAGCTACCAAGCAGATTTCAGTTCCTCACGATTGTCAAGTTGGCACCCTTCTGTGACAATCAATGTAATACAAAGCAGAAAAAAGTATTTGAAGCAAAGAAAGGAGCTGTCTGCAGTAGTATGTTAGATAAAAAGAAACCACATTAGATGAAACTATTCACATGACTGGCAGTAATGGAAATATACAGCAGAACAGAAATGTGGAAAACATTGGCAAAAATGAGGAGAAGAGATTAGTATTTTTATTTAGTTTATTTTCAGTAAAGTGTAGAACTATTTAAACCAGAAATTCCAGCTAGGAAAAGTTGGAGAGTTACTTGACATTGTGTTGGGTGATTCTTCTGAATGGATCTTGAACTTCACATTCTGTGGGGAGATGGTGAGATCTGGCAAATGCAGAATGTAGACCTAGGGCATTCCTATTAACAATTGTGCAGCCATGACTTAGGATATGTTGCAGTACTTTAAGCAGAATTTTTTGATCTAAGATGCTTAAATTGTGCATATAAACATGAACTTTTCAAAGTGGCAAACAAGTGTATTTGGCATTGACATTAATGGGATTTTGAGCTGCTTTTACAGCTTAAATCTGCAGAATAAATGTACATTTCTTCTCAAAAAAATCTGAAATATATTTATTTATTTTAATTTAAATGGAACTGTAGAATTTAGCTTGGGGAGGGGGAGAAAGAAGATAAATCTGACAAAGAAAGTCTTCGTAAACCAAATCGTTAGAGACATAGCTTTGTGGAGATACTCACATGGAGTTAAAGGCTTTTTTGGGTGAAACACAGGAGGGAGAGAATCAAAACAGACATCTTTTCAACATGCTTTAGAGCATCCCCTGATCAATACATTCCTAGTTAGTAATTTAAGATTTCTGTCCAGCAAAGCTGGCTGCGTACCCTTGTTCAGTGAAACAGCTAAGCATAAGTGGAATTTTAAGAACATGCTCATGTGATGTCTGTATAGCAATGCTTTCTTAAGGCTAGGAACTGATTTTATGCTTCAGAAAGTTTACTTTAAAAATCATAGCCAAAATAATTACCCTTAGCTATTAGTTTATGTGGGAGGGTTAGTTTTGTGCAACTGTCTGAAATATCAAGAAATCTTTAGCTTGAGCAGCTGAAGATCGTGTGCATGACAGTAACTTTACACAGATTTTTAAAGTAATTTTTCTGGTTTGCTTTCTGTGTTTTTTTTTTCTTTTTTTTTCTTTTTTTTTTTTTTTAAAGAAGCTTGAGAATAAAAGTAATTGTTTGAATAAGCTGCCTGCTGTAACAGTCCTCTGAGAAGTTCTTACTTAAATGATTATTATGTTGACTAATTTCACAAGCTTAGAGCAGCTGGAGTGAGTGCTAGCACTTAGTATGTCCTTCAAGCTCTGTGTTCATATACAAATATTTTGAGTTCTGGGAAAGATGAATGCTTGCTGTTAGTGCAAGCATCAGTCTTCTTAGTGTTAAATGGTATACTTTCTAATCATGAGAACAATAAAGTTATAAAGCTTTATAAAGACTTATAATTCAAAGTACAGAATCAAGAAAACTGTGAACTACTAAGAAAGAGATTGATTATGTACAAAAAAGGCTTTATAATGTGACATCTGAAACATCAGGGAACCAGACTGAAGGAATCTGGCAATTTCTTTTCAGTGTTACATACCTATTCCAGAAGGGACAGCAGAGCTTTCTGATAAAACTAGCAAAAATCAGTCCCATTAGATACTGGATATTCTCTTAATGTTAACTACTCAAAGGGCTTTTCAGAAAAAGATGCTGCGGTTTACAATGTATTGACTTCAGCTGGGCTTAATTCAGAACCATTAGCTTCGGTGGTAGCAGCTGACATTCAGCTAGACTGCAGCTTGAATCACTTGTCTCGTACCTAACCATTGAGTTGGTAATGGACAGCTGAAAACAAAAATCTAAATAAAATTATGGTGGTGATCTCACTAGGAGAGTGTATATTGCTGAAAGGAAGGCTGGGAGAAGCTTTTCTTTCGCATGTGCTGTAAATGCAAAATCAGATGTATAAAGTTGCATAAAAATGAAAGTCTAGAGCCATGAGCTTTATGAGCAACTTTATGAAACATGCATATTTTCATCATGTTTTTGAAGCCTCTTATGTGGCTTTTTAGATCATTCCATACATCTTGCCTCCTTTTGCTTTTAAAAAATTTAATTTATAAACCAGTCTTGTTATTTAATATATATACTTCATGCATGCACATACACTTTGAGTTTTTCATTCTTCTGGCATTATTTAATCGCAAAATGTCCCACCTTTCCCTATTTTTAAAAAAGTTTCTGTCTCAGGTAGGAGCTACTTCCCTATTATGTTTCAGTTTGCAACTCAAATTAGTCAGGCTTTAGACCCTGACAGGACAGATTTTTTAAAAGAATAAATTGTTTTTATTGTTGTCAATTTTTTTTACATTCTTCTTTAAAAAAAAAAAATAACATGCTTATGTTCCAATCTGTTAGATAACAACAATCACAGAGGTGGAGATGAGAACTGAAGAAGTTTTAGTCTTGAAAATAAAAATTTAGGGAAGTCAAAAACTCCTGTTCTAATGAAAGTTTTGCATAAACTTAGCTGGTGCTGTCCTAATGCATTCCAAGTTATAGCAACTGATGTACTTTTATATATGTATGCAAAAACCTTTTTGAAATAACCTGAAATCACATACTCAATGAAAAGAAAGAAAATCCTGTCTTTTTCATTTAGGTTGTTATCAGAATACCAGATAAATGCTATCATATATAAGATTTATTTGTTCATTTTGTTTAAATAAAAATATGAAATTATGTTTGTTAAAAACCTTCATCCTGCATTTACAGTTCAAATTGATAGGCAGCGCAATAACAATTTTTTTTAACTTCTTCCTGATTTTCTAGCTCATCAGAAACCACAGCTGTTTATGAATGGTTTACTAAGGGTTTGCTAATACAGGCGAGAAGTAGGAAGGAAGAAGAGAACTGCCTGAGAGCAGAAGCTCACACAAGCAATGGAGATGGAGCTGCAATAAAATCTAAACAGAATTCTACTGTGTCAGGAGCTGGAAATACAAAATATCTTCGGTTGCAACCTGTTTAACTACATTTCTGAACAGAGGCTTAGTAAACCTCTACACTGATCTGTCTGGATGCTGAGCTATTGTATGCTCTTGATGCATGGGATTTATCTTTCCCCAGTTGCCCATGTAGTGATATTCAGTGACCTACCTGAGGTATGTGTCTGACCCAGTTCTTGATGGCTGGGTAACGGCAAGGCTTAATTGGCTTGGATAATCTCTACCGAAGAGAGAGTGACTTATTTATGGATTTCAAGTGAAAGTTATTATAAGTGAAAATAGCCAATTTGTAGCTTTACAAAGAGAAATCCACCTTACATGTAGGTAGTTAAAAAAAAAATAATTTGTGATTATCAGATAATATACGCTCAATAAGATTCACCGTGGTGACTTGGCACAGAGTGTGCATTGTTAATATAGCATGATTAATATAACAGAACAAAGTTTTCAGGTCCCTAGAAACTAGGTGTTTTGTCCGTTTGTCCCAGGAGAGGGGGCGCAAGCAGGTGATAAACAATAATTGAGTGAACTGGAGGAGAATAAACCAGTTATAAACCTACTTACAGATGCACTGTGAGTTTGTGTCTTCATCCAATAGGCACATCCAGCAACCAAGAGGCAAGTGAAAGCAGATCCATTTCTTTATTTTTAAATGAGAGGGAACAATCACAAGGCAGCAAGTTATTTCTTTAAAGATTTATTTTTGAAAAAAAAAGTTGGGTTTCCAAAGAAATCGCACAAATAATTAATGTATATGTTGTTGTGAAGATAGCTCCTGCAAAAACCTATTTCAAGGAGCTTTTATTCAGTCTTTTTACCAGAATACTGTTTGAGCTAGTTTCAGACACTACTTATTTTTTTCTTTGGTTTACAATGTTTCCTCTCTACATCCAAACCGCTCATAGCAGTCTAATGCCAGATTAGCCCTTAAGGCACCAATTATGTTTGTTTTCCCTCCTGAAACCCATAATCAGGCAGTTGGCATTAGTGGCTATGTCATACCAAGCTAATTAAAAATAACAGACATAATTTTGCATCCCCCGTGTAAAGATTGAAGAGAACGAAATCCAGAAAAATGACAGGGCGTATGTGCACTACCTGATGAGTTTTTCTTCTTTTGTCTAATTCTTTATTCCCCTCTTTTTTGCTTCCTTATGCAATCAGTATTAGACAAGAAGCTAGAAGAGCTAGAAAATGATTGAAAGCTTATATTGTTGATACTGCGGCAAGTTTTGTCATTGATTTAAACGGGAGCAAACTCAAGCCTTTGGTATTACTCCTAAGAGTCAAAACTAGAATTTTTTTTGGACAGATACTGAACAGGTCTTATGATATATTCTGAAAGAAGAAAGCTCAGGGATTTACAGACATTTTCACATGTCTTCAGGCACAGATTTCTCAAGCAGCGCCCGGCAGCAGTATTGCAATGCTCTGACAACACAGACAGTCACAGGCAGTTGACACGAAGTCAGTCCGTCATTTGCAGGATGTTTAGAAGTAGCAGCATTGAAATTTTTTTTTAATGTTCAATTTAAATGCTTGATTTTTTAATAAATGTAAGTGGGGTATGCTTATACATATCTGAAAATGCCAATTCAGTATTGTTAAAGTTATCTCCATTAGCTGATACAAGGTTTAAGTAACATAAGCGTATAATGTTTTCTCCATTCTATTGAAGGATGCTTAAGAACAAGTGAGGAACTACCAGCTCTACAATTCTTAAAAGCTCCCATTTTTTTATCCAGAGAAGCCAGATAAGTTACAATGGTGAAAGCATAATTATGTCTTTTCCTCTCTTTTTTTATCATTTAGATATCAGCATGAATCAATTCCAGGTTCACTGGTTACTGGAGTCCTGTGCACACAATGACACCAAAGGACTTGGGAAAGTCACTGAGCTGACTTATGTAAGTCTCCATTCAGCCTTCTGCTTGACTCTGAATAGCCTCTAAGCAGCAAGAGAAAGGATGGTTCTATGACGTAACACAGTGTGCTTTATACCATGTTTCATAAATAAGTAAGGAAGTTTCTTTTTTATGTTGCTCTTCAGCAAAAGATAAAAATGATGCATCTGGACTGTTTTGGGTTTGTTTTTTGTGTTTGTTTTTTTTTTAAATGCACACTAGGCTAATTTTTTTTTTTTTGTCGGTGTTATTCAGAAAACAAGAGCAGGCTAAGGACTTATCTATTTCTGCAGTACGTAGAATATGGAGCTTTATCTGTAATTAGTACTGTAGGACTCTGGCACAGTGCAAATACTGGACAATAATAATAGTAATTAATAAACTAGTTTTATTTTTAGACATGCAGGTGAATTTCATAACCCTGAGGAGAATAATAGAGTAAGAAAAAAGGACTGTAGGTGAAAATGACTAGACATTAAATCTGGAAATCGGACAGATATCAGATAAGGAGAAAAGCTCTCTGTAAGTACATGTCACCCCAAATATATATTGCAGTGGCAGTTCTGCGTACTCAATTTGTTGGCAATCTAGTGTCATCCATCTCTGTAACACATTATTTGAACAACATAGTAATGTGATTGGTGCATCACAATTGATTTTGTGGGTTATAGAGAATGGAAGAAATCACAATTCCCCTTTTCTTCTTACCCTGACCTATGCTACTGGATCAATTCACTGGAGTTAATGGCATCTAAGAGTAGAGTAAATCAAAAGACAAAATTTATTTCTCATACAGAAGGCTGTTCGCTTGTAAGATTTACTGCTTCATGGGGTCAGCAAAGCAAATATTAGAGGTGGAGTAAAAAAATGATTGTGACATAATGTTATGATCAGTCCCAATATTTCAAGTTATGCACGTTGAAGATAAGAGAAAGTTAACATTTAAGAAGTTTTATTTCCACTAGAGATCAGGAAGGACTTTTGTACATCTGCCTAAATGCACTGTGGGATTAGTTTATTTCCTCCCAATCATTTTACAGTAATTGGTCCAATCTACTGTGGGAAACTTTGTGTTTCTTTTGAGGAAGCAAATAATAGCAAGCGAACGGAAGAATATTGATGCTACAAAAGGTTTGGTACTGGCTATAGTAGGTCCACGTGGATAAAGGCCTTACATTTCCAGTGTTTAGCATTTAGGCTCTGTCATAATAAATAAAAATAGTCCTGTCACAATTTCAAGCAGAAGTCAAGCCTATGAGAGCACTCTCCCGGCCAGTGGAAGGCTGGTGGAAGGGTGTCAAGTCCATTCTCAACCCAATCCCTGTCCCCCATTGAAAATGACCTTCGAAGTGAAGGTTGGACTAATCCAGTTTGGGATTAGAAAAAAGAGGGAGTTACACAGAAGAACGCTGGAATTTAGTGATTCTGAAGGGAAGTAAAGATCTAAAAGGCAATGAAAGACTTTCAACCTTAGCCAGTAAGGTATTATTGGACATTTTCTTAGAAAAAAAACCCAAACATTTTTTTCTCATATATATGATTTGTGCTAAAGCTTTCAGTCTGTTATTTTCAAAAGTACTTTAGACAACAGTAAGAGTTTAGCAGGACACTTACACATTGTGTAAAGTTTTCTTCTCCAGTCATTGTCTTTAAACAGAGAAATGTGCTTTGTAGTTCAGCTGTGGAGCTTTTCTTCCTGATAAGAAGGTAGAATTAGTTAATGTACTAAAGCGGAAAAAAATGGATCCATAATGCCATGCTGGACTTTGAATGCACTTTGAAAAAAGTTAAATGTAGATGGAGCCTGTCGTTTACAGCAGCTTAACTCAGCTTTCTTACGTTTGTTTAATTCGATTAACATTTATATCCTCACATTGCTACCCCCATTGCCATCATGTCAGAGAGACTGTTCTAAATGCTGGAAGCCAGTTGCTTTGATGCAGCGTGGCGAAGGGACTCTGCGGAATTGGAAGACATAGCCAAATACCATGCTAATGTATTTTGCCCCTGAAAATAATCATAACATAGGCAATGTTTGCTTTGTTCTCTGAGTAAAAGCCATGTTGGCATGCGTTAAGCATAACAGGAAAATATTTTATTGGAGAAAATTTTTCATCTTCTGCCAATTTTATTTTTCAATTTCTTTTTTTTTTTTTCTAGAGGTCTGTTTGCAGCATGTGATCTTTTTATTTTTCTTCTAGGAAAACTACATGATTCTGAAGGACCTGTCATTTTCATGCAAATATAAAGTAACTGTTTTGCCTGCAAAATCTAAAGGTCATTTTAAGGCTGAGAGTATTTTCTTTGTTACCCCACCTTGCTCTGCATTTAAAGAAAAAAACCACAAACACATTCATTGTCCTGCTGAAGGAGGTAAGACATGATCTGGTGAAGTAGCCAAATAGTTTCAAATGCATTTATAATCACCAAATAAAAGTTTTTAAAAGTAATTCTAAAATGGGACATGAAAGATTCAGAACAAATAAAAATGTGACTAATGCTTATGTGAAAAATCAACTAAAATACAGAGCAGTATAGATTTTGGCTGCCACATTACTGTTTTGTCAATTAGGTGATAATTTTATTGGGCTGTTTATAAACATATGATGATATCTGTTATTACATAGTTTTTATTTTTGTGAGGAGGAAGAGTTTCCCAGTTGTATTTATTATAATGACAGATGATAACTGTAAACATAATCACACTGGCATGACCCATCTTTTGAATGTTTAGCTACTGATGCAAGCTGCTTTTTCAGTTTGAATTTGTTTAGGTTAAAACTGCTCTCAAATAACAAATAAAAGCACTCATACCTTTTATGGTATTTTATGGTATTCTTGTTGCCATGATAGCAGGTATAGCTAGAGTGTTATGGAAAATTGCAGAATCATGGAGGTGTTGGTTGGTAAGGACCTCTGCGGTCAGCTAGTTGAGACACCTGCTTGAAGCAGGTCTGTTGTCTGCAGGTGGTTGTAGGTCAGGTGAGCCATGGCTTTGCACAACCAAGTCTGGAAACCTCTCTCTTCAGCTAGAGGGTGGCCCTCTCACTTTGAGTCCCTGTTGTCCCCAGGGGTACTCCCGTGCTTCGTGGGTCACCTCAGAGTCCTGCTGGCCACCACTGCCATTGCCTGACCACCCCTTCTGACAGTTTCCAGCATTAAAACCTTATTTATTCCTGGGCAACTGCAACTCAGGCATATGTTTCCCCTTATCAGAGTGCCCCTGTTAACTTGTATGACCATTTTAGATCATGAGTTTTACTTTTTGCCTGCATTATGGAATTCTGTACTATCCTGTGGGTTCTCTTGTGGTCCCAAAAGTGAAAACTGAAGCTGAGGTATTCTGATATACAAAGAAGAAGCAGGGTAGTTGCCTGTGAATGAGGCATTTAAGCCTTTACATGCTGTACGCTTTCCTTTCTGTCACCTGCCAATGGAATATATCGAAGATAGGCTTTGGTTAATACTCAAAATTCAAAGGCAGGAAGCTGTCAGGATCCTGGGTAACACCAGAAAGAGAGCTCTGTCTGACTTTCATTTGTGGAAGTAAATGAACATTATTGAACATTAACTCTCAAAGTTTAGCTTCTCTTTTTGCTTTCCAAATTTATAGTGCCAGTTCTACCCAAAGTCTTGGCCAAACCCGAGAATCTATCTGCGTCTTTCATTGTCCAGGAAGGTAACATCACTGGTCATTTTTCCTGGAAGATATCCAAGACAGACCTTCACCAGCCCATGACAGGGTTTCAAGTCACTTGGGCGGAAGTAACCACAGAAAGCCGGCAGAACAGCTTACCCAACAGCATCATTTCGCAGTCGCAGATACTGCCAGCAGTAAGTTGTTTGTTACTTTCCTTTGCTAGCAGCTTCATAAGTGTGTGCACATGTGGCCTATTTTTAATGTTTAGTGGTGACACAGATGTCACACACAGTGTTCCCTGGCTCCGCAGGCAAGTTGGAGCAGGAAGCGCTTAATTTTCCTCCTTGCTGGAGAAACAAAGCACAGCTACTCTTCTTGATGACAGATCAAACATTTTAATGTGCACAATTGTCAATTTAGCAACCATTGTCTGAGAAATGCCTGAAGGGAGGAAAAGATCATCTGTGTGGCAATAGGTAGTTTTTATTTTCTTTTGATGATCAGGCTGTTCAACTTGGCAGTTACTGGCAGTTACTATAGTTTTACTAATTACTGGGTGTCCAAGTCGATGGGTTTAAGAGAATTTTCTCTTCCTTTGAGTTACTCATTGCACTAAGAAAAAGTAGAAATCGCTTTCCTCTCTGCCTATACACACCATTGTCCGACAGACAAAGAGAACTAGATTTCACTGTTTATTGAAAGTATGAGAATTAACAATCTGAATTCTTCCCCTTATTTGCTTTATGATGGCCTTTGCTATTTCAGTTCCTCCTCTGGCAGAGGCAGGTCAGACTCTGTTGCCAGATCCACCAAAGTCAACAAAAGGGCTTAAGCAGCTGGCCTTGATCCAAAGTCAGCTAACAACGTTGGGTGCCTTTCCATCCACTTCAGGGAAGTAGATCAAGGCGATTGTGTCTGGAGCAGAGCTGGCTGAAAACCTTTTCACAACATTTGTTTCATCAAAGAATGTGTGAAATGTTTTGTTGTACACATCTTACATTCAGCTCATTTTCCACAAATCCGAGGCAAGGTTCTCACCCTTCGTTCTTAATTCCTAGCAGACTGCCCTAAGACTAGGGCACTCGTGTTTCAAAGTCTGTTGTTCTAGGGAAGAGCAACAAAGTTGACGGCAGATGGTCTAAAACTATGGGCCAAGCTACCACACAGTGAGCAGAGCTGCTTTATTACAGCTTAGTTTGGACTCGGTGTGAGCTGCACCCATTAACTCAAAGCTTGACCCACAGTCCAAAGCGGAAGCATGGTGCAGATGCAGCCTTGGTCTCTTCAGCAAGCCACATTGCGAGATTACCTGGAGTGGTTACTCCATCACAGACCTTTAGCTGCAAACAACCACTTTAGCACAATGATAAGTGAAGTTACGGACCATGAGATGTTACTTTTCACTTCAGTTTTCATCTTTTTTTTTAGGAGCAGGCATATGTTTTATTCAGAATTTCTATTCCCTTTTTTTAAGCTTTTGGTCCAGTTAGGTCTGAAATATGTAGTAAGTTTTATTTAAAAGACTCCTTTGCATTGCGTTATGCTTTAATTTTTTATGTTTGTTTTCGTCTGTTTTCACTTACCTGGAGATTCCTTTTATTTAATTATTATCACTGTCTGCGTCTCTGTGTGTTTATGGCAACTGTTTAAGAAAACTCTGGTTTGAGCTGAATCAGTATCTCCTACCTCTCAGAAACCATCAGAATGTAGGGTATTTTACAGTGAGGATCATTCACTTGTTCTCATTGGTAGCTTCTGACTGATAAAAATTTCATATTTACACAACGGGTGCTGAAACCCACATGTCCCAACTGCCAGAGGAGCGCCTGAATGGGGAGAGCGAGTGTGCGAGTGCGATGTACGCACATCCTCTCTCTCCTCTACCCCTGCAGTATGTTATACGAGGTGGAACAGCTTCAGCAAGGTTGATTAACAGCAGTCCCATCTCAGAATATGCACTAATTTGGCAGTAAAACCACGTTTGCCCCCAGCTTTTCTCTCTTTCCTTTCCCCTTTACTGTCTTCTCTGACAGTAACAGCAAATTACCAGTTATTCCCACAGCCCGCTTGGGTCCCCCTGCATGGCGCTGGGTGCAGTCCCAGCCAGAGGAACTTGCCCTGCAAATTCCTGGTCGGCCCAGGCTGACTGGTCGGAGGAGCACACCGTGCCCGCGCTGCCCCACATCACTGCCCCGCTGTCCCCTTCCTGCGACTGGTCCTTTTCAATTTCGAATAAGGTGAATCAGGACTTTTGATTCCTTAATGTCCTTCAGTCTTTAGTCAGATCTGTTCCCATTTCAGAGCGTTTATAAACTTACTCTGAAATTGTTTTGCATGGGTGTAAGTGACCACGCAAGGTATACAGAAGTGAAAATTGAGGCCATCATGCCAAAAATGGGATTAAGAACAGCAGGGCAGATTCTTGTGGTGTAAATGGGGCAGATATGCTGAAATCTGTGTAGCCACACTTATTTTCACTAGCTGCAGCTGGGGGCCAGACCTGCAAATGGCCATGAATTAATTTAGCAATTAGTGGAATTCAAAGACAGATCCAAAGTAATAACAAGTTTATATAAGGAACATATTTGTTAAAAAGAATGATTAGGAAGTTAAGCTTTTTGGTTTTCTTAGTGATGAGCATGTCATCCATTTTCAAGAACAGGAAGGAACAACTTGGACCTCCTTACACATGAAACCATAACATTATAGTAAAAAAGTATGCTCAAAGGCAATGGCAAGCAAAAAAATTCAAAACAAACCCTCTCAACAAAGTGATGCATACATTAAATCCTTTAAACAGAATTCTAAGAAAATAATTTGTGCATGCCGAGAGTGAAAGAACCTGTTTAAATCACTGCTTTGTGTGAGTAGATCAACTACGTTTTATTTTTAGATGCTCTGATAATTAACACAATTTATTTATTTTTAGGATCATTATGTACTTACCGTGCCCAATCTGAGGCCATCGATGCTGTACCGCTTGGAAGTTCAAGTGCTGACGACTGGTGGGGAAGGGCCAGCTACGATAAAATCATTCCGAACACCTGACCTTCCTCCATTTTCACCCCACAGTAAGCAGGTTTTGACATGTGGTTGTGTCTTACACAACTTCAGTCCTCCACATTTAAATAGTTAGCTCGAGCCTTAAAGTCTTTAGTAGTTCCAGTAGCATTCTGTGAATTTAAGATGCATGAAAATACTGGGTTTTTTCCCTCCATAATTGTCCATCAGCAGTGATGGAAGCAAATGCAGTCTTTCTCTCACTCAGTTTGGCTTACACCTATAGCACCTGGGATTCAAAGATGGTCTGTCCTCCAAGTACTGCCTAGGCCTGGCATTGCTTAGCTTTCAAGACTAGATTTTTCTGGTTGCATTCAGTCCAGCGTGGCTAGAGCCTGATCACATTTCTAAAGGAGCGCAGACCTTTTAATAGCTATTTTCAGCATTTTATAAGTTTCTGAAAAGTACAGCTCAATGTTGCGAGGCTTAACAAAAAATGTAATGAATTAATCTAAGATTCATCTGCTTGAATCCTTTTGTCCTTTCACAATCACTAATGTTGTGTGGGCTGAACAGGCAGATAGTTGATGGCACAGGCAGTTCACTTACAAGCTGAAGACTTCACAAAGACTTTTTAGTACGGATAAATGGTGGTGTTACATATTCAGGGTTTGATATGTACGTATTTTCTATTCTTTTGTTTAGGACCTCATCTGAAGCAGCATCACCCACATCACTACAAGCCACCACCAGAGAAATATTAGACTGTTTCAGGTGTTTATACAAAGAACTGAGAGAAAAACTGAGCTCCCAAAAGGAGGCTAGGAAAAGGCACATCTGTAGGAGCAATGAACCCAGTTTTCCAGTGAAAGTTACCATCCTGTATGATCTGTATCTGCTTCTCTGTGCTTTAGCCATGATGAATTGAGTTTGCACCAAGGCCAGGATGAAACATACAGCAAGCATCATTTCAGTACCACCGCTGTTCAGCAAACTGAAGATCACATCCAACTCAACACCTGTGAGAAACTGAAAAGTGTGTTCATTGTAATGTTTTTGTGTTTCTGTGTTTAAAGTAAGTTGAAGCCGTGCAGTGTATACAGCTTTTTCTCTTACAGTGACTTCAATGTTAATATTTGCAAGGTTGTCCTGTGATGTATACATACTTTTGAACACTGGAGGCCGTGTTGTCATCAGCGTGTTTAAATAATCTATTTTACATAAAGCTCTGCCTGTCACCAGCCTAAGCCCTAGTGTATTTTGCTATTAAAGAAGGTCTTCATACGTCTGAAGGAAGGACATAAGTAAAATAAATACCAGTAGCAGAAACCCTAAAATAGTCAGTATTTAGTAATTGCGGTATCACCACAGAGGAGAATGATGATACATTTGTATCAACCACCTGTTCTGAAATGGTAATGTTTTAGTATGTAGATCTTCTATTAACATAGGTAATAGCTAAAAAATATGCAGGGTAGATGTACCATTGTAAAGAAACAAGTAGCAATTAATAGAATTGTTGAAAATCTATGGCAATTAATTCAATTAATTTATAGGGCCTGGAGGAATGACTTTTAAAATTCCACTAGTAATTTTTTGGTGTATAACATTTCAAGGTATAATAATATCTTGAAAAGAAACACTGATTTTGTAGTTTAAAATCTGAATAGTTAACATGAACATTTTAGAAATTGCAATTCTGAGGCACATTATTCAAGTAGCCCTACAGTTACTTTTTGGCTTTGGCCTTTGGGGCACGTATCTGTTTTCCCCATGGATCTTTTGAACAGAAGGATGGATGTGTAGGCTCCATGCTATTCTCCTTACAGAAAGAATTATGTAACAATATTCTGGCATCTGGAAAACATTGGCTTATAGTTTATTTGAATGCATTTTTCAAATTTAGACAGAAGGGTGCCCTTTTTAACCATAAGGGAATTCATACTGCATTATTGTGCAATATAAGCTGTCTAGAATAATTTGCCACACAGAGAGACATCCTTCGACAGTAAACAGAAACTGCATGGATTTATTATTAAGAGGGTGGAAAGTATCTACCAATAAACGTCTGTACAAATACTCATAATCAACTTCTCATGTTCAAGATGTTCAAAGTGCTCCGGGATTCTTTGGCACAGTTTGCATTGCTCCCTGAACCATCACATGACGAGGCTAATGGAGCTCAAATGCTTAGTAGTCAAACTTGACAAGGTGGCCACTTTTTCTATCAGCAGATGCTACAGACTCACCTGTACTTCATATTTTCCTGAGATATTCAGTGAGAGGAGGTCAGGCATTAGTGATAAATATGTTCTCCTTCTCTTGATGACAAATGGTGGAAAGCAAATGCATACCTGAAACTGAGGATCAGAGTTAAGTTTATTGTAGTAGAGCATTCGTAAAAAACTCAAATACAGTTTGTCTGTACTGAAGTTTATAGCCTTTTGTTTCGTGTGGGTTGATACCACAATGGGTGAAGGAAACTGAATTAATTTTTGATCACTTGCTCATTCCAGTTTTTCTACATTTCTACTTTCAGTTTTAAAGGACTTTTTTTGGCATTCTTTTTCTACTTTGCTTGATGTCATTTTTGATACGCACTCAGTGACCAAGAACTTTTCCAGAAAATGTCTATTGCTACATGATTCGGGCCTTTGAGAGTAGTTTTAAGAAAAATTAAAGGCTGTGGTGCTTTTAATTCCTTCCTCTGTCATTCGGTCATCTCCCCTTTTCCAATATACATTGGCAAAGAAAGAGATGAACTCTCCTTCATAAAATCTGTAGTATAACAGTTTCTTTTCAATTTTGGCAGAAGGCCAGAGTCTCGGAGGCTTTTGTCAGGGTGAAAGTGTTTCATGTGTGCAAGTCTTTACAAAGAAAACACAACCTGAATCAGACCGGTGTGCAGCACTGGTTCGATGTTTAGACTGCTCAAGGCATTGGTAAGGCTGAAAGTGATCTCCGTGGTGTTTGAAAGCAGGAGTCAGTGGGATCAGGGAAAGTAATTACTTTCTGAAAACTGTCCAGACCTTTCAATCACAGTCTGTTCTAGTTCTGCTGGAGTAAATCTGTAGTGACTTGATTAATATTAATGAAATGAGGTTTTGTTCATAGTGATACGGTAAAGCATAGAACGTGGATGTCGGTCTTTATTACAATGATGCCAAATCTGGCTTGGAGGTAAACTGGAAGTTAGCAGCCCTGACTGATCATACCCTTAGTCTTGGTTCCAGGGAGGAAGCCTCATTCTTCTGAAATGACTCAAAATGGTTACTATTTGCTGATGCCCATCTCTTTGAAGCATTCAACTTAAAAAAAAAATAATGTACTTTTGAAGAACATTCCCTTTCAAAGTAGATTCTAGAAATTAAAAAAAAATTTGATAAAGTAGAATTGTATTGAACAAGTGTAGTATGTAGACTACACTAAGATGTAAATTATTTTTTCCCTTCTACAAATCAGCTTATCAACTCACCTTTCAAGTCACTCTCCAAATCAAAAATTAAAAATACAAGGTCAACAAAGCTCATACATGGATGTTAAATTCCCAACTATGAGTGATTTCCTGATTATTCTTTGAATTTAGCAGTACAGATTTGAAGTTGTTAGTGCCTAATTCATAAAGCCTTGTTTGCTGAATTGTACAGGGTATTGTCCTATTTTACTAGCCTGAGTCACATAAACATTTAATTCAGCAACAGAGTTGAAATTCACTACTTGATTCACTAGTTAAAGATTTATTTTCTCTAATGATGTTGTGTAATACAGAGTTAATATAGATATTGGGATGTTTTTAGATACTCAGCACCTTTATCCTAATCTGTTATTTGCTATGTACGATTCTGATGGATTTGTCAGTTGACTTCAGGATGCATTTTGTTTGTGTTTATTTCTGAAAGCAGAATTATAAGGTTATGCCGTTTTTGCTAACTGCTTTGTGAAGTGGATTTTTTTTTGTTCATCTGTGATTTTTGGTTAAGAAAATAATGTTTTGTTCTTGTTATATCTTTTTTGACCATTTTTGAGAGCAGGAGAAATTCAAATAAGACAGAGCTTGTGATGTACTACTATGTGTATCATCGTGAATATTCATTAAGAATATAGCACGTAGACAATACATAAGAGGTCTGACTTCTGAAATGCTGAACATCCTCAACTTAGTGGCTTCAGAAAGAGCTGAGGACATGGTGTGGCAATACTAACATTGACATTAATGTTTGGCATGGTCACACACAAAATCAAAGAAATACTTCTTGCTAATGTGAATGGGAATTTTACCGTTAGCATTAGCAGAAGTCTATAGAAACCTAAATACTGAGTCAATTTATTCCACAACACTTTCATCTCCATGCTTCCGACTGGAGTCAGGGAGAGTTTCAGATAAGCGGGCCCTGATTCAGGAAGGTATGCAGAAGAGGAAACTTCCATATACACAGTGGAAGGCAGTGGGATGGAAGTAAACCTTTGCAGTTAAGAATGAGCATTAGTGATGTCTTCAATAAAGCATGGATGTCAAAAATTTGTTGAACATTATCTTAAATCAGGGCCTTATAGGACAAAGTATGGGACCCAGACAGTTCTAAATTCTGTGTACACCACCATAAAAAAATTATTTTTCTTGTGTGTATATGTAAATGTAGTTGTGATATTTACTTATTTATTAATTCATTTTCTTATACTGTGTGCCAAGTATATTCCTACATTTTTTATCAGTACCTGTGAACATCAATTACTAATAATAATGTTATGCAAACTTGTGCATTGTAACCCGGAATATGATGCTAATAAGCTGTTGCATGTATTTTTAAATAATTAAGAAAACCCTTTATTTAAAAAATGTAAATGAATACCTGCAGATGTTGATGATTATATATGGTTTTGCATGCCAAAACTCATTGTTCAGTTGTGGGCATGAAATGTAACAACTGTATTACCTCTACTGAATATATTAGTAAGGTACAATTTACAAAGTAATTAACAGAGCTCTATATGTAAAATTTTTCCTTTTTACTTAATTGTATTGTAGTAGAGGTAACAGAACTGCTTCTCTGTTACCCAAATTGGCTGTAGAAATTATGTTCCTATAACACTCATCTAAAGTCAATATTTATTTATGTATGTAACACAAAAAGATTGGTTGTATGCGTCTGTCCTGTTATTTAGAGGAAAAAAACACTCTTCTTGTAAAAAATAATGTGTAAAAAAATGTAAATGTAAATAGAGTCTGATTTCTTTTACTCATTATTTTTATGTTTAGAATTTGTACATACTGTTTCAGTAATAAACATCACAATCTTGCTCCATTATCTCCTCCATATAGCATTTATTGTTTTGGTTTTTTGTAACTTGAAGAGTCATCTGAGAAAAATCAGTGTCACGCCAAGTACCTTTGCTACATCTACATTTCTCTGTGTATAAAGTCATACCGTGTTATCGTCTTTTACTACAGCATTTTGTTTTCTTTAGAAAGTGACCAAAATAATCTGAAAATAAATTTGTATATCATTTGAGTCTTTTATGTTGAAAAACAATCACTGAAGCAAAAAATGAGACTCAACAACTTGCCTTTCTCTGTTTTAGTGGAATAGTTCACAGAGAAGATTTATTCTCCTTTTGTAATACTAAATTAAAATAATTTAAATGTTCCTGGATGTAACTTAGTGGCCTGATACTGCAAGTCAAGATTTCCGTGATTGAAAATCGTGGTGAAATCTATGTATACAACAGATAAGGAGTATTTGAAGTGCCATATTCCGTGATTTAAATTCTGTATTTTTAATAAATATAAATATCTGTCTTAGTACAAACATTTAACTGTTCAAATGGTCACAGATGTGCTATCATTCTCAGAAGCAATATCTTTAGTGTGGGGATGCACCTTTGACTTACTCTTGACTTACCTAATAAACATTTAGATTTTGTTTACTTGAACATAAACTCCAAAATTTCCTGGTATTGCTTTCTCATTAGAATAATTACTAAATTTTTGGTTTTGGTTTTCCGTTTATGTAATTGGATAATGTTTGGAAAACCCCATACAGTTAAATTTCCCTGCAAGTTGGAGTATTTCAATGATATTTGCCATTATGGTTCAGTAAACCCAGACAAAAATGATATATCATTGTGGTTAGGTAAGTTGTCATAATAAATAGAATCACAGAATCATAGAATCATAGAATCATAGGTTTGAAAAGACCTCTAGGATCATGGTTGAAGTGCTCTACATGCTATAATTCAAAATATCCATTCTTTTTTTCCTTCCACAACTTCAAAAAAATGTTTTATTCAACACTGAATTACAAGGTGCAATGACGGACAATGTGAATCGTGTGAAATAAAGAAAATTTGCTATGTATTGAACGGTATCAATCATTTGGGTTTTGGGTTTTGTGGCTTGCACTTTTGTGCAACTTGGCTTTTGTGTGTCTAAAACCAGAATGCACTCCAAAATGTCTATTTCATAAAAGATTTAATACAATGAAAGCTCTTTACAGTACAGAAAAACCCCTTTATACCTCTGTTTTCTTATTAGAGGTGTTGCATTGTCATCGTCTGGATGTCTGGATGTGTGCCAGCCTCCTTGAGTTGCCCTGGCGTTGCAGTACCTGTGCGGGTAAGGAAGTCGCTGTACGGGGAGAGCACTGAGAGCGTGAGCTGTGAAGTAGAGCCCGCGTGCGAGGCGCCTGCAGATTTGAAGGGGATGCGGTTCAGCAGAAGCGAATTGCTCTGTCCCTCTTTGGACTGTGCTTAATAGCCCTCCTGCTTCTACTCGAGGTGCTGGCAGGAGCACAGATTAATATTTAGCACATGCCCTGCTATAAGCATTTACCAAGAGTGCTGTGTGGCACAGAAACTAAAGGATTTATGAATGCTTGCTGTACCCACTTCCTCACCTGTGATAATGATTTACTTATGTTACTTAATAATAAGCTACGCTCAGAAGGTCCGTTTCTTCTCAAAGTAAGATCAGCTCTGGAATTAGTGGGCTGTCATTTTTTCAGGAGAGTTAGGCAAATGTGCTACATAGAAACATCCCTTTATATTTGTGTGCAAATATATTCGTACACTGAGTAGAGCTTACTGTCTTTTTCACAAGCTGCCCAGTAATAGATACGTGCAATGGGTTCAAAGCTGTCAATGTTGAAAAGTAACTCTGGGTTTACTGATTAGTACGGATTAGCCAACATATTTTTCATTTTTTTATAATTTTATTTAGAAAATGTTCCTGATTCTAAATGGTTCCAACTGCATAGTTATTAGTAGAGTGATAGGCTGTAATTTCCACCCTGTCATTCCTAAGTGAAAGGTAGAGGGGGCAGACTGGGGACAGAAGAGGGTAGGTGGCACAAAACAAAGCTAATCATCTGATGTATTTGTTTCTTTGCAGACATCCAATTTCCCGTATTTGTAGTTATTTGCAAATATTCAAAATAAGCTTTTAAATTTCTTTTCTGAGATGTGCTGCAACACTTGCTTGAAATACAAATATTTCAGACTTTCAGTGAACATATCTGCAAGCCAAAATCAATTAGACCGTAACTCATAAAACAGGAATACGCAAGAAAAAAGTGAGCTGGTGGATGCTAATGGTTCTCGCAGAGCACTTGGGGACAACTGTTCTTTATGCTTGGTGTTTATTGAATTGTACTGAAGACAAAGAAGATCTATATGCATTTTTCTTGCTTTGAGTGAAATAGCTCTGATCACAAAGGATCCCATTTAATTGGCTAAAGGTGCTTTCATGATGGCTGAATTACCAGAGACACAGAGTAGCTTCACACTGTAATGACGCACTAGTGAATGAACCCTGTATTCTTACATTTTTCTGGAGATTGTATTAATTTGTCTCATCTTTTTGCCTGAACTTAAATTTTGTTTTGTTTTGTTTTAGAATGGATCACTGTTCGTTGCTTTTGCTGTATATTCAGTGTGAGAGCTTGTCTCATTTATTGATCTTAGTCATACATGGCACACTCAAAGCATGTTTTTCTTCACTGCTCATTGCTATAAACATCTAGGTTTATGATAGCTTTCCAATAAAAAATGAAGCCATTAAGATAATTTATATACATTCATGTATTTAGAGCTTATTTCAATAAATGGTTCCTTGTCAAAAAAGTAGTATTAGTTTTTAGATATAAAGTATATCTGCAGCTTTATCTCATTTAAATTATTGTGTACATAATGTAGTTTTGGAGAATAGAAAACCTTACTGTATTTTTAAGCAAGAGCCATTCTAGCCACAGAAAATTATAGCAAGCACACAGAAGCTTATTAAACAGATAAATATCGCTCATATTTGCAGCCTGATAAATACTGTTAAGACAATAAATTATGTTCAGGTTAGCTAAATACATCACTTAGATTGAGCAAAACTGATCCCAATTCATCTGCAAAAGAGGAGATGTGGATGAATACTAAAAGTCTGGAGAGAGATGTAGCAGGAACAATAGAAATTTCTGTGCCTGAATAATAAGCTGACACAGCTTCAATTATCTTTAGATGTTTTTTTTGTAGAACAGGACACTCAATACTTCACTAAAATCCTAAGATGATCCCACATTTATTTTGTAGGTAAATTTATAACTTCTGTAAGAAACTTTATAAAATATGTGGAACTCATAACAATAAATTAATCCTTTTATTAAATTTCATTTTAAAAATTACTATTTACCAAATATCATTCTCAGAATCACTTAGCAGAAAACTTGTATAAAGCAGTGTAATTCAGCTGAGTGAACGGTTTGGGATTCTCTCACTGAAATTCAACCTTTAGTTGAAAAAATCCTCCTATTTTTAAAAATATATGTACAGTTCTTGGAAAACTATGAGTTGAGTAATGTGGTCAGAGTTTTCTGTAGCTGTTGTCAGACATTATCTCGGAAACTTGTTCTCTTACCTAACCTCAGAATCTCTAGAATAGTTTATTGCGTGCTGTTATTCATAGGTGATACGTTGCTCAGGGCCTTGCCTTTTCCTATTTGGAACAACAAAATTGTATGGGAAGAACCATGTGACGTAAACAATTTCAATTGCATGATGGGCCTGTCCATTTACAAAGAAATTGAAAAATTTTCTTTTGAAGGAGGAGCTTATAGATTCTTATATTTTCAATAGTTTTGTGATTAAAACGTTCTTACACTGGCCCTGGCAATTCAAAGCTAGCAGAAAATAAAACCTGCAGCTTCTCAATATATTTTTATTTTGTCAGCCACTAGTTCCCTTGCAAGCCTTGAGAAATGGGAAGTTGATCAGCCATATTTCTAGAAAATTCATACTCATTGGTTAGTTTGCAAAACTGAACGAATTAGGACTCACATGATAGTTTATCATATTAACGTATTAACACTCAGCAAAATCATTAAATTGGCAATGGCCCATTTGTGTTGCCTCTTTTGTATGCCAGGGGCAGTCGGTGTGAGGAGCTACAGCTACCAAGATTTTCAGTCCTCTTTGATCAGGTAACGCTTTACTTTTGGCAGGGTATGAGCTTCTGAGAAGAACACCGAGGGCTCTGGAGAGCTGAGCAGAGCCAGCCAGGTTGTGGTGGCTGGGCCATAGTGTGTCTGGCACCCGACTGCCTCTGCTGCAGCCACAGGTGTTGAAACCCCCATGCTTGGGGATGGCAGGGGGAGAGGTGGTGGCTGTCTGGGAGGGGAAAGAAAGGAGTGCCTTCAGTGAAAACGCTGTGGAGAGGCCTCTCCTCCCACTGCAGAACTGTAGGGTGAGTAGGGAAGAAAGGTTCAGCACAGAGGTGCCCACTGATCTGAGCTGGGAGAGAAGTGTAACGGATTGCATGAGCATAGGCTCGACAATAGAAGGAGCAAACGGGGCACAGACAGCCATGCCGGTCAGGGGGAGATGCCCCTGCTGCTGAAGCAGAATGGTCCTGAGCTACTGTGTCCACAGCAAGGATTTAGAGGAGCATGTCACCCCTTCAGTACGCTGCCTTTCTGAGAGGAGTAGGTGAGGGTGGGGAGGGTGGACAAGATGCAAAGAAGACTGGCACAAAGAACATCATGCTGAAATCCACACAGACCTGCTTCCATTCAACTTTGCAGAAGACTCATACAAATACCTCGATTTGCTGTTAGCCCAGTCATCTGCAGATGCAGAGCTGAAACTCTGGGACTTCAATGCAAGGGATCACCGTGGCTGGGGTACTATCTGGGATTGACACTGCTTGCTGCTCTGGCAGGGTTTTGTGTCTACTGCTGGCACAGTGTAGGGAGCTCAGCTCCTCCAGATGGAGAGTATTTCAGCAAAACTTTTGAGATGTGGGATTTGGACCTGTGTGGGAGCACATCCCTGGGCTCCACTAGCCTTCACTGTTTTGCCACTGTGGTGAAGACATCCATTGCTGTCCTTCCTTTTCTTCCCTCGGGTTGTCATGCGCTCTGGGAAATTCACACAGACCTGTCCTAAGCAAGTCTTCCCCTGCATGTGGTCCTCACATCTATCGGTTTGTGGTCTGCCCCACCTCAGGTGGTCACCCAAATATCACCTAGTGCCGAAGGGATAGCTGTGTGAGTTTCATCACTGTCAAACACTGTTGCTGCAATGAGAGGGACTGTGTTGAAACATAAGAGAAGCTGAGTAAATCAAGGCCCTACAAGCTAGAAAGGGTAAACCCTGGAAGTGCATGCAAAGAGGCTGTAGCTCTTGAGCTGGGTAGAGGAAGGGAGCCTCCAAGGAGGAAACCGTAAGCAGCATTCCCCTTGTGCTGTTTCAGCAGTGACTGCAAATGAGTGAGCTCTGCTTTTACGCACTGAGAGAGCACCGAGAGTAATGAGGTCCTGAGCAGCCAAAAGCAGGAGCTGCACTGGGTGACAGTTGAAAGAAAACAACATTCCTCCAAAAGGCAGGGTTTGAGCCCACCAGGAGGCTCATCACACATCACAGACGAAATCCAGAGCCACCCATGCTTAGTCCTTGTGGCAAGACATTAGGTCTCAGGCAAAGGCTTTTCTCTCTCTGTAGAAGTCCTGCTACAGACAGAGTATTGAGAGTAAAACATTAAAAATACTAGGCAATTTTCATACAAGAGAAGGAGGAGGTCCCTCAGCACTCGTGGGTGCATTCCATCGGGGCCCATGGATTTGTGGACATCCAGATCACTTAAGCGATCCCTCACACAGTCCTCCTCGACACCATAGAATCAGAGAATCATAGCATCATAGAAAGTTTTGGGTTGGAAGGGACCCCTAGAGGTCATCTAGTCCAACCCCCCCGCAGCGAGCAGGGACACCGCTAACTAGATCAGGTTGCTCAGAACCCTGTCCAACCTGGTCTTGAATGTTTCCAGGGATGGGGCCTCCACTACCTCTCTGGGCAACCCGTTCCAGTGTTTCACCACCCTCATTGTAAAGAATTTCTTCCTTATATCTAGGCTAAACCTACCCTGTCTTAGTTTAAAACCATTACCCCTCGTCCTGTCACTGTTGTCTCTGCTAAAAAGATTGTCCCCATCTTTCCTATAGGCTCCCTTTTAGTACTGAAAGGCTGCAATCAGGTCTCCCCGCAGCCTTCTCTTCTCCAGGCTGAACAAGCCCAACTCTCTCAGCCTTTCCTCATAGGAGAGGTGCTCCAGCCTTCGGATCATTTTTGTAGCCCTCCTTTGGACCCGCTCCAACAGTTCCATGTCCTTCTTGTGCTGAGGGCTCCAGAGCTGAACGTAGTACTCCAGGTGAGGTCTCACCAGAGCAGAGCAGAGGGGCAGAATCACCTCTCTCGACCTGCTGGCCATGCTTCTCCTGATGCAGCCCAGGACACAGTTGGCCTTCTGGACTGGAGGATACTTAGCTTTCCCTTAAATGAACAGATCCGTAGCTTGAAAAAGATAATTTGATAAGCTACTGTGGAAAGAAAAACATCAAAAAAACAAAAGCACTTAAAGGAGAACAAGAAAGATATTTATGAGGTGAAAAGTGAAAGAAAAGTTAATAAATATGATTTTAAAAATCCTTATTTTTTCTCAAATATCATCTAGACATTCTTACAAATGATAGAAAAATACAAAAAATGAGTGACTAAAGAAGTCAGAAACTGTTGGAGAGCACATTTCTGCAAATTCTATAGCATCAATCTGTGAAATATATTTCTAATGTGGCATAGGAATCAAAAAAAGCATGTTCAGTATTAGGAAGCCTTTAGTTGCAGCATTTCAGTGAGACTGGACATCTTGGAATACTGCATTTAGTTATTAATATTGTGTTACTCTCAACACATGTTAACGTCATTTAAAAGTGTATGACTTAGTTAAGCAATGACTAGCATCAGCACCGTAAGGACACACCACACTGTCAGTTTAATAGTGACTTCTGCTTTGTTTTTTGCTTTAGCCTTCCTGGCATATGAGCAGGAAGAATGGCAAAATTGTGTAAGCAAAAGGCATGAAATAAGGTGTCTTGTTTCAGTAAATTCTACACTGATTTTAGCCCATTGTTGCCAAATTTAGGCCAAGCTTCTTCTGATTGCTTTTAATCTCCTTCTCGATAACTGTGATTTAATTAGGCATTTTAGTGTTTGGAATCCCATTAATGCTGAGTTTGTTGACCACATACGCCTTCCCTGTGCCGCTAAGGTAGACTTTGCACTAAACAAGGCAACTTATATGTCCCCAGGGCTATAGAGCACTATCTGCAACCGCTCCATCTGGTTCCAGGGATCATCTTTTGTAAAATCTCTTTACAAATCACAGTCACCTCTGCCCTTAAATGCATTTTAAATTTAATAGTAACACTGTCGGATTAGAGATTAACAAACCCAGCCTGCTCATCGTTGTTGACTTTGAAAGCAGATCCTAGGTTACGTGAAGCCCTTACCCTTGATCAGGTGGCTTCTCTAATTCTTTCTTTTTGACAGACAATCCTTCTGACTTTTCCTTTACACATCCTGGATATACTTCTGTTGTCTGAGTTTCTCTCCTCTGCTGTGTTCTGCCTTGTCCCTAACAGCCATAATTCTACCACAGGAAATCCACTCTTCTAGAAAGCTTTTTTATGGGTTTCTTTGTTTCTTTAGGATTTTGCCTTTGCTTTTCTTGACCACTGTGCCTCTACTTTTTGAGTAGATGTCTTGAAGTTTGCCTGAGTTGGACAGTGATGCTTCTCCATCACTTATTTAAGAGGAAATTAAATTATTAGCTGCAAGAAGATTTTTAAATTTCCAGTTACTAAACACTCTGTTATGTGTTCCTCAGTCTCAAAATTGCACTTCTTGTTTATATGTCAACTTTACAAAGTTTTCATCTTCTCCTGATCACTGACTATTTTGTGACAAAAGACTTGTCTGTTTGGACATAATATACATTTTAGGTTGCTAATATCATCACCATTACTTTTTATAGACATGATCAAGCAATATTATCATATTCCTAATTGCATACATTATATCATGCTTTGTGCTTCACAAATTTGTATGAAGTTTCCTTTTTCCAATATTTAGTGTCTTGTTCTTTCCTCCCAGGTGATTCAATAAGTGAGCTTTGAGAAATCTATTAAAAGTCTAGATTGCAGCTGATTGTCTTATTTAGTCTTCTTCAAAATGAGTCTGTTTCTCCCAAACAGATCTAAAAATGGCAACAAAAAAGTAAATGTTTATAATGATGAGAGTTGTTTTTTTTTCTCCATAATGGGTCACTATTTGCATCAAAGAATGTTCATAGTTTTGGCTTAATTTCAGAAATTTTCCCTAAAATTTTCTTATCCCCACCTGTTTGCTCATTATAAATGTAAAGAAATGGAAGAATGCATACTCACAGCAGCTAATCACTGTGTCACAAAAAGGTTGAATTTGATATTATATTAGGTGTCCCTTAAAATGTTTCAGAAGTATGATTTTGTCTATGGCACTGCCCTCTGTGTGTATAGATTCATTCCACTGTAAACTTGCACTGTTTACAAAAGTATATTTCAGGAAGTATTTCAAGAATGCAGTCAGAGGTTTAGCTAAGGTGAAAGCTTATTACTAAAGATATTTATCTTCTCTTCAACCACTTACCCCTGAGGATGGGTGTGTTTGTATTCTTTTATTCTGCTGTACTTTTAATTGTGTTTGGCAAAATAATTCCTGGAATTACCAAACTCATATATGCTTGAAATATAATAGGCTTCTCTAAAGAGAAAAAATATGTGATTTTGTTTTGTTTTGCTTCATTTTAATTTACATTCTGGTTTCTTGCCAGTTGTGACTTACAGTTTTGAGCTTTTCTCTTTAAATACAAAAGTTATAATTTTACAAGAGTGTCAGTAACGAAGGGGAGAGGTTAGAATAGAAGAATGTGAAATTCTCGTGAAGAATTTAAAGGATTAGATTGCATGAAAAATGCTGAGTAACACCACTTTTGTGACAAGATTATAAGATTCCTCAGTGACAGTCGTGATGAGAGTGACAGTGGGACCCACGTGTTGACAAGACTTGACATTCTGGGAGGCATGCTGTCTCTGAGGAACCCAAATCCTTGGTGTTACTGAAATGTTGCTAGGGCTCCTCCAACTCTTGGAACACTACCCCATGCTTATGTTCTGTGGGGGTGTTAAAAACACTGTTGGAAATGAGTTTACACAGATTAAAAGCTACTGTAAGGCTCTGGGAATGGGGAGGTGAAGGGATCAGGAGATCAGGTGGCTTTTTTGTCAAATCTGCCGATCAAAGGTCAAGGCTTAGGGACCAATGTGACATGGAGATAAATATATGAGTGAGCAGATGGTGCTGCCAGCAGAACATCAGCTGCCTTGACCATGGAATAATGTTCCATAAACCCTGTGGCACAAGGAAGAACTGCACCTCTTTCACACCAGTTTACTGATTTATTGAGACAGGTTCACAAAACCCGCCAGGTCAGTATGAACTATTCTGCCCTCAACAAAAGTCTAAATATTGGCAAGAAAAGTAGTGTTTACCGTATGGTCAGAGGAGAGACAAAATAGGAGAATTGTCGGTTGGTTCACCAAACATATTAGATAATGTAAGGATTAAGTGGGAGGAACTGGAGGCTTTATTATATGGCCAGCATTTTGCTGTAAATGACATTTGGTTGATTAAAAACTTGTTGGATGATTCACATGTGTTACAGCATTAATATTGAAGGGTATATCTTGCTCAGTAAAAGCAAGCAGGAGGCAAATGAAGAAGAAACAAAAATATTTTTAAATGTGAAGGGTGCTTACATCTGCTTGGATATCCAGATTACAGAGAAGCATACATTTTCTGTAGGTGTTCAGAACCCTCTTTATAGTGCTTGGAATTAAAGGAGAAAGAAGATGGAGACTATCATGGTGATGGTCCTGGAGATGAGAATCAGAATAATTCAAGCATAGGATTTGGTAGTAACATCGTAGTTACTTGGTATTCACTCAAGCATAATCTGTGGAAAGAATGCAACAAGCTCTGAAAGTGGGAACTCACCTAACCAAGGGCAGACTTCTACAGAGAGGACATCTGTATCTGTACTGGCTACTCTCTAGCCAATAAAGGCACTTGTAAGGTGCTGAGATCTGAGTAACTGTACATTAAAAATGTCTGGATTTTTTACATTGTCAAAAAGAACTTTGAATGAAAACCTAGAGACACAGATGTCTATGCAGAAGATACTTAAAGTAGGATGATATGAATCATATAATCACAGCATTATAGAATGGTTTGGTTTGAAAAGAACCTAAAGATCATCTAGTTTCAACTCTCCTGCCATGGGCAGGGACACCTTCCAGTACACGAGGCATCCACAACTTCTCTGGGCAACCTGTTCCAGGGCCTCACCACCCTCATGGTGAATAATTTCTTATATCTAATCAAAATCTACTCTATTTTAAAGCCATTAGTCCTTGTCCTGTCACTACTTGCCTTTGTAAAAAGACCCTCATGGACTTCCTTGTAGGCCCTCCTTCATGTACTGGAAGGCTGCTATAAGGTCTCCCCACAGCCTTCTCTGCTCCAGGCTGAACAGCCCCAACTCTCTCAGCATTTCCTCATAGAAAAGGTGTTCTAGACCTCTGATCATTTTTGTGGTCCTCCTCTGAGCCCACTCCAAAAGGTTCATGTCTTTTCTCTGCTGAGTAATCCAGAACTGGATGCAGGACTCCAGGTGAGGTCTCACCAGAGCACAGTAGAGGGGCAGAATCACCTCCTTCAACCTGCTGGCCATGCTGCTTTTGATGCAGCCCAGGATACAGATCGCTTTCTGGGCTGTGAGTATGCACTGCCGAGTCACGTTGAGCTTCGCATCAGCAAGCATTCCAAAGTCCTTCTCCTCAGGGCTGCTCTCAATCCATTTCCAGCCCAGCCTGTATTTGTGCTTGGGATTGCCTCGATCCATGTGCAGGACCTTTCACTTGGCTGTGTTGAACTTCAGAAGGTTTACACGGGCCCACCTTTCAAGCCTGTCAAGGTCCCTCTGGATGGCACCCTGTCCCTCCAGGGAATCAACTGCACCACACAGGTTGGTGTCGGCGGCAATCTTGCTGAGGGTGCACTCAATCCCACTCTCCATGTCACTGACAAAGATGTCAAACAACACCGGTCCAAATACCAACCTCTGAGCAATGGCACTCGTCACTGGTGTCCACTTGGATATTGAGCCATTGACCGCAAGTATTTGAGTGCAATCGCCCAGCCAATTCCTCATCCACCAAATGGTCCATCTGTCAATTTCATGTCTCTCCAATTTAGAGGCAAGGATGTTATGCAGGACAGTATCAAATGCTTTGCTCAGGTTCAGGCAGATGACATTAGTTGCTCTTCCATTATTTAACAACCCTGCAACCCCGTCGTAGAAGGCCATCAAATTTGTCAGGCACAATTTGACATTAGTGAAGCCATGTTGGCTGTCACCAATCAATCACCTCCGTATTTTGCATATGCCTTAGCATAGTTTCCAGCAGAATCTGCTCCATGATCTTGCAGGGCACAGAGGTGAGACTGACTGGCCTGTATTTCCACAGGTCTTCCTTTTTACCCTTTTAAAAATGAGGGTTATGTTTCCCCTTTTCCAGTCACCGGGAACTTCACCAGGCTGCCACAGCTTCTCAGATATGATGGATAGTGGCTTAGCAATTTCCTTCACCAGTTCCCCCAGGACCTGTGGATGCACCTCATCAGGTCCCATGGCCTTGTGCACTTTCAGGTTCCCTAGATGCTCTCGAACCTGATCTTGTCTAACAGTGGCCAGTTAATCCCATTTAGGCAGTCCAACAGTTTTTGGAATATGATGATATTACCACGTAATAGGCTCAGGAAGCAAAATCCTGCAGAGGAGGATGTTATAAAGAAGCTTGAGTCTGTTAGAGAAACAATACAAAGCCGAGCTTGCAACTTGACTAACTTGCAAGGTATTGATGTCATATACCAGAAAGCATACTGCCTGTGGGCAGGTCAGTAAAGATGGACATGGGGAAAAAAAAATAAGCAGAAGCATAAAAAAAGTTCATCTATCAAAGGATGGATAAAAAAAAAAAGGCCCAACCTGTAAAAACTTGAAGATAATACAGGCAACAAAATAATGGTCAACATGAATTTTAAAGACCAAACTATAAAAGTAGCGTAATTTCTTCATGTAACATAGCAACAAGCCTTCAAGACAGAAAAGAAGAGCATTTCTGCATATCTTTGTTTTAGCAGAGCTTTTGGCTTTGTCTTCTACTTATAGAATCAAAATTGAAAAATGTTACTCAGTTTAAAATACTACAGTATATGTAAACTTTGTTTCAAGACAGGACAAGGAGCAATGGGCACAAACTGAAGCATAGGAAGTTCCATCTGAACATGAGGAAGAATTTCTTCCCTCTGAGGGTGACGGAGCACTGGCACAGGCTGCCCAGGGAGGTTGTGGAGTCTCCTTCTCTGGAGATATTCAACACTCGCCTGGACAAGGTCCTATGCAGCCTGCTGTAGGCAACCCTGCTTCGGCAGGAGGGTTGAACTAGATGACCCACAGAGGTCCCTTCCAACCTCTACCATTCTGTGATTCTGTGATTTAAAGAGCAATTACTATTGCTACATGTCAGTTTTGAAGAATGTATCCACTAATGTACTACAGGGACTCTTGCTCTGTCCAGGATTATCTACTGTTTTCATCAACATTTTGGAGGATGAAATACGGAGTTCTTATTAACTTTTCAGTCTTGATAAAGGAAGTACATCTTAAATAAAGGTTAGAATTTCAAGTAATCTCAAGTTAATGGTAAGGTGTACTGGTTCTGGCTGGGGTAGAGTTAATTTTCTTCATAGTAGCTAGTATGAAGTTATGTTTTTAATTTGTGATGAAAATAATTTTGGTAACATACAGATGTGTTTAGCTGTTGCTAGGCAATCAAGGACTTTTCAACTTCTCATGCTGCATGGGAAGCTGGGAGGGGACACAGCTAGGACAGCCGACCCCAACTGGCCGAAGGGATATCCCATGCCATATGACACCATGCTCAGCATATAAAGATGGCTGAAGAAGGAAGGGGAGAAGGTTTGGAGTGATGGTGTTTGTCTTCCCAAGTAACCATTACATGTAATGGAGCCCTGCTTTCCTAGAGATGGCTGAACACCTGCCGATGGGAAGCAGTGAATGAATTCCTTGTTTTTCTTTGGTTGCGTGCATGGCTCTTGCTTTACCTATTAAACTGCCTTTATCTCAGCCCATGAGTTCTCTCACTTTTACCCCTCTGATTCTCTCATTCATCCCACCACGGGGGGAGTGAGTGAGCAGCTGTCTGGTGCTCAGCTGCTGGCTGGGGTTAAACCATGACACATGGTCTATTTAAAAACACTAGGTATAATTAGCAAAAACTACTTTGCTAGAGCCAGAGTAATCTCCTGAATGCTACAGGCTGGGGAACAGTTGACTAAATAGTCATCTAATAGACAAGAACTGATGGGATGAAGAAAAATTGTTCATAAGCCAAAAATATTGTATTCTTGCAAAAGAAAATAAGGCAAACTATACTGAATTGTTTAGACAGGAATGTGACATTCAACATCATAAAAATTTTTCCTTCTACATGGCGCTACTACAGCTTCCATGGGAGTATTACTCCAAGAATGAACCTCACTTTAAGAATGACTGTGCAGAAATTACAAAGCAAAGGGAATGATCAGAGTTCACAAAACATGGTCAACAGTAAAAGAATAAAGGACTTCTGGAGTAAGGTAATTTAGAGGACAGAAAGAGCAAAGAAAAGTTATTTACTTCCAGCTATGTAGAAATGTGTTGCAGCGAGAATCAAGATGACGAATATCTAATGGACTCAAATTTAAGTATTTTTAAAATGTTTTGTATTAGTGAGGACAATAAAGAACTAGACAACCTTGCCTGAAGGTATTCTATGCAGTTTGCAGGGCTTAACAGCCATTGAAATAAAATTCTGTCCTAAACACAATTAATTTTGCTTTTAGGCACATGGATGTTTAAAGATCTCAGGCAGCTTTGAATATGTGAGGACCGGGATCCTACTTCATTCCTGAATGAGAAAGCATTGTCTTCAGGAAAGCTGGATATCTGGGTAGGTGCAGCACAAGCAGGACGCACAGTGAGAAAATCCCCAAGAAGTGTCTGCAAGTACTGTGAGCTCAAGGGTACATATATTGCCACCAGTTATACTGGTAAAAGAAAGAGATTCCAGAGAAACCTCTCTTTCCTCCCAACAACTCCTTAGTTGCTGAAGTGGTGATGGCAGAAGTCGTGTCAGCAAACAGGGATGTGGACAGTCTCCTATCTTATATACAATGCCCTGTAATGTCATCATGAACAAAACTTTTAAAAATAATAGTTCCTAGATTTTTTCAGATGTTTGGTAGATTTTCAGAGATTTTTACTTATCTGTGACCACCTTTGAAAGTTATGAAGTTACTTTGTTTAATTTCCTTTTAGTTGCTTAATGTTCATGGTGAGCTGCGATTATGGTTTTTTTTCTGTATTTGGAAAACATGTGTCTTCATAAAATGCTTTAAAACATTAAATGTCTTTAAAACATCAAATGAAAGAGGAAAATTTACATAAGAAAAAAGCATAAGTTGTCACAAGTTTCAACAAAAGGAAAGTCAAATTTCTCATCTTTCTATGTTATAACCTACAAAATAATGGATTCTTCTAACATAGAAGGAATTCTGTATCAGTAGAAGTTTTCTTAAGACACTCCATGACATGTACAATAATTATGGCATTATTGGCTGATACAATATTTCATGAGATTAAATTGATTTCTGTAAAAAGCTGCCACTGTGGAGTTACCATTTGATTTTCACTTGGTAGGTCTATGTGCAGTGTATGTTACAAGACTAGGATAATTATTAGAAAGGTCATAACAGAGGAATGTGAGTGGTAACTCAGCAAGTGTGAATAGCCATATTGGCAGATAAGAAAATTATAGAAAAGCCTTCCTGCTTTATTATTATTTTAAAAATCTCTATTTTTCTTTACTTTTACTATGATGACTTTCATTTTACAGTCAGTTTTGGTTTTCATTGTGAAGCCACAAAATTATCAATTGCACACGTTTTGTGTCATTGTAATGCATGAACTTTGTATATCCTATCCAAGACACTTTGCTCTTCATTCAATCGTGCTGCATGTTTAAAAATTTAAGAAAAAATATTTTTCTCTCTCACTGTTAAAACTTGCTGTCTTTGAAGAGCATTCCTAGAACTGTTCTGATTCCCAGTTGAAGCCTGTGTGTCACCACTGTCTACTATAATTAGTTTAGGATATTGGAGTTCAAGGAAAGTTTCACTGTGAATTATCTATTTAAATGGCTACTTTGTCCTTAGGAAATGAGGTGGGTAAGCTCCGCATATGTGTAGTCAAAGATGCCACAGAGCAGGGCAGATGCTTTAGTCAGGGACACCAGCAGCTGACGTTCCAGGGCAGCGGAGCACCAATCTCAGTTCAGTACTCAAGCAAATCACCGTGTCTGCTTCACTTAGAAGAGAAAGTAAACACGGCTTAACACCCTACCTGAAAGGAGCTTTCCCAGTTCTTCTCATTAATGCTTGTATATCTTTTCTGCAATGTTTCATTGCATCATTCAAGAAACTGTGAAGCTATTCCCATTGGTTCCCAAATTATCAGATAGGGAAATCATGAGAGGGAAAGTACAACTTGTCAAATTTGGAGTAGTAACAATAATTTAATGGAAAATGGTGATAATTTTGTACTGAATTTAACATGGGACCCTAATGTAAGAAAATTTCTGAAAATTTGCATTTTCAAGATGAATACCAAATGCTTTGGAACTGGCACTGAAAGAAAAAATAACTCAAATATATTTCGAAACTGAAGCAAGATAACTGCAGAAATGACCCTTCTTTAAGAAGTTAAATCAACTGACATCTTCAATTTTGCAACATTATTTATTGCTTTTTTACTGGGACAATAATTAAAACAAAGAGCATTAGTGCTTAAATTGAAAACTACTGGCTTCCAACATTTGTTGCTTATATTTTTGTTCTGTACAGAACTTGAACTCCCAGCTCTGGATACATTATTAGAATTCTCCAGAAAATATGTGAAAGAGTATACAATTCAAACAATATTGTATTGCTAGTGCAGGAATGCTTCTAACTGCTTTTATAAAGAGTCTTTTTTCTAAAAGAGGGCTGCTGTTAAAAATGAAAAGGGCTAATTGTATTGCATTACTTATAAGAGCAGTTCCTTTGACTTCAGTGAACACAGAGTACACATGTAAAATGGGTTCATAGTACGAAAAGGAGATCTCAAGAAGAATCTGTCATAGGGATGGTAGCTTTTTTATATTTAGTTTTGTCTGCATTATGAACGCATTGGTGTTATACATGTGCAACAGTACAAGACTAAAGGCTTATTTGGCATTTCTCATAAGTTTCAAAGATCATTTTTACATATGTAAACCTTAGGTGTAGGCATATTTCTTATATCCATGAGTAATTAATACATTAATAAATCCTATTTAAAAAATCACTAGTAAAATTAATATAAATTAATAGCTACTGAACCAAAGACTCAAAATAACAAAACAGTGACAGATACTTTTATCATTTATAAGAATATTGTTGAAAAAAATTTCGGTAGTTGTCATCTGAAAGTGAAGAAGAAACGTATTTTTCTTATATTTTAGCTATATAGGATTTCTTGTTCCAGGGTATACATCTACTGTGCAGGGAAAAAAAAACCAAACCAAAACCCAACAACATATATCAACACTATTATTTCAATTGTATTATCAATTACATATCATTTATGTCTAAATTGATGTATTTTTTAACCGCTCCTTCTGTCTGGTGTCTAAAGATATCATTTGGTCCTTCCGCCTGCCTCTACATGAAAACATTCCCAGTCTCCCCTCTGGAGGGCAGGACCAAGAAAACACTACAGGATGTGACCCTTCCTATAGCCTCAGAACGGTTGAGTTTTCCAGTCATGCACAGCCTACTGGTGCACTCATACAGTAAGATAATAAACACTGCTTTTCTATATGATTTCCAGTTTTAGAATGTGAGAAAATTAACTAGCTATTTCTATAGAAAATCTTCAATTGAAATAAAACATGGATTGTAAATGTGACGTTCTCTATTAATTTAACAGAATTAGACATCTTACTGCAGCAGAGTTCTCCACTAGTTCAAGAGTACGTTTGGGAGCATTATTAGTTCATGAGAAAAAAATTGCAGTATTAAACACATGCAGCTTGTGCAAATATGTAAAGTGATTTACTTGGACTTGTGGTCAAAATTGTCAGCAAATTTTTGTGTAGTTAGAAAATCATTCAATAACCATTTTGTTTTGGTGTCCTTAATCAACTCTGAGCTACACCATACTCTTCAAGGAATGTCATCAAAGATGGTCATAGTATATTCTCACTGCTTTAGAAGCACACTTATGACTGAGAGACTAAACAGGCAAAAAACATGTAGAAAGTCAAAGATTCGGAAAGGTATAAATGCACTGAGTGTATGTCTGCAATTACACATCACCTAGAAATATTGCCACTTGGGTAAAGGTCAGTGTTGACTAGAAGTTTCCTCTATTACTAAATAATTCTCCATGCTTCATCACTTCTGTGCAATTTTTTTCTGTCAGCTCTGCATATGACATTTGCCTTAATGCTGTTTAGTGTATGTGTGAAAAGGAAAGACCAAGTGGCTGTGCATTGCAGAGTCTTTTAAGTTATACCCATGGAAGTGGATACAGTCCAAGAAGCTTGAGTCCTGACATAGTCCGGTAGGGCCTTATTGTACAGGTCTGAATAGAAATGCTGCTAGACACCCGTCATGTCAGCCGGGAAGGGTACTCTCTCTCTCGGGACTGGAAGACAGAAGAATTGAGCTTGTATTTAAAGTGGCACAATTTGCTGAAATAATCTTTGGCAAACCGCTGAATTTTGCTGTTTCCTGGTTGTTCTCCTAGTGAAATATAGATACCAGCAATCTTGGTTATCTATTTAGGTGATAAATTCTTCTGGCTAGACATTTTTTTTTTTACCTAACATCCTGCAATGGGTAGGTAAATATATCCTGAAGCTTCTGAGTGTTTCTTTGGTAGAAAATAAGTAAAGGCAGAGAATTTTTCTGACTTTGTTGGATATTTAAAAAATACCCTCAATTTTAGTTACTTTAATAAGGTAATTAAAGCTTGCTGCTAGGGCAAGCCATCTATCTATATTGCCAGATAAATTATTCCCTTCTATTCAGCTTTTGTCTCTCTTCCACTTGCTGTGTCCTCTTCCAACTTCCCTTCACCAATACTACTGTTACGGATATGGTACAGCTGCTATCTTCCTACAAATGCTACTATCCAGTACCTTCAGGAGGAGAAAAAAGAAGTAGACTTTGTGCTGAAAAAAATTTTAAGTGTATGAAGTAAATGTGCAATACTAAGCTGTTTTCTCTGAACGGGCAACAGCTGGAAAATCAATACAGAGAGAACATGGTATGTTTGAGGATGTTGGATTGACAAGCTTTTTATGTAACACAATTATGTGTTTGAAACAAGAAAGTAAAAAGAAGGGCAGCATTGTTTATTCAGATCTTTAACAGGCATGTGGCTAGTCTGCAAAATTTTGAGCTGAGTCCTGATTTAAGTTTCGCATAACTTCATGGATATTTGCAACTCTGTCAGTTCTGCTGCTCCAGTTCGATGTCCAACGTCTAGGGTGCCGAGCGTTTTAATAATCTACTCATAGCTACTACAGCTTCTCAGAATCTGTGTAGACAAAGTCTTTCTTTTGATAATGCTCAATATTCTTTTTCACGTACAACGTTATTAAGATAACAATATATTTTATATCAGAGACTTTTAGACTGATGACTAAATGCAGAAAAGGGCACATCCTTCCTGACACGACCTGGTCAAGAAAGAGTTTGTACTCTTGTTAGATATAAGAAAAGCAAGAGAAACATTAATCTACTTAAGGGGGACAATGTCTTTCATGACAGTTATCCCTCGAGGTCAAGAGAAAATAAGTTTCTTTCTCATTCCACAAGGCAGGACCACTGAAGATGAAATCCTTAAAATTGAGCTTGCAGTCTGAGAAAATACAGTGCAGTTTCCTTTTGGTCAGTAGTATCAAAGATGCAATCAATAAATTCACTCTGTAGCAACATCCCCATACTGAGAAACTCTCTTCAGGGAAATAGTATTACTGCAGTCCTAGATGATTCAAAGCTCCTTGAGTTGGAGTTTTTTGAAGATAAAAGGCTGCATTCTCAGCTACTATAAATCAACATAGATATTTTGACTTTAAGGGGCTACCAATTAAAGTGTATTTTTGCAAGACTCCATTATCTCCTTGCTCAATAGTGACTTTAATAATGGTTTATTTAGTCTCTTCTGATTTATGTTATCTAGTCACACCATAAACAGTAAGGCAGTTCTCTTCCTCCCAGGTGTTACTTGGTGAAGGTCTTCAGCCACAAATTAATTTTATTGTAAGGTTGACTTATAGGAACTGATTCTCACAAGTCCTTAGTAGTATTGCACTGCTATGCTGCAGTTCTATCATTTCGGTCTTAGCAGGGCTATTTTGCAGATGGCTCTGGCTTGCTGAATTACATTGCCTTAACTGGTAAGCGTTCTTAGTTTTTCTCTGAAAGATCTGTCATATGACCACATTCCTCACAAACCAAACTTTTCCACAGCAGGCAGTTTCTTTGAATATATTTTTTAAATCTTTTCTAAGACTGAAATCAACATAATGAGGATTACATAGGAGGCTAGTGAAGATTCATTAAACAAGAACCTTGGACTACCTCATGTTCTTCTTTCATTTCAGTTCTCTCAGTGTCTCACAGTATCGCAGTTTCGTTAGACCATACAGACAGCTAGGTAGGTCAAAGATAAAATAAAGGTGGAAGTTGCTGACAGACGGTTAGAACAAAAATAATAACTCAGAATTTCCCCATTTTTATTTGTAGTCAATGTACACATGATCCAAAAGAATTAACTTCTGTGTATTTTTTTAGAAGTTTGAATTATTTACACATTACAGATTCTTGGCATAAATTGACTGTTCCCTGAGTGGGACCCAAGTAGGTATCACCTAATCTTTCATCTTAAAAAAAAAAAGAAATTAAACTCCTCAGTGAGAGTCAAATTGAGGAAAAACTCACAATATTGGACTTGAAGATGTATATTAATTTATAGTATACATATTGTGGAAGTGTGACTGTATAGAGTTCAAATTTTTCATACAAAATTGTGCACATGTGGCATTACAAGAAGTCAATAATAACAGAAAATACTCTCCATATTGAGGACTACACATATTCTAAGATTTCTAATAATCTCATAATTCTAATATGTGGTATTGAAGTTATCACATATTCTAAGACATCTAATATTCTAATACATCTACCAAATAGACAGTAGAATTCATTTCCATTCATAAATTGATTATAAATAACACTCATATTTGTCAAGATATTACAGAAGTCTCTTTGCAAAGAGAATTAATGAATTTCTAGCGTGAGTTTTTTTAATGTAAATTCAAAGGCAATCAGATCAAATCAGAGATTCTGGGAAGTGCTCTTTCAAGAGTTCTATGTACATAATCATGACTAAAATCTGCTGTGATGATAATGGTTTATTTGGCTTGTAGTTTTGTTGGCTTCATTTATTTAATTGATTTGAGGGGTATGCAAACAGTAATAGCATTCCATGTAATCTTACCATTATGCATTTATCCTAAAGCTGCAACAGATTAAATTCTAACTCAGATACTGCAGCAGATAACATGAAACCCTAGTTCAAAGCAAAGTAAGGAACTGTGAAAACCTTTTATAGCTGTTGCTTCTAAATGTATTTCTCTGTGTCAGTTAATAAATAAATATGCAAAAGTTGTTTAACACCAACAGCATCCTTGATTCTACATTTCTACACAAGACTAGTTTATATTTCCCACCCTCCAAAATGGAGACTGAGAGGAAGTAATCACTTCAGGTAATTTTTTCTTTTTCTTTGATAGCAAATTAACTTCTGAACAAACCAACAAAAAGAGCTCTCCTTTTACAACGCCAGTGAACATAGACAGGTTTTTAAGTGAGATGTAAATGTGCAGCAAGCAGATGGTAACAGTAAACACATGGCAACAACTGGAAAAAAGGGCTGAAAAAAGGCAATAAATAGAGGGCTGGCACTGTTAACAGTGCAAACAGTTTGAAGGGGATGGTGATGGGGTATGTTTAAGGCACAAGTCAGGGTAATGCTGAGCAAACAAAACTAAAAGCAGAAAAAGGTTTATCTTCCAATGGTTAGGAATTAGTTAGAGGGAGCAACTCTGAAATAACTCACTGAAAAGGGAGGTAAAGGTAGCATGAGAAGGGACAAGCATTTTAAATAATCTGAAAAAAAGGGAGATAGTTATGATGTAGATATTTTATCTATGATTCTTCTCCCATAATACATGAAATATGCAATTTAAAAATAAATGTCATGGTTAGAAATTAAGCATTTTTATTTCCCTGGCCTTGAGGTATATGATCTAATGGCATGAGGAGAAGAGTCAATATTGTCATTATACAGCAAAGACGTGTCCAAAGAATAGATTTTTTGTTCTCTTATCTTCAAAGAAATTGAAACCTTGGTTCTTCAAAACAGCAGTAATGTGAAAAGAAAAGAGTAGTTTTCACTTAGTGCCAAATATACAGAAAGATGTGCAAAAAAAAAAAAAATCAAACAAAAAGCTCTGACTTCTGTCAATCTCACATTGCTGGGAAAGTAGTGTTCTGATGCTATCATGAAATGAGAACAGCAAGTGTGTAACTACGACCAGATCGTATTTGTAACAAACAAAAGGTGGTGAAAGATGGGAGCAGAACAGCACCAGAAGTAGAGCTGAGGAGGTGGGGGATTTAAACAGCAATGGGTAAATAGGTTATTGAGAAGGGAGGGACTAAAGAGCCAGGTAATAAGAAGAAAGGGAAAAGGGGACAAAAAAACCCACAAACCATAAAGGCAGATAATTTAATCCCTTCTGTAGAAAAACTCTGTTTTTCGAATCCTTGACTATTAAACCACCAACCAAGCAATGAGCACGCATTTTAAAAAAAAAAAATCTAATTACTCCATTAGTATGTACACATGCATGGGCGAAGCAAATACACGACCTAACAGTTGTAATCCCTATGTTGCTACTGCTGACTTTTGGGCAGACCCTCCCAAAAGGCTTTTTTCCATCCAACCACCTACTAAAAAAGCGGTTGCCGGGACCTTAGTGGCATTCCAACATTGGCTTCACTGGAATGCAGAGAAAATGGTGAGCTATTCCTACAGAGAGCTTCACTTCTTAGCACAATTAATATAGTGCATAACACTGGTGCTTTTTTTTGTGTATGAGGAAGAATTCAGAAGATTTGCAGTCCCGAGAAACCAAAGATCTCCCAGAATGCAGTTAGACCTCCCAAGAATTTTCTGAAAAATTATCACTATCCCAAAACATTAATTTCCTTCCTTTCTATAATGCAACCCTTACTTCCCCAGCACGTGTTTACATTATCCCGCTGAGCTGCTTCTTCTTTCGTGTTGTAACCTTCTGTGGTTGACAATGATACTGAGAACTTGGTCCTATGCGCTTAAAAATTCTGGCCTGAGCTTTTGCTCATCACAAAAGAAAAAGCTTTTCCTTTTTGCCCCAAGCACAGGCAGAGCTTTCATCCTTCGAGAGTTCTTTACTTGTATGTGTGAAATAGAGTGATTTTCAGTAAGGGCAAACAGGGCCTTGGCATTTGAGAAACCCCATTGATCATTTAATGCTTATGGAAAGAATTTGGCTCCCCTCTAGTCTTTCCATTCCAGTTGGAGGAAAAGTATCTAGCTGAGTGTCTACACTTCGTACGGATGTAATTAAGACTGTTAAATTGATTGATTTGATACACACACACACACACACACACACACACAGAGTCTTTGTGAAAACCCAGTGAGCAAAACTTCTGCAAGCACAGATGACTCCAGGTACCGTAGACTTCACTCGCAAATTTTAGCATTAATATTAATGTTAATTGACAAATTAGTATTCCAGGCATTTCAAGGTGATTGCGTATTGATCTCATTCCAGCTGGAGGGGCTGCTACCCGCACAAGTATTGCACATCAACTCTGTTGACATTTTGGATAAGGAGCTTCCCCACTTCTGCTAGGGCTTTTGAAGAGTTGCTTCTGAAAAGTTGGTCTCGTACTACGTGACTCTCCATAGCTGAAACCAAAACCATCTGGGACCCCAAACACTTTCTGGTCTTTCTGCTCAAGGTGGCCTTGGAGAGTTTTCTCTTTTTCCTTATCTCTTGGTCTTTAACTGTCACTTCACTACCAGAACCACAGTTTGATATGGTTAGGAAGTTTTCTAGTGAATGGTGAGTAAGAAGCACATGAAAAAAAGGCTGTCTAAATCCATAATTTTCTTTTCCTCCTGAAGGAATGAAGATTATTTTTTACCCTGGAGTATCTACTAGTGGCTTACATATAGTTTATTTTTCACAGCTTTTCTGTCTTACTTCCTTAGTTCCTTTATATTTGTCACTGCAGCTCCCACAAATAACAAACTCCATCAACAAAAATGCCCTTCTTTATATTGTCCCTTCTCACACATAGCTGAGGGGCCAACAGAGACACTGGCAGTCTGCTACTGTTAATGGGGGCAACATGGGTCACTGTAGGTATGTTGTGTTCAAGAACAAAATTTTCTAATTATCCACAAAGTCACTGTAGTCTAGAGCCATTGAACTGCTAAAATATAATTTTTTATCAGTTGATCCCCACTCAGTTTTCTTGTCTGAATTCCCATAAGTCTTTCACTCATCTCAGAAAAATTTGGAGAATTAATACCATTAGAGTTGCTGAGCATATAAGTAAACTATCTTCTACTGGCAAGGGCATGGCTCTTCTTGTAGAAGATAAAGAGAAATTTGAAGTACTTTTTCTTCTCACAATAAGGACCACAAAATTCTTCAGTGTCTGTATCTAATATAATTCTGTGGGTGATTTAAATAATCACTTCTGCTGAAGTGATTCTGCTCTCTACAGTATAAAGCAAGCCTAAAGCAATACATTCTTTGCAATTAAAGAAAACATGATCAGAACAAGCCTAGAGATATATATATTTGCCTCTGGCTTTGAATGCAAGAATTTGCATCTGCCAAACTCACCTCCACAGTCTTTAATGGCAAAAAATTAGGGCTTTGATGTCAATACTTTGAACTACTCCTATCTAATGTAAGCTTCCAGGCATTTGAGACTAACCCTGCCCCTCCCCCAAGCTTTCTAAGCATACATACTGAATGATTTTGGTGGACTAAAGATTATCAACTGAATTTGCTTTAAAATATGTGTCACTGAAAATAAATGCTATGTTCCTCACAGCTAATAGGAAGCTTACCTTCAGTAGGCAAATTAATGGTAGCAGTGAGAAACAGCCGCTTCTAGTTAAAGTTGTGTTGTTAAGTGTAGATTCAGTAAAAGTTAAGCAAAAGGCGTATGTGTGAAATGTTAAAGGTGTGTTCATTGATCAGGTCAAGCTAATGAGGCTGGAAGTCAGTTTTGCTATGATAAAAATGGTATTCGAATGGTTGCAAAAAATTGATACAAAAGTTCACAGAACTGCAGATGCTATCTTTAAGGAGTACCACTGCCACTGCTCACAAAACAGTATTTTAAAAGCAAAAAAAAAATTCTAGAATGTCAAACATAGTATTGATCGTAGAAGCATTTCAGCATGTTCCTATAACATAATTAGTTAAGCGTGCCGAAATGTTATTATTATACTTTATAACCTCTTTTACAGGATACTATCAAAGGATGAGCAGTGACATTAATTCCATAATGGATTAATGTATTAATCATATAATGAAACATACATGAAAATTGCTACGACTACTTCAGAAGAAATATGTAACATAACTCTTTCTGGGCATTAACAATATGATGGTACTTCAGAGCTATTATGCTTGGTGATCTGGATGATTTCCAGAGCAATTTAATACAATTTCTGTTATGATTTGTTGCTTTGCATAACCCAACAGATGGACAAAAAGAAAACAAAACAAGAAAGCACTAATCAGTCATTGTTATCCCCTGAATCCTTGAGGCAGCCTCTAAATTGCATCATCCTGCACAGGAATCCAGGGATTTTATGATGCAAGGGAAATTTTTTGCAGTGATATGGGAGTGAGGCACATTTTCTCCCTGAATATTTCCCAGGTTATTCATAAAGAGTCCTCTACACAGGGAGGACTAGCTAACACTCGGGTTTTGTACATTCAGCAAAGAGGCTAATGAAGCTTTCTAGTTCCACTTCACAAACTGGTAAAATAGGGCCATATAGGGGTTAGGATTTAATGCTCTGAATGGCATTGAAGGAGCTTACGAGTTCTAATAAAATTTTGGTATTTCTACACTAGGAAATATATTCAGAAAAAGAAATGAACAAGAAAAAAAGAAGTGATAACTGATTTTATTCAAAAGATAAAGCGTTACCCTTACTATTCTAGCTTTTTTGGCTTAAATACCCAGGGAAAATATACAAAGTTTCTGACTGAGACCGATGAAAATTTTACTACACTAAAGGTGGATGGCCAAATGTGAAGAACATGAAGACTCAACTAATAGATGAGTGGTTTAGTAGAAGATTTTTATGGAGATATGAGTTCATATCTGAAGTGAAAGTAAAACTTTCTGGTGCTCATGAAGTACTTCCTGTGCTACAAGGACCATATTGCCAAGTATGGTTCCATCAGATATAAAATATGAAGGACCTGTGAAAAGGCCACCAAGGATCTTTTAATCCCAGGATTACTTAATCTAGAAACAAATAAGGAAGGATATTGCTGATGCTTCAGTGTCCTTTTGAGGAGTATGTCTGTTGTGTTTTATAGTAGGAAAAGGAAGTATCCAACTTTAGAGTAGTAAAATCATGCAATGGGATTGCAGCGTCAGTGTTTGTGTGATATAAGCACCACTTCAAAAAATCTCTTGTAAATTTCTATTTGTATGTATTTTTACCAAAAGAATGGCATGTGTAGTGAAGAGAGCCACCAGAACTTCTCTGTGGGTCGTGACCTCTGGATTCAAACAGCAGCATACTAATATATTAGTCAACATAGAGCAATTGCTACACTGTACTTTGTAATTACTAAGGTTGCATCCCTTGATTGTTGGTGTTTCAGTAAAAAAGCTAAACAGCAGTAAATGTGCATACCTGGAGGGTGGGTGTTAAGGTGTTTTGGTCTAGCATAAAAAAAATAAAGTTAACTTTAAAAGAAATTGCTTTGATTAGTTTAGTTTCTCAAATACCTACCTTTCTCCCCTCTTTTTTCCTACATATTTATTTATTAATCCAAGGACTGGACATACAATGCTTTCGAACACTTCTGGAAGAAATGGGCTGATCACATTACAGAACAATTCATTCACATTTGCCAAATCATATTACATTACAGTTAATGGAAAACTATGATTAATTTCTTTTTTTGGTAAGGCAACCAAAATTAAGGAGATACTGAGTGATTTAATCAATATTAATTTAAAATACAACTAACTGCATGGTCTAGATAAGAGCTGAGTACTTTCCAAAATTGTCTCCTTCTGGTCAGGTAGATAAATATTTGGTTTGAATAATGTTTTGGTCCATCAGTTATAACAGTGTTAGAGTATACAGTATCTTCTATCTTGCTGAAAGACATTTTTTTCCATTTTTTGTCCAGGAAAACCTGCAGAGGTGGAAGTATTATCCTTTCTTCACCTCTTTCCCCTAGTTAAATAGCTGTTTAGCTCAAAAGTGCCATTTGGGAGTAATTAGCATTTACTTTTCATCCAGAAGTGGGCAGATTGACATAAAATCTCAGAAACACCTGAGACTTTGGCTGTTTCATGCTAAAATAGGTGATGGATTTTTATTACACGTTTGTAAAGCAGTAAACTTTATTAGTGCCATGCACATCGTTTGCTACAGATGAGAAAGCTTTAACTACTAACTATATTACTCTTCACAGACCCTGGTAGCTCTAATGTTATTAATCAGCACTGTAATGAAAGCAGAAAATATGTGGTTTCTGACATTTTTGAAATTCACAAGTGCAGCTGAGGCTTGTGTGGGTACTACTCTTAGAACAAAACATCATTGGGACTATGTCCTTAGTATCTTTTGTAATTAACCTAGTAGCTGGAAGACTTACTGCCACTGATATGATTTACAGAGTCAGGGCTCAGTGAATCAATGGGACTGGGATGGAGATGTTCTTTCTAGCACAGCCCATATTCTGTCACTTCTGGGTTTCATAAAATTCTGTCTCTGAGACTGTGAAGGCAGCATATTTACATTAAAAATTTACATCAAGATGAACAGAATATTATTTGATATTATAAAAAACAATTTTTTTGAGGACCAGCACAACTGAAGCAGTACAGTACTGTTTCTCTGGCTGTGAAAAAGGGGCAAAACTAACTGTGATTGAATGTTGGTAAAGTCAGTGTGTAAAGAACTGAACAGGGAGAAATATTTCCTTGTGACACGCTCCTAGGAGAAAAAGAAAAAGGAAAAGCTTTCAAAAGGAAATTGCTATATCTTTCCAAAATAATTCTGAGGTTTAAAAAGACATGGAAGTGCTGATTCTGTCTCAGTTAAAACAGAAATACACACACTACGTGCAAAGAGAAATATGAATCCTTTCAATGATGAAAATTAATTAGGTGCTTTCAGCCTTTCATTGTATTATCAAGTTTGTGCTTTGTGTCACTAAAGTCAACATCTAAAACAGGAAGCTGGGACACCAAATGAAAGAAGAGATTGTGTTTCGAAAGATCTACAACTTATAATGACATATGTATTCACTTTAAATGATTAACAAAAAATATAGGCAGAATGCTAATATACTTTAATGATACTTACCATTGCAAATTATGTATGTAACTTGAGAGGATTTCAAGAGAGAAATAACAATTTTTTATTCTTTTCTCAAGCAGATAAGAAGAATAATTTTTTCCATAATGTGAAGTTAAGAAAAAAGTATTATCTGTAAACATCTTTTACAATGACAAAGCTTGGAATTCATAATGCCACCAGCTATGTTTAGAACATTTATTTTCTCCCTACTTCTGAGTGAACCATGCCTAGCAAATACCACAAGGTTAAAAAATTACTCGCATTCACAGTGAAAAATGCACGGAGCAAATGGTATTTTTTTAAGATGTAGTTAACCAAGGTCAAAAGGTCAAAAGAGGTCAGTAATCCCACTTGCATTAGTCTTTACAATAAAACATTGGCAAGGACTGTTGTAAGCCACTTTGTCTCTCTCCCTGTGTTTTGGTAAGGAGATTATTTTTTACGTCCATGTAGCTAGTAAAGTGCAGCCCAAACTGAAGATCCCACAGGGAATACGTCTCTCTCTTCCTTTCTTTATCAAATCCTCTGTCTAAAAATCATAAGGATTGTTCAGACAACCTTCATACTTTATTCTACACAAATAAAACTGGCCATGGAAAAGCAGACATCCAGCCCATAAAACATAAAACTTTACTGTTCAAATATCTCCTTGCAATGGTGGAAACCGAGCTGCAAGTCTGCTCTGTGAGATAGTCCTTGTGTTGATCCTCCTCTTGTTGGCCATTATATTCTAGTTTTGATAAACTTTTTCATCCTAGAATCATAGAAATTCAAAGCTTTTAATGCAAAGATTTTAGTTTAGTTTAACCAGTATTTTCAGGTGCAGAAATGCTGGGAAAAGTGTCATTTTTAGGCATAATATATTCCCTAAATTTCCATTGAAAGCGGCTTGCTGAGGTACAGGAAAAAGAAAAATAAAAATCAGAATGGGGTGGATATGGAGGCATTTTGTGAGGCTTTTTCGTGGTTCTGCTTTAGTTTTGTTTGTGCACTAGGTGTTTGCATATAGACGAGAAACTGAATGAGAGCTGAGCCGAGCACAAGTTTTTTGTTGTGCTCTGAAAAAATGAGTCTTTTAATCTAATTTGTTGTTATTATAAAATCCAAAGCCTAAAGCCTGCTCTAGCTGAAGTACAGTGTCTGCCTCTTATGAACAGCATTATGCTCTTTCTTGTGGACACAGCTGTTAAGGGGTGATAATGTCATGGATACATCAGTCACTTTAGTAAACTGATGAAGAACTAGATTCTCTTTGGCAAAGAAGCAGTATCTTATGAGCCTTTACTGTGGCCAGCGCCTTATGCTATTCAGAGGAACAGGATTGCTCCAAAGCTATACAGAACTTTGGATTTCAGACTTCTCCAGGTACCTACATACAACCACTGCACAAGAGGCACCATCTATTCACCCATTCTGAACTTTCTCTTTTCAATTCATTTTCCAGGCCTTAGGCCAGAAATCATTCACTGCTACTTAAGCACACAACCACCAGTAGAGTACTTTTGCTTGTAACAAGGGCTTTTCTTCTTGGATCGTCCCCTGCGAAAGAAGGAAGCATATTTCTAACTGGTGTCTTACACCACACCCGGTCTTGCTTCGAGCAGACAAGTCCTTGACCAGGAAAGATGATCTCCAGATCGCCTTGATCCTGAGCAGCAGCAAGGACAGCTGCAGAGACTGGAGACTACTGTTCAAGGGTCAGAGTATCTTGACACAGGGAGAAGCCAGCGTACAAAGGTGATCTGCTTGTAGCAATCTGTGCATCTATACATACACACTGATGATTCTTTTAGCAATGATTGTGTAACTTTGAGATATCATAACTCAATACTGAAGCCAGAATAACACAAATATCCTTGTAGCCTAAACCATAGCTGCTAATAGAGGTGCAATTTTCTGATCAAGCCAGGTCAGAATGAAAATCATGCCCCTGAATTCTTGGCAGCTGTGCTTCTCCGTGTACCCAGCTACAGTGCACCTGAAGTACAAAAGTGCTCTATGGTATTAAGGGCCAATTTAACAGTCTAAGGCCATTTGTCACCCTAAGTGGAACATGATAATCGAGAAGAGGCAAAGCTTTAAAAAATTCCCACTTTTCCAGTTCTCATGTCTCTTGTTTTTTTCCCCTTTTTACACAGGAGAAAAATGAAATTTTCATAGCCAGTAGGTACTAGTAGAGAAAGGAGTAAAACAAGTCTTCTGGGCCCTAATTCAGTGAAAAACCCTTTGTGATCTGCTTGCTCAGAAATAATTACTAATATTGGAATTACGAACATGCATATACTCCCTTAAGTAAAATCAAGACGTGGATGAATGTTGGAGAGGTAGACAGATTAGCCATAAAAAACTGGTTATGGTGCCATACTGAATACATTTATAATTCATACATCAATAATATGCATTTCTATTAAGTTTATTGTCTGTTAATGATTTTAATGATTACTCATATTTTTCTCATGGGTTAACATTCTTGTCATTCATTGACTTCAATGCTTTTTGGATAAGGGCTTATGACTACTCCTTTAATGAAATGGTAGCGTGCTTATCCCTCATGCTGAAGCCTTGAAGGGAGGTTGGACTGACTAATGACAGTATTTTGGCTATCATGCGAATTTATTGCTTAGAAACTGAAATTTATGTAGTTAAAAGTATTTTTAAGTATCAGTATTTACCATCTTACAGGTAATGGACTGTAGTAGGATACTGTAAGTTTCACTCATAACTGCTTCAATGTCTAAATGCTAATAGACATACAATTAATCCACCCTGCAAAATCTAAGCCAGTAATTACCTAATGCCATTCACATGGTGTGGGGTTAATTAAAAGAGGTCTTGACCTTCATGACCTATCAGTTTTGATTTGACAGCTTGACCCAGGTCAGAGATTCTACCTGATAACTTTTGTTTATCAATAAAACCTCACTGTATCCAGAAACAGCACGTGTATGTATATGTGGGTACTATATATTAAAATAATTACTTTTTAACACAAAGATATAATTAGTCAAACATAATTCTTAGTGACTGATGCACCTAACTCTATTAGGTGAGTGCAAAAACAGAGATACTTGTTGAATTTCATGCTGTGCTATAATTAGAGGGCAATACATATTCCATTACCTCCCCCAAACTTATTAAGCTGTATTTAAGTTGAAAAATTGAGTACTTGAAAATTAGGGAATACCAGAGTTCAAGTTACTTTTGGAGTTACAAGAAGAAGGCAGTTGTTTTGTCCTGAACCTCACGCTGTGTCTTTAATTTATTATCACAACAGAGATCACTGCCTCTGCTTCTCCCTTCCTAAGCCAAAAGCCACAGTAGGTACAAATACATTCAAATACCTGAAGGGTAGAAGTGAAGAAGACACAGCTAGGCTTTTTTCAGTAGTGCCCAGTTTTCAGTGGTGCCCAGTTTTCAGTTTACGAGTGCTGAGGGAGCTGGCGGATGTCATTGCTGAGCCACTCTCCATCATCTTTGAGAGGTCCTGGAGGACAGGAGAGGTGCCCAAGGACTGGAGAAAGGCCAGTGTCACTCCAGTCTTCAAAAAGGGCAAGAAGGAGGACCCAGGGAACTACAGGCCGGTCAGCCTCACCTCCATCCCGGGAAAGGTGATGGAGCAGCTTATCCTGGAGGCCATCATGAAGCAAGTGGAAGAAAAGAAGGTTATCAGGAGTAGTCAGCATGGATTCACCAAAGGGAAATCATGCCTGACCAATCTGATAGCTTTCTACAATGACATGACTGGCTGGGTAGATGAAGGGAGAGCCGTGGATGTTGTCTACCTTGACTTCAGCAAGGCTTTCGACACAGTCTCCCATGATATCCTCCTAGGGAAGCTGAGGAAGTGTGGGCTGGATGAGTGGTCGGTGAAGTGGATAGAGAACTGGCTGAATGGCAGAACTCAGAGGGTTGTCATCAGCGGCGCTGAGTCTAGTTGGAGGCTGGTGACAAGTGGTGTCCCCCAGGGGTCAGTACTGGGCCCAGTCTTGTTTAACTTCTTCATCAACGACCTGGATGAAGAGTTAGAATGTACCCTCAGCAAGTTTGCTGACGACACCAAACTGGGAGGTGTGGTAGATACACCAGAAGGCTGTGCTGCCATTCAGCGTGACCTGGATAGGCTGGAAAGCTGGGCAGAGAGGAACCTGATGAGGTTCAACAAGGGGAAGTGCAGGGTCCTGCACCTGGGGAGGAACAACCCCATGCACCAGTACAGGCTTGGGGTGGACCTGCTGGAGAGCAGCTCTGCGGAGAGGGACCTGGGTGTCCTGGTGGACGACAGGTTAACCATGAGGCAGCAGTGTGCCCTGGCTGCCAAGAAAGCCAATGGGATCCTGGGGTGCATCAAGAAGAGTGTGGCTAGCAGGAGGAGGGAGGTTCTTCTTCCCCTCTACACTGCCCTGGTGAGGCCTCATCTGGAGTACTGTGTCCAGTTCTGGGCTCCCCAGTTCAAGAAAGATGAAGAGCTACTTGAGAGAGTCCAGCGGAGGGCTACGAGGATGGTGAGGGGACTGGAGCATCTCCCCTACGAGGAGAGGTTGAGGGAACTGGGCTTGTTCAGCCTGAAGAAGAGAAGGCTGCGAGGGGACCTTATAAATGCCTACAAATATCTAAAGGGTGGGTGTCAGGAGGATGGGGCCAAGCTCTTTTCAGTGGTGCCCAGTGACAGGACAAGGGGCAATGGGCACAAACTGAGGCACAGGAAGTTCCGTCTGAACATGAGGAGGAACTTCTTCCCTCTGAGGGTGACGGAGCACTGGAACAGGCTGCCCAGGGAGGTTGTGGAGTCTCCTTCTCTGGAGATATTCAAGACCCGCCTGGACAGGGTCCTGTGCAGCCTGCTGTAGGTGACCCTGCTGTGGCAGGGGGGTTGGACTAGATGACCCACAGAGGTCCCTTCCAACCCCTACTATTCTGTGATTCTGTGATTCTGTGATTCTGTGGTGCCCAGTGACAGGACTAAGGCAATGGCCACATACTACAACACAGGAGGTTCCCTCTGAACATCAAGAAAGCTTGTTCACTGTGAGGGTGACTGAGCACTGGCACAGGTTGCCCAGAGAGGTTGTGGAGTCTCCATGCTTGGAGATATTTAAAAGCTGTCTGGACATGGTCTGGTCAACCGGCTCTAGATGGTCCTACTTGAACAGGAGGGTGGGACCAGATGACCTCTGGAGATCCCTTCCCATCTCAACCATCCTGTGATTGTGTGATAGTAAAGTGGAGTTAGGAAAAGCATCATAAACGCTCAGGCAGGATATACTCAGTTGCTCTGTGTAATTAAGGAGTCTGTGCTGCCTCCATGAGTCTGCACAGAAGAGCTCCACTTTGCGAGTTTCAGTACCAGGTGCCTGCCCAGCCACATGACTTTACTGTTGGTTTGTTTCCTGGCCTAGATAGGACCGCTCCAACTAGCGAGGCCTGGGACAAAGCCCAGAGTTTGGATAAATTTCTCTTGGCACTACCCTACAGAAGCAGTGTGGAAAAGGTGGAACCAGGGTATTCTGTTTAGGTCTCCCTGCCTGATCACCCTAGCATCCTTCATGCGGCAGCTCAGGCAGTATCACTTATCTCCCTGTTTTATTTTACAGCAAAACAACTCCTGTGGGCTACAGAACAATCCTCTTCTTATTTGGGAGAGTTTAGTGCAAAAACCCACATGGTAGTGATGATGCAGGAAGCAGGGAGAAAAAGTGCCATGATGGTCGCTTGGCAGCATGGTCGTGAGCCAGCCACCCGTGGGGCTGATGTGGGGTCCTCAGCTCTGGGCAGGGTGAGGAGAGCCCTGGGGGGCTGACATGGGGTCCTGGGCCCTGGGCAGGGTGAGGGGAGATGCAAGGGGCTGGTGGCACCCTCCAGTCCCACAGGCAGCCAGTAGGAACACCCCAACTGATCAACCACTCCCAGGCTGCATGGGGCTGTGTGTCACATCACAGCCCTCAAGTCCTCCGTTATCTTACCTACCTCTAATTCTGTGTTAATCACACTTTAAAGATGCAGCTCTCAATATGAAATGTATAATGCTTCTAAGGTGAAGCATAACGCAAGCAGAGTTAAGAATGCATTTTCAGAAAAGATTTGCTAGTCGATTACTCTGCCCTCAGAGAAAAGGAGCAGATCCAGCAAACTGACCCAGCAGAGACCCTGTGCATACTTAGCTCTCAGTTCTTTATGCATCACATGCAGTTTAATCTTGTTGCCTTTGACATTTTCTCAGATGCACTAATCCTTTCATCCTGCAAGATCAAATCTGAACCCTCATTGATTTTATGCTAAGGCAACTCATGGGCCCCTAGACAGTAACTGCTGTGCCCTGCACTTAGTAGGTCAGATGTGTTTTCTGTCTATTGCATCAGTGTAAAAGTACATTTTACTTGTTAGTTCACCTACTAAATCTGATGCAGACGTGCTGATTTTACACCTGTTTCAACCTACTGGCCTGTGTGTAGTTGTTCCTAATGTACATTAAACTAAACCACATAGTCAAAGGGACATAGTTTCTCCCATCGAAGTGCTAAAGGGAAGACTGTGCTGCCAATCATGTCACAGGAGGATATATCCCCATAAATACTTTGTGAATTAGACAAGAGAACAGGAGACTGTTGTCAATAACGCTAGTGTGCTGTGGCTGTCCATCACCCATGAAGGCAAAATACCTTCCAGTTCCAACAAGAGCTGAGATTCTTCATAGGCTGAATGAATTAAAAACCAAACGACACTTTGTAGTCCATAGGAACTTATAAACCATTGGAAATGTAGTAACAAAATCTTTCTAATCAGATACAACTCATACAGATTTCAGTATTCTTTATTCTTTGTATACAGCAATGTTCCCCAGTTCACTCCATTAATTGGGATGGAAAAGCTTTAGAAGAAGGCAGAATGGGTGGCTGGTTTTCTAAAATGACTATTGGGGAGCTTTAGGGAAGCAAGTTCCTGTCAGTAATACTTATTTATAAAAAGAATTGATTCTGTTGAGTTTCCTGAAATTGTACAACATTTAATCCTTTGAGCAGTCCCAGAAAAGTAGATTGTGCTTCCTAGACATCCTGGTTTTAATTTGTAACAGATATTATTGGGCTGTGTGAATTTAATTTTATAATAACCGCACATTACATTGAATTTGTAGAAATGTTATATTTTGTTACTCGTGTCTGCTTGATATCTCCAGCTGCTCTAAAGATTTGTCACAGAAAATTTGTCTTCCATTTGTCTTTTTTCTCCAGCTTTCACTTCTCAATCCACCACGGTGCTCTCTTTTCCTCACTCACATGCTTTATCTCCATGGTATTTTTGAACTACGATGCATTAGATATAAAAATGACCTGAAAATCTCAGGTGCTGAAATAAAATATCTGTGAATATCAGAATATGATGCTTGTTCATGTAGATTTATTCTCCCCACTTAGTCAATCAGATACATGTGTGTCTGGTGTTTGAGTACTTTCTGAACATGTAGTAACTATTATTCCTGGCACGTGTGCGACTGATTGTTTCCAGAATGAACAAAACATAAGGCAGCATCATTATGCCTGGTAGATGCAGGCCACAGTCTCAACAGCGGTCTTGTTTTTATAAATTAGTTAAATGGTTTCCAGAGAAAGATGTGCTGAACTATTTGGGACACATTTCTTTTAAGCAAATGATGAAAGGATTTCCAAGTAGTTCCAAATGGTCCATATTTGCTTTGTTTAACAGTCAGGCATGCTAGTCACCTGGAAAATATCTGTAAAAGGCTGAGGCTGTGACAGAGTCGTTTACTTTTATTTAATCTTTACTTTGATTCTAAGCACTACATTTATACTTCATAGGACATTACCATATTAATGAGAAGTTAACATAAATTCATGAATAGAATAATTTTGTTTATGGCTTAAATCTGTATGGAGTGTTTCTTTACATATATTTGCATTTTAAAAACCTGCATCAGTTGATGCTCACAGGTAAAATAGTTGTCTCATTCTAACACAAAATACAGGATTTTTTTGGTAAAATGGTAAATCTCAGACTTAACTTCATACTAGTAAAAAGTAGAGTTCTCTCAGGAAAGTTAATTTTTTGGCGTAATTAGGAGCTGATGTTATAAAGTAGCTAACAGAAGACGTCTGATTACTCTAAATTACTTTACATTCCACCAGCTTATAAAAGGAATAAGAACAAAGTGATCTGGAGATATTACAAAATTATCAAAGTTCCCAAGTTTGCCTAGGGCAGCATATCAAATAGAGAAAAACCATAGCCCTTGTTTTCATCTTGCATTTTGTATCCTAGAAAAAATTTCTTAGTAAGATACCTTCAGAATAAATTTTTCATGTCCCAAAGGAAACTGGTTTTCATTGCAGTTGTAATACCTAATCAGATGAGATTGAGGTCTATCATTATTTCTGATGATTATATTGGCCCCTACTGGAATCTGAAGAATAAACTGAAGAGAGATTTCTTTGAGCAGCATGACTTACTTTGTGTTTGAGCAGAACATTTTAAAAAAAGGCACAAATGATAGAATTCTCAATGGTTTTAACTTCTTTCTAAATGCTCTTGAAAAAAAAAAACACGTATTTCTGCCTTGTTGGATTACCCTGTCTTCTTTGCATCCTATTTCTTCATAGTAGTATAGCTGATAACAATATTTAAATAACAGTGAATGTTTTCAAAGGAAAGCATTGCTAAAAGTGCTTTCCAAAGCATTCTGCCCTGCATAAAAAGAAAAACAAGAAGTTATTGCAAATATTTTGAATGACTCTCAGACTTTGGAGACTTTAATTGTGGATTCACCATGTTCTAAATTGAGTTTACAAGCTTCTCTGATGGTGAGTTTGTTTGATGATATGTTAGCTGAGGGTCTGGAAATCGTTTTCATTCAGGTCAGTATGTTTGGGTCTGCTTAAATGCTGTATAAGTCAACAGAACTGAAGATCACAGCAAAAGATGAGCAGCATTTAACTATGACCAAATAGAAATGGATTTTCGGAAATTTAAGTCATATCATCATTTGGGCTTATAAGAAGTTATATGACTACCTGTAGAAGAAAATAAGAATACTCCAAAAACTACCTTTTTGGTTTAATCTGACCAGATGGAATGAGAAAATGACAATCATTCTTTTTTAATGTTTAGTCTCTTCTAGTTTCTGATGATCTAGTATTTCTCACTATCCTTCAGTTATTCCTTAGATCTGCAGTGAATATGTATCAATGTACGTCCTTTGAATTAGTGCATCCCATCTAAATTCAGAAATCGCTTCACGCAAGTTTAATTCAATTTCAACATCTATTTTTTCAATATGTGTTTGTGCTTAGACAGCTGCATAAAATGTTAACAGAAAAAAAAGAAAACAGGAGCAAAAAGTTGCTGATTCTGAATATGATTTACTTAATTACATTGTCCTTATGAACTACTTCACAGATATTAATGGTTAATGCCCTGATAAAACCTGTACCTGGTAACTCAGACCTTGTGTTTTGAGAGGCTTACTGATTGCCAAATATTTCTCATATATTTAGGCTAACAAGTGACAAAATTAAAAATTCAATCTGTGATGAGAAGAGGAGAAAGTCAACAGTTCATTCAAACTCCAAAGAGAAAACAAAATAAGAGAGAATCAGGAAATGGATTGAGACACAACTCCAGGAATCAACACACTCTTTTGAAAGTCCCTTTCAAGAGAAAATTGCTGAATTTCTCAGAGCTACATTTTGAACCTATTTTGGGTTTGTTTTGTTCTATTTCTTTTACGATAGAAAAGATTTGGTGATTTCCCAAGATCGCAGTTGAACTAGCTGTTGTTCAAAATTGTACTTTCAGGTAAAAGCTCCTCATAAAGCATATCTAGCAATTTGCATTACCAGAGGTATATTCCTTCTGTCGCCCTTGCCACCAACACGGACTTTCATTATAAATTTGCTTCATAAAGTAAACCTTTTTTTCCAAACTACTAATCCAATAGCCTTTCATTAAAATCCCCCTTTAAAAATACAACACTGAAATAATAATGATCAGCAATGCCAAATGCTGACTCAATCTCTAAGCAGTGCCAGCAGCTTTCAGAACAGCTCAATGTGCTAATTACTTCATACACTTTTCACAATATATTCTTTAATTTCCCAATTTTTTTACAGTAATCCTATCATTTTGCTTTGCAATGACCATTTCTTTCTGCTTTATGTAGCATAATTTTACAAGAACTGAAGAATTTGCAAATGAGAAAATTTAAAATTGTTGAAATTAAATCTATGAAATGCTTTTGTTTTCTTTTATCATGCCAGTAACTGTTAATGAAAACCAGTCTTTTCTGTCAGTAAATGTCTCTTGTAACCTGTGCATTTTCTAAAGGAGAAAAAAAAGTATTAAAACATATGTTCGAGTTTTAAAAACAGGTATTGTTTTAAAATAAAGTCAAAAGGAAGCATCACTTCAGTTGTCATATGGGAAGGGTTACTTTGTTGATGCCTGAGAATCAAGTAGCTGATATGAAACTTGCATGTACTGCTGGAATCATCTTGGACATCCAGCATAGTTATTCGACCTTATTTTATGCTCAAGGAAACCATTAGCCTCCTGACAGCTTGGAAAGGAAGAAAAGCTTTGCTACCTTATCATGTGAATGTTTACTCCGAAAGTTCTTATGTCTCTGGTCATAGGTTAGAGTCCTAGAAGCTAGGACTTTTGCCCAACTTTTAAAATTATTAATATATAACCAAAGAATAGATTCTGGTTTTCCCATTTCTCTACAGTCCACCCTGAAGCAGAGTGGATAAAATGGCAACCTGTCACAGAGGATGACTCCATCTGACCTGCTATGCTTCATGTAGCCACAGAATTTATGCGCAAAGACATTGTTATCAACACTGATGAGCCATTGTTTTCAATACTAAGATCAGCGAGCCATCTTGGGCACCTGTCCTATGTAGCCTGTAAGATTCTGACATCCAATTTTAACACAATGTCCTGGTTTCAGCTGGGACAGAGTTAATTTCCCCCCCAGTAGCTGCTGTGTTTTGGATTTAGTACAAGAAGAATGTTGATAACACTGATGTTTTCAGTTGTTGCTAGGAAAATCAAGGACTTTCTTCAGTTTCTCATGTTTAGCTAATGAGTAGGTGTGCAGGAGCTGAGAGGAAGCAGAGCCAGAAAGATAGCCAAGCTGGGCAATGGAAATATTCCATACCATAAACATCATTCTCAGTTTATCACAGAATCACAGAATCACAGAATGGTAGGGGTTGGAAGAGACCTCTGTGGGTCATCGAGTCCAGGGACATAAATCTTTCTATCTTTCTCCCTTCTATGTGTTCATATCCTCTCTTGTCCAGGAGTGTAAACCTTTCCAGGAGTTTGGTTTTTTTCTGGAATTTCACAAAATTCTCAAAATCCATGATTCTTATGAGTTCCGTGATCACTGCTCAGGGACTGGCAGTGAATGAGTCATTAGGTGGTGAGAAAACTGTATTGTATATAGCATGTTTTGCATGTTAATTATTATCATTATTGTTATCATTATTAATATTAGTATTTCCTTTGTTGCCGTATTAAATTGTCTTTATCTCAACCCACGAGTTTTACTTTTTGTCCATTTCTCCTTCCTGTCCCTCTGGGTGGGAAGAAGAGGGGTGAGTGAGCGGCTGTCTGGTGCTTAGTTGCCGGGTTAAACCATGACACATAAAAAGGGTGGATTACTCAGAATTACACAGAATAGATGAGGTTGGATTGTCCAGTCTTTTGGGATTGTCTAGCCCAGCTTCCCTGCTCAGGCAGGGTCAACTACGGCAGGTTGCTTAGGGTGGTGTGGAGTCAAGTTTTGAATATCTCCAAGGATGGAGACTCCACAAACTCACTGGGCCACCTGTTTAAGTGCTGAGTCACTCTCATGGTAAAAAAGTGTTTCCTGATCTTCCGACGTAGTTTCAGGTGTATCAGTTTGTGCCCTTGTCCTGTCAATGGACACTACTGAGGTGTGTCTGGCTCACCCTTCTTTACTCTCCCCATCATATATTTACACCCATGGATAAGATCCCCCTGAACCTTTTCTTCTACAGGCGGAACAGTCTCAGCTCTCTCAGCCTCTCCTCATGTTGAAGATTCTCCAGTCAATTCATCATCCTTGTGGTCATTTGCTGCACTCTGTCCACTACATCCATGTTTCTCTTGACCCCAGAACTGGACTCAGCTCTCCAGATGCATCTCACCAGTGCTGAGCAAAGAGGAAGGATCACTTTCCTTGACCTGCTGGCAATTTTTGCCTAATGCAGCCTAGCCTGCTATTGTCCTTCATTGCCATGAGAGCACACTACAGGTTCATGGTCAACACGGTGTCCACCTGGACCCAGAGGTCCTTCTGTGTTAAGCTGTTTTCCAGCCAGCTAGCCCCTAGCTTGTATAGGTTGCATGTGTTTCTTCCTCCTCTGTTATTTTTCTAAGGGAATCTCATCAGATAAAATTTACACTGCACCCAATTCAGAGGTGGGAAAGAGAAGCATTGTCAGAGAAATATCCTGGAATGTAATTAGCTGGGAACCTGTAAATCTGTCCTTTCTCAGACATTTCTGTCCCCACATGATCACAACTTTTCCATCAGAGTAAAGGAGTTTTCTAATCAGGTTAGAATCATTCTCACAACAGAACAATAGGAAGAAAAATTTGGAGACATTTGAAAGAAATCATGACTGTCTGGTATGTTAAAAACTGAGCTGGAAAGCAACTTTCATAGAAGATTATATAACTAAAGAAAATTTTCTTTAAAGGTTTTTCCTCCTTCCATGACATTAAAAAGTTGTTCAATACCCAGAACAAACTTTTTTAATTTTCAAATTATATTGAGCGGGGTATCTTAAGCACCTGTAAGCGCTTCTCAGATCTACTGATCTTTTGTCATACCATGACAGTGCAACGTGTTAAAATGAACCTGTCTCTTGAGTCTCCTGCCTGTGCTATCCCATCCCTGTCCCTTAGATTAATTAGAATGAGATTTAGGAGCTAAACTGAAAGAGAACTTCAGTGTATTCAGCAAGATCTGCTTGTATGGGATGGTCAGGGCACCAGCATTACAGATGTTACTATAGAGGACGACTGGATAAATCGCAGTTTTTAAGAGATCTAGGAAAATAATTTATCTGAGGAAATAAGGCTGGGCACTCAAGTTATGCTCTGCAACACTGCAATTTGCAGAACATAAATACATCTGGGAACCCAGCTTCCAAACACTAAGGCTAGGAAAGAGCAAGCTCTTCTCATATAAAATCCTAGGGACCTCAGAGGGTTATCAGTCTTATTACAGTGAAAGGGATGAATTATGCTGTGCACTTTTTGCAGTAGAAAGAAGCAAAGAAAACGCTGTGGCCAAATAGGAAAGATAAACTTAGCAATGATCAGATAAGTTGAAAGAGCTAATGACTCAATTAGGATGCTCTAGATAACAAAGTAAGATTTATATTTGGCAACGGCTCAGCAGAAAATAGTTTTACAAGTTTTCCAGTAGAAGAAGAGTTATACAGTGTTTATAACAAGGGCATGTTGGACCTTGCCGTGAGTAGTCTTTTTTGCTTACCAGTGTTTTTCCTTGGTTTCAGTGTGACTTCATGTCCTTAGCAAGTGAGCACTATTAACTTCAGTAGGAGATGTACTGTTCAGAATTCTGCATGTTTGCCATACTTAATAAGCTTACTTAATATACTATTAAAAAGAGCTCACATCTGACTAGATTGTCACAAAGCATAGCGAGGTGGTGTAGAGCTGTGAGAACAAGTGCCATTTACTTCATCCTATGCGCACATATAAACCCTGATAGGTAGGGATAAGTGACCCACAAGGGTGTTGAAGGAGTTTTGTGTGCTCCCACAACAGAACACTTTCCCAAGCAGACTATGCTTCTGAAACAAATGAAATGGGTGGAATTACATACTGTTTTCCTTCCAGGAACCCGCCCCCTCCCCAGTCAACAACTCGCCCCTCTGGCACCCCCTGGTCCCGCAAAAAAAACTCAACCAAAAAACAAGGGTGGAAACACTATGTAATTCACAGCGGAGTTCTCAACAAGCTTGAGAGACAAGACAGATCTGTGGGACTTTGTCTAGAGTCTATGGGGACTTATATATGACGTCCTTACAGTAGCCTGGATTGTGCAAACTCTAATTAAAAAAATTTTTTTTCAAGGGTCTCAATTCACTGTATAAGCATATATAAATATTACTGATACAATGGAGAAAGGGGAAAACAGAGGTCTGGTCTCCAAGCTTTTAAAGCAGGGTCACTGCTTTTAAAGGAGGGCCACTGGGTATTCCAAATGGGTGCACATAAAGCATTAGCATGCAACAGGCAAGTGGGCTGGTGTTTTTAAAAGGCTACATCAAACTGAAGTATGAGGCTTCATCATACTAAATCTGTAAAAGGTCAACATTTTAGTGTTATAAATCATACTATCCTGAGCACTTTTAGTCTTGGCTTCCTTAAGAATCTTTGCAGAGCTATCATAATCACGGGGCTGTGAGCAGGCCAGTTCATTAAATTTTCAACTCTGATGCTTGCAGATGTTTGGGGCAGGTGTTCTGTACAGACCAGGGAGTTTGCTTTCTTCTGCTGCATGTTGCATTGGAGGTCAGAGGTGACACCTCAATGGCAAGGTCTCAACTGCATGGCAAGTCTCAGAGGTCTTTGTTAGGGGAGAAAAAGAATTCAGTCTCCTTAAAATTTATGTACTGCAAAAGATAACTGCACCTGCAGACCGCTGCTCTTATTGAAAACACATGGTGGCAGTTGGAAGAAATATAAAATGCTACTCTGTAGTTCCTGTTGAGAATATGCAGGGACCTCAAATGATCAGTATTAGATCAGAGATACCTGAATGATTCATAATCCCATAGTACACAGTTCTGGTACAAAGTGTGTGTTTTTGTCATACGATTAGGGATTCATGGAAATTCACATGTATTTAAAAATTTACTTTGGGCAGTGTTGCATTGCCATCAAACAGTTGCCCTGCATAATATAATGTATGCCAGCAGGCATTCCCAGTGACATAGCTAGTTCATAATTGGAAAAGGTTAGTCCAGTCTTTCCTGGCCACCTGTGTGTTGGCTTTTTAACTTCCCAAATGCAAAGAGCAAAGATAGATTCTTCTAGGTGCAGGAAATCCTATAAAATAGCCACCTTTCTTGGGGAGTCTTCTGTCTTAAAAAAACTACTGTAGGTTTACAAGATAAAAATCTGCTTTGCTTTTGCTAGAAATAACCTCCAGCAAACACCAAGTTTTTGTCAGTTCATGTTACGTTATTCAGGTATAAACAATACACATATGGAAGGGGATGGAAATGTCTTAATGTTTCTTAACTTCTACTGACATATGTGGCCATGGTACAGCTGAAAGAGCTTTGAGCAATGACTTTTGGGGCTGTAATGCTAATAATTGCTGAAAGTTCCTAAAAAATAAAGACAAATGATAGAACAGCATTGCTTACAGGAATCTAAGGCCAAGGCTTTCATTATCACTTGTTCATCAGAAGGAGCTGTTATAGATTAATTTTTTGCTGTGAACATTCAGAAATGTGAACATTCAGTCCTGTATTCACATGACGTTCAGTGTCCTTCATGAAAATTTTGCGTGAAATAATAATGCAGGTTACAATGCAAGAAGTTTATTATGCCATTGTAATACATATGCCCTATACATTACATACAATTGCATAATCTATGTACAGTAAAAGGTAAAGAATATGTATGGAGGGAATCTAAAGCTATTTTTGGATTCTGAGAAATCTGTATTACAAACACCTATATGTAGTTCCCCAACATCTATATTTTTTCAGAGCTTAACAGAGCAGAAATGTAATATAGAACATCTAATTTCATAATATGAAATATTTCTAAGCTTCTAACAACATAAGAATTTTTCTTTTAATTTCAGAGGTGCAGCATTTTCATCTATTTTCTGTTTTCCTTTCTTTTTGTCCTGAATAGTGAACCTACATAGTCACATTCAGAAATCCATTTCGAATACTAGTGATAACTATTTTCAACTGGAGATGAATAGGGTCAATGTCACAGGCTGGAATGTTTTGCAATGAAAAACAAGGAGTATATATAATCTGAGTAGTTTTTTTCAGAACACTTAATGTTCACTTCAACTGCATTCTGCTCAGACAAGTTATGACTTGCTGCCAGCCTCTCAGCCCTGATGGAGAAAAAACACTCCATAGTGTTTAATCTAATTTTTGACAAAACAGTTATGCAATTGTTATGCAGTGTACTGTTGAATCTTGTCAAGACTTAGGAAATAATCCTATTTCCTAATAAAAAATATTTCTTTATAATCTTTTTTAGATTATGAAACATAGATTCAGAAGAGGCAAGAAGGGTCCCTACACTGCTCTACATTAGCTACAAAGTCTCCAATGGAGGATAAAATTATGCACAAATATTTCCTCTAATTAAAGTATGAGGGCAATGCTTTGCAGAACTGGATTCAGAACTGACAGTCAGCATGCTGAGTGAGGAGCCACCTAATTTAAGATGACAGCAAACCTTCAGAATAGGGTTTGCTGCTTAACCCTGTTTCTTTCCATAAATTCTGCTTTGAATTTATAGCAATGAACCTTCTCCAGACTGAGATGGCTTTTAAAAATTAAACAATATTGGGGTTTTTGAATATAGAAATTTTTAAAACTTCCTGTCAAAAATAGAGGAGTCTGATGTTTTTATTTCATCTATATTTGTTGCACTCATCTAGTATTTTGGAAACTCAATTCTATTACCTTTCCTGGCTGAAAAGATTCACATCCACATTTTTCAACATAATTCTTATTTGTGTTAGGTTTTAAAACAAGATGCTTTACAGATCTGAGTAATTTCAAAGACCATGAGTTATATCTTTTTTGGCCACTCTTCTGCTTCTTCTCTGATGAAAATGTTTCCCCACTGTGTTAACAGTGGTCAATGTACCAAGTTTCAGTTTTGACAAAACAGTATTTTCTGTTGAAACTCTGTTTTATCAAAGCAATTGCAGCTACCTCTTTCCACAAATCCTCTGTTCCATATAAGCCTGATATGGAAGTTGAGCAGAGTGAAAAATTACTCTTTTAGGTTTACAGGCTAAAACCAGTCGGAACGGACAAACAGGACCAGACAGAGGCAAAACTGAGTGTTCTGCCACTAAGGTGAGACAGCTAATGAACACTTAAAGCACATTTGCATTGCGCATTAAAAACTAGAGTACCATCATAATTGGCATCCTGTTAGCATGGTAAAACAGTAAAATTGTGTTCACAACTTCAAAATTAGATGTATGGGACACATTTGCAAGCATAAATTCTTCAGCTTCCTAGGCTCTGCTTATTATTGTTATTATGATGCTTATGTTCTTTTTATGTTTTACTGTGGATCATATACAGTGTGTCTTAGGGAACATCTTTTCGTATCACTCATCTTGTGTGTTTTGCTCATATTGCTCAATCATTAGAGTCTCATTTGAGGGCACAGATATAGACACCCTAATATAAATCTGTCACCACACGCGGTATACATCTGAATGTTTCAAAGTTGTTTTTTTTAACGTCTCGGCTGTTTTAATTTGAATTGGGCTACGCATTTCAACCATCAAGAAACTTTCTGGTTTTCTAATTTCCTAACGTACAGAAGTATCATTCAGGGATTTTAGTACATTACGTTAATACCACGCTGTTTCTTCCTATTTTAAAAGCATAAGCAGTTGTATAATGCAACAATAAAAAATATTCCCAATGTTATTGCATTGTTTTAATCATACTGTTCTGGTTTGGCTGCGACCGGCAACAAAAGCGCCACATGGCCGCCCCTCCCCCCGCCGGGGTGTGGAGGAGAATGGCAAGAAACAGGCAGAAACTGGTGGGTCGGGATAAGGGCAGTTTAACAGAACAGCAAACAAAGGGAACAGGAACAACAACGATACAGATAAGGAGAAAACACAACACAAACCGCAGAACCCAGAGAGCCGCCCTCCATGAGAGCCGCTACGCGCTCCCAAGCCTCGAGTGAGTTCCCGCCGCCCAGCTCACCCCCACCGGAACCCAGCATGATGGCACATGGTATGGAATACCCTGCTCTGTTTGGCCAGGTGAGGTCAGCCCCCCCGGCTTTGCCCCTTCCTGGAGTCCCGTGAAAATTAACCCTGTCCTGGCCAAACCCAGGACACATACCTTCTGCAGGTGGCTTTGAGTAGCTTGCACTTCTAAACAGGGTGAGAGATTTCCCTATGAATAAGATTTGGTATTAAAGTAGAGCTTGTCTCGTGATAAATAAATGTGAAGGAAAACAGAAAATGTATTTTTTTTTTTACTAGAAAAAGAAACATTCAATGAGGATAAAAATTTGAACTTTAATCTCTGTTGGAAAATGCAGTGTAAGTGACTACTATCACATAGTCTGGTAAATTATGTCCTCGACTATTCTGAGAATGAGAGTGTGATTGGTAGTTTTCATTTTTCTTTTTCAGGGCACGACTTCTTCGTCATAAATTGCTCGAGATCTACAAAAAAGGAAGAGTGTTCTTCCTCAAAGTTGCAAGTAACAGCAAGGTGTATATAGAGTATCCCACCCTGCAGATTAATTCTGACATGTGCAGAGCCCCATTTGCATGAACTTCTCCTTCTAAGATATTATGCAAGATGTCCAGTCGACAAGATCCCCTTTAATTCTGGTAGTGCTCTTGAATAAGCAGTTTCTTTTTTAACTTCTCTGGGTATGTGGACAGCCTCAGGCCTGCAGGAAGAACTTGTGTTATGCCAATACAGTTGTCCCTCACCCTCTACCTCATTTGTTCGTCATACTTGTCATCTTTATGTCTTCTTTGTGCAAAGAAGACCTTGGATGTATGCCTGCTTTTTTTACTACTTTCCCTGACACCATGAAAAAATGGCATCGCTGAGCAAAGGTAGCAAAGAGTAATGTCTGTCAGGTGCTGATGAAAGTCTAACCATATCTTAGATTTTCTGATCAAGGCCAAAATGCGTAACAAGCTACAGACACCTTTCCAGACACTGCATTAGAAGAGACAGATTGTTCTTTCTCTGCCACCGTCTATTGCAAGTTAGCAGGAACCTAGAAGTGCTAAACTGTGAGTGTTACACTGCACTAGCAGCAAGACATATGTACGTGGCCAGTGCAGAGATCTACCCATGATGGAGTAGAGTCAGGGGGAAGAGACTTTTATGAGGCATTTCCCTCTGTCCTAAAGCTGCATAGAAAATTCCCACACTTTTTTCTCTATTATTCAGCAGCACAGTCCAAAGGAAAGGTTTGTATCAGATGTCTGGTGCCCCGATCCAATGTCAGGGAGATTTTGATACCATCCCAAGGAGGAGATTAAGACACAAAATGGACTCAAATCCCATACAGCCTTGTGAGCTTTATTTCAAGGAACAGAGGAATGGAGACAGAGTGGTCTAGCATATGCAGCATGAAGGAGAGAAAGGAGGAAAGAAAGAAAACTGAGAGGAGAGACATTAGTACCAGAAAAAAAAAGATAGTCACCACCACATCTCACAGTGTTCTGCGGGTCCTCCACCAATGGTTCTCAGCAGTCGGTGGTGGGTGCACACATGGAAGGAAGGAGGAATGTCACCACCCTGAATCCCACAACATCCCATAGATCCTGGCAGTGGGTAGCTTCCTCAGCCTCTCAGAGAGTCCTTTTATATCCCAGTCAATCTGGGGTGATCTGTTCGCACGAATCACCTTGCACCTGTCACTTTTACACCAGTCACTTTTACACCAATCACGTTTGCACCTGTCAGTCTCCAAGGTGTGGTCCCTCAGCTGCTCCTGGTGAGTTTAGTTTGTAACAGTTCTTACCTGCTGATGGCCAGCCATGGCCAATCAGGCTGCAGATATGGAAAGCTTTTTCACTGTAGCTAGGCGGGGGTGCTAGGGGAGACTAAAGATGGTAGCGAATTTTCTGAGACATCACAAAAATGGTGGGGCCGAGTCCCACGTCTGGTCACATAGATTTACACTAATTTGCTTGCTATATTGGAAGTTAAAGTCAGGGAAAAAATGGACCCACACAGGAAGTGTCCATATGGACACACTTTCATATTGAGACAAAATTTTATCTGGCACAACATGGCACATTTTCCTAACTTCTGTGTGCAGTTCCTTCCACCTGCAGTTCTACATCTCTTTCCAGTCCTTTTTAGTGTCCAGGTCCTGACTAGCCTAGGAGGTCAGTGTCAAAGGCTCTTCATTTATCATAGCCAGCTACTTATGCCAAAGCAGCCACAGAGCAGTCTCATTTCTGTCTTTCTCTGATGGACAATGCAGTTCTCATAACATGTCATCAACAGTGGGAGAGAAGAAGGTAGTCCCTCTTGAGTTTGGGTTGTGGAACACGAATGGTGCCCTACCTCCTATCTCTGGAAAGTGGTCTTGGACCTGCCAAGACCACCACTAGAGCTAATACTATGATCTATGTGTAATCTCCTAACACTTTTACTGGCACGGTTTGGACCGCTTTATCTAATGCCCGGTGAATACTCATATGCTGTGGTAGCCCCTGTACTTTCTAGCTCCAAAATGAGACAACAAAGTCTGGTTTACTGGGTCACTTCTGAGTTGGCTAACAGCACATGCAAAACTAATCAAAGCCATGCGCAGACATATTGCTTCACAGAAAACTGTACAATGTAACCTGGCACAAAATGGCGATCTCCATCATAGACAACAGATTTTGAGCCTACATGGAGTTGCTTAGACATTGGTGCAGAATTAACACTCAGCCAAAAGACTGAGTAGATTAGATGGAGACATCTTCCCATATAGCCAGCCCCAAAATTTACTTTTCAGGCTGCAAAGGGTGGGAAGAGTCATGAGAAGTGCCCAGATGGGAAGTGGTTCATATTGACAGATTAATAGCACTAAACATTTGCTTTCTGATTGTCCTTAAGGAAAGACTGGAAATACTTTTGCATGATGAGAGGTCAGATCTGATAGCAGCTGGCACAGTTAGTAGATGCTGGGAGTAAGGTTGTGGTTCAAAAAAAAGCATTGAAAACACCTTAGAAAAAAGATGCTACAGACACCTGAGGGACTCAGGGATCAGGTATGTGGCACACCCTGATGATTAGAAGCTGTTTCCTTATCTGGGATCAGCTGCTCAATTTCTCAAACAGAAGGTGATGATTGGGCTGCCAGAGCCAATCACCTGATTCTTTAAGGCAAAAACCCAAAGGAAATATGAAGCAAGGACCACAGGTCTACTATTTTTCTCATTTTTTATATCTCTACTTCTTCTAATAACAGTAGGAGGAACAGCACAAAAGTTTTTTCCCAGTGCAGTAAAAAATTGGTCAAAATCAGTTTTGACCCAAAAAGATTAGTATAATTTTTGCCACCACCTTTGCACTGTCATGTACATGCTGAAGGAACATCTGCCTAGAAGTCACATATTAAAAATATTTGCGGGAAACAGGGTCTGTGTCAGTCTACAAGAGAAACACCACTATAGCTCATCCTTCTTCAGGAGAGGATTTGTCCAGGAAATGACACTGTGCTGGTGGTTTCTTCCTTTTATTTTTTTCTTTCTAGGATAAGAATACCTCCACAAAGTAAAACAGGACAGCTGTTCACAGATATCTGATGTCTGATCTATGTCTTTTCCAAAAACAGCCTTTCCACTTTCCTGGGGCAAATGATATTCCATCATGAGTATGCATGCAGACTAGGTATTCTGGGGACTTTTCTGGACTCCCTCCAGTTTCTTTAACTGGAGATATGCCATTGTATTACTGAATAAATGTGCTGGCTGATTGATTAATCATATCTCTGGCTTTAGCAGCACATTTTGCATCTCCTTGTCTGTGTACTAGCTCTTGCTCTCCTCTCCTTAGCTTGGTCCTTGATAGTTTTTGAATATTTAGCAGTGATTACATACATAGCTTCCAGGCAACAAATTATTCCCTAATTCATTTGGAGCATGATCTGTTTTCCATTTAAACCAAAGGTAGCTTGGGGATGTTATTAATGAGAACAATGTTCTAAAGATGCAACAATTTTCTTCTTTTTTTTCAAACACCTCTTTTAAAATTCTTTTAAAATTAGATAGCTTTCAGCTCCAACTGAGCAAGTAGTCGGGACCAAAATAAATGAACACAAACTCCGCCAGGTGGCTTGTGCTTGAATCTCCAAGTTGCTGGGATTCTGCAGCTGAAGGGCAGAATTCAGGCTTTATACATTACAAATAGTTATTTTAGTTCACACAATAGTTTAATGATCATCAAGTGTAGATGTGCTTAATCTGAACAGAGTTCAGAACAGCCTGGATTTGATTTACTGGAATAGGGTTCTATAAAGGAAGATAAGGATCGACATTGGCACTTTAAGGACCTTTGAGTCCTAGATAGTTGCTTGTTGGAAAAAAGTATTCATTCTGTAGAAATAAGACCCGCATATGAAAGATAAATAAAATCATAATTAAGGCCAATTCAGATCAGGTATCACAATAGTATAATAATTTGCCAGGATAGCCTTCTAATATAACTAACTACCTTACTATTTATCTCTACATAGCATACAGAGCAGCTGCTATTGACATTAGTATTTTATCCCAAATCACAACAGCATTTCCAACATACCCATCTTCCCAGCAGCAGCCATCAGGGAAAGTTATCTATGATGAACTTCAAAAATATGTCAATCTCTGATAACAGAACGTGAGCGCCCAAACACAAGAAACTTATATGTTATGAACGAGTAAGTGTGTAAAACCTGCTGAGTCACGATTCAAAAGAACTGACACATGGGTGTGCCAGCCAACTAGGAATTGCAGTGTAGGAGGTCTCTCTGAGAGTTTTCAGCAAATGTTTTTGTAATACTGTTGTGCTGCCTTGGGGGCTTGGAAAAATCTTAATGTATCTTTGCAGAGTGAAGCCAATGATAAGATGAATGAGGTACAACAGAATCTTAAGAAGAAAATATTTCTGATGTTTGTTTCATAACCCAGAAAGGGTGTGATGGGGTATTTCTGTAGCAAGGTTAGAGGTCAAATGTGCAAAATGCTAACAAAAGAAAAAAAGACTTTCTAGAAATGGGGTAAGGAAGTTTTGCTTGCATATTTAGGGCCACAGGAAGTCCCAGTCTGTATGAGCTGTCTATACCTCTTTAACACTTCTGTTCGTGAGTGAAAAATGTAACTTCAGTGACTGAAATATGAAACTCCAGTAACTCTGAAAATCCATACATGTGGCAAATACATTAATATTTAGATGCATTGCTACATTTATATGATGTATCTGCTTTGCTAAAATGAGCTCAGGAAATGTTAACCTGATTTCCTAAATTATTAACTTTTTCTTCACAGAGTAAAACGTTTACTTCTGCTCTGTTCTCATTCTGCCCTCAGCCTCTGTTTATTCTTGTTTTGTGGTGGCCTGATCACTTGATCAGCAAGGCAAAAGACAACTAGAGCATAGATGTTATGCTAGATATGCAACTAGATGCATAGGGGAACTCTGATGTCCTGCCCCTGCCCCAACAGGACTCATTACAATATGTAAAGGGAATTAACGAAACTTGCTCAGCTTACTTTTAATAAAGCGGTTGTGTGCCACTATGGCTTAAAAATGCTTCTTAAAAATTTGTAAGTAAAAAGAACAATTTACAAACCTGAAAATGTTCCAGTAATCTGAGCTCTGGATTTCTGGACATGTTGTTTTCTCTTACACGTAGAGCTGCATGTCACTGGCTTCGCCCCGTGTGCGTGCATGTTGTTCTGACTGTTACAGCATATCACGGAAGGACCGAAACTAACCTCAGCTACAGCCTTGGTTCCTGCTATCACCAAAATCTTTCTTTGTCATCTTGGTCGCTATGAAAAACCAATGATACTGGATTTGGCTAAATAAAGGCACTCCTGAACCAACTTCAGGGTTCTTTCTGTGAGGTGACATTTGTCTTGCAGAGCTGGAACGGAGTCCTTATTCTGTCTGGATTGGGAGTAGAAACATTCACCTAAGGAACATTTTGAACTTGCTTATCTCTTACATTTGCTGCTTTGGAGAGTTCCAAGACTATAAATAATTTTATATGTTCTCTGGTTTGATCTTGACTGAATACCAGACATTTCAATGTCTGTTACTTTGAGGTAGCGTATATAAGACACTTTGTGTGTGCTGAATTTAGGCAGCTTCATTCATGAGTCTCACTTTACGTTTCTTGCGAACTTTTATTTACTTTGGAAAGTTTGGCTTTCTCACTCTATCTGACCTTAAACTTTTCTGATCATCTTCCTTCTGGAAGGAACAGTGGTTTCTGTCTGATCAGCTGGACTGAAGCAAATTGCCCTGCTTTTTCAGTTTGAGCTGGTAGGGTAGATAAGCCAAGTTTATGTCTCTTTGACTTAGTGCCTTGGAAAAATAAAACATTACTGTTAAGGTTACTGTTACTATTTTTATATATGTATATTATATATATCATATTCTAGGATCCTTAGCAGTCTCCCAAGTTGTACCTAATGCCAGATTTTCTCAAAAACTGAAAATCAATGCTCCAATTCCGGAAATATGCATATACAATGCTATTTTTACTACATTCCTGGCATGCAAAGTCCATATCAATGAGAATATTTAGCTCTTGATTCCTTTAGCTGCAATGTTTTGGTAACACTTGGCTACCAAGTCTATTGCCATTAGCTGCATTACGTAATGGCGTCTGACAATTGTTGATAGACAGATTTAAAGACAATATTGTATCTTTCATGACTGATATACTTCTTCCAATGTACAAGTTATCTTATACAAGTCAATAAATAAAGGAAAATTAATGTCATCACCCACATATAGTAACCATAAACCCACTCTCCCTGTGTCAGAGAAATCTGTTCTATTTAATCTACCATAAACACATGTATCACTTTCCAGTAATTGTTCAAAAACAATCTTTCATGTTTTTTCAGAGCCACTGTTACCATGATATCATTTTGAATGGCAAGAATTCATCTCAGCCTTCTTCCACTCACTTTGAAATACCATAAACATGTTATCCTGCCCACTAATCAATCAGTTAAATGAAGTGATAGCTGACTTCTCCATTTACTGAGATATTTCCAGTTTATTTAAGATACTGTCTTGCAGTTCAAGTGCTTACTTAGCAGGGTGATATATACTATTTAGTGCATGCACTAAAAATCCTTGTTTTCTTGTTTTATTTTTTATTTTCTGAGAGCAATAATTTGGGGGTTTTTGGCTTAGAAAAGTATCAGCTATTCCTTGGTACACTCACTGCTCTTCAGACTGTCTTTCCAAATATAATCAGATAAAGAAGATATTTTCTGTCTATGCATAGTCAAAAATAATTTGTATCCAAAACTACAGCAGAATTGATTCACAGATTGGATGACATTTTGATTAATGTCTTCTGCCTGGACCTGAGAAAAGCACTTGACATCGTCCTGCACCACATCCTTGTCTCTAAACTGGAGACACATGAAATTGACAGATAAACCATTTGGTGGATGAGGAATTGGCTGGGCGATTGCACTCAAATACTTGCGGTCAATGGCTCAATATCCAAGTGGACACCAGTGACGAGTGCCATTGCTCAGAGTTTGGTATTGGTGCTGGTGCTGTTTGACATCTTTGTTGGTGACATGGAGAGGGAGACTGAGTGCACCCTCAGCAAGTTTGCTGCTGACACCAACCTGTGTGGTGCAGTTGATTCGCTGGAGGGACAGGGTGCCATCCAGAGGGACCTTGACAGGCTTGAAAGGTGGGCCCGTGTAAACCTTCTGAAGTTCAACACAGCCAAGTGAAAGGTCCTGCACATGGATCGGGGCAATCCCAAGCACAAATACAGGCTGGGCTGGAAATGGATTGAGAGCAGCCCTGAGGAGAAGGACTTTGGAATGCTTGCTGATGCGAAGCTCAACGTGACTCGGCAGTGCATACTCACAGCCCAGAAAGCCATCTGTATCCTGGGCTGCATCAAAAGCAGCATGGCCAGCAGGTTGAAGGAGGTGATTCTGCCCCTCTACTGTGCTTTGGTGAGACCCCACCTGTAGTCCTGCATCCAGCTCTGGATTACTCAACAGAGAGAAAAGACATGGACCTTTTGGAGTGGGCTCAGAGGAGGACCACAAAAATGATCAGAGGGCTGGAGCACCTTTTCTATGAGGAAATGCTGAGAGAGTTGGGGCTGTTCAGCCTGGAGAAGAGAAGGCTCCAGGGAGACATTACTAGGGCCTTCCAGTACATGAAAGGGGCCTACAAGGAATCTGGAGAGGGACAGTTTAATGGGCATGTGGTGACAGGAAAACAGGTAATGGTTTTAAACTAAAAGCGGGTAGATTTAGATTAGACATAAGAGAGAAATTCTTTACTATGAGGGTGGTGAGGCACTGGAACAGGTTGCCCAGAGAAGCTGTGGATGCCCCCTCCCTGGCAGTATTCAAGGCCAGGTTCAATGGGGTCTTGAGCAACCTGATCTAGAGGAAGGCGTCCGTACCCATGGCAGTGCGATTGGAATAAAATTATCTTTATGGTCCTTTTCAACCCAAATCATTCTATGATTCTATGAAAACCTAAAATGGTCCTTTTCGAAGTTCTTTCTTCTGCAAGGTTTTCAGGAGCTCTGTTAAACCAGAGGCAGAGGAATGATAGCCTGTTTTAGCTGTAGAAAGAGAGAGGCTGAGAAAGCCATGTATAGAGTTGAAAAGATTTCACAACCTTTACAACAGAAGAGAGACCATGAAAAGAAAAAATAGGAGAAGGATAGACATGTGATCTTTAACAAGGCACCTCACAAAGAGAGCTTAATTTTCTGAGCTATTTCCCAACCATAGAGGCTGAAGTTCCATCTCTGTTGCTAAATTAAAGTCCAGGGATTCATCTTTTGCTGAAAGGCCAAGTGAGTGCTGCCAGTTGGCTGTGCTCACAGTGTTCAGGGCTAAGCACCCCTGTAAGAAATTTGTCTTGGAGAGAGCAAGCTGTAGTATTCCAAAAAAAAGAGCCAGGAAGTGCTGTTAGCAATTAGGCAGTAAGGATGCTGTGGTCCAGTGCTGACCTAAGCCTCTGGCCCTTTTCTAATACAGTACAGAGTTACCCAGAGAGATCTTCAGCCTGGCCTTATCCACTGTGAGCCATCTGACTCTCCAGATGAAAGAGAACATTTTAGGAAAGATCAGTATCAGTAGTATATAACTGCCTCTAGTTTAAGAGCCTGTGTCCAGGCTACATTAATTAACACAAAAATGAAATTAGTAAATTCTTTTGGTTTTAAACTAATCTCAGAAATGTTTGTTATGCCCTTCCTGATTTACAGTATCCTGTTTTTCTCTGTTCTTATTGTTTTCACTGTGCGAACACAGATAATGTTGAAAGCTTTGAGCTGACTCCATGCTTGGATATACATTTGATTTTCAATTATTCTGCTGAATGTAATAAGAATATTAAGAAATATTAAGAGCTTTGCTGGATTGGGACCAAGATTAACATTTCTAGATAGATTAAGCTATATTTTATGCAAGTCTTAACTCAATGTTCATAGTCTTTCTCTGTAATGTTGAAAATGGACTAGATTAAGAGAAAACCAGAACGATAGGTACCCAGAAACCAGCCCCAGCTAAGCAGACTGCAGACATTACACAGTATACTGCTGCAGGGAGGATAAGTTGAAGGCTGTTTTCCTAATGCTGAACAAAAACAAAAGGCTGCTCCTGAATGCTTGAAATAATAGGACCATCATGGATCTCAAATCCAGTTTAATCCTCTTAGGCAGCATAGTACTTTTCTAAAGCCATATAATCACAGGGTGGGGAAGAAAATGATCAGGCTTAACATACAGACTAGAATTTGGACCTCTGTATGAAATCTATGTGTTTCATACATAATTTAGCAGATGCATTTTTCGTAGACATATTCTTATATATAAGAAAACACACTATTTATTTAAGACTTTCCTTTAGTGATTCAGTCATTTTCCTTTCTTCTGTGGTTTTTTATTTGTTCACAAAGCACCTTGTTTTACCAGCATTTTCCTCCTGATGAAACACCCTTTCCAGTTTCTCCTCAAGGGCTGTGTTTTATAGTACTAGCTATGTCAAGATGATTGCAGGCATATATTGCAAAACTAGAACTTTTTAAAGGAAGATTTTACTTCCCAGTCTTGAAAATAATACATTTGATAAATTTTTATTAAGGGTCCCTTTTTTTTTATTAATTCCTTGTGACTTGTGATCAATCAGGAATGGGGCAACACTGCATTAGGTGCTATAATGCCTTCCCTAACTTATTGCAGTCCAAATAAACAAGAAAAAAAGATCAAAAGAACAGAAGCAAACATATTGAAAGATTAGTATTGTTTCAGAAAACACCATGCTGGTGGTGTAATTTCAGGAAGAAAAATTGTAGGAAGTGAATAGCTAAGTGCTTAAATACAGTAAAAGGAGGAGAAGGGTATGCAAATTAATGAAGAAAGTGGTAGAGGAAAGTAATAAGTCAGAAAGGGACTGTCGGAGTGAAGCCAAACCAAAGGTACTCTGAGAAGAGAGGTCGGGGGAACTGAACTGAAGTGCCTCGTCACAGAGCAGAGCAGTACCTACCAGACCCACAGTCTGCTTAAAGCTGATCGTGTACTCCTTCTCCTAGCTCAAATTGGGATGGAAATACTTCTGTAACTATTCAGCTTTTGAATCTCCTATGTGTGAAATCTCATTTTCAAATGTCTTTGTATTAGTAGGGAAATCCTTGAGGTGAATACACCATAATATTAATTAACTTTTTTTGTTTAGCCATCAACAGTTCCAGTATTGAGAAATATTATGATTGCCATCAGCATGTGGACTTGGTTCATTTGCTGAACTGCAGATTAAGGACTTAATATACACACTGACACAGTTCCTGTTGTAGCTTATTTTGCCAGTGATCCATGAGACTAAGGTTTCTGTAAGCATGAAGTGATATGATCATTAATAATTTTTGTACTCTTTGTAAATGATCCATGGGTGAGGATAATTTATGGTGTATTTTGATTTGATCACAGATTCTAAAAAGTGGTGGTAATACATGTAATGTAAGAAATATATACATTTCACTTAAAGGTTTCTCTGCTTTTAATTATGTAATGCCATAGAAAAATAGTAATAAAATCAGTATGAAAGAGAATTCATTTCAAGAAATACAGTTTATTACTCATGGGAAATACTCGGTATCTGTCTTTTTCATGATGTTTGTTCAACTCTTGCAAGAACTTGGAAATGGTTGTTTGGTTTTATATCTTTAGAATCTAAATTATCATCATTGCCATTCAAAGTGAATTCATACGAAATCTTTTTGTACAAATTCTTTGTGATGAATCTGGCAGGGGGAAAATATAGAGACACATGTAGTTGTGTTGCATACAATGTATAACCTAATGGTCATTTTGACTTGCAGTGGGAAATGCCTCTTACGCGAGTCGGTTACTTTAAAAAATGGGTCGTATTTTATTGAGGAATTTCAGGACTTTTGAAAACTCTACTCAGTAAATTTATGTCACAATTTCAAAAGACTAAAAAAATACACCTGTGAAATTTGATGCGTGACCCAGATCCTGTATATGCAGGCCTGTTTTCTAGTGGTAAAGATGTGAATTGGTCTTTATGGAGGGTTGTTCAGACTCTCTTCAGCTGCATTTAGAAGTGTTGCTTACTGAAATTAATGTTTTTTGGTAGAGTTTTTCTCATGTCTCTTTTCACACTTTGGATATGTATTGCACAAATGTAATTCGTGTATTGATTGGAGATGTCTGTTAAGTGAATACACGAAGTTTTGTTGTTTATCTTATGTAACACGATGCTCATGTCACCTTTCTATAACGGTCTTTTTTGGGATTCAACTTATGTGAATTACTCTCCTAAAATAAATGGAAAATTCATCCATTTGATCCATGGTGCCAATTTAAGAAATAATATCTTTTGTAAGATAAAATTATTCTTAACTTTGTGCACAGCCTAGAGAGGATTTTGAATCAGAACATGAATCACAAAATCACAGAATAATTTATGTAGGAAGGGACCTCTGGAGGTCATTTAATACTATTCCCCTCTTTAAGTAGATCAGGTTGTTGAGGGCTCTGTCAAATCTTGCAGACCTCCAAGGAGGTAGACCCCATAGCCTCTCTGAGTAACCTGTGTTGATGTTTGACCATAGTCATGGTAAAAAGAAGTTTTGCTTTTATCTAATCAGAACCTCCCTGCTGCAAGATGTGTCTGTTGCAAAGTCTGTTTCTATCCTGGACATTGAATGTTGGGGACTCTTCTCTAGTGCTGAGGACAGCTGATGGGGAATAGATCACATTCGTAACACTAAAAAAGCTTGTCCTGCATAAGTGGGAGGTTGCATCCAAATGCTGTTGTGAATGGCTCCTAGCCCTTGTCAACTCTTGTCTAGTCCTAGGAAAGGTTTGGAAGCAAAATGTGAAAGCCAAAAAAGTACAAAGGACATACCAGGGATTCTGCTTGTTTAACAGCACAGATCAAGTTCCAGTGCTTGGAACTAGCACTGCTTAATTTAAGTAGCTGTTCCCTAGATCCATTTAATTGAATAATGTAGATATGACCTATAATTCTGTAAGAAATACGAGATAGTAGTGTGTAACTGATATGGTGTGTCACACCTACTGATAGGTGCATTTGTTTTCTTCCACAATAGCACAGATCTAGCTATTCACACACCTCAGAATGTAAGGACAGTCTTCCAATGGTATGGTTAACAGACATGATCACACATTAAGCTTTCAGTTTCTGAGAGTATGTGAAACATGGCAAAAACAAGGGAACACAGTGTTGCTGCTTTGTCCTTCTCTTCGTTTGCTGTGCCACATCGTTAGTACTGTTGGTACTGTTTGGTAGAACATATTATAGTTTCTGTGACTTAGAGAATGGTCTTCACAGAGCAAACTCAAGATCTGTGCAGTAAGGTCATGCATTTTCAGCATAGAATCATAGAATAGTTTGGATTGGAAGGGACTTTTAAAGGACGTCTGATCACAGAATCACAGAATCACAGAATGGCAGGGGTTGGAAGGGACCTCTGTGGGTCATCTAGTCCAACCCCCCTGCCAAAGCAGGGTCACCTACAGCAAGCTGCACAAAACCTTGTCCAGGCGGGTCTTAAATATCTCCAGAGAAGGAGACTCCACAACCTCCCTGGGCAGCCTGTTCCAGTGCTCCGTCACCCTCAGAGGGAAGAAGTTCTTCCTCATGTTCAGACGGAACTTCCTGTGCCTCAGTTTGTGCCCATTGCCCCTTGTCCTGTCTCTGGGCACCACTGAAAAGAGCTTGGCCCCATCCTCCTGACACCCACCCTTCAGATATTTGTAAGTATATATTAGGTCGCCTCGTAGCCTTCTCTTCTTTAGGCTGAACAAGCCCAGATCCCTCAGCCTCTCCTTGTAGGAGAGATGTTCCAGTCCCCTCACCATCCTTGTAGCCCTCCGCTGGACTCTCTCCAGTAGCTATTCATCTTTCAAACCCTTCATCTTAATCAAAACCCCCTGTAATAAGCAGGGCCTTCTTTGACTAGATCAGGTTGCTCAGAGCCTCGTCCAACCTGACCTTGAAGGTTTCCAGGGATGGGGCATCTACTACCTATCTGGGCAACTTGTTCCAGTGTTTCACCACCCTCATGGTAAAAAATTTCCTCCTTACATCCAGTCTAAATCTACTCTTTTAGTTTAAAACCATTACTCCTTGTCCTATCAAAACAGGCCCTAATAAAAAGTTTGTCCTCATCTTTCTTCTAAGCCCCTTTTGAGTACTGAAAGGCCTGGATCCTACTCTTCTCCAGGCTGAACAGCTCCAGCTCTCTCAGCTTTTCCTCATAGGATAGGTGTTCCATCACTCTGATCATTTTTGTGGCCCTCCTCTGGACCCGCTCCAACAGCTCCACGTCTTTCCTGTGCTGAGGACTCCAGAGCTGGATGCAGGACTCCAGGTGGCATCTCACCAGAGCAAAGTAGAGGGGCAGAATCACCTCTCTTGACCTGCTGGCCACGCTTCTCTTGATGCAGCCCAGGATAAGGTTGGCCTTCTGGCCTGCAAACACATCTCTGCTTGCTTTCAGGCTCCTTCTTCTCAGCTGCCGCTGATTTGTCCCTGTATATTGATCAGATTTTTTCAGGTTTCACAAAGACAGTTGCTGCATTTGGGATATGTTTTTAGTATTTGCACAGCTTTACCTGTATCCTGTCAGACACTTCTCAAGTAGATATATAATTTTTACAAAACTATCCCCATTACAATGCTCTTTTCATGACCAGATGTGTGCACCAGATAGGGAACTTGGCAGAAATTTCATGGACTGCCTCTTAACACTTATCAAAATATTTATTGTAAATGTAGCTCTTTGAGTATTGCCAAACATTAGTAGCTGAGAGTTGGCCGATTAACCAGAAATTAATTGTTCTTTTTCAGAAGTCAGCCAAATTAATGCAACATATTTTGCTTAGTAGGAAATACATTAATTTTAGCTGAAGTCTGGTTTTAAATTCAGAGGAGTTGTTACAATGAGAAATGAATGACTAAGATACATATTGCAATTTTCATTTCTTAGCGGACCAGTGGGTTGTTCGGATCTCAGCTAAAGGAGTAGGTAGTTAAAAGTCATTACAATCTGTAGCTTTTCATTGACTGTTGTTACTGAAATAGACTAGTGGAAAATATCTGTTTCCTACTGAGTTTATGGTAATGAGACCAGTACTGTATACCTGTGGATCATTCCAAAGAGTGGAGTTCAAGGGCTGTTTATTTTAGCTTTTCCATGTTCCAGTTTTCTCACTTGACAACAGCATGTATATGTGTTCTGGATCTAGAACTGATGCAGAGCCTACATGAAATGAATCTGTATGAAAGCAGGAACCTATATAGAAGGATATTAAGTAGCTGACTTCACCTAATTTGATTTTTTTCTGTTACGACCCTATCTAATACAATTAAATCTATGTGCATGTGTACCTCCTTTTCTGTGTGTGTCTTCATTATCCATAGCACTAAGTTTTAATTTCTGATTGCATTGTTTCATGTGTTATCTATGCATCTCATCAAGTAAAGCTCTATAGCTTATGAACATCCATCAAACTTCCTCCAGATCTATCTGTTGCAGAGACTCTGTTGCCTTTTTGCCCTACAATCAGCCTCTCAAATGTTCTCAAGTCTGAGGGCTGTACACTCAGAGAATGTGTAAATCCTTGAAACCTAAAACTATTTTATTAAAATGAGATTTCTTTCTTCTGGCATGATAGGATGTGTTTTAATTTTGTAGTTGATGCATGAATAATAATTGCTGCAATATGTTCAATAAGTATGCTTTAAATGTTAGTTCCTCTTCTAGATATTCTGTCTTTTTTGAAGTCTGGCAAATATAATTTAGTGTACCAGTCGGCAATACCTTTAACCCATAATGAACTTTGTATATGCTTTCAGTACATATTACATAGGTAGATAAAACAATATCTACATCAATATCTACATGTATAAATCTAACTCCCAATATCTTCCGCTCTCTGCAGTGTTTGGTAAGCTTTGGAGTTTTAACATACACAAGACCTATGACTGAAAACAAGCAATTCTTCATCTGTGCTCTTTTCCTTGACGTTATTGGTGCTCCAAGTCTGCCCATTTGACCTGTAGGTTTTATTTTCTTAAAAGCACCTTTGATCCTCAGCTGTTTAGCTTCCGCGAATGGAATCCCAGTTTGCCATCAAGAAGCCTGGAACAAAAATTCCATCCACCAGCATGTGTGTGTACCTATATATCTATCTCCAAATATATATGTGTGTATACATACACACATACATACTTGGAGATAGAGAGAGATATATATATTCCACCCATCAGTGTGTGTGTGTATGTGTGTGTGTGTGTATGTCTACAAAATTTCAATTTATACATAAATAACCTATGGCTTAGGCTGATATAACTGACACAACAAGAAGCCATAATATTAGGGATATTAGAGAGATGAACATAAAATTCCACCATATGGTCAATTATACCCCTTATCAGTGCTTCAAGATTTAAAAGACTTCAGTTGTGTGAGAGATATAGACACTAGATAAAAGAAGGATGTTTTAAAAAATAATCTTGCATATAATGCCACCTGAGTCTAGAGGATAATGTACAATTTGTTCTAGCTAGTGTAAGCTAATCACTAGTTCAACAAATAAAATTCTTTAGAACGTGTGGTTTAAAAAGTTCCGTAATCCCTATCTTATTCCCTTCATCTTAAGCCAAATATTTTTGCCAATATATGACAGGAAGAAAAGATATTCTATATTTTTAAGATTTACTATGTATAGCAAAATTATCATTATTGATGTAATACTGTGTCATTCTTTGTACAGGTGGGTAGTGAGCAGTCATCCCACAATATAGAGATATTACAGATAAAACCAAACTAGAATAGATGAGATACAAAAATATATAAAAGACCTATTATGTTTTTTTAGACATTGTATTTCAAATTTACTATGGTTAAATATTACTTTGAACACCTGCCGCCTTCTCTTTCCAACCTGCTTGTTTAGCCATTGTGTCATGACCACTAATTTGATCCTTAAAGTTATTTTCAAAGTGATGAGCTGTAGGAAACTTTGGTAGTTTGGGGCAAATGCTTAATATTTTGGCATAGACTCAGATCATTAATAGGAGGATTAAGAGTTAGGTGGTAAACTTTTGCAATGAGTATCATCACTCCTAGCATACACCCTGAAATTCCATGATCAGTGGCTGCCTAACCTTGCTTTTTTAGGTGTGTAAGTTTCACCTAAAAAAATTATGAGGTATTCAATCATGTCTCACGGCACCCAACAAAGGGAATCTGAATCCACGTAAAAGAAAAGGAAGGTTAAAGAAAGTGTACACCCCCCAATGACCAAGAATGGCAACATCGTATCAACACATGAGAAAGCTGGAGTACTCAAAACTGTTTTTGCCTCAGTCTTCACTGGCAACGTCTCTCCTCACCCCTCCACAGTTGATAAGCTGCAAGATGGGGACCAGAGGGGCAAAGCCCTTCCCGGTGTAACTGAAGACCAGCTTCGGGACCACCTGAGGAACCTGAACATACAGAAGTCTATGGGACCTGACAAGATGCACCCCAGAGTCCAGAGGGAATTGGCTGATGTAGTTGCCAAGCCACTCTCCATGATATTTGAAAGGTCATGGCAGTCAGGTGAAGTCCTCAGTGCCTGGAAGAAAGGAAATATGGTGCCCATTTGTAAAAAATGTATGAAGGATGACCCTGGGAACTACTGACTTCTCAGCCTCACCTCTGTGCCCAGGAAGATCATGGAACAGATCCTCCTAGAAGCTATGCTAAGGCGCATGGAGGACAGGGAGGTGATTCGAGACAGCCAGCATGGCTTCACCAAGGGCAAATCCTGCCTGACCAACTTAGTGGATTTCTATGATGGCATGGCTAGATCAGTAGACAAGGGAAGAGCTGTAGATGTGATCTATCTGGATTTCTGTAAAGCCTTCGGCACAGTCCCTCACAACATCCTTCTCTCTAATTTGGAGAAATCTGGATTTGATGGGTGGACTGTTCAGTGGTCAATGGCTCAATGTTCAAATGGATGCTGGTGACAAGTAGTGTCCCTCAGGAGTCCATACTGGGACCAGTACTGTTTAACATTTTCATCTATGACTTAGACAGCAAGATCGAGTGCACCCTCAGCAAGTTTGCAGAAGACACTAAGCTGAGAGGTGCAGTTGACATGCCAGAAAGACGGGATGCCATCCAGAGGGACAGGGACAAGCTTGAGAAATGGGCCTGTGTGAAACTTATGAAGTTCAGCAAGGCCAAGTGCAAGGTCTTGCACCTGGGTTGGGGCAACCCCCGCTATCAATATAGGCTGGGGTATGAGGGGATTAGAGAAGCCCTGCCGAGAAGGAGTTGGGGGTACTGATGGGTGAAAAGCTGGACATGACCTGGCAATTTCTGCTTGCAGCCCAGAAGGCCTACCGCATCCTGGGCTGCATCAAGAGAAGCGTGGCCAGCAGGTCAAGGGAGGTGATTCTGCCCCTCTACTCACTCTGGTGAGACCCCACTGGGAGTACTACATCCAGCTCTGGAGCCCTCAGCACAAGAAGCACATGGAGCTGTTGGAGCAGGTCCAGAGGAGGGCCACAAAGATGATGCGAGAGCTGGAGTACCTCTCCTATGAGGAAAGGCTGAGAGAGATGGGGCAGTTCAGCCTGGAGAAGAGAATGCTCTGGGGAGACCTCATAGCAGCATTTCGGTACCTGAAGGGGGCCTATAGGAAAGATGGGGAAAATATTTTCAGCAGGGCTTGTGGCAATAGGACAAGGTGTAATGGCTTTAAACTAAGGGAGGGTAGATTTAGACTAGATACAAGGAAGAAATTTTTTACCATGAGGGTTGTGAAACACTGGAAAAGATTGCCCAGAGAGGTAGCGGATGCCCCATCCCTTGAAAATTTCAAGGCCAGGTTGGACGGCGCTCTGAGCAACCTGGTCTGGTTGAAGATATCTCTGCTCACTGCAGGTGGGTTGGGCTAGATGACCTCTAAAGGTGCTTTCCAACCCAAAGCATTCTATGATTCTATGATTCTATGATTCTATGATTCTAAGCTTCTTAAATCTATTCTTTTGCCTGCAGAATCAGGTTACGTTAATTGACAGATGAGAAAAACAAATACCTCAGTTATTACATGATGTATTAACTAGACTCCAGTTAGCATATTATGAACCATATTAATTCCTATCTGTAGCATATTATGAACCATATTAATTCCTATGTGATATAGCTTTGGATAATCCCATCTGGAGCATAAATTTGTATAAATTATAATGAGAAAGTAGGCAAATGGTTATTTTCCTCTAGGATATAAGTTCTGTAAACTGGGCTGAATATGAATATTAACCTAGGCTTTGAACTAGAACTGTGTGGATGGCTTCAAGGAAGACATGGGTCTGTTTGGGCAAAAGAAGGAAATAGGTGCAGCACTGAAATTAGAAAGGACAGAAAATGTGGAAGTTGAAGATGGTTTCTTGCTGCTTTATCTGGTATATACTGTTGTGCTGGGGGAAAAAAAATGGAAAACAAACAAAAAAAGGACTCCTCTTTACTTTTTATTCTCTATATGTAGCTTGTTTGGATCTGTTACTGCTATGTCCTGGGTAATTGCTATGCCCACTGTTGTTTTAGAAAAGGATCAGTTTTGGACAGTCAAGTCCGTTTGTCCTAGAGCTACAATAGTCTTCATTCTGAGTCCTCTCAAAGTATTTGGAGTAAATTTACAACCAAGCTTAGAATATATGTCTATATATAGTGAGGGTGATGAATGATTGATTGTGAATAATTTTCAATATTGATTAGAAATAAACATGACTCATATGTACTTGTACTTAACATAATATATGGTTAGGTTGCAGTCCTGCTAGGAAGGAAATAAATATCCGAAAGAAGAAAGCACACTGCAGATTTTGAGTGACTTTATGCTATTTTGAATGAGTTTGTCATTTCTTAAATATAATGTGATATACCATTTAATAAACATTAAGACAAAGTCTAAAATAATGCATCATATGAAGACTCCTATTATCTTTGAGTGTATATACTTATATGTGTATTTAAACTAACCTCATTTGTTGTGTTGCAGACTGGGCATCACCACATGGACAGCCACTTGGAGAGGATATTTTTCTGTCTACGGAAACACTAAGTTGTAGATAGGATTATATATCCTCATTCTCTCTCCCTTGGTCTATTAAAAATTCATATTAGCATAATTTTATTTATCATTATGGCTGCTTTCATTATAGTGCTGTCAAATGCTTTTTCATTATGTTTAGCATAATTTCTATGTGATGGTAAACTTCCTCTTTTATTTTCTATATTATTATTCTGGCAAGAAAACATTGTCTGTTCTGCAATTTGCATGTTTTTATTTTGTCTTAAAACTATTATTTTTTCTACTGTTCATAATTTCATGGAAATTTGTAACAAATGCTACCTGAGGTTTTTCAAATACATGACTTTCAATTTATGGATGCATTACTTAGTTCATTATGTCCATGAGTATACAAAGCAACATTTAAAACCAGTTTGCTAGGTAAAGACTCAAATCCTTCCAGGTGTAGTGACTGCAAAAACCCACGAAATAACCCTTGTCTATTTTATTGCTAAATCAAATAGAAGCAAGAACAAAGACATTGAGATTTAATCACTTCTATTAAAGAGATTTACTAGAAAACTTGAGAATTCATTACGTATGGTAAATTTCTTTGCATATTAATTCAGTTTATTAGGGCACCTCATGGCTGGTGGGGACACCTCACTGTGGGTCAGGGCAAGCCCTGGCAGCCATGGCCTGTCCCACCCCCAGGCAGGAGCTGGGCAGCCGGGGAGCAACAGGGCAGCCCCAGCCCTGGGCGCTGGGCATCTCTGTGGAGACAGGGATGGACTGAAGCCCGGCCAGCACGTTGGCCCCGTGGGTGGGCCCAGCTCAGCAACATCCACAGCCAGGCAGGGCAGGCTGTGGAGAGCTGGAGACTGGCCCTGCTGTGGCATCACTGGGGCGGGGGCTGATGGCCCCGTGAGGTTGACGTGGGGTCCTGGGCTCTGGGCAGGGTGGGGGGGAGTCCTGGGGAGCTGACATGGGGTCTTGGGGCACGGGAAGGGTGAGGGGAGCCCTGGGGGTCCTGGGCAGGGACAGGCAATGCTTATGGTGCCCTTGGGGCCCAGGCCAAACACATGGCTTTAAGTGTTAAGAAATAATGGTAAATTCGTGTCATTTTTCAATGATTTTTTTAATCATATTTGTTTAATTATTTACAGCATTGTAGTCACCTTGAGTTTTGCTGCTGTCCTATTGATTTAGATGAGTTGCAGTAATACAGTAATTTGAGAAATGTTTTGGAATATTCCGCATTTGTTGTATCATTTTGCCCCTCTTCAGCTGAAGCTAGCTTTGCCTTTTTCCTAAACCAGTGAATGAAAAAAATAGTGATTAGGTCAGCAGGAACAGGAGTTCATTAATAAGTATGGACATGCTTTGTATGTGTGACTGTATGATTGTACGTGAAATCAGATTTAATGTGTCTGTCACATTAAAACATGCAGAGCTGGCATGCTCATCAAAGCTGTTAACAAAACATTGTCTTTGATAGATTTTACTGAGGAAAGATTTGACAAGAGAACAAAGTCTTGAACTGGGAGAACAGTTATAAATTAAATGAGCAGAAGACTCATGGTCAGAGTGTGAATGTGAGGCCACTCTGATTGACTCAGAGATCCATGGAGAGCTCTGTATAATCCTTTGCAGGACCTCCGAAAACAGATGTCTCCACATTCCTGTGGGGAGGAGCGATCTCTCTGCTCAAATGCTGCAACAGGACGGTAGGTGGGATAAATGGATCTTGCTATAAAATGGTACTAAGTTGGAGGGACAGCATTTAATGGCAGGGTTGCAGGAGATGTGCTAACTACCAGGTTTTAAGACAAAAAAACATTTTTTTTCCTTCTTGAATCTGACAGTTTGTTGTGCATATGGGGGATTGAAACCAAAGCCACCAGTTCTATTTCAAAGACATTAGTGAGTACCTAGTAAAAACTAATGGTCTCAGGCTTTTAGAATACTACTATCGGGAGGTTTAATTTGAAGAATTGTCTGTCTGCATCATGATGCCCCTGACATGTAAGTCACATCATATTTGTTCGTAGCTGTCATTTCTAGAGAATTAATGTCCAGTAATTCTAGCATCTGCACATGAATTACCAAGACTTCTATGTAGTTTATAATATCTTTGTAGTAGTTTCTCCACAAATATCTACAGGGAAAAAAAACTAAGAAGATGTTTAAAATAGATAAAGGTTGATATGCTGAACCACTAAATGCTATGATTAACAATCTTTCCTGCAATTATATTAGATCTTGGGACTTTCTTTAAAAGAAAGCTAAAAAACCAGCCTCATACAGATTTATTTTCTGCTACAGTGTAGTATATTGTGAATGTTCTTAAAACCTCAATTTCTTATACGTAGTAATTTTTGTGTTTAAAAGCATAATATTTTAAGGGTATATAATATAAATACATATCTAGTCTAATTCTTTCAATATAAAGAGATCTAGTTTTGTAAAGACATATGTGTTAATGATTTCACAATTAGCCTAATAGGGTGTGTTTTGAACTCCTTAGGAGATCAGAATACAGAATCCTGTCAACTGGAAAGTAAAATTAGATTTGTTGTGTTCTATTTGCTTCTATCAAATAAATTTTACAAGATTAATAGTCATATAGCTGCTCAACTCTTGTTTAAAAGCAGTAGGACATAATAAGAAAACAAGGAATGTACAAAGACACAAGAGCTACGTGTATTACGTTAGGATTCATCTGACCAGGCGAAAGTGTGGCTTATGTCTACATTTGAGCTGCTTGTCTATAATCTCTCTACAGTCAACAAAGAGGAGTAAAGAGGTTTATTTAGATACACACAAGTCTATGGGCCCAGATGGGATCCGCCCAAGGGTGCTGAGGTACCTTGCATAAGTGCTTACCAAGCCACTGTCAATCATTTATCAGCAGTCCTGGCTAACTGGGGAGGTCCCAGTTGACTGGAGGTTAGAAAATGTGATGCCCATCTACAAGAAGGGCCGGAAGGAGGACCTGGGGAACTATAGGCCTGTCAGTCAGACAACATTTTCATTTCTAAAACTCATTCCATTCGAGCTTTTCAAAGAACACCATGAACTTTGAGCAAGTTTCAAGAAGGAAACTTAGATGTTTGAACAAAATTGATCTAAAAATTACACACCTGGACCTAGCAAAGTGACTCTAGGAAATTTAGTCAACCTAATCACAACAGATAAAGAAGAGAGAGTTTGGTCCTAAGATATGTAGCATCTAAAAAGCCAGATCATGAGTAAGGAGCTATTACAGTTGATAGGGAACATTAAACCCAAAAATGTGTTTGCTGTTTTGGCCACCTCTAAGACGGCAGAAGAAAGAAAAGATCTGTAAAGCAGCAAACAAACACAAACCCAACTCTCTCACTTTCATGATTAGCCACTGAGTTAAACAATGAGAGTTGTGTTTTCTATTCTCTGTTGCCAAGTTCAGCTTTGTTTATATTTTATTACTGGAATGAAGAAGTGGAAAATTCTGTATGAGTTTATGACATGGACTCCTACCAGACAACTGACCTGCTGCTGCCAGCTGTCCTCTCCCAGTCCTGTTGGCCCTTTGTTCTTGACTGATAATTTAGCAGGTTGATATGGGGCTGCTTCCAGATATTTTGTATGCAGACAATTAAAGCATTCTTCTGAGAAATGAGATGTGTATTTCAATATTCTTAGACTGTTTGTAGTCCAGGATCTAAACATGCTTTTTTCTGAACAATTTTCTGCTCTCCATCACAGTCCTCTGTATTCTTACTTGTACTACACTGTAAGCAAAAATGCAGAAATGTATTCTGGTGATTCTTTTTGAAATCAAAATAATCTAAAAGTAATCTATTTTACATTGTGGACTCATAAGCAATTGTATTAAGGATGGCAAACAATACATTAGCATGAGAATGAACACTAGAATAGGGATGGGGGAATCAGTCTTCTTTAGCTAACTTCTCAACCAGAGAGAATATATTGTGTAACTGCACCCTTTGTTACAGTAAATGAAGATTTACCACGCCAAGGGTTTGAAATACTTGGCTAATAATTGGAATGATTAGCTGTCTAAAATGATTAGCTGTTGATAGATAAAGAAGAATTATTTTACAGGAGATATAGTGCCTAGAATATTAGAATTCCCTACCAGATGTGTTTTTGACACTATGGAATCTATTTGGACTAACACATCATTTATGATCAATCAAATACAAAATGTAAACAAGAAATATCTTGTGGGGTTTGATTACCCATTTTGGTTGTATAATAGTGGCTATTAGCAGAACTTTGTTTGTGTATTTATTACTCTAAAATGTAAAGCTCTAAAACAGGAGTAGACCATGCAAACTCCTTGAAGTGAATGATTTATTCAGTATGTTTAACCTTGTTAAAATTTACGAAACATCTGCATGTAAGCCCTATAAATTTGTTCATGATAGAATGAATCTTTTTGCTATGAACATAGTTTAAAACACACATCAACAATTTCCAGCAGGAACAATGAACAATTTCGAACAGGAACAAAGCACAATCTTCAACAGGAAATAAAACCAAAAGGATTTGTTTGTAGTAATTGTTACCTCTCCACTGGACAGCTAAAACATTTGGAGTGAGGAGGGAAACGAAAGTGAGTTCAAGATGGCTCATGCTGGTGAAGCTCCAACACTTGATGCATATATAGTGTTATTGATGCAATTGTTCCATTAGAGTGCTCACAAATAATGTCAACAAAACAGGGGCACAGACAACCCACAAACTCTTATGCATATGCATATATGCATGTCTAGATTCACATTGTCAGTCACAGAAAACGAAAAAAGGGGTTATAAATAATATAAATAAATAAATTCACCCTGGCTGTTTTCACCAATGTTGACAAATGTTCTCAATGTATGACAAGAGCTACGCAAGAAAGAACTAAGAAGATGAAACCCAGATTACTCCTTAATGGCAGTCCTGGGATTTGATCTGCTGCCTTCTGTGTCCTTGTTATTGGTGCGTTGAGGGAGACATGTCCTTCAATATACTAAATTCACATCTGTTTCTCCAGTTGGATAGACTTTTAAGATTCAAATGTGATGGTGCAGCTGTTGACCTTCTGCACATGTTGTCTCCTCCTTTGAGGATCAAGAATTAATTTTCTCCTTTTACAGAACAAAGATACAAATAGTTTTCTTCAGGGGCTAGTTTGCATTAGGCTCTTCAGCACACTCAGCTCTGTGGAAAGACAATTTGCAGCACACATTTCCATCCCAAGGTTCAGTCACTGCTCCCTAGCCTAATTTCCCAAAGAGGGAAGGCACCACAGAAGGTCAAAGCCACAAGGGTGCTTTCCCATAGCTGTGAGGTAGGCCAGGTTCACTGGAGGGTGGAAGAGCAGATAATAATTTACATAGTCACCTGCATATAGAGAATTTTGTATTTATGATGTGAACCTGAAGTTCAATTTGCAGACCATACTGCATTAAAATACTGTTGCAGGCATTCATGGTCACACAGAAAAATGTGTTTTTATATGCCATTTTTTGTTTCAAGCCCTCTTGTATATGTGCCTGGTCCTTTAGCTTTCTTTGCTTTCAAATATGTGGTGACTTGTGTGCATGTGGGAGGCTTAGGGAGGCAATTTTCACAGTGAGTCACTGGAAAACTGAAAACATGAGGGAGAGTTACAGTAATTCCTTCATTAAAATGTTTTAAAGTAACAAAATAATATAAATGATGATTTCACCTTCTTTCAACTTATTGATAGTACACAGTAATAATATTTTATGAAAATTTATTCTAACAGTGCATTTTTAGAATGAAATTTTTACTGCGCTTAATACCGTGTTATAACATTCCTTTGTGTTTTAGTGTGTATGCCAGGACATTGTTGGAATTAGGAATGGATGATTTCCACACCCTGAGAGAACTAATGAAAATTAGTATAAGTAGTTCTGTGAGGCATGAAAGATAGTGAGATTTTGGCGAGAAGATGACAAATAAAGGTTGAATTTTGCCTCCACAGAAGAATGAGGAAAGTAGTCAGATTATCTAGCAAGGGCTGTAGAATCCTGTTTGGGGAAAAAGAAAAAAGCTTCTTCATTACATTCCCATGATTTGTTCTAGTCCTGCTGACACAGGCCATTAAAAACCTTGTTTATGTTTTAGAGACTTTTTTAAAGAGCACTTTGGGGCTTTATAGTGTTTGTAGAATGTTCTTTATAGTTAAAATTACATGCTGAGATGGCAGGCTGCTGAGCTAATATATTGTTACACTGATTAAATTGATTAAAAGCTTCATATTTGACAGGCAAATTGTAGAGGCTGAGATCTCTTTATTGCACATTTCAGTAATTCAGCTCATGTCTTGTCCTACCTAATAATCACTTCTCTGCCTCCCTGTTTAGGAATCATCTCAGCAGCGGGTACATCTTCAAACAGCATATTAGCTTCAGATCTGAATTACATGAGTCACAGTGCATTGGCATTACAAAAGGCTTATTCAAGGTAATGGCTTATTCAGTAAAACACTTGAAATATATTCCTTTTTGGTTTTTTTTCCTGTCTTGCTATACTGTAGACAAAGAAAGGAACCCTTGATTTTTAGATTAGAAAATAAGAGATTTCTCTTACTATAGCTGTGGATTGACAGGAGAGGTCATACTACAGAAGCGTTTTATGTCCTACTCAGAACAACATATGCTTACTTACAAATGTGGGACAGAGCAGAGCACAAAACCTTGCAAGAAAGCAGTAAACATATAACAGGCAGATCAAGAAGATGATTCAGTAACTGAAATAAGCTAAAGAAGAGGTATTTTGCAAAGAATGTGGAAATAAGGAGAGTTTTTCCAAAAAAAACCCTGAGGAAATCTAAATTGCTTTAAATAAATGTAGATGCCTACAGACAAATCTTCAGGCTTCTGATGGCTGTGCAAAGTACAAAATGTTCACAGCTTGCCAACAGGAGAGACTGAAGTTAGTCCAGAAATGCGAGTCAGCTGACAAAACTACACAGACACAGGCAGTCAGTGCCCAGCCACAAACTGCACTTCTGCACTGCACATTCCTGATTCGACACAGGCATTAAGCATTTTTCAGGGTAAAAGCAGGCTTGTTTAACCATAGATCAGTTCCCAGCCCAGTGACTCTATTAAATGAAGAATACACTACTTGCCTATTTTACAGCATGAAAAGTAAGAAGATGAAGTGTGTCTACCTGGTTCAGACTGAAGCTCCATTAGCTCAGTACCATGAATTGCTGATTTTGCTCAATGAACCCTACAACCCTGCTACTGTCTATCAGAAATTTTAAAACTTCTGGAGTGGTGGTGACGTTCTGCCTGCTCTTTTCGGATGGCACTGACAAAGTTTCTCTTTGGATTTTACTTTCTGAAACTACTTGCAATGTGGGCCTCACAGTATCCTGTGACAGTGAATTCAGTAACAGAATTATATTCCATTTTAAACCTGTCACTTCATTTGGAGACCCAGTTTTCTTTTATTGTGAGGAATAATAATTAATCATTTCACTCCTGACTTCCTTCCTACCATCCATTATGTCAGAGACCTCTGGCTGTCTCCATACCTTATGCTAGTAAAGCATCCCAAATACAGCAGTGTTTCCAAAACTGCTCTAACAGCACTGGGAGCTGACAGAGAACTTAGTACAGGTGTAAAGACAGTTTAAATGTTGGTCTCTTTCCCTCTGCAAAGATGAATCTAAAAGGGGAAGCATAAAGGAAAAATAGCTCGGGGTTGGCTTGGAAAGAGGTAAGGAAAGCGTCAAGGGCATATAGGACTCTCAGCCACATGAAAAATCGGAAGACTGCATCTCCTAGCTGCTAGAAGTTGACACCCTTTGGTCTTAACATTTATAAATGCCGCTGGAAAGAAGGATAAGAAGGTGTAGTACCTGACCGTACTTGGTAGGGCCTGCTGTGAAGAACAGGTGGCCGGAATCTGATGTGCTTGCCTGACACTAGTGGAATAGACACTGTCTTCAGAAAGTCAGGGAAGGAACTAAAAAGCCTTCTGACCTTTTTTTTTTATTTAAACTATTTTCCAATGAGCAATGAAAATTACAAAGACCTATAAAATTGAGGTGGGAATCCTGTTTCAGAAGTGTGTATTAGATGTGATACACAGATCATAATGAAAGTAATCAATTTAGATTTCATACAGGGCAGAAATGGGGACATATAGACTTGATGGTCATCCTAGCAGCATTTTGACTAGTACCAACAACAAGTTACCAGTCCCCAGATGGATCTAAAATCAGTCCTACACACTGCTGGGCATTATTGATAGGAAGTTAAATTATTTTTCAGCTCCCTCCCTAATCTGTACATGTGTCTGAAGCACATCAGATATTTTTGATCCCACCTGCAAAAGATAGTGTCCACAATGCACAAGTTTGAAACTCTTTAAATCAGCGCTGCTCTCAGCCCAGCAGTGAATTACATGCCTTTCTTTCCTGTATTCCTATGAAAGAACTTGATTCCTATCCTGTAAAGCAAATAAGGGACTATTTCGGAATTACATCATCCAAAAGATCTTCAGCAGATCATTTTCCTTTAAGTCTGAACCAGGATACTGGTGCATAATGTCCTAATATATCTCAAGACAAGGACATTTGGGTGTTTCTAAGGGATAGTTTGACCTGCTATCTAGCCATTGTCAGCAGCTAGGAAAACCCTTACAACGTTTATCTATAGCTAGAAATACAGCACCATATGAACCCAAGAGAAAAATACAAAGTGGAAAGAAAATACATTTCCGATAAGGCTAGTTCTTCTTTCATCATCCACTATAAAAGGCTACACATTGAAGAGGTTTCATTCAAAAAAGTAGAGATTTTACTCATTATCTACACTGAATCAGCCTGTATGCTGGGGATTTGTAATCCCTATTCACTCTCCACCCTTCCTCTCCTGTAATCCACATATTTTCTTCACCAAGGGTCTCCTTGTGAATAAGACATGGCATTTTAGCCAATATTTTAATTTCTACGTTTTGTGCTGTTGCACACCTGTGAAAATACATTTATTATTTGATTACGGAGACTCAAAAGAGAGCCTGGGGAACCTTTAAGCAACATTTTTTAGGATTTGTGCTCTTCTGCAGCCGTTTTAACCCTCCTCTGTCTTCTTCCACGTTTTGTATTATCACCTGTCAGTCTACTTTCAAATGGCAAAGTCTGCAGAAAGTGCAGGCACTACAGAATCAGGGCCAGAAGGTTTGCTGCTATGTTCCTCACCGGAAGTCTGGCCAATTTTAGGAAGAGCAGAGGCTCATATTCAATCATAAGATCATTCCAGATTATATTTTTTTACAGTTTCACCCAGTCTAATTTTTCTGAAATCAGAAATTTTACCATGTTTGTTTTGCTTATTCAGGCTACATTCCTTTTTATTGCTGCAAGGAATCCCCACAGCCTAATTTTACATACCTAACTGGCTTTCCCTTGCTTTCCCCCAGATATGGTGATTCATGACAGGAACGTATTTGAAATAGTCTACCTCTTTTCAGTGTCTGTGTAGGATACCGGTAAGACTGATCTCTTGATGTAAATATCCCTTTCCACAAAGGACTAGCTTTCTAAACAAGTGCACAGTTACTCTGGGACTTGAGGACCTACCAAGGATCTCACTGGTATACAGTAATGTGTTTTGGATTTAGGCAAGATAGAAGTGTATGTGTATTTGGTTAATTGCACCTTGCTTTCTGTTGTGCTGATGTACACCTATTTGTGCCCTCTAAAAGTTTGAAATGTGGACTCATGAAAAGATTTCCATAATTGTTATCTGCTCATCTAATTCCTTACAGTTTGGGCCCTAGACATTTTTAACTGATATTAGCCAATGCGGAAGAAATATTGCTTTTTCTCAGCATCTTGATGATTGTTAATACTTACAGAATGATGAATATATCTTAACAAGTGTATGTCCAGCTGGCTCATGGGAAACAACCACAGATATGTGGAAAAATGAGTGCAAAGACAAAACAGAGCGGTAAATTTTGCATGACATTCATCTGAAATGGTCTCGCTTTCAGAGGTCAACAAATTGGAAGTAATTGTTGAGACTGGGTATGACAGAGCTGGAGAAGGATATGGGGAAATTCAAATGAAGAACATAACATTTCTAGAGCTGTCTGGAGCTGAAGTGACATATTGTCTCAACAATACTCTAAGATGTCATTATTAATAAGGCAAATGACCTGGACAACTACTAATCAATTTGAAGTTACTGGATGAGCTGTTGGAACTAGCCTTAAAAAGACATGTTTCTTATCAAGAAGGGGCTGACATCCTTGGATCATCAAGCTTGCAAAGATACAAAAAAAAAATCAGTGTCCCAGGTTAATTTGGGTCACCACTGGGATCCACATACCTGCTCTTTGCCTACTCATTTCTCAGCAGAGCTGAAATTCTTAAGAAAATTGCCATTACTATATATTTATTATTATTGAGGCAGAGCCCTATGGAAGGTTCCAAGATTCCATTCAGACTAGATATAAGGAGGAAATTTTTTATTAGGAGGGTGGTGAAACACTGGAACAGGTTGCCCAGAAAGGTGCTAGATGCCCCATCACTGGAGACATTCAAGATCAGGTTGGACGGGTCTCTGAGCAACCAGATCTAGTTGAAGACAGCCTTACTCGTTGCAGGGCGGGTGGACTAGATGACCTTTAAAGGTCCCTTCCAACTCAAACTATTCTGTGATTCTATGAATCTATGATTCTATGATTATTTCCAGTGAGAAACTGAATTATGCTAGTAGAAGAACTATGAGCATTAATTTATACTGTGATTCTTCTTCCCATTCTGAAAGATCCAGTCAATTTTCTGATTTTTGGCTAAAGAGCTCTGAAACATGATGAGAAGTTCAATTTACATGCTTTTTGATGGATTTTTGGTGGAGGATCATCAACCTACATTCAGGGCAGAAGTCCAGCCCTGAGGAGACCCTTGGGTCTTGCATTGCTTGTGAATCCCAAGCCATTGAGAAAAATTTTGGAAGGTGGTTTCAGGGGCAGTGACGAATAATTGGAAAAAGGTGTGGACTCCTATTAAAGTTCACTAGTACTTTCCCATCTGAAGCTATGTGGTACAGTCTTGTGGGTAAATAGGGACAGAGTTTTCTCTGGATTTTGTACTACTGCTTTCAACCTAAAAAAGTGGCCAGAATTAAGCAGAGATCTAGAATGATTACTGAGCCACTAAAATATCCTTTCATTCTTTTCCACAAAGTTGTCTTTGCTCAGTTCTTCACAAAATCACAGCTTTCATTTATAGAGTACTTGTAAAGTAAAAAGCCAATGTTTCTGAACGAACTCTATGAAGAAAAGACTTCAACTGTAAAAAAAAAAATTGGACTGTGTTGACAGATCAGTGTAGTCTATCTGAAAGAAATACTCCAAATATTACCTACATAAGGAGTTTGTTCCAAATCTAATAATGATTTTATCCCATATGCTTACTGAAGTCTTAACACTGTTTTAGAAGGATCATATGTGGGTTTTTTTAGCTTAACATTTGACAGATACAGAGTTGACAATGTGGTCATGACACAAGGTAGAATTATGTTTTTATGTGGGCGAAGTGTATCCCTGAGTGGATCGGGAACTTCATGACAGCAAATGCAATGATGACACTTCAGCAGCAAGTCAGAACAACTGACTAAAACATCCTAAAAAGTTTACCAGAATGCGTATGGTCATGATTTGCGATGATCAAATAGGTAGGAAGAATTATTATAAGGACAGCCATATACAGAAGACCGCAAGATGCAAAATAGCATGTAAACAGAGAACATCATGACAGCAAGTCTATCTTAACTTTCAAGAAAATAAAAAAACCCTTTTCTCCTTTTACTATATAGGCAACTGTTCACACCAGAGAATATCAAGTGTTTTCTAAGATTAACTTAAGGCTGAAACTGATGTATGATGCTAAACCAAAATATGGATGATTGAGAAGTGACTGAGTACTGCTTACATTTATCTTCGAGTAGTATTAGAGCAAAGTTGGTTTTTTTCCATTATAGAGGTTAAAAAACAGAATCACTTGATCTCATACATGTCAAAGATTATAACTGAAGAAGTAAGGGTAAACCATAGCAACAAAGATAAAGGAACAGCTAGTGAATGTAAATCATCTAAAACTGTCATGGAAAAGGATTCAATATGGAAAGATGTGCCCTATATTGGTTATCATATTCCTGACTTGATATTTTGGTTTTAACAGGCATAACTACTCCAACCAAATTTAGCTGTATCTCTGAATAAAATGTTTACTTTACGAGAGATTATAAGAATTATTGAAGAGTTGAGTCTTGACAAAAGGCCAGATATGAATGATATATATAAACAATATTGTATGCTGTGATTTTGCGCTCGTGTGTGCACATGTATATACATGCACTCACATGTTTCTGTGGTTCAGAAATCTTGCACAGGAAATGAAGTACAGGTCTATCTCCTAATCCAGCTTCTCTGAATATCACTGAATTTACAGAATTTGTTACATACAAAATTTATTATTATTACTTCAAATGCAGTAATGGAAAAAATATTGAATAAACAGACTTGTGAAGACTGCAGAAACCTGCTAAATATAAATTATACTAAGCTAAGCTTCAAATTCAAATCAATTTAATTATGATTTTTTTCTTTCTATTGCTGTCATTTTGCTTATTTACTTGCAGTTAGCAAAATGTTCTGCACTGAAAAAAATAATTGCCTTTTCTTTATGGCACTCATAATTCAGAAAAGTTGTTTGAAGCAACTGCAAATGAAATGGGTTATATGAATTAATGATAAAGTGTATTGAAATATATTAACTTCAACATAATTTTCAATAAGAAGCTGAAGGTTATGATAATTGAAGTATATGATGCAAGTAAAAACGGACACTTATGATATACAGGTTTGAAACATACTAAGGGAAGTTTTTTCTTCCTGTAAGGTGCCATTTTATTTAAAATTCTGCAATTTATTGTATTAGTTCCAATTTGCATTCAAGAAAACATGGTCACACAGCTTCTGGTGGCTTCTGAGGTGGGAGTTTACTACCCTTCTTTTGAGGAGAACAGTGCTTTCTGCTGTGTCATCCTGACTTGATTCGGATGGGTAAAACACTCTGCAAACAGTCATTCTTGCGCTGTATATGACAGTGAGATGGCATCTGACACTTGAAGATGCAAAGAAGCAGGAACCAGACAGTGCTTCTCTGACTTACCTACAAACAGTGATTATGGAGAAAGCTGTTTTGGAGTCAAGTGGTATAACAGACCAGTAAAGGGATTTAAGCTCCTTGAAGTGTGGCAGGTATCTGGAATAAACTTTCTAGATCATGTTGCCTTGGGGGAAAAATGTTGGAATTTCCCAAAATATGAAAGTTAGGTGACTGAGAATAAGAAGAGGCTTAAATTAACTGGATTTTTCTCAGGTCTTGAAGAGAAAAAGGCCACATCTTTTCTGAAAAATGAGAGAGGCCATGAACCATTGTCTGTCTGTGAGGCTGAGTGGCAAACCATGATTCACATTCACACCCCTAAAACCTCTCCCAAAATATGGTAGAAACATTTGAACTGCCTCTCCAGAACAAACCCTGAATGCACAGGCATAGTCTGGGACATGGTTAGTTATTAGAGGCCAGAAATGTGCCAGAATGCTAATCCGAAGGCAGGGTAAGATGCAGTGTGTTAGAATTCTTCTAGAGTAAGCTGACTGTATGAAGTTTGTTGCTCGCTTCAAATAAGTAAAACCTCTGCAGAGATTACTCTTGAGAAAAATGTCTCACTTTACAGCATGTATTCCTTTTCTAAATGAGGAACAAAACTTTTAAGTCTGAAAAGCATTCTACTTTTTGTTTTTATCTTAGCCTGATCCTGCAAACAGAGCACAGGGACAAAAGAAGTGTGAATCCAGACTCACAGTGGGTTCAGATTGCCTACATTCTTTTCTTTGGTAAGTTTATGCCATTTTTCATTTATGTAGCTTGCCCTTATGCATTGTGTCATAACTCATTCTTAAAAATCCCTTCCAGTTAAACATCAAAAGCTACTTTAGGCTAAAGAATGTGCGTTTAATGGATCATATATTTAGATCCAACTGCAGTTAATGGTAAGCTTATGATTCAAAATAACAGCATAATGTTCTGCTTTGGTTTGTGGACTGATCTCTTGTTTGTTTCATCAATGAGTTGTTGATTCACAACCTCAAGACAGACTGTGATGTTGTACCCTGCTAAGGAGGAGTTGTTCGTTAGTTCTTCCAGCAGCAGAATGATATTGAATGGGTGGGACCTGAAACAAGGACTATGATATAGCATAAAGTGCCTAATTTTGTGTGGAACTGGAAGAGATTGAACTCAAGAGACATTTCTGTTACTAAACCAAGATTAGTAACTGTCTACAGGAAAAATTCAAAACTGCGATTGCAGTTGCTAAGATGGAAATACCAAGTGTTTTTTAGAAAACTTATTTTCATCCAGGCTCTTCAGCAATGCAAAACACTTTGGAGCAAGGCTGTTTTAATACCTGGGATCAGCATAAAAAGCAGATTCTGGAAGGAAACATTGTCCCAGTTGACCAATGCTTTTATTTTATTTAGCTTAGTTTAATTTAGTTTCTTGCAGTATCTAATTCAAAGTGCATGTCTACTTTAACCTGTTTGGTTACATTCCTATTCCTGCCAGCCAGGAAGAAACATGCAAGATCTGCTCCGCAGCAGCCAGAGTGGTTATTGATAGAGGGACACTCCTCACTTCTAAAAGGTGGGAGGGGAGGCTTTCATGAATCAGACAGTGAGGCACCACTTTGGAAGACAAGAAAGAAAAGAAAGGCAGACTAAATGAGCTACAGGAAAAAAGGAAAAGAGAATTTGCAAAACTTCTTCAGAAAGTTTCTGTCTCAGAATTAGTTGGAAGTGGGAGCTCAGGGGACAAGGAACCATCCTCCCTAAGCTGCTGGGAAGCGCACAGAGGTCTCAGAGGAAAAGAAATTACAAAGCTGGGAAATGTCACTAACAATATACCGGTCTGTTTTCCCTCTCTCCCTCCTACTTTCTCCACTTTTCCAATGATTTAAAGTGAGATGTGATTAGCCTGGTGACCCTGGTGGGTGATTTCCCTGAAGAGAAAGTAAACTACGATATTTAAACGTAGCATTTGATATAAGCGTGAACCAAGTCTTGCCTTTTTATGACTGGAAAAGAAGGAAACACAAGAGACTTATGATTTCACTTTAACAGTTGTGCTAATAGCTGGATTGGCTGGTGTCAGAGTGTGCCTGAGACAGGCCTCAGCATTTTTCTGGTGTAAAGGAAGAAATCACAAGAGACATTTTTTTTCCCTGTCATAACCAGGTGTTTGTTACTTGATCTTGGTAGTGGATAGACTTGTGTGTCCTCTTTTTTTCCCCTCTTGCATCTATTGAGCATTTGATCTCTCCCCACTGAACTGTGTTCTTTAAGTTTTTTTCTGGTGTCCACTGAAAGCTAGAAGACAGCAAAATGTCTTTTAGCCAAATACTAGCTATACTGGACAAGTTGTAGTTTTATGCTCCACAAAAAATTAATTGCTAGCAGTCCTCCATATACTTGTGAATTATGAAATTGAAGAGAATTACTTAGAAACCTAGGACTTGCCATACTGGGTCTGGCTTGAGATCCATGTTGTTTAGTATTTTGTTTCTGGGAGTGGCCAGAAGTTAATTAAAGTAGTGTTTTTACAGAAAATTTAAACATGTGATTCCCTGCTCTGTTGCCAATATAACATCAGTTTTGGCAGAGGAAATACATGGCATCTGTTAATAGGCAAGCAAAAGGAGCTTTATGGAGGAAACTAAAATAATATGTCTTCGGCTTTGTTTATGTGAAGTAATTCATGGCTAATTGTAAGCAGATACTACACTTTAATACTGGGTTGCATCCTAAGCTGATGTAAATCTTTTGCTCCATTGCTATCAGCAGGGCTATTCTGAGCTACATATTGTGTGTGATTCATAGTGGGAAAGACTGATTGCGATAACGGAACTTCCAATTCAGATTTAACTTTTCTTCACTATTTCCCTCTTCTGAAGTCTATTTTAATGTCCCTTTCTCTCTCATTTCAAAAAGTTATACTTCATTTGAATTTATAAAGCAAGCTAAACAGAAGCTTAATCTTGGTCAGATTCTCTGCTGTCCTGTACTCTTTGTAGCCACTTCAGAATAAATGTGAATGGTTTCCACTAGTATTTAGTGGCATTTGGTATTCATTTCACCCAAGTATAAATGACAAAAAGGATAGAGAGCAACATATGATAGAAGTACAAAGCCCCAGCAGAAGCAAAGGAAAGAAGAGGCTGTTTCTGTTTGTGATTCTTTGACGGCAGTAAATTCATCACAAAAAGTAGGTATGATTTTGTGAAAAAAAGAGGTGCACCGTATGTTCCACGCTATGTCAGAATGGTCTCTATATAGGATAGTTTATAACAGATAATCAAAAGAGGTGTAAAACCATATCAGCCTTGCATTGTAAAATGTCGATGCTAATTACATGTAAATGAGTATATACTTCCATTCAAATTATGCATCCAAAAGTCAGACTGGCTTCAAAATTTAGAAGAGCAGAGTTGTTCATGATATAACTTCAAGTGTTTTAATATATTTAAGAAAACTTTTAACTATATTTATGTTACATCTGATTTTAAAGATTTATTTTCTAGGAATGTCATACAGAAAAACCCCACCAAGATATGAGATACGAATATTGACATAGATGAGGTACAAAGTTAACTTTCAGTTTCTTGTTGTCTTAAATAGATTATGGCTTTTATCAAGGCTGAGGATTTCTAGCAAAACAAGCTATTTATCTGCTGTCAGTTTTCAGACTGTAATTATTGCTTTTTGCATTGTGTACCAAGCATATCAGATATTCCATCACTTGCTAACACTAAGAATTGTTTTTTTCAAATGTGCTAAGATATGTATACTTTGGCAAAGGAAGAAAGAACACTGCTAGTAAAAGACTCAGCAAATATGGAGAACATTTTTCATAAGTTCCAAAGAAAGGTTAATTAACAAGCCATAAGGGAGTAAATAGGAAAGAGAAAAGATGCTGTGCTAGCATGAAGACAGCAGACTGAATAAAGGCAATTGTATGTGCATTCCAGAGGAGAAATAAAGGCAAGATCTTTTCACTCAGAAAGTTCCTCTGAGTCTGATACAATAACTCTGGCAATAATACCTTAGTGACATCATCAAATCTGAAACTGTATTTGACTTTTGCATTTCAAAGTGTGATCTAAAGAAACTTTCCTCAGTAACTTGCTGATGAGGGAGACTCACCCCCTGCGCCTGCAGCTCAGCTCTAGACACATTACCATGGCAGTCTGGCCTCAAAAGCTGGTTTTCTAGCATTTACGTCAATCTGGCTAGGTCCCAACCAAGATCTCTAAATCAAACTCAGTCTGGCCACTTCAAAACACTTCATCAATATCTGTGATATTACCCCTGGCAATTGAAAGCTCATGGAAAAACGGATTCTTCTCGGCAAATTACGAAAGAGAGCGGAATATACGTCATTGAATAGCTAATACCAGTGAGCTGCTGCTGGAGGATCAGTGTGCACAAAGGGATAGGATGCCCCATCCAGTTAGAGCACTCTCACTAGAGCTGAGACATCCAACATCAATGGCCTTGTAATAGTGTTCAGCTCAGGTGCAAGAGTGCTTGAGTCTGGTTCCTGCTGCCAAGGTTGTGGGGGTTTTGTTGTTGTTGTTGGCATTTTTGGGTGTGGTGGTTATTTAGGTAAGGGTTTGTTTTTTTTTTAAATTAATGCAATGTCTAATTCACAAAACAAGCAAGTAACTGGGAGTTGGGAGATCTGAGTATCCTTAGGCTGAATCAAGAACTAAACCTAGATTTCTTTATTTTCTGGACAAAACATCTAAAAACCGAACAGATATGTAAGAAAGGTTTCTGCAAAGCTGTATTTCAAGTGAAGGAGATGATAATAAGTATGGGGTTTCAAAATTTTTTTTTTACAATCCCTCAAATGCCTATCCTCAGGTGTAACTTGAACACCTAGACACAGCATCTCACATGTGGCTAGGAGCTCAGCTACTTTTGATGAATTTCCACTAAGTCCTTAAATATTTTTCAGGGCTAAAGACTGAAGATCCCAGGTCCTATTAAAAGTCAGTACAACATAGCTTCCTAAATATTTATCAGTTCACTAGAATGGATTACTGTTCACCGTCAGAGACACCCAAGCCTTCCTTGTGCTCATTCCCTGCAAGTGACAAGTGAATTTCAACACAAAGATTCACCTGGAATCACAGACAGCATTTGCAGTATTGCATTATGGCAATTCCTGAAAAGACTTAGTGAGTCATATGGTACTCATTTATGGTGTTGTTACCTAAGTGGATAGGGAAAGGAGCTCATACAAATATTTAACATATACCATTAACTATACCTATAGAAACTCAATAAAGCATATGTTTTACCTGATTCCATTATGAGCAATTAGAGTACCTCCTAGCAACCATAACTGAAATCAGAGCTTATTTGTATGACGCAAAGTGCAAGCATATAATAAGAGATGGTCTTGATCTAACAAGAATTGATGAAAGGTACTAGGTATCAGTATAATATACTGTTATATGTTATAATGTCTTACACAAACTTCTCAAGGGCTTCTTAGAAATTTCAAGAAAAACACAAAAGAATACTTTACATTTTTTAAAACTATTCTATCCTATTCCAAATCTTAGCTGGGGCATAATTAAGGTAATTTCTCCTCTATGATATTTGTGAGTTAAGTGCAAAGTTTAATGTTAATATTCTCTGGCGCATTCACGCGAGCTAATAATGTGTTCATTTGCAGCTGTGTCTATGAAATATGTAAGTCAGATCTCCTTTGGAGCCTGAAATAGTCACTGCGCTGAGAAAATATTCTGGGTCCGGTGGTGAACAACCCATTTGATGTAATCTGTAGCATCTTTGTGCAAATGTTTGCAGTCAGTAGTTGAATGTTTCAAATCTTCAGGAACCATTAGGGGAACTTCAAGTTTAATTCCTGGAAACATTACTACAGAAGAAACTCATCTAACATTGAAGCAAAAAAACACAGGGCAAGTTAATTTGTAAATTCAAAGGCAAACAGAATATTTTGCACTTCCAGATCAGCTCTGAAATTGTATCACAAAGTCCCCCAAAACTGTGATATAGGGAAGATTTCTCTTGGTGTGGTTTGGAAGGGAAATGAAAATTCATGTGCTTTTTTTTTTATTCCTCGTATCATCTAGTTCAGCCACGTGTGTTAGATGGAAACAAACATGTGCTACTGCAGGATCAAAGATGACACAAAAATACATGAATGTTTAAATTACATATTGAGGCAACATGAGGGAAGAAAGTTTTGAAAAACTAGGGCAGATACTGACTTTGGGAACGGCTGTGAGTGTTTCTTAGTCAACGTCGCAACAGCAGGCAGGGGTCTAGCTGGTAAGGTCTGTAGAAAGGCTGGAGCAGAAACCACTCCTGCCCAGAGCAACTGCTGCAGGAGGTGTCACATCGTGTGGCTGGAGTGCTCTAGCCACCTCCTGTGCCCCTGGGGACAGTACCATTCTCAGGCAGCAACCCAGCACAGCCCCGGGGGAGTGAGAAAGGACATTTCATCAGGCCAGCAAGGCACTTTACTTGTTATCCAGCCCACACTCAGAGATTGCAAGAGGCAGAGTCTAAGCTGCTGGTAAACTGGGAATAGAAAGAGATGTATGTGCAATTCACATCCCTGGCAGTTTTTGCTAAACTGTGTGGTGGGGAAACATTGTGCTGTGCAGCTAGCATTCAAAGAAGTTCATAGCCTGTGTATGCAAAGAGCAAGGAGAAGGCAGAGCAAGATTTGCAGCAAGAGTACAAATGCAAAACCCTCACTAGCATTTCTCTTTACTCCTCTTCAAAGTCTGTGCAACAAGTTTTTTTTGTCCAGCTTCAGTCTTAAAATATCACATATTATACCACCAGGAAGGGGGCAGGAAGTCTGCAAGCCACAAAAATGGGAAGAACCTGTTCTTCCTGGGTCTCTGTGTATCTCCCATCATCTTGGCATCTCTTGAATCTTGGATGCTTGTAAGAAGGCCTGGGGTTAAAGAGGCACTGTGTCTCCTTGATTCTGAACTGCAGCTTTCACAGCAGAACAGAGCTCAGAGGAGAAGAATTTATCCTGCTGAAGTGGATTTTTCAGTTTAGGCAGAGCACCAGTAGACTGCCCCTAATCAGAAGTTTTAAAAGAACTAATTGGAGTATATCTGCACTTTGTTATTGCAACCACCTGGGAGGGTAATTTGAGAAGCTAACAGTATATCACAATTGTGTAATTCTGTCTCATTTTTACTCTATTTAGGTAACTGACGATCTAAGTCTTCTGAATGTCACAAGTATTTAAAAATGCTGAGTGTGAAGCAAAAATAGATTTTAAGGCCTAGTTACAAATAAGACTTTCACTTTATTTAAAGATCAAAATTTGAACATATAACTAATCTTAAATTAAATTTTGCTGAATATGGTTGGCTTGCTGGATAGGTGTCTAAATGACTTGACTGAGGAGTTGGGTGATTAGTTCCTTCAGATGCTGCACCATAACATATGCTGGCAGCAGTGCTGCCAGACAGGTGCTCTGTTTCTGTTGGAGGTGGGAGGCAAGATCAATACCACAGGTACTAATGCGGCATTGTTTCAAGATGAGCAACAGAAACACAGCCTAGGAGTGCTCGGCGTAGGAATGCCAAGGAGCATCAAATGCAGACTGAACGCTTGGATCATGTCACACTGAAGAGTAGTATTCTAAGCCACTTCCCAGAGTAATAACGTGGTATCCAACTTGGCAGAACAAATAAAGAGTAAAATAAGCTTGGAGACCAGGAATTCACAGGAAATTAGAGTCTAGTAAGTTTGTAAGAAATTATTTCTATTCAAGATATCCTGAAGGAAAGGCAATTTCATGTGGAATTTCTGAACCCAGACGTCATGGTGAGATGGATACTGATTGTATTGGGCTCTATCTGAGAACCCAGGCACAGTATTTGCTCAAAATAAACAAAAAGCTGCTTAGAAGCTTATATACCTTAACTGCAATAGTTAAAGGACCCAAAATAATAAGAAGAGAAGAATAAACAAGAAAAGAACTCTCAAATTTCCAAATCATTCCCTCTGAAGTATCATATTTTTTGTCTTGAAAGGTCAGCTTTTTCTACAGGTAGCAAAATGCTGAATAGGAAGAAGAAATTCAACACAGAAATATAATAAATCTGAAGTCAATTAGTGCTAGACTATAAATTGTGACAGAATTTGAACGCAACAATGACATCTCCATCAGGGTTGTAAAGTTAAATATTTATGTAAGATTCTAAGTTGAGGCAGCAAAAGCAAGTGCACGATGAAGTTCAATCAATATACAAACAATATAGCTAATTAATATTTATCATAAAACTGAAATGTCAGGGTGTTGCAACTTCACAGAGACTCTTTTTCTTCTTAATAACATTTTCCTTCTTTAAGATTGTTATATTGCTAGCACTTACTACTTTTCCAGACTCAGGTGGATTACTGGTATGATTTGTTAAGACTTCTTTGTACTGTATTTTCTCATAAAGTTTCAGTAAAACTGAGAAATGAAGACTGCAGACAAATCTATAAATTGTTGTCCACTGCTGATGTTCCTGGAACTATAACCTTAACAGTAGCTAGCTACAACGATTACAATTGCTCTTTGTACCTATGCACTTATGGCACTGCCAGGCCTTTCATGTTGTCAGGAAATTGAGGAAGCAATGCACATTGTAGTCAATTAGAGATTTTTGGCATGTGTCTCTACAATAGGTGTACTTCTTAAACTGGCATTTGGGTTACTTTTCAGGCAAAGAAATACTGAAAAGAAAAAAATAATAGTTGGACCTCCATAGAACAGACAAGAATATTCAGTGAGAATGGAGAGTAAGTCAAAAGGTCACTGAGAAGTGAAATGGGATACAAAAAGAAGAAGAAAGGACATAGAAAGTCACAATAAAAGAAGCAGCTTCCATACAATTGCAATGTGTTAGCAGAAGGAGTTTGTTAACGTCAACACCCAGTCCCTCAGCAGCTCAGTAACTGTGTAGCTTACAGGAGATCTCTATGAATTCATTCCTTCACCTATGTGCTGTGCAATCTCGGTGGTTTGTTTTTTTTGTTTTTTTTTTTCCATGAGTGCCAAGGCAAATGTTGTGAATAACAAGGACAGTTCAAAAGCCCATCTGGTCAAGAGATAAAAAAGAGGTGTTATGTCAAGTATTAGTGTACGCTAACCCATTCAGAGAAGGTATGTATTGTTACTGCTCTGTGCTTACATACTCATTCCTTATTACGATTATGGCCAAGCTTTTTCTAGGAAATACAACTTTCTGCCACAAATACACTTCAAATTTAATCCGAACTGAGCAACAGGTATCCCAGAACAGATGCATACACAACTCTGCTGGTAACTTCTCTCCACTGTAGCCATCTATAAATCGGTGCACAGACTTGATTCTCATTCAACTGCTCAGTTTCCACAACAACCTTTAATAAAACTTTTGGACACTCAGTAAGCTCTATAAGTTAGATTGCCTTTGTAAGCAGTATTGTTAACGTCTTTGAAGAAAGGCAATACATTTTTGAGGTAGGAATGTCAAAAACAAATGAGAAAGACTTTGCTCATAATTGCCATGGAAATGATATTTTGGTATGGCCATAATTTCTAATTTTACTATAAAATTTCATATTTGTCAAAGGTTTATTTGAACTTGAATTTGTTAAACTTCTTCATAATCCTTTATTTATTAATATTGTTTAATGCAATTTCTGTTTAGTAATCATCCAGTAAAAATTTGCTTCTAGATTTCAGCTGTGATATACGAGCATACATTTTAGAATAGAATTCCATGGTTTTCTTTCCATGCATTTAAATTCCATGATAATAGCCTCATCCAACTGTGTTTTAATAAGGAACCATGTGAGTAGCGTAACTTCAATTTCAATTATATTTTTCCAACAACAGGAAATTAGTTTTGAACTTAAACAAAACATAACTTACAACATTAAAGTAACACCAGCTGACACGCTTGTCATCATTATTTCTGTTGATGAATCTGCTGTTAAAATCATACCAATTTAACAAGTTACAGCTAAAGCCTAAAGCTTGCAACAAGGAGTATGTGCCATAATTTAACCTAAGGTTTGCTATTAGTAGTCATGAAGCGTGTGATATGCAATGACCCATTAATTGCAACTGGTTCTTTTTTCCTTGAACACATTAGTCAACATTTTCTTGCAGAAAACTGCCGCTTTTTTAACTGGATATTGACTTAATATATAAAGACATTTTCACAGCATATTTGAAAGCTGCTAAGGTCGTTGGCACAGAGATGTTCCACATTTTCCAATACTTCATTATGCAATTAATAATGTGAATATTGTGATATTTGTGTATTGTAGTTCAGAGTTGCTTCAACATATAGGAGGAAGATTTTTTTTTCCCCTGTCTGTCATTCATCTTTAAAAAGAATGACCTGCATTTGTCCATTTTTGGGTTTTGGTTCTGTATCTTATTTTTTTTCAAGGCTGAAGAGATAAAACTATCAGATTCTTTACAAACACAAAATTTTTATATCATCCAATTCCATTAAGAATAAATCCAACAAAATCAGATTTGATGCTGAGCCCACCAACAGCCAGTTTCCTTTTCATGAAAATGAGATCTGAGATTCTGATAATTTTTTTTTAAGTGAAAACATAGATCTCGCCAGCCCTATACTGCACTGTGAATACAACAGCAATGCATTTACCAAGGTGTATCGCCTCATGGTTGAGAACAGACTTAAATATCTACAAATGCGTTAATCAACGTGTTTCTTTACATATACCTTTGGTTCATAGGTTATCTGAAAACTCTTCACTACAATAATTAAAGTCAATATTTCATATTCTCAGTCTGTCCTGAAACTTATTCTCGAAGCTTGGTGAAGTGTCTTCAGTGAGGATGGCCTTGAAATCTTTTTGTGACAGTGTTAGTGACACACAAGTCGGTCTCTGACTGTGTGAATTCTGAAATCGTGAAGTGACTACTAGGTTGTCAGCAGTGTGGTTGCCACAGGAGGAGCAGTGTGCATTTGGACTATTCTAAACTGGAGAAAGGAACAGAGCAGGTGAAGATGTCTCAAAAACTTTTTTGGCTTTTTGTGATTCTAATGAGCTATCTGTGCAAACAGTGTACATAAATACACATTCACACAAATATCACTGATATATTCTTTTATTTTTTTCCTACATTCTTGCGGAAGAAGAAAAATAAACAGAGAGAAAATGTTAAACAAATATTTTTTCAGCCTCAGAAAAAGTGAATAATATTTTGTGGATATTTCAGATTCACGCACATTGCAGTCAAATTCATTTTTTTAAAATAGGAGGTATTATTTGAGCTTTGTTTCTTCACTTCTGAACTTTATTTTTTGAGAATTTGACACTCTCTCTGCTTACCAAATTTTGAGCTGTGGCTAACAGGTTTATTGAATTCTACATTGACAAATACAATATTATGGGAAATCTTTTTAGACTTCTCCAAAACAGCTCTTCAGAACGTCATCTGAAAAGCATGTGCTATACAACATTTCATTTGAACATTATTAAACATAAAATTTAACTTAATTAAAATTTACTGACAAGAGTGTGTTTTTGTCTGTGTACTGCTTTGAAGAGCACAATAAATTGTTCTGAAAAATATGTCACAACCAACAGGATAACTTGTTCATTACATACAATTCCAGAGAGATGTGTTTTAATGGAGGCATGTGTCTTGTTCCTTTCATCTACTAAAATGTCATATTTGAGTGTGCAATAAATGTCATTAGCAAATTCACATAGTTGTGAAGAAATAGAAGAATCATGGTTGAAATTCTGGGCTACTTTATCATCCCGTGACTTTGATGGAGTGCATCATATAATTGACGGAGCATTTTGATAATCTATCACATATGTTTTTTTCAAGTTTCTATTTATGTGAAATAAGTCCTACGAAGAATTTAAATGGATTTTTTTTTTTCCCAAGAAACAGTCCTAATCTAAGGTAGCTTCATGAGTACTTTGAATAGAAACAATATCAATGATAGCAGCTGTAGGTATTACACAAATTAACATGTTGCAAATCTGGAAAGTTCCTGTGGGCATTTCAAAGAAAAAGTATGAACTGCCATTTTTTTCCTGACAATTCAATGCTAAGACGTTTAATTCATTTCTATACAAGATATTGCTTTGAGATGTGAAGTTGAACTGCCCTGTATTTTTCAGAGGGAAACACTGCCTTCAAATAAGGTGAAACTGAATGACGTATTCCAAGTACTTCATCTCAAGGACTTGAGACAGGGGAAGAAATTAAGAAGACCCTGTCTTGTGAATAATGACAAATGAGATACCATTTTAAAGAAGAGTGCATGAAAACAATATACCATTATATATAGTGACCACAATGTCATATTGTTCTGATTACTGCATCCTCCAATTTGCCTGGCTAAATTGCAGGCTTTATTTAATGGACTTTTATTTCAAATGCTGTGAACATCAGAACCAAGTATTTTTTATTATATAGATACTTTTAATCATAAAATTTAATTTACTGCTAAGAGTAAGAGTTTCTGAAAATATTGTTGTTTTTGTTTTTCTGCAATAGAGGGATTAATATTCATCTTACTGATTCTCTTTTTCACAAGTTGTCTTATAATCATAAAATTCAAGATATTATCCTTGTACATGAATGCTTATTACACAGAATTTCACGGTCTAGCTGAATTTTCTGAAGTTGATCATCAGAAACAGAGCTGTCTGATCTCACTAGTCACTTCTGGGAGAGGAAGAAACTTGGCTAAGGTGCAGAATTTACTGTCTCTGAGAGAGTAATTTGAAAAACAATTGAGACTTTTTCTGCTGCCTGAAGACAGTCTTCCTTGTTTGTCACCAGTTACAAGGACTGAAGAGAAGATTAGCATAGATTCTCCCATCTGCTTTTTCATCTTTGAACTGCAGAAGTGATTCGTGGCCATGTTGTCCGAGAGCTTTATAGCTCCTTGCTTAAGATTAAACTTCTTGATTGCCCACTGGATCATTAATTTTCCAGGCAAGGAAATTCTTTAAAAAGATGGTACTGTCTCACCCTCAAGGTCAGGTAGTGTGGACTTCACAGGGTAAATGTAGGTGATACTGAAGACTGAAGACCAGCCTCCGCAGAGCTAACAAGGACAGCGGCAGCAGAGCCAAGAGAGCAGAGGCTGTCCACAGATCCCCTAATATTTCCATGTTCAATGTTTATGTTAGGGATGAAGAAAAGTGCTTTAGCTCTCTTCCAGCATGTGTCTGCTAACTGGTCTGGGAGGAGGATCAGAGGCACAAAGCCAGCAACACCCTGGCCTGCTGAGTTCAATGCAACATTTCAGTAAAGAGCTACAGGTCCAGGAGAGAAGAGACTCCTGCTCTTGGCACAACACCAAATCCTGTGGCCTTCATTCTTGTAAACATTTCCATTAACAGCAGTGGTCTCTGACCTCTGATAATAAATCAGTCTCAGTATTTGTCCTGCAAAATCATTATTGCTTGCATATGTATGTCCCTAAAAGAATACTGCTAGGTGAATCGATATATACCCACCCATGGGAACTCTTTTGAATTTTGACAGCAAACAATGCATTTTTTGTATAATTTCCTGTTAGCACTAGTGATCAGAAAATTAACTTTCAATCACAAGAAAGGACTTCCCTCTACTGACAAAAGTAACCACTTGCTTTATATAACTCTTTGTGTTGCTAAATGAGTTTTCCATTTTTTCAAGTGAGATTTCTGTTCTGGGTCATTAAATATATTCCACAGTTAAGTGCTACCTTATAACTCTCCAGGAAATTAATTCATATACACAAGTGGCACTGATTGCACTGTCCATAGTCTTTCTCCTTTTGACTGTATGCCACAAATGTTGATGATGTGACAGCAGTTTCGCAGTTAGCTCAGTTACCAGCTATTTATAACCGTGCGGCAAAAATTCGCTGAAGATTCAGAACTGAAGGGAAGAGCTTCAGGGCAGAGTTAACTGTGAGAAGTGCCAATGAAATAATAAAGCATCTTAAACTGTTTTGGCGGAATACACAGTGTATGCATATGTGTGTAATATGCAGTTACAGCCATTTTCTTGCATAGTTTTGAATATGAAATGGGATGTATGTAGTTTTGAAAGTATGCTTGTTTATAAGGTAAAACCACAGTTTAAAGATTTTGCATATTTTAGTTGATCATTTCAATATTCTGCCTACCATTCAAAGTCCCTTGACTTTGAGTGACCTAAGTGAATGAAGCTGGACTCACAGAGATTTAGACATCTTCTGAAAAAACTTTTCTAAATATCTGTTTATAGGGAAAGGAAAGATTCAGCTCCCTCAAGAGAACTTTTTTAGATCAACAGAAATTATGTGGTCCAGAGGAAGGTCCCCACGGTGGTGGGGCTGGAGTGCTTTCCCTTTGAGGAAAGGTGGGGAGAGCTGGGCTTCATCATCCTAGGGAAGGGGTGGCTTCAGGAGCACCTACACGGGGTCACTGAGGAAGTGGAGTAGGGCTCCTCACAGCGGTGCAGGGCTGGAGGGTGAGAGACAACAGGTACAAGTTACAACAGGTTCAGTCTGAGTATAAGGAGAGACTGTTTCCCCATGAGGACAGTATGGCAGTGGAGCGGGTGACCCCAGGAGGCTGTGCCATCTCTGTCCTTGGAGGGCTTCATGCCCCAACTGATTCAAGCCCTGAGCAGTCTGGTCTGACCCCAGAGCTGGGCCTGCTTTGGGAAGGGGTTTGGACTAGAGACCTCACGCAGTCCCTTCCAACCTGAATGGTTCTGTGTTCCTTTGTGATCTTTCAAGATAATCAATGAATTTTTCTGTGAATAATGACTTGGTAACTGCTGAATACCAAAGCTTCTTGTTTCCATTGGGCTTTTTTTTTAAAGAATGGATGTAATCAACAGAAAATGTACTGCCTTCTTTGTGAACGTTTCACCAAACTATACTGGAAAGCTTGAAGTGAAGTAAAGAACATGAAGTGAAAACTGAAAAAGACAATTGAGGTGTCAAAAATACATTATAATCTTACGTAACATGTCCTATTCAGAATAATAACCTTATATTTTATCTTCCAGTAATAATAGACAAGACCTTTAAATGAAGTAAATAGTTCTAGTGCTATTGAAATTCGTAGAGCTATGACAATTTATGCAGGCAGAAGATTAGCTGAGATTTATCTAGGGATCTTAGCTGTGAGTATTTCAGCACCAATTGTAAAGTAGCACGCAAAAAGGCACAAAAACATTTATGATGTTTTTTTTTAATGACTCAAATATATCCAGACATCTTCTGATAAAAATGGTACCAAATACTGCCCTGATAACTTTTTCTAGCTTTTTCCCAAATCTTTCTTTCTTAACTTACATTTCTGATAGTACATCTACACGTTTATTCAGAGAGCAACATTTTTTTAATTATTTGTCTCTCATTTCTCCGAAGTCTGTTTTAGGACCAGAACCACTTTGACTGAAGGGTGCTATACAGAATCAAAGGTTTACTGAAGTCAATGTGAATACACTGGAGTTCTCAATGTCTCTAAAATTAAATCTTGACCCATTTAAAGTAAGTGGCCAAACAGAAGCTGAACACATCAGGTCAGCATGGGCCCCACATACTGTGTGGATATGTATCGCTTGGTCTGAGAAATGAAATGCAGTGATTGTCTGTAGTGGCCCTGTGATACATTTATTTCTTTTCTCAGTCCTCTATCATGAAAGTCATGTTTCTATTCTGAGGAACAGGCCAATTTTTAAAAAAAGTGGTAGTTCCTAACACACCCTTGACTAATTTGATTACCAGTATTTCATCTAGAGCTGATGAGTGTGGATGTAGCAGCCACACAGTGTTCTGTTATAATGGAAGGATAGGTAACAAATAAAACAACTTTATTTGTAGATTTAATAATGAGCAATTTCAAAAGGTCCAGAAGTTTTTCACTTTAATACTAGATCATAAAGACACAAATATTTTTTTTTGGGCGTGGGTCTGTGCCTGTAGTTTGTGTATGTAGATAAACTTACATCATCTTTTAAGTGTGTGAATTACCTAGCTATACTGAAATATTTAACAATTTTAAATATTTTAGTAGCATTTGAATTGCACTGTATACGACTCTGTGCCTCAGCTACAGGCCACTGAAGTGAGAATCAGAACTTCATGGTGACATTTTTTTTTTTAATTTTGCATTATTTTCCCCTGCTTACCTATTTAATATTAATAATGCCTTACAAGTTTTGCAGTCAGGGAAAAATACCGAAATAAATGCTGTAAGTAATGTAATGGGCACAGGATCCCTGTTACTGCTAGTTGGCTTGGCTTCATAGCCCAAGCAGAGTTGTGCTTGTTATCATTTGACTGATCCATCTAGTTAATGCTGGAGTGGTTATCAGAAAAAGCAAAGAAAGAGGAAAGTAATTTAATTCTTCCAGGATTTAAGCTACACTAGCTGCCACTAAGAAAAATACTAAATCACTGTCTGTACTGTTTGTACTGTCTGTACTGTCTGTACTGTCTTGTACTGTGCCGTGACAGACAGCTCTTAACATTTTTTCTGTTCCCTTTATTCTTTTAGGGCTAGTGCATAGATACTGAGGAGGAGGAACTTTCCCTAAACACAAGCACAGGTCCACAGATCCTGATCCCTAATCCTCAGGGGCACACCCATGAAATTAACAGTGACATTGTCTCTGATTTTAATGGAAGTTGGATCAAGCTTAGGATAAATTTGAGATTTATTCATCATTCCATTTTATGCTAAAACCCACGGGGAATAATACGTTCCTATACAAGACAACTGTCTTGCTAAAAGTTTTCTTTCCCTTTTGTTGTTCTAACTGTGATGTTTGAATCACCCTTAGACAAAGCAGTTTGTGACTTCTCACAGTGACATTGTGGTTAAAATTACGTTTTCCGAATATTTTGGATGTGACACTGCTATCAAGTTATTGTGGTAAACCACTTCCCTTAAGAAATCTGTCCTGACTTGCCTATGACTTACATCCTTGCTCAGGGACGGTGTTTTAAGTGAATTTGGCCTCTGACCAAGGTTGTGGTCTTCAAATTTTTCTGCAGAACTAGGCTTATTGCTACCTAGGCATTTTAATATGCCCCTGCCTGTGAAATCTAATGAAGTAGTCATAACCACTAATGCTTGCGTCTTTCCAACCTCCCAAGAAGGAAGAAAGCTCCCGTAAGGTTTTGCATAGCTAGCATTACAAAGTAACAATTGCTTAATTTATCCTTTCAGAATGAGTGTAACCTTCATGGGCAATGCAAATAACTACACTGTTCACTTTGGAGAGACCAACAAGAAATATTTCTGCCACTGTTGCTTGTCATTCAGCTAACATGACCAGCAGGAAAACATAATTAGCCAATCGTCGAAGTGTAATACAAATGCCTCTGTATGTGCTTTTCTTACTCACAGAATCACAGAATCACAGAATCACAGAATCACAGAATAGTAGGGGTTGGAAGGGACCTCTGTGGGTCATCTAGTCCAACCCTCCTGCCGAAGCAGGGTCACCTACAGCAAGCTGCACAGGACCTTGTCCAGGCAGGTCTTGAATATCTCCAGAGAAGGAGACTCCACAACCTCCCTGGGCAGCCTGTTCCAGTGCTCCATCACCCTCAGAGGCAAGTTGTTCTTCCTCATGTTCAGACGGAACTTCCTGTGCCTCAGTTTGTGCCCATTGCCCCTTGTCCTGTCACTGGGCACCACTGAAAAGAGCTTGGCCCCATCCTCCTGACACCCACCCTTCAGATATTTGTAAGCATTTATAAGGTCCCCTCGCAGCCTTCTCTTCTTCAGGCTGAACAAGCCCAGTTCCCTCAACCTCTCCTCGTAGGGGAGATGCTCCAGTCCCCTCATCATCCTTGTAGCCCTCCGCTGGACTCTCTCCAGCAGCTCTTCATCTTTCTTGAACTGGGGAGCCCAGAACTGGACACAGTACTCTAGATGAGGCCTCACTAGGGCAGTGTAGAGGGGAAGGAGAACCTCCCTCGTCCTGCTGGCCACACTCTTCTTGAAGCACCCCAGGTAACTGATAAATAAAAATTAGTTCTGTCTTGCAAAAGCTTCAGGCTCTCTGTTCACAGCACTGCTTCTAGCACTGCCAGTGGGAGATTTGGGATGTTGGGAAGACTGGGGAAGTTCAAAACTATTCTAAAATATCCCACACTGAGAACAATGGGAATAAAGATTGGCCTTAAAGAAAAAGTTGGTTCATACTATCAGAAACACAGAATAGAATGGTATTGTAAAGGGCAGTTTTTCATAGCAGCTAAGGACCTGGGGGATTTACATTTTTGTAATCAGTTCTGATTTTGTGAATTTTTATTTGATCTTTCTCAGAAAACATCTGCAGAAGAACAGGCATATTTGACAACCAGATTTCTTGATCAATGAGCTTGCACCTGATGTTTTTGGTCACATAAGGTGGCATTTATCTCACCTAAACCTTGCTCTAAATTTGAATCAGTCATCAAATAAACCTTCAATAGAGGGAAGGTCTCAGGAGACAATTTATCTGACCTCAGTGTTTTCTTGAAGAGGGGTTTTTTTATATATTTCAGAGGAGCATTGTTTAGATGACTTTTGCTACTATCAGTTGTGAAGAAGTCCTCAAGGGACTAGCTCAGACTCAAATGATTAGATGAATATCATCAGCACTGTCCTTTGAGGGGAAAACACCACATCCATAGAAATTTCCGTCTGGATGTTTGTCAGATACCATTTATTTTTGTCTGAAACTCTGAGGTGTTGAGTTCTTCCTTTTTATGATGGGCTTGTTAATGTCTCAAAGCACTGTAGGATGTCCCAAAGTAATGGAGAATGATGCATGATGGTACAAATGCTAGTTACATATAGCTGCCATTTGAAGTCTGATCTCAAATGCAGAGTAGGTTTTACATAACTTGCTGATGAGTACTTTGTGTCATTCCCAGTGTATGTGAAAAAAAAATCTTGTTGTCTTCTTTTTGGTGACTGCCAGCTACATTTAAATAGCTTCAAAAATGCTCACGTATTTTGATATTAAAGATTTCAACTATCTATAATAAGTGCGTGAAAATGTGCAGAGCATTTCCTGCAAAATGCTGAGAATCACCTGCTGTAAATATGAATTTGTATTTTTCTACGTGGATGGAACTGAAAATGTATTCCTTTCCACTTTTTTTAAAGATTAAAAAGACCAAGAATTTTCTTTTAATAAGAAGTGAAATTTGCACACTACTTCCAAGCAAAATATGGTTTGTTTGTCCTTTTAAGAAACCACTGAATAAGCACATCTTGCCTTTTACTCTACTGATTGAATTATATTTTTCATGGTCTTTTTAGCTTGTGCCCAGATTGCATCAGCTTCAGAACATAGCTCTAATGAAATGCAGTATTGTGAAAGTGTTCTGCATAGCTGTCTGTAGTACTTGTCCTAAATAAATACAAATCAAAATCATAAGAGTAGACTGTGCATCAAAAGCCTTCTTTCTCAGTTCTTGGCATCCGTGCGACTTGGCCGGTATGCTGTTTTGCCAGTCGAATCAAGTAAGGTTGATATAATGATCCTACTCAGTCTGACCAACATCTTTTGTGTATCCTTGGAGGTTTTTCTCATCGCTTATGACTTACAGTGGAACAGGGAAGAATTTTACTGTTTGCAGCCCTCAGACACTGTGCAGCACAGTGCTTGGATGAATAGTTTCCTTTAATAAAAAAGATCAGTGCAATTTTTTCTTCATATTCATATCATCCACATGAAAGCAAGAGCTCACACTGTAACCTAATGCTGTTTCTGAGAATAAGAACTCCTCTCACCGATCAAAGGTTTTATCCTGTTTATTCTTCCCTACAAAGACAACTTGCTGATGGGAAAGTTAAGGCTATATTGTGTCCTCTCATCATCTAAAACCTTAACTTACATTATGGGAATTAAACAACTAAATAGATAGCAGAAAGTAGCCTGTAGGTTAATGCTCTTCAACAGTTTTTGATAGAAAAACTTTAATGGTGAAGTGATAATAATTTTTTCTAAGTAGTGCCATGAAATGCAGACAGATATAATTAATCACATGAAATCACAAAGACTTTAAATTATTCCCACTCCCCTCCTTTTGTTTTTTTTTTTTTTTCAAAATAAATTGTCCCTGTTTTTGAAAAGATGTGGGCAAGGTTTGTTTCCTTGCTGACTGTGGCAGTGCATTACACGTCTCAGCTATGCACATAACTGACAGACCCAACAAATATGGAGGACTGGCACCGGGTCAAAAAATGTTCAGAGCAGGATCAGGACATGCCAAAATTAAGATGGGCTATTCAAGAAATCAGTTCAGAATGGCAAAAGGGAATTAAATGGAAGACTATGGTTTTTAAACGATCAAAACCAAATGGAGTATGATACTGTTATGAAGAGCACCTGATGAAAGATGCTGTCAAATAAAACAGACAACTTCTACAAAAAAATAGCGTCTTAAAAATATATCGATCAATATACCTGTAGAGGAAGAAAGCATCTTGTGAAAGCGAAGACAGCTCCAAGTGGGTTGGTTATTATAGTTTCTATGGGCTTGACTCAGGAGCATAGTTAAACTAGAAGAGTAGATAAATCTAGTGTAATTGAATAACAACATGCAACTTTGTTCATGACGCAGTTCTTGAGCAAGTGACCTGGTGTTAGAAGTATCCTTGCACTAGAAGGTTGGGAATTCAATCCCCAGCTGGGGTTAAGGCTCAGCCTTGGTCCCTGACATGAATTTAACTGAAATCTTCTCTGTCTTCAAGGAGCTAAAAAAGTCTTGCCAGTTAGAGTAAATAATGGAAGATCAAAGCTAGCTACCTTTCTGTGCTGAAGTTGCAGGAGAAGACTGATCATCATTTAGCATTATTTGACCTTTAGGCTGGGTTTTCATACACAGTCTGGTATCACTTCAGATAAAAGGACATTTTAAATTGCTCCACTTAACAGCAAATTTGAACTGTAAAATACAATGCATTTTACAGGTATTTTACACAGAATTTAAATATGTTCATACTTTTGCATGATAAACAAATCAGTAACTGGAAAAATTCCTCCCTCCTCTCCTCACTGGGCTACTATATTTTTTTATTGCATCAAATGTGTTATTTCAAGCTACTCTCTGGAATACATTTTGTTTCATTATCTTGCACAGTAAACATAACTCTTCAAACTTCTGTCTCAGTCTTTGAAGCTAGACAAAAACTTTGGATTTTTGATTCACTGATAAAACATGTTTTAATGAGTGAAGAGTCAGAAGAATACTCAACAATTTTGTAACTTCCAAGAGAGAGCAGAAGAAATTTCCCAGAGAGAATAAAAAAATTTGCCATGCAATATTCCCACCCAAGACATTGGAAACAAATCTGGACCAAGTCACACAATATTCTTTCTTCTTTTTTTTCCCCTATTTGTGCACACCAAGATTCAGGTGCAGTTCAGCAGTTCATCTGAGAATTCAGGTCTAGTTTAAATGGATTCTACAGTTTCCTTTTTGCTATTTCAAGAAAGATTCTGGCTCAGGCCTTCAAGGGCACCTCTGGAATGCGAGCTATCCTGTTTAGAGTGGAAGACAGCACCTTGTCAACATACTAAAAGTTAAAATAGTGCAGGCCCTTTGGTCTTGCACAGCATGAAGGACTTCACAGTGCAGTGGTTAATGCAATCCATTTAGGACAGACCTGAGCTCTAATCCTGACTCCCATGACAGTTCAAATATTTTGAAATTCAAAAGTGTAACTGCTTTAGAAGTAGGAGAGCTGAGTGCATTAGTCTGCGCACACTTCTGTCTTCTTTTCCATCTACCCAATGAGTCTTTCATGTGTTTCTGTGCAACATTACAGGCCTGAGAACTTTCTTGAGTTGCCTTTCTTCCAGCACCAGGAGAAGTAGGAGCTTGAGTCAACATAAGCAGGGGATTGACTGCATCTCTGCAGTTTGCCATGAGTGATAGAAAGGACCTTATCTGCAACATCAACTCTTACTCTAGGTGTATTTTTGAAGTGTGAACCCTGATGAGTTTAAATCAAACAGTGCTGAAGTGTTTGCCAGGATGTGTATATCCGAGCAACGAAGGTGCCTCTCAGCTGCTCTGCAGGAGGGAGCAGAGCAGGAGGGAGCCTAGTCCTTTCCCAGCAACCAGCGTGCACCACACTGAGCAGCAAGTGCTCAGCCTGGCCTCTTTCACTCCGAGTCCTCTGAGCAGCACAAGCTGTTCATTTGCTCAGTGTGGACACACTTGGAGATTTTAGTAATTACTTGTCAATTATTTTACTATCTTGTCAATTGCAATGATTTTTTTTCCCAGTGCCTCTCATTTTAAAAACTTTTCACCAAGGGTCTTTCCAGGCTAGCTGAAGCTCATATCTTCCCTTCACCACGTAGCTTATGACTCCACTGAGAGCACTTCTTGGCTGCCACATTTTGAATAGTTTCACGTGCGACAGCACATTCATGTGCGACAGCACATTCATGTGCGATATTACTCGAAATCTCAGCAATACTTAACGAACACTGTTAAATAAACTGGGCTCCGTACACCCTGCTAGGTTTTTGGAGATAGGGGAAGCAAATAAGTGAAATAATATGGAAAAGAAAATCTCCCAAGCACATATAATGGAAGCCAGTTCCAATAAATTCAATACCAAAACACTTGGTTTCACTCTGTATCTGCCCAGCCAAAAACTTTGTTTATGAGCATGCCTGTAGCACTTCAGGGTTTGTGAGCTGCAGTTAGGTCTGAACTCTGTGGTATGAAGAAAACAACATAAAAATCCTAAAGAAAACCAATATTTTTTTCTTTTTAATTATCTCCACATTTTAAGGCTGTCAGGTAATTCAAAAATACATCTTACTATTTCAGCACAAAAAAAGCAAGAAAATACACAACACAAACAAGGTGGAAGTTTCTGTACTGCAAAGTATATATGTGTCATATAACATCTTTGATCAATCTAATTAGTGGAATATTTTTAAAAGCCTATATTTAATATAATATGTTAAAAAATGGAACACATTTTATTATCTGTTACTGTTTTTCTTTTCTATTTCTAAAATGGATAGTTGAATAAACTTAAAAGGAAAACTCATATCATTCCTCTGTCTTGTTCTGGCTTACTAGGATAAAATACAGTGACAAGTATGTTTTAGAAACTTATCCCAATTTCCCCTTGTTTTCTCAAAAAGGCACTCCTATAATTTAGTGACAATAAAATTAGATCCAATTTGGCAAAATCATATACACATGCTTCATGTTCTGAACTTGAGTAGTTTCAATGAAGTTAATGGATTTTAGTTGTTATTGGAGGTAAGCGAGAATTCGTTCTATGAGTGGGCTTCCTCTATTTAGAGGAAATAAAATTTAAACTAAACAGTCTAGAATTAATGATCTTGCTATAAATCAGCTATTTTATTGTAATGCTATGGTTGAACAATTAAATTTAAACTAAGATACAGTATCTACAGGAAATCAAATCTGAAGAATCAGATCTTCTGCTAGTGTAAACTCATACAGAGTAAAGGAAGTCGAAGATGCATTGGTTGAGCCATATGACTCTTCAGTGAAATGTTTCCATGGCAAAATAAAATAACCTTTCCAGTTTCTTGAATATCTTGCAATTAGTACAAAGTTTCGTGACTGTGACATCCCATTATTTATGCCTAGTTTTTACATCCAGGTGATAATCAGTCAAATTACTTTATCTGGAGCCCATGTACACCTGGAGTATTTCTCTTGCATGTCATTTACTAGTCTTTCCCCAAAGAGATTATTCTACCATGCAAAATTTTAAGTGACTCCAGACAGTTACAGACATTTTTGAAAGACAGTGAAATATATTGTCTTTCTTCACATTAGAAATTTATTAATTTCTCAACAGAATAAATCTGATCTTCAAGCTCCAGAGATTTTAAATTTACGTACAATGACAAATATGGCCTTGAAAGCTTCCAAATGGCCTATAAAGCTATACTTTCATGAACAATTTTTCCTCAGACCTGTTAATGAATGACTAAGTCCCAGCAAATACACAGGCTTCAGGATTGCCTATTATGAGATGCTTAGTGGATCCATGTGCCACCTCAAATTTCTGTGAAAATCCTTCTTTTCCCCCTTCAAAAATATGAAACTGCACATCAGTAGGTTTAATCATGTACAAATCATTCTTGGTAACAATACAGATGAATAATAATTCTGCATTTCTGAAGACAAAACCTTTCAGTATTTTACTAAAAAAAGGTGTTTGCCTCATTCTGTTCATCTGTAGTGATTTTAGGATAAAATACACACACTATTTTTAAAATATTGATGGATTCTAACATTATAAACTCAGGTAAAAACTCATAGCATGGAATTCTACTATACACAGAGGGTTATCACAAATATTTGTCTTTGAAGTATATCATGTGGTTATCACCTCTAGAAACAAGGTATATATGGTATGGATATGTATGTGTGTGAGCACACACAGTTATGTGCAGACTCCAAACCTCAGCCAGATATTGTTATTGTTGATTACAAAGAATGTTTGTGAATCAAACACTTAGAATAACCACTCTTTTTGAGGCTGACCACAGCATAAAATGGGAAGATCGATTTTCAGAGTGTTAACTGTTGCCTTTGTTGGCGTGGCGACCTGGTTCAGGAACGGCACGACGACCAACCCCAGGCCGCTCGGGCCATCAGCTCGCAGACACCAATGTGGTGGACGGCAAATGGCGTTTATTGACGGGTAGCACAGTATTATATAGCTTAGGTTTACAGCGTCACTTCCGTCTGCTTACACCTATGGGCTAAACGCTACTGGTTATCAGGAGAGGAGGGGGGGGCCTACCTTTCCGTACAGCACGACATCTTCCGACCGCCAGGCCCTAACTATCCACATTTCCCCCCTCCTTATGCTTAACTAAATAGGTTAATATAAAATATAAAAGTGTTAATACTTAACCTTAAGACTTAAACTTAATATCTGGCCAGACTTAACCTTACTTAACCTTAACTACAATTTAAAAAATGTAAATATTAAAATCTTACGATTACAAAGATAAGGTACCTTAGACAAATGCATTTGTAAATTAGCTAAAATATAATCTTAAAAATTCTATTGTTATTCTTATTCTATATTGTACAGTAGTGTTAAAAAGTATATGCTATAAACTTGAATAGAAAACATAAGGCACAGTAAACAGGTAGAAGTTAACTTTTAGGGACGATTGAGGGTAACACTTGGTAGGTACATTTTTAAAGCAGTTGTTGGTGTTCTACGAACATGATGTTAACTTTCTCTAGCCGACTCTTGACGAATGACACGATCTTGTTCAGTATACAGGGTCCAAAAATTAGTGTCATTACGATCATCGCGATCGGCCCTATCAAGGTGGATATCAGGGTGGTTAACCATGGCGAATGGTTAAACCACGACTCAAACCATCCTTCTTGGGCTTCTTTGTCTCTTTTTCTTTTTTCTAGACCTTCTCTAAGTTTGGCCATGGTATCTCTGACTACTCCGGTGTGATCAGCATAAAAACAGCACTCTTCCCCTAATGCAGCGCAGAGGCCTCCCTGTCGCAAGAAAAGAATATCCATTCCCCTCCTATTTTGTAACACAACTTCTGATAGTGAGGAACTTCCAGGCTTGGACAGAACGTTTGCTGACTTGTCATCTTCTTTGGTCACCGGGGTATACGGGTTACGGGGGTGTCCGATGATCCGGTCCTGTGAACAAAAACTCACAGTTTTCATTAGTTTTATTCTGGCTAGTATGGTGCGAACAGCCACCTGGATCGGGGTTAGATGCTCTTCCTTCGCGACATGCTTAATCATGTCTGCGATACTCGACCCCACTGATAGTGATCGCAGGATTTCTTTGGTTGTCGAATTACACTGCTGATGTAAACATTCTGCTACGAGCGGGCCTTTTGCCTCTGCAGGCAAGGCCGAAGAATCGACCGCTGCTTGGAGACGATCCACAAATGTTGTGAAACTCTCACTCTCACTTTGCTTAATTGTGGACCATGGCGATGGTTTGGCAATGACTCTAGAGGCTATGCGAATAGCTTCTCTGGCCGCACGAGTAGTTGTAATGACTTCATGGGCCTGCAGGCCCTGGGCTTGTGCCTGGGGAGTAATCATTGTGGGATCTGTGCCCATTAACCGCTGCAGGCTGGAGCCATGCAGTGGATGGTCTGCCCCAGTTACTTGGGCTAGTTGCTTTGTACAGTTGTCCTCCCATTCTTGTTTAAAAACGATCATCCTTGCCCCGTCAAAGATCAATCTACAAGTTTGTTTTATATCGAACGGGAGCATATCGTCTCCCCCGAAGACACCATCTATGAGGGCGGAGACAATGGCAGAATTAAGGCCTTTATCTGCGATTGCCTTAACAATCGCTTGTATATCCTTAGGGTTTATCGGTGTGTGGACCCTCTGTCCCCCGTCCGTCACCCGGACCGGGAACGCTAGTGCGGCCGATGGGGTCCAGTCGGCGCACGTAATCTTTATTTTCCTCCAGTCCGTGAGAGGGATTTCTCCCCCTCGCGGTTTCTCTTTAATTTGGATGGGGATATTTTGGCTCTTGACTTTATTTATCTTTGTTTTCTTCTCTTCTAAACTTAAATTAGTTACGAGCCACTCATCCCCGCTTGTGTCTGACTCGGAGTCGGAACTCGACTGACTGGTTACTTCCGGTCTCCAGTACCTTTTTGCCAAGCTCCGGCCCCCTCCCCTATGGGCGGGCCGCTCCTCCCCCCGCCCGGGCCCACCCCGCCCTCCGCTCGGCGGGGTGCCCACCTCACAGGCGCATCTTTTGAAATGCACGCGCCGGTTGGCTCTCTGCCCCCCGCTGACCCCCCTTTCCCCTTCTAGGTCGCTCCTACCGCTCCTCTCCCCCCTGTTCTCCTCCGCCTCCCCTTTGTGTGCGCTTGATAACTTTAGCGCTTCCTCCCTGTTATCACCAAAGGAATTTTCATCCCGCCTTTCCCCTTTGTGCTCGGTGCCATCTTGGGGCGCATAGGGCGGTGGTGTGGCCCAGACTTTATCAGACTCTGTTTCTTTCGCGGCGCCCCTAGCCTCCTCGGCTAACCCGCCCCAGAAGGATTTAGCTTGTTTCTCTCCCTCCGTAAGCGGATCGGGGTCCGGGAGTTGAGGGGACGTGTCGCCCTCTTGCTGATTTTTAGGCTCAGCAGAACCGTTATCGTCTGGGGGGTGTGAAGTCTGTGTAGCTGCCCCGATTCCCAATTTTGGGGTAGCTAACAAACAGTTCTTTGCCGCCTTCCAGGTCTCCTGCTCTTGTATAGCTTTCTGCAGGGCCTGCACGACTTTCCCCCACGACTTAAGATTTTTCCCACAACCCGAGGACATCGTTTCCTCGGCTAACGCTTTAGTGCACTTATCCCACACCTCAGGGTGGAGAATATCCACCGGCTGGTCAATGACCCCAATTTGCAAAAGCCTCGCAACTGTGAGCGTAAAATCTTTGGGCTTACAATCAATTCCCCACTGCTTACGTAATTGCGATACGACCTTCACAAGGGCTTCCATCCTCCTTGTTGGTCCGGGAGCATCCTCCCCGCCGGGCTGGTCCTGCCGCTCCGACCGCCGTTCACCCGACTCCAGGCGAGTCTTTCCCGGGTTTCGGCACCACTTGTTGCCTTTGTTGGCGTGGCGACCTGGTTCAGGAACGGCACGGCGACCAACCCCAGGCCGCTCGGGCCATCAGCTCGCAGACACCAATGTGGTGGACGGCAAATGGCGTTTATTGACGGGTAGCACAGTGTTATATAGCTTAGGTTTACAGCGTCACTTCCGTCTGCTTACACCTATGGGCTAAATGCTACTGGTTATCAGGAGAGGAGGGGGGGGCCTACCTTTCCGTACAGCACGACATCTTCCGACCGCCAGGCCCTAACTATCCACAGTTAACACTTCTTTAGAGAAAAGCTACAGCATATGAGAAAAGTAAAATGGTTTATAAAGAACGTGTGTATTTAGTCAGCCTGGACGTTGCCAAAGATTAGTGATCTTTGACAGCTGTTGTTTGCTCAGTTATTGATGAGATATTGAAGTAAGTTCTGCCAGAGGAATGACAGCCAACAGGCAATACAGACCCTGTGTAGTGCTCAGAGTACTCCACTGGTGTGGGTCCATGAGGACAGAGGAGAGGAGAGGAGAGGAGAGGAGAGGAGAGGAGAGGAGAGGAGAGGAGAGGAGAGGAGAGGAGAGGAGAGGAGAGGAGAGGAGAGGAGAGGAGAGGAGAGGAGAGGAGAGGAGAGGAGAGAGGAATGGAAGGAAAAGGAAAAGGAAAAGGAAAGGATATGGCTCATCCAAATGACATAAGGTTAAATTTTCTGTATCCCTTGTATTTATGGAAAAGAGGGACATGTCCCTCTGTCTTTCTCCCCAAAATGGCAATCCTATCCAAGGAAGTATACGGTAACTAGTAGTACTTACTAATCTTAAAGGTAGCAATGGTTGTCCATAAGAACAGATCCCCAAAATCCCACCTAATGTCTTGACTGGTTTGGTGATGAGTAGATAGGGTACATTATAGAAAGCTACCTTGGGGGTGATACAGTTGGAAGCTTCATGTTCAAGCAGACATGTAACATGAGAGTGTTTCCATAGGCATATAATATTTTTGGTGGTCATTTGAAGGCTTTAGTTACTTTTCGGTACTCTCAAAAAGTACAAATGACATCATACGTGGTCTGGTAATTTAGAATAGTGCTGCATGGTTAGAGAGGTTCTATAATTTAAATACTGGAGCAAGCTGCATGAAGACATGAGCTGAAGACTTCCAATGGTCGAATTATTTTCCTGTGCCCCATCAAGCCACTAATAAAAAAACTATGTCATTATTAATAATAATAACAATAACATTATCCTGTATTTTATTTTATTTATTGATTATACAAGCAAAGTTTTTTGGGTATGGCTTGTTTCTTATTGATATTGATACAAGTGAAATCAAATTAACAGAGTACATAATAGTTAGTCCCTCATGTATACAGCTAAGCTTGCTCTTTATAGTCCTATTTATACCTTTGGTAAGTGGAGAACTCTTTCTTTATTTTCTTTATTGGATACCACTGTACACTAATTCTTTCTCCAACATTCTTCCTTTCACTTCCTAACCTAAAGATTTTTTTTTGACCATATGGAAAACAAGTTTACGTAAACCTACTGCTTGATTTGTTTCAGAGAAATCACTAGGTGCAGGCCACACAGGATTTTGTAACACACATCACAATGTTGAAACTGTCTATATGTGTACAGCTTGTCTTTTTCACCTTGGCTGGAGCTTCTTCTCCCACCTTAAAAAGACACTGAAAACTTTCTCCCAGAAAGATAAGAGGCCCATCCTCATTAGCCTTTCACAATGTACTTTGTACATCAGTTAGGAAGCACTTCGTGTTTATGCTTTATAGCTGCCCTTGAAGGCCTTTCCTGACCTATGTTCCATCGAACCTAACATTTACTTGGATATCATAGAAAGGTTATTTAAAATCTGTGGAGTTCATGCCCTTTAAATTTACATTCTGCAGGGATTAATTTAAAACTTATATTCAGCACTGTGATTCATTTGATGTTGCTTCCTGGTATTAATTTCTCTCCTCAATTTATCTGTTAGAGAACAGCTAAAGCACTCTTGAAATAGCGGGAAAAAAAAGGCATTTTGACCTATGTGACAGACTTCACATCTTGTATCTATGCTACCTGTGATCTGGGCACGAAGCAGATTCGAGGATTTTCCAAAGCAGTGCATTAAGCCTGCTCCAGCAGTGAGGTCTGCCCAATGCCCAGGAAGACAGGCAGGCAGGCAGGCGGGCAACTGGTCCTGGAGCCATCTCAGCTGGTTTCAGGGTTAGGCTGAGCAGAAGGAGACAGAATATGAATGTTTAACCTATGAGCACAGATCATATTATCACATTTTTAAATTTAATGCCACAATGGTTATCATCAAAATACCATGCCATTTGGGGTTGTTAACTTTTTAATAACTTATTGCTTGCAATAAATTCTGAGAAAGTTTGATCTCACACTCCTACCCTAACATGAATTGATTTTTCTTCGCCTTTAAATAAATTACCACTTGAAAAGGCCTGTGTCAGGAGAGTGGAACGCTTGTCAGTTTAGCAGAAACCGAAGGAAATAAAAAACATGTCTATATGCATGTTGTAGGAGTTTGGCACTGAACACAATAGTATCACTCCTGAGTGGTTAGTCACTAAGGTATCCAGCTGTAAAAAAAAAAGTTCAGATTTGGCTTTAAATCAGGACCTACTTTTTTTCAGCACAACTGGAAATGTACAAAGCATAAAATGTTTTTCATGTTGCCAGAAAGGGTTTAATTTACATAAAACTAAGCACTATGTGTATGGGACCCCCCCCCCGACTCAAGTTTTGAGAGAAGATGCTGTTGTGCAGACTAACAGTCTCAATGTTTGCACAAGGTAAAAAACAGAAATCCTTGGCTTCAATAACCAATGGGAATACTCCTAGTTTTATTTTGTGTTATTCATTTAGTATGAAATGAGAATATGCCCAAATAAAACATACTGCAAACAATATTCTCCCCATGAATGAGGTTGTTATTGTGAAGTAGGAAAAATTTTCCCTGAAGCAGGGAAAAAACCCACATTTTTTCATACTTTTTTCATGTCATTCTCCTTTCTGTTATGTATCCTCCTAAGAATGCCTAATAGTTTGCTATCAGCTTTATTTCTGTTTGTTTTCAAAGCTAATAATAACCTTCCTGTAAAAAGTTTACTGCTTTGTTTTTCTAGACTAGTTTATTGGAGAAGTAGAAGAGAAATCCCCATGCATGTTTCCAACAGACAGTGGAAGTTTTATTATTCTTGACATTACTGCTGTTTTTAAATGGACATGTATATGTCTAAAATTAGAAATAAATCAGCACTTGGTCAAGTCTTTTGAAGACTGTTCTGACTAAAACAGAAAACTGCTAAATAGAAATGGCAATGAACAGCTCACTTGCTCAGACATAAACCTTTACACTATTATCTTTCTCTCTCTTAATTTGTCTCTTTAGTCGAAAGTCTTCTCTCAAGGCTTCCAGTCATACACTCCTAGCTGGCTAGCTTGTTCCTATTTTGTGAGTTGCTAATTCCACTTCTAGGTAACTGCCACTTCTTCTGCAGATCAGTTTGTTGCTAGCTCTGTCTGCTCTAATGCTCACCACTGCTACTCTTGTGTGAAATTAATCATGGGACATGCAGTCCCCTGGCCCTCTTTGTTACACTTTCTAAATTTGCTTTTGAATTTAGTAGTGGTCATTCAAAAAACTTTATCTTGTTCTTAATTTCTGCTTGTAATGGTAGTATTTGTATGTAAAGCATATAAACTCTTTCTCCTTTTTCATGAAGTCTTGCTTTGCTTTGACCTTGCTTGTGAGAAAGATCAGACTACACATGTACAGGTCATTTAGTGTATGCGTATGGGAGTTTATTCTGCAAATATTCTTTGCCTGATGACCAGCCAGCTGTCTGACCTTTAAAGAGGAACAAATTCTTTAGAATATTATACTTTCAGAAGGAAACTATAAAAGTAAGGAAAGCTGATAAATTAAAAGCACGCGAAAGCAGAGATTTGACTTGAAATTGGCTGTATTTTTCAGTTACAGACAACTTTCTTGGTGTTTCTACACTAGTCTGTTTCATTGTGCTTTGTCTCTTTCTAACTTCTAGCTTAGGAAAAGAAAAAAGAAACGGCAACTAAGCTCATATGGTGTCACAATGTAAAAAAGATGTTTTAAATGTGATTATAAGTTTCCATGGCCCAGTGCAAATTTACTCAGTGTTCTGATGATGTATTCTAAAGTCTGCTCTTGATATCTGAGTGTGCTTGAGCGCCACTTAGATTTTCCACTTCGGAGCCATGATTTTCCCACAATCTGTAACTGTCGTGCTTGGCTGGAGCAAGAGAAGTACCCAGGTAAGGCAGAAATTCAGTGGGGCAGCAGCAACTTACAACACATAGGTTAGATGAGATTTCAGACAGGGTTGGGAGCTATCCTACAATTCTGAGGCTGTGACAGATAACGTAAAACAATGTCACAGTCCCCAGAACTTGCTGTCATGGCTTGAGGCTTAGTGCAGACTTGCTGTCAGAGCCCTTGTCTAGTTTTTCAGGCAGGTGTGGCAGCACAGTAAGCTCTGTGCTCTCATAGGTATATTATTTACAGCATCCATCAGTCCTATTTTAAAGTTAGGGTGGACATGTGGTAGGTAATGACAGCTTCCGAGCAGCCTCAGGTTGAAAATGGGAGAGCAAAAGAGAGATATCATGGGTAGGATGATGCCTTTATTTTTATTTGGGCCCTGTGCCTATAGGATTCAAGCCTGAAAATACATTCCCTGCAACTGGGTGTCCTTCTTACCCAAAGCTGGGAAACTGTAAGTGCCAGGGCCACAGATTGTGAGGCAGACCCAGAGGAAGTCCACTGCTCTGCAAGAAAATGCTAGAAAAAGATAGCAACGCAAAGACTTTCTCTGTGGCAGCTCTGCTTCCCAAGACTGGGACAACTGGTCTCCATCTCTACAGTCCATAGCATAATAAAATCTGAGCTGTCCTTTTCTAGGGTCAGAACTGCTCAGAAAGTCTGATTTAAGATGGGGATAGCTCATACCAGACATCTAGTGATACCTTTCCTTGCACTGACTTTCTCTGCAACTCTGACCAGTAACTTAGATATCAGAGCTATAACTGGAATGTAACCTGAAGATGTCAATTTAAAAAAAGACAACTGATTCAATACATTCATAGTTTTGAAAAAAGCCTGTCTTGTCCAAAACCACTACTTAGCATCTTTCTTTCCGCTATTCTCACCCTGCTAGTATATTCCAAAAGTTGCTACAGTGCAACCTGTCCTATCTTCTTACTGAAGAGCAAGGAGATGTATTGATAGAACTCACAGGATCTGTTTTGATGTACTTTAACTAATAAGAGGAACTAACCTAAGAATAGCAGTGGTAGAAGAATATGACTGTTGACATTAGATGTGAACTTACACTAATTTGAATTATGTTGGACTATCTTAAAAACATTAAAATGCAAATATGAGATTTCCCTTATGTGTTTACTTAATAATAATATGTTACATTTATTCTGGCATACTCAGAATCTGTGCGCTTCAGAACAGGTGGAAACCACCTCATTTTCCCAGCTGATGACATCACACTGAATTTACTTGTACATAAGATACCGTGAGAAAATATGAAATTGCTAGGAATCGTTTGATAAAAGTAGCTGAAAGAGGGCAGAAGGGACTAATCTGTGAAGATACCCAAATAATGATATCAATAATAATGAGGGAACACAACGAGACTGAATGGTAGAAGGAGAGACTAGGTAAACATAATGGAAGAAAATAAGGAATCAGAAAATATGTAGGTTATATATAAGGAATTTCTGTATGAAGTAAGTCATCCTGACTAATATGAATAACTCTATGTGTTTGCCTCCAAAGAGATTTACTGAAAATGTTGCTGAAAAATTAAAGGAAAAGAACAAAAATATCTGAGATATTTGATGGGGACATGGTAAAGTAACATGGGCTTAGCCAAACACAAAGGGGTTTTTTTTATTTCTGTCATTCATAGTCCAGATTGGCCATCATGGACTTGTGCTTGCCTCTTTCTTTCTCACCATGGGAATAATTTTTATTTTTTTCCTGCCATTCCTTTCTTGCAGGTTATTTTTCTCTCCAGCTATTACCTCTACTGATATGTCTCTTAGGTTTGTCTTTCTCTTACGTCTATGTTCCCTCTGTTGACAAAGGTATTACTGCAGTTTTTATGATAGCTTTATGATTGTTGCTCACTGGAAGTTTTGTGAGGCAACAAACTGTATAAGAATTTATGCTTTTTGAAGCACTTTTCACTAGAAAGCTGTACTGTCCTGAACAAGTGAGTGTGCTCATGATGTGGAGCTGTGTACTGCACATTTTAAGAAAGTCTTTTCTTCTCCCTAATGCCTTTTTTCAGTGTCATCTCTCTAGTCAGCAGAACTACATTTTCCTCCTTTTTATGCCTGTTTTCAGTGTTGTTTTCCTCCTTTTGCTCTCCCCACTTCTTTCTTCCAGTTAGTTTTTGCCTTCTGCAATGCTACTAAGCAAAGTACAGTGCATTGCGTCATTTAGCCAGAAACCAGTTTCAGATGACAGTGATAATTAAAGTCAAACAGTGTGTTTGCTCCTGTTGCCAGGTAGCATATGTGATAACATCCGTACTCCAGGAACATCTTATTTTCCCACTGCAGCCTACACAATGAGCTATGATGGGAGGAAGGTTGGAAGGAAGGTTAGAAGACGTCCTTGTGCTTTCTCACCAGGCAGTTGTTGCTATCTTCCTGTGAAAAGCTTCTTCTTAACTCCTTATCTGTTTGAGCACTGGCTATAATGATTTATTTTCAACTGGTTTTCTGATCCTCTTCTTTGTTTGGTCATTTTTCTCTCTGCTTAGATCACATAAATCGATTCCACCAGTGAAACATATAATGTTTTCCTGCTTCTCAGTTCCTTGCCCCAGACTCCTGTTACAAAAGATATCTGATTCACAGTGACTGTCACTTCCCCGTTATTTCCTCCTTTTCTTGTCATCTGAAAAATTTCTGTGAGAGTTAATTGCTGATGAGATAGCTTTAGCATGTTCTGAAGACCATGTACATTACAGATTTCCACTGAAACCCTCAAAATCTCAAAGCAGATTTGAAAACTCCCCCAAAATACTTGATTCTCTAATTGGCAAATGAGGAGGTAGACAAGTGATATTTGTGCATGGATTTGCAGCAATCATAGAATCATAGAATTGTTTGAGTTGGAAGGGACCTTAAATATAAAACAGGAATATAAAACATTTTTTAATTTCTACATGTATAAAAACATTAGGAAGAGGGAAAAATAAATCTGAGAAAAAGCATACTGGCTTTGGCAAGCGAAATAGACTTTTGCTTTTCTTTACTAACAGTAACTAAAGCTGTTTTTAAGATGATGATATTATTCTGACTGGAATGCGGGTAAAAGACTAAAGTGTTTTAGGCAGAATTCAGGTTGTCTTCTGACTTAATCTTAACCTGTTTAAAACCTGAAAGCTTCAAAGACTCCAAGAAAAAATAAATATCCTGTATTATTGCCAGAGAAAAACTCACTGAATCCTTTCAAAGCTCAGAACGCCCAATGTTTCTCAATTCTTTCTATTTATTACTCATCCTCTAACATACTTTTCTGAATATAATAGATGAGATGTTTTTATTGGACCACAGCTTAGCAGTTATAGCTTTTGGTTTCCTCTAATAAGCAATAAGGAACATAGTTTTGTATAAAGAGACACTATTCCAGAAGGGCTAAAATGTGATGATGGGAAAGAATTCCTCCTCAGAAGATTTTATTAAGTATTCATGTTTACTTTTCATAAAGAAAATACAAACTTTCCATTGTTTTCTTTGATGTTAAAACCGTGAGGAATCCGTGACGTTGCTGGGGATGTAGTGTTAAATAGAAGGTAAGACTGGGCTTTTTCAGGCACTTTGAGAAGTGAGCCTCAGAAGAGTAGCACAACATGTACCGGTCTCCTACAGAACGATCACCATCCTAAATTTGCTTGAAATTTTAATCAAAACCAGCAGTGTGTCTGTGACTGCAAAGATAGGGTTGGATTAGGTCTCACAGCAAGATGAATCCACACAAATGGTTTTACATTCCCTCTCTTAATTCCCCATCTTAATGCCTTTCTGAAGCACAAACTCATCAGGTTGATGAAGTCTACAAGTAAGAAAAATCTTCTTATGTGAATTTTTATTCATTCAGGTTAACCTCTTCTTATTGCAATAGCCTGAAACAGATGACAAATTGATAGGAATATGAAAAGCTTCTTTAATGAACAGTCACAACTTAGTACAATCTAGACCGTGAGGCTACTGACATATAAATCCTTTTCATATTGTCTCAACAATTACAGTGGATTTGTGACTGATAACTGACTGATGTGGATTACTATTTTAGTTTGTAATGTGGTCAGACACAGGTTTTATGGTTGAGAAGTCCATTACATGTCACCACACCAACTTCTCGTCTGTGCTTTTTTAAACTTTCAGGTCACAGGAACGGTTGACATCTTTTGGGTACCAACATGTCAATGTGTGCATGTGATTTCTTACATTGCCAAAAAATTGTACTTTTCTGAGTTTCTTGTTTACCGAGATTTAGTTAACACAACTAGCTAATTCGCCTTTAGCTCCTTTGTCTTAACCGGTAGAGTACTGAAATGTAAGTTGGGAAAGGTAAGTTCCTTCTGTTTTTTTGATGACTGAAACTGGGAAGTCATTCTTGTTTAGAACAAAAGGATATCCTCCCCAGTACATCTTCAGATATCTCAGGTCACATCTCATGGTGTTTTTTGGAATGCATAGAGATTCAAACATACTGTTTAATCTGATAAACATATTACTATTTCTTGAGTGCTCCTGATTGCTACACTTCTATGTCAGGCCTAACACACACTGGGTTTGCATCCATAATGGCTGCTCTGGAAAACTGTAACAAAACAATCAGTCATCAGAACTATTCTGTGAACAGCAAAGTGGCTATATAACTAAAGTTAACATACATATTTCCCATGGTTGCAATAAATAATGGAAGAAGAAAAACCAAACAACTCTTGTGGCTGATACAGCTGCATCGTTCTTTTGATTCAGGAAGGAAAGTGTAATCTAACTTTTCTAATTTCTTTCTGCAGTCAGACTAAAAGGGAAGCCACAAAGAATAGAAAGATGAAATCTTCCTTAGAAGTGAACCTCAGATATGCTCCTCTGAACAGGGGTGGCTTAAAATTTCTTCAGCAAGTGCTCAGAACTCTAGAAATAAGGGTTGGAGCTTGTCTTTTGAAACAGCTAAGTTTCACAATCTGTGTTTTGCAGTGACAATTTGTTTATCAAAATAATTCTAGGCGTTTGACCAATGAGTCAGTTTGACAGGTGGCTGAGATAGACACAACAGATTTACTCTGAGTCTGACCTCATGAATCCGAAAATAGTACACTCAGCTGAAAGCCATATAGCTCCTGTCCAAAATGGGATTGCTAGGATCCTGGGTGTACTTCAAGAACAACAGAAGGCAACAAGCCAACAAACAAACAGAAAAAGTAGGATTGCTCAAAATTTATTTGTGTTCAGTCTAAATTAAATGAAACATGCAAAGAAGGGGACAAATGTGTTGCACTTGTTCTATAGGATGTGTAGCATTAGCAACAGGAAAACATGGCTATACTATCAGACTTAAGGAATTTGTTGGTGGGTGAGGATTATGCCTAAAATACAAGGGACTCAAGGTTTCCAATGGGGGTTTCTTTCGGGTTCTCATTTTTATCTATTAACATGGCATATTTTGAGACAAATGGCCATTTCTGAAGACACTACCATCAACGGGGCTGCAGTGGTGATTTGTCTTAACATTAGATCTCCCCACAACACATTCTGCTGCATTAGATTGTCTCTTTCACAATGTCTTCCAAGAGGATTTAGTCTTGCATTGAATAGCAGAAATCATGCTAAATTCACCAATTAACTATATAATGAACAAGATAATTTCATTTTCCTGGCACTTTGAAGGAAGAAATGGAAAATATTTGTCTCCTAGATTTGGATGACTGTTTCTTGTATTGCTGAACTTTTTCTGAGGGACACAGATATCTAAACTTCATGAGAAGAGAAGTCTGTGAAAATGAAGTGTTTTTTTCACTTGGACATTCTAGTGTTCTTTTCAGTGGTACAAGTACTGATGTGTACCTGAAATAGACATTTTGAAAGGTGCGCTGCTGGACCTTGTGTTAACAAACAAGGAGGGACTGGTGGAGGATGTGAAGGTCGGAGGTAGACTCGGCTGCAGTGACCATGAAATGGTCGAGTTCAGGATCCTGCGTGGAGGAAGCAGGGCGATAAGCAGGATCAAAACCCTGGACCTCAGGAGGGCTGACTTTGCCCTCTTCAAGGAGCTACTGGGAGGAATCCCGTGGGCCAGGGCTCTCGAAGGCAGGGGGGTCCATGAGTGCTGGTCGCACTTTAAACAACACTTCTTCCATGCACAGGAGCAATGCATCCCCCTGAGAAAGAAATCTAGCAAAGGAGGCAGGAGACCTGCATGGTTAAACAAGGAGCTTCTAGCTGAGATCAGGCAGAAGAGAAAGGTCCATGGAATGTGGAAAGAGGGGCAGGCCACTTGGGAAGAGTACAGAAACGTGGTGAGAGCATGCAGGGATGCGACGAGGAAGGCCAAGGCTCACCTGGAACTGAAGCTGGCAAGGGATGTCAAAAACAACAAGAAGGGCTTCTTCAACTACATCAGCAGCAAAAGGAAGGCTAGGGACAACGTGGGGCTGCTGCTGAATGAGGCGGGTGTCCTGGTGACGGAGGATGCGGAGAAGGCAGAGCTACTGAATGCCTTCTTTGCTTCAGTCTTCAGTGCTAAGACTGGCCCTCAGGAGTCCCAGGCCCCAGAGGTAAGAGAAGAAGCCTACAGAGAGGACGATTTTCCCTTGGTCGAGGAGGACTGTGTGAGGGATCGCTTAAGTGATCTGGATGTCCACAAATCCATGGGCCCTGATGGAATGCAGCCATGAGTGCTGAGGGAGCTGGCGGATGTCATTGCTGAGCCACTCTCCATCATCTTTGAGAGGTCCTGGAGGACAGGAGAGGTGCCCGAGGACTGGAGAAAGGCCAATGTCACTCCAGTCTTCAAAAAGGGCAAGAAGGAGGACCCAGGGAACTACAGGCCGGTCAGCCTCAGCTCCATCCCGGGAAACGTGATGGAGCAGCTTATCCTGGAGGCCATCATGAAGCAAGTGGAAGAAAAGAAGGTTATCAGGAGTAGTCAGCATGGATTCACCAAGGGGAAATCATGCCTGACCAATCTGACATGACTGGCTGGGTAGACGAAGGGAGAGCCGTGGATGTTGTCTACCTTGACTTCAGCAAGGCTTTCGACACAGTCTCCCATGATATCCTCCTAGGGAAGCTGAGGAAGTGTGGGCTGGATGAGTGGTCGGTGAAGTGGATAGAGAACTGGCTGAATGGCAGAACTCAGAGGGTTGTCATCAGCGGCGCTGAGTCTAGTTGGAGGCTGGTGACAAGTGGTGTCCCCCAGGGGTCAGTACTGGGCCCAGTCTTGTTTAACTTCTTCATCAACGACCTGGATGAAGAGTTAGAATGTACCCTCAGCAAGTTTGCTGACGACACCAAACTGGGAGGTGTGGTAGATACACCAGAAGGCTGTGCTGCCATTCAGCGTGACCTGGATAGGCAGGAAAGCTGGGCAGAGAGGAACCTGATGAGGTTCAACAAAGCCAAATGCAGGGTCCTGCACCTGGGGAGGAACAACCTCATGCACCAGTACAGGCTTGGGGTGGACCTGCTGGAGAGCAGCTCTGCGGAGAAGGACCTGGGTGTCCTGGTGGACGACAGGTTAACCATGAGGCAGCAGTGTGCCCTGGCTGCCAAGAAAGCCAATGGGATCCTGGGGTGCATCAAGAAGAGTGTGGCCAGCAGGACGAGGGTGGTTCTCCTTCCCCTCTACGCTGCCCTGGTGAGGCCTCATCTAGAATACTGTGTCCAGTTCTGGGCTCCCCAGTTCAAGAAAGATGAAGAGCTACTGGAGAGAGTCCAGCGGAGGGCTACGAGGATGATGAGGGGACTGGAACATCTCCCCTACGAGGAGAGGTTGAGGGAACTGGGCTTGTTCAGCCTGAAGAAGAGAAGGCTGCGAGGGGACCTTATAAATGCTTACAAATATCTGAAGGGTGGGTGTCAGGAGGATGGGGCCAAGCTCTTTTCAGTGGTGCCCAGTGACAAGACAAAGGGCAATGGGCACAAACTGAGGCACAGGAAGTTCTGTCTGAACATGAGGAAGAACTTCTTGCCTCTGAGGGTGATGGAGCACTGGAACAGGCTGCCCAGGGAGGTTGTGGAGTCTCCTTCTCTGGAGATATTCAAGACCCGCCTGGACAAGGTCCTGTGCAGCTTGCTGTAGGTGACCCTGCTTCGGCAGGAGGGTTGGACTAGATGACCCACAGAGGTCCCTTCCGACCCCTACTATTCTGTGATTCTGTGATTCTGTGAAAAGGAAGAACTCATAGTAAAAAATTCTTAGTTCTGAATCTTACTCCTGATTTTAAGTATTTGCTTAAGTTTAGGCATGCAAGTATGAATTCTGAAGACTTCATGCTGGCAATTAAACTTCTGCTTAAATTGCTGCATGTATTTTGATTTGTAATTTATTAGTTCTTGGGTGAAGTACCCATCTTTATAAGACAGCATCAATTCCTAAAGGTGTCCAAAGATGCACTATCTATCTGTCAATAGAATTTCAAGCAATCTGCATTCTACTAAAAAGAAAAAATATGTACAAAAAAGCTAGCCGAATGTTCAAATAGCTTGAAAAGGAACTTTACTTCTGAGCGTATAAGTATGCAGTCATGACTTCTGGTATTTTGTTTCTATCAGCATCGCCCTCTGCTTTGCTGTCATTCACCTCCCTTCTCTGTAGTAGGGAAAAATTTCTCAATGGAATGACAAGTAATTGCCATTGCTGATGAGGTTATATGGTAGGTGATTTATGTTGTAGGATAACCAGATGCACATTTCCCATTTTTTAATCCAGAGCCTAATTAGTTTTAATTGATGGAGAGATAAAATCTCTGGGCTCCTGAAACCTCACTTGGAAGAGGGCAATGATACTTCTGGTCTTAGTTCCAACGTAATGACACCTGGTTCAGGTGACCTTATTAGAAAAAAGGAAATATGTTTTTTTTAACTAGGTACTGAAATATGCTGTCCTAGGCTCAGACAACTCTAACATTTGGTTTCACTGTGAGGGAAAACTTCACTGTTTTCCTTTTCTTCTGTTGTTGAAGAATGACATGGTCTCTACTACGCTTTATTTACAAAAATCCATTTCCAGAGATCAAAACTACACTCCGAGAGAAATATGTCTTCAATTTTTCCCTTCGATGCAGTGGTTTTATCAACATACACAATTTCTTGTAAAATATATCCTAGAGAGAATATAAAAAATAAAAATTTAATGTTTTTCTAAGTGCTCTATCTGATTGATGTATTCCCAGCAGAGTGATTTAACTGTTTCATTCGTGTGATCTATGTGCTAATTCTGATAGTAGAAATTTTACACATTTGAAAAGAGAAATGGGAAAATTTAGGGTGAAGGAGCTGACATTTGGTTATGAAAAACAAAGAAAAAGATCTGTCCCCTCCAGAGCCATTGCCAGTTGGACATTTGACAAAGCCAAATGGATATTTGACAGGAAATCAGTGAGTAATTCTATATTTTACTGTGTAGTGGAGTATATTGTGTTCATTGTGTTCCTGCAGAGTTTGAGTATTCATTTCTTCTTTATCAATATGAAACTGTTTATAACTAATTTGCTTTGAGATTTATATTTTGAGTTGATTAAATCTATTCATTACACACTTTAGGGACTTAATTCAGTCTCCAGATTTGCTGAAATAGCTCCTTATGGACTTCTGCGGATCCGCAGATAAATTAAATTGTCCAAGATCTACTGGCTTAAATGAAAAGATGATAATTTGTAGCTGAAGATCTGTACCCCAACCTTCGTTAGCTTTAGCACATGCAGACCAAAATCACTAACAAAATAACCATTGCTACAACAACTAAATCTTAAAAATGAAACCATCTGGCATCTGTGGTCATTAAGGTTACTCATTTTACACGCATTTATTTAAGAGTTTAGAAGGGACAGATTTGGGGAACATATATATATATATCCCATTAAGCCTGAGAAAGTTATACTAAAAAGGTTAAAGAAATTTATTAGTTATTGGGACTCTTACATGCTGCATTCCTGTCTCCTGTGTCTTCTTTTCCATTAATAATGTAGTTTTAGCTAATAATGTCTGTATATCTTGACACAGACCCTTAATTTTATTTTCTGTTACTTTGAATTTTCTCATTTTCTTGAAATTGAAGAAATCTGAAATATAAATACGTGGGTTGTTTCTAGAGTGTGGCAAACTAGACCAAGTGAGATGAAGCTGATCAAGTCTGCAAACATAACCCAGCTTTGAAGAAAGTAGCACTTGATTTTATGGCCTATAGGTTAAACATTGTTCCATCAAAAGCAGTATTTAAGATTTTCTTTTTGTACTTACCTTTCATCACACCAAGCCACAGTATTCCTGGAAAGCCAGAAAGCAGGAGTCCTGAACATGTGATTAAATAAGGGCTGGTTTACTTAGCAATGAAAACCTAGTTTATTAGGTCACATATATGTAATCTGAAGCAGCAAAGAACAATAACACAGTAACATTTTGCTTTGATATCACAGTGTAAAAGGTAAATTTGACATTCGTAACCTTGTTACAAACTTGTTACAAAAATCGTAGATTAAAATAATGGAATTAAAATTTTACCTATTTACTTTCAGATTTTTCTCTCTATTGCCATAGTTTCTGATGCATTCACAGGAAAATAGAAGGAATACCCAATTATTTAGAAAAGTAGTCTTTATGACAGATATGTTATCATATTTGGAAAGCCTATTCCTGTTGCAAGACAGGTAAGTCACTACATGGAGATTTTTCCAAATCTTGGATGCTATGTTGTTCATTGTATCCCTCCAGAAGGTAGCTGGCCCTGAGGCAGGGCCCCACTCTATGTCTTGGCACAACAATATATTGTAATGAACTGTCTATGTCGTAAGGTTCAGTGCCAACTCTTCAGCTGATTCAGACCTTACTCTATTCTAGAGTTTCTTCAGTCCTGCTGGGTTTTGTGTAAGTCTGCCTAGGTTTTGACCTGATAATGGGTAACCCGGCAAACGCTTGCGTGTCACCTGAAATCCAGAGATAGCCACGTGGCGGGGCACTGGTGTTCTCTAGTGTGCTGTTAAACCTCTGAAGTGTTGCGCATCTCCTTAGTGTCCATGAGCTTGGGGTTTTGTCTAGGGTAAGGAAAAATGTGCACCAGGGTCTTGCACATGTCCTGACTTTGTCAGATAATGTCTGGGCACCCAGGCTGGGCTTCTGGGAGCAAGGCAGGGGCATCTGCGTCATGCATGACACAGACCTCGTGAGCTGTGGAAAGGCGATGTGAGATATGATGGATGAAGAGACACTGGCTCAGGAGGTGTGATGGAAACACACATATTATGGTAGGAAAAGATGAAACAATTATATTCTGAGAGGAAGAATTTTTAGCTTTATTTTGGAATAGAGAACTATTTTAACTGTTTTACAGTGAAGATTTCTCACACACTGAAGACTGATGTAAAATATTCGTTATCAAAATCCTTTGCTAAAGCAATGCTGAAGGCTGTCTTATACTCAAAATTTTTGAGGCAACTCATTTGGTGAGTAAAATGGAAAAAAATTGTAACAACACCAACCGAAACAAAAATTTAGAAACATTCAAAAATAAGTGAAATCAGGTCCCTTTTTGACTATTCTTACTTTCTTCGGCAGGGGAAAATAGGGGAAAGAATCAATATTGGAGTAGGGATAGATAATTTTGTTGTACACTAAATCGATGTCTCTTAATAGGTAACCTAACTAAGGACAGTGACTACGACAATGTCTCTGCTGTTACGTAAAAAATGCCAGGGACCAATCCTTGTCCCTAAAATCAAAGAGCACTGATTGTTTTACATCATGTTGTTTAGTTCTTCCTCTACAAAGCAGATTACAGAATCACAGTCACAGAATAGCAGGGATTGGAAGGGACCTCTGGGGATCATCTAGTCCAACCCCGCTGCCGAAGCAGGGTCACCTACAGCAGGCTGCACAGGACCTCGTCCAGGCAGGTTTTGAATATCTCCAGAGAAGGGGACTCTACAACCCCTCTGGGCAGCCTCTTCTGGTGCTCCATCACCCTCAAAGTAAAGAAGTTCTTCCTCATGTTCAGATGGAACTTCCCATGCTTCAGTTTGTGCCCGTTGCCCCTCATCTTGTCACTGGGCACCACAGAAAAGTCTGGCCCCATCCTTCTAAACACCCAGCCTTGCTATACTTACAAGCATTTATAAGATCCCCTCTCATTTATTATATTAATCAAGATGACAAAAAGGAGCAGAAATAACACACGTATAAAAAATATTTAAAATGAACACATCATCTCTGGATCAACAGCTGAGGGAGAAGAGATGAAATTTGGTGGCTTACTCATATGCTTCATGCCCATGGAGAGTGTGAAAATAAACAGTGTCAGAAAATTACAGTATTTGTAAAAATGCAAAGATGTAGGCTAGGCTGTTTCAGAACTGGAGAATTTATTTTTTATCTCTGACTCTTCTGATATGATATGGATGTCATGTCTTCTTTTACTGTTATACTACTGTTACCGTTAAGTTTTGTATTATTCTAATGCCACATATGTTTATCCATAGAATCAGAGAATACTTTAGATTGGAAGGGACCTTTAAAAGTCTTCTAGCCTAACCCCCCTGCAATGAGCAGGGCCGTCTTCAAGTTGACCAGGTTGCTCGGAGCCCCGTCCAAGCTGACCTAGAATGTCTCCAGGAACGGGGCATCTGCCATCTCTCTTGGCAACCTGTTCCAGTATCTCACCACACTCATTTCTTCCTTATACCCAGTCTAAATCCACCCTATTTAAAACGATTACACCTTGTCCTGTCACAACAGACCTTGCTAAAAATTTTGTCCTCGTATTTGTTACAAGCCCCTTATAACTAGTGATAGGCTGCAATAAGGTCTCCCCAGAGCCTTCTCTTTTCCAGGCTGAACAACCCCAACTCTCTCAGCCTCTCCCCTCACAGGAGAAGTGTTCAAGCCCTCTGATCATTTTTGTGGCCCTCCTCTGGACCCGCTCCAACAGCTCCACATCCTTCCTGTGCTGAGGGCTCCAGAGCTGGACGCAGGACTCCACGCGGGGTCTCACCAGAGCAGAGCAGAGGGGCAGAATCACCTCCCTCGCCCTGCTGGCCACACTGTTTTTGATGTAGCCCAGGATACAGTTGGCCTTCTGGGCTGCGAGTGCACATTGTCGGCTCGTGTCCAGCTTTTCATCCACCAGTACCTCCAAGTCTTTCTCGGCAGGGCTTGTACTATGTGATATATTGCTCATGATGTGATTCACTTTACAGATTTAAGTTGGTTGTCCTTTTCAGTTTACTGCCTTTAAAGAAACTTTTAATCCTTTCTTTATCAGCATATTGAAAAATCACATTGAGCATAGTTTACCCTTCTGCTTTTTCAGCATGCATATCATAACCAGATGCTTGAACTATAATTAAGGAAATCATTCTGTTGATCACTTGCATGCAGGTAAAGAAATTCTCCACAGTACTTTTCAAGCCTTGAGACATTTCAGATATTTATGGTTATATTGTAAGTTAGAATAAGAATGCCAATTGCCTTGTTCTGATCTGTAAAATACTGGATGTTTATCATACAGCTTGTGGGATTTTGAATTTATGTAATTTTAATTTTGTTTTTCATAAAATCACGTTCATTAACACAGACTATAGCTTATTAAAAATATATGTTTCTAATTGGCTTTCAGAAGCATCTTCTGTAAATATGTGGGATTAAATAGAATGTAAAATCAAAACACACTGCCCATACAAATTTCACAGTTCGGAAAGTCCCTCTCTGCTTTCCTCCTCACACACAGTAGATTTCAGAGTGAAAAAATATCCTCAACATTTTCTGTTCTCTCTGCTCATCATTCTTTGCAGATCCCTCATTGTCATTCATTGTACTATTCTATTTCCAGAATTTTATAATTTTGTTCACTGTTAAATAATGCAATGTTAGCTAAATATTATTGTACTCTATACGTTCTTGGAAGTCATATGGTTAGTACAAGTACTCATCTAGAAATGACCTTCAGTTTGTTACAGTACTCATTAAACCACAAAAAGGGAATATTCCTGTACTTTTAATTAATTTCAGAGATGATTTAGCAACAAGCTGCTTAAAATCACTACAATCACTATTAATACACTTAAATCACTATCAATACAATTTAACTGTGGTGTCATAATATTACACATCACTTTTTATACATTAGAAAAGTTCTATTTATTCAAATTAATGATGACATGATTACAGCATCATTCATTTTAAGAAGACAAAAGAGATCAAAAATGACAACTAATTGAAAAATAACGCAAAGTATTTTTTCTTTTGTTCATGCTAGAAGTTTTCTACGGTGCTTGGTTGAGCCCTGCAATGGTTTTGCCTTTGAAAGTCCTTCTGACAACAAGGAAAAAGGGGTGTTTGTGGTGTCAGGTTCAAGACTATGTGGTAGCTTGTTGGCCAGTGAGAAGACACTCAGCAGTAGGCAAATGAATTGATTATGATTTCTCAAGACCAGAAATTCTCCATACAGAGGAAGTGCCTGGCCTAGATAAATGAGCATCCCTCCATGCTGTAAAACTGGAGTTTTCACCAGCAGAAATCTGAATCCTCATTCTTCAGGAACAGTAATCATAGCAGCACATTTACTGTGTTTTTATGTAAATGTACAATTTCATCCCTGTTCGTAAAACCACTGAACAAGTATACAACAAGTCCACCATGTAAATAAAGGACAATCACTGTGTTGCACAGAAGTGGAGCATGCAGAGTCCTCAGTGAGGAGGGAGACGGAATTACCCACATCAGCCCTCAAGAAATCAGTTCTACTTTAGCAGTTACCTACCTTCTCTGCTGTTCTGCATCCCTCATGCGTAGTCCTAAAAACTGGAGTTCATCATAAAACAGCTTTTCCTAGAAGCTATACAAAGGCACATGGAGGACAGCGAGGTGATTCGAGACAGCCAGCATGGCTTCACCAAAGGCAATTCCTGCTTGACCAAACTAGTGGCCTTCTATGATGGAATGACTGCATCAGTGGAGAAGGGAAAAGCTACAGATGTCGTCTATCTGGACTGCTGTAAGGCTGTTGACACAGTCCCCCACAATACTCTTCTCTCTATATTGGATATGGATATGATGGGTAGATTGTTCAGTGGATGAGGAATTGGTTGGACGATTGCATCCAGAGAGTAATGGTCAATAGCCTAATGTCCAGATGGAGATCAGTGACAAGTGGTGTCCCTCAGGGGTCCATATTCATACCAGTACTGTTTAATATCTTTATCAATGACAAAGACAGCATGCTCAGCAAGTTTGCAGCTGACACCAAGCTGAAGGGTGCAGTTAGTTCACTTGAGGGAAGAGACACCATCCAGAGAGACCACAACATGCTTGAGGAGCGGGACTGTGTGAACCAAATGAAGTTCAACAAGGTCAGATGCACAGTCCTGTACATGGGCTGAGGAAGCCCCTGCAATCAATGCAGGCTGGGGGGTGAGAAGACTGAGATCAGCCCTGCTGAGAAGGACTTGGAGGTACTGGTGGATGAAAAGCTGGACACGAGCCGACAATGTGCACTCGCAGCCCAGAAGGCCAACTGTATCCTGGGCTACATCAAAAACAGTGTGGCCAGCAGGGCGAGGGAGGTGATTCTGCCCCTCTGCTCTGCTCTGGTGAGACCCCGCGTGGAGTCCTGCGTCCAGCTCTGGAGCCCTCAGCACAGGAAGGATGTGGAGCTGTTGGAGCGGGTCCAGAGGAGGGCCACAAAAATGATCAGAGGGCTTGAACACTTCTCCTGTGAGGAAAGGCTGAGAGAGTTGGGGTTGTTCAGCCTGGAAAAGAGAAGGCTCTGGGGAGACCTTATTGCAGCCTATCACTAGTTATAAGGGGCTTGTAACAAATACGAGGACAAAATTTTTAGCAAGGTCTGTTGTGACAGGACAAGGTGTAATCGTTTTAAATAGGGTGGATTTAGACTGGATATGAAGAAGAAATTTTTTACAATGAGTGTGGTGAGATACTGGAACAGGTTGCCAAGAGAGATGGCAGATGCCCCGTTCCTGGAGACATTCTAGGTCAGCTTGGACGGGGCTCCGAGCAACCTGGTCTACTTGAAGACGGCCCTGCTCATTGCAGGGGGGTTAGGCTAGATGACTTTTAAAGGTCCCTTCCAATCCAAACTATTCTCTGATTTTATATGAAGCTCTTCTGATGAGTTCAGGTGAACTTCATATATCTCGAGTTTGTACAGTGCTTTTCTTATTTTGTTGACTAAGCGGTTTTTCTTCATACGTCAGACATTGAGGATTTGTAGTGGGATAGGAGACTCACTTTAAAATTCTGCTTTGAAGAGTCTCAGACATAAAAGATAAACTGATTGGTATTTCTGTAACTAGCTTTTTTGTCTTCTTGTTTGTAAAATAAACAAGTGGAGATTAGATGATTTCTACAGAGCTATATTCTTTAAGACTGCAAAATCAGTGGTGTTTGTAAAGCTAGTTTCTTGTTCTATATCAATTCCTGAAGCAATAAATATTTCATGACAGGAAAAGAGAGGATCCTGCAGCAAATTATCAGTCAAAAGATTGGTGATATGAATCCTTAGTTAAAGTATATGTGTACTTACACATTTAGTTATGATCTTTACAGACTATTCAATATAATTTGCTGAGTTGATGTGGACGTGATTTACAACAGAAATTATTCATACTGAGCAGATGCAGAAAATGTTTTGGTTATCTGAAAACACATCACAACCTGAATGGCTTACAGGAAACTACTTTCAATTTATCTCCTAATGCTAACAATCTCCAGGTACACTGGATGTCCAAATGTCCAGATAGTTCATATTCCAAACTACAGACAGCAATGGAGATGCAGAAGAATAACTTTCTACTGACAAAAGAATGGACAGTACTTTATGCCATGAATGTATTTCATTCCAACCCTTTCCTTAAAAATGTAGATATCAGTGAGAAATTGATTTTTAAAAAATCTAACTCTTTTAGTGTATTCTTAGAGAATAGGTAGCGGTTACATAAAGTTCTTGGCAAATGCCATCTCATTAACTCACCAAAGAAATATGTACCTTTATTGTCAGGTCTGTGCACAGTCTGAGTTGTCCTTTGATCTTTTCACTCACCCAGAATTTCTTGTCTAGAGAACCAGATTAATTGAAGAGCCAAACCCCATAAGCCAGGTGAGTTTTTACTGTGGTGATCCAGTCATTCAAGTTCCTGTCTGGATTTCTGTAATTCCTTACAGTTTATGCCTGAGCACACAATACTCACAAATGTTACACTAAGTGCAGCAATCAGCCATAGTGTTGTTTTCCCTGTATTGTTGTACCTGTGCTTAGACCCTCCCATTAATCTTTGGACCTTCTGCAGAGGGGCTCTGCTGATGCTGGAGATTCACTAAGTTTTGCAACGCAATCAGCTCTTCTGAAAATTGTGTTCTACAGAAGCCAGGTGAACTTTAGAATATCACACACTTTATATTGGTGAAGTTGTAACTTTGTGGGATGGGGCTATCTGACAAAAAAATCCTAGGCTCTGAAGTATTGCGAAAGGAAAAATAACAGGATATTTGCAGACTCCCCAGTCTCAATGTAAAATTCACTGTTTTGTTTCATTTCTTCTGTAGCTACAGCTGGGAAGGTTGAGGAAGAAAGCACATAAAAAAAGAGGAAAGAAAAGAAGATAAGAGTAAAGAGAGATGAAAATAAAAGTTTAATAAAAATGAAGGGAGCAATGCTGAAAGTAAGCAGAAAAGAAAAATAATACTCACAGGAGTTGTGTTGACTGTTTATAGACCAGTAGAGACGAAAAAATTTTTTAAAAATTGTAGATTTATAGGCAGGTCTCTTGCAAAAAGCAAGGAGGTAAGCAAACAAACTAACAAGCAGACAGAAACTTTTTAACTATCATAGTGCTCTGTGAGGAGAATAATTACCTTTGCCCACACTTTAGGGAGAGTACATTAAGAAAATGCTCAACAATTAAATGACTTTCTGTGAGGTTAAGGTGAGTAAACTTTACCTGATCAATACATAAAATTCAAGAAATTTTGACATCCAATTCCATTTTCCAGTTACAACATGAGATAAATTAGTGTCTTGTATTCTGTGTAAATAACCACTTGAAGAGCTGTCATATATTTAGTACTGAGAGACATTAAAAATTTCAATACCAACTTTCCAGCAAAATAGCAGAATATCATCAGTTTCCTTAACTATTTTAAAATGTTCCAGAAACAGAAGGTTTAGTCTTCAAAGGTGAAAATAAAAAAACTCTAGCCTGAGCAGCCCAACGGATAATATAGGTTCACAGAAAAATAAACCATGATTTAATAGCCTTGCCTGATCTTGTGTGAAAGAGCTACAGTATTTGGATATGTCTGGGCAAGATGCCGCCTTATAACTATGCATGAGAGTCACACATATTGCAGCTTAATCCATGCAGTATTAATACCTCTTTTTACAGTGTAAGGACTTCTCACTGCATGAAAATGTTCATTTTTGGAGGTAAAACAGAGAAGTATAAATGCTTTTTTATTACAGACAAAGTAATCCTATGTGCCTAGTTCCAGCTGTTGTTAGTATGAGTGTTCTCTGAATCAAATGTCGAAGAAGTAAATAAGGCCTTAGAAGGTGAAATACCTAAATAAACACAGCAGAAACCTAAGGTGTGTGATCCTGCAACACGCTTAAGTTATGTACCAGTTTTGTAACATTTGGAAAAGCTATCACTTTCAGGAAGGAAATAAATGTGCTTTTTTTCTGAGTTCGGGACTCTGTAGTGCTTGTGGATGGTAACACAAAAAATGGAAATCTAATCATGTTCTGATTTGAGATACTCTGTGGCTTTGCTGGGATATATTTTATCCTGGCAAGATAAACTGTTTACAGCCACTAGTATTTATATTGGAGTATATAATGGCGTTATATTCATTACTGATTCAAAGCCACCCAAGAGTTGAGGACAGCAGACTCTCGTCATGCAAGCTAAGTGACTCATTTGCCAAAGATATGGGATGAGATTTCACGGGTAAGGCATCAGATGTGAGAAATGGTGTCAGAAAGAGAGTATGAGATATCTTTAGCTGTGCATTGCTTATACTGTGATAAGAAAATATCCAACATACTAAAGAAAGATTAGCAGTGTTGCTAATACTTGCTGGAGGATCATATTACATCTGCGAGTGGAAAATATTCACGACAAGATAAGAGGTTAAACAAATATTCCACAGTTCTTTACAACTATAAAAAGGAAGAGCAAGAATTTCATTTATGAGCTCCAGTGACTGGGTGTTTACTTGCAGAGGTGAACAAATACACCAACTGTTACTTATTCTAGAATCATGGAATTAGGCTGTATTAGTGAGGAGTTAGAAGGATGTTAATGCTTGCAGAGCTATACACCTGCCCTCGAATCTTTCCATTAATATTTGGATTAACTAATAAAAAAAAATAAAATACTAATGAGCAAAACCAAAGAAAAACTTTTACCGTGAAGACAAATGGCAGACCAAGAGGTATACACACAAATTATACCTCATATCTATTTCCATTCTTAGATTAATATAAGTCCATGAAAGCTTGATTTAAATATTAAAATGTTAGAATGAAAGGCCATGGAACTATATTCTAGGAGGTCAAACAAGGATTATCACAATGATCCATTCTATCTTTCCAATCCATGATTTTGCTATCATTGCTGTAGAAGTTTGAAAAGCTTCAATTTCTTTGAAAGCATGTAATCTTTAAAGTTAAATGAAATATCATATGAATGTATCATCCTATATACCCTTTTGAGACTAAGCCTCTGAAGCTTTAAATAGCACCCAAAACCACTTGCACCACCAGTAGTAAGACTCCGGTCCAAGCTGCAGCCAAAGTAGGCCCAGACTTGGAAGACAATGAAAAATTAAATAGCTGACATTGATCAAAACATAGCATGAGGTACTGTAGGGTCAGATCTCCAACAAAATGAATATGCAAGAAGGGAGTTCAAATCTGCAGATTGTCTGAAAATGCCTATAATGTATAGCAAAGCTCTTATCAGTGACACCTGGGATCCTTCTGAAGGACCTTCGTCAAAGCGTAGGACTAGGAACTTACTAATTTATTGTAAACATGGTTTGTTTTATCCTGCTAACGACATAACTGGATCACATATGCAAGATCCAGCCCACAACAACTTAGTCTTGAGTTATGACTTGCTAAGCTTTGAATTTACTTGTCAAATTGCAAGTGTGCCAGAATTGGTACTTTTTCCCTACGAACAGTAGCAGACGAAGTTCTAGCACAGAACACAAATCACAAGTACAACCTCATTACTCTTCTCAGTAAAAGTTAATTCAACAACAAAAAAATGGTGTCCTACAGGGTGAAACCCAAATATTTCAGAGTCATCTTGGAAGGGACCTCTGAAAAAGTATCTTCATTAGTCTTTGCATATTTAAATTAGTAAATCTACCATTTAATTTATTAACTATATATGTAATGCATGACCCCACATAGACTGGGGAACCATATTCTATTGATTCAATAGTTTATTTATATTTAAGACATAAATGCTAAATATTTCTTCCATTAAGTACCTCAAAGTTTTTAAACAAACATATTCCAAGGTTTATTATAGTACTGCTAGATTAACAAAATCTAAATATTCTTTATGTCAAAGGTAAATTATTCTTTCCTTATTTGTGATAGAATATTCTGGTGGATTGAGTCCTAGCCCTGTTAGCTCCAAACTCTTCACTTACTTATCTGAAGTAAACTACTGAAAATAAGACATTTTTATGCAGGCAGCAGTTAAAGTGGTTCTTATCACGATTTTAGAAGTTAAAGGCTGAAAGTGCTATTGTTTCATTAAAAATTATTTAAGAATTATTAGATATCTTGAACAGCTGCTATATTGATGCTTTTAATTATTCCCCCTGAATAGCAGCTTTTTTCTTTTTGCTGAGAATACTCTAGGAATATTTAATTTTTTAGAATTTACACTTTCTTCCAACATTAATATAATAGTTATTTCTTTCAATTTCTGATGAAATTTAAATTTCATTAAATAACGAAACTGATGACCAGGATGTCATGACAAAGCCGTAATTTTAATGGTAGTTTTTGCAAAAATTTTAAAACCTCAATAAATAGAATCAAATTCATTAGACATAACCATATATATCAGAGTTTTTCCAGTATTTGATGCAACCATTTTTTCCCAAAGAAAAGTGACGAGGAACCTGTAGAGATATTCAGTCATTAAGAGCTATGTTTGTACATCTCATCTGAAAGATCACTGCTCCACTACTGTGAATCACTGGATGTTTACTTATTCATTCATGAGTTACAATTTTTTTTAAATTAAATTTCTCTGATGCATGACATTTCTCTACTATTGTTAGCCATGTAATGACAAGATCCAAATCTAACTCGTTAATATAAACAGATCTGAAAGAAAGAGGAAGAGCTTCAGCCTAACAGATATAAATGGAAAAGTTATTCAACTGACAGTTGTATTTGATATTTGATAAGATGGCATGACAAGTAAATGGTGTTTTCAGAATTTTGAACTAGATGTTACCCTGGCAAGTTCAGGTTACAGGAAGAAATAGAAAGCAAAATGTATAAAATTTACTTCATTTGACCTTGAAGACTTAAATACAAATCACATTAATGCACTCATAAGTAATATGTTGATGATGGTAAAGAACGTTTTTAGTTGGTACTGTAGGATCCAGTTAGGTCAAGATGTGATTCTCTAAAACAAATATTAATACTCTAATGCAGTGTAAAAAAAGAAGATAGCTGGTTGCAAAATAGGGTTGAAAATAAGTATATTTCACTGGGATGGTACATTCATGCTGTATTGCTACTTCTACTATTTTGCTTTACAGTCATAACCGCTAAATAACAGTGAAAAACCCTTAAAGTAATGCGGTCTATTGAGTTTCATATAATTAGAAAAACTGAATAATTACAATTCCTTCTTTAATTAAAAAAAATGCTAATTGAAAAATTTTACTAACTGTATTATTCTTTCAAAATTTTATGAAACAAATCTTCAGTCCAAAATCAATCAAAATAAATTAAATGCTTTACATTGATTTCAGTTAGCTTTGGATCAGGTCCGTATGACTTCATTTATGAAACTGAGAGGTAATCAAAATAAGAAATCTGAAGGTGAAAGTGATACAATGGAGGTAGCTATAATTTCACCATTTAGTTGAAGTATCAATCTAAAATCAGAAACTATGAAATAATATTAATTCAGCAATACCAGATTTTTAATTAAGCCCAGGGATCATGAGATATTTCTTGAAGAAGAAAAAACATTATCCAGATGTGGAGTCCTGGCTGGACGAGAGGGGACATAGTTTGGTGCGTTGAGCAACCCAGGTTCTGATCCGGAAGTGAGCCTTGGGAGCGGCTGACACGGAACCCTGCTGGGAAGGCAGAGTGACGAGCTCGGGACACTGGAGCAGGGGGAACGTCACCGTTTCCTGCCACACTGTCACTTCCTTCCTGCCACGTTGTTGTTTCCTGCCACAGTACTGTTTTCACTTCGAGATGCAGCTCTGCACCAATCACAACGAGTTGCAGTAGTTTTGCCTATATATGGGTTGGGGTTTTAACCATTCAGATGCTGTAATAGTTTTGCTATATAAACCTTGTTTTGCTGACTAATAAAGGTGTACGATCATACTCATATTGGGGTCACATCGTTACAACGGATCCGTAACCCATGCCTACATCCAGAGAATGTTATTTAGTAACAATTTAAAAAATATATAAAACCAATATGGAAAGTACAGTTATATATTGATATAACTTGGTATTAAATACACAGATATTAAATATACAATCATACTGAAACAAAAGTACTTATCAGATTAACTGTCATCTGTAATACTTCTGTGTTTTTATCTCTGAAGTCAGAGGTCTTAAAGAAAAAGTGAGCTGGAGATTTAAAATGGAATCTCAGGATAAACCACAACTTGACTCTAAGAAGCTTTGAATATCCTGAGATGCATCACTCAGATTAGCGAGGTAATTTATCTGAGATGACAGAAAGTACTTGGTACTGACTCAAAATTATCTGGTGCTCAAAACAGAAAAAAAGTAAACTGTTTTAGAAAAATTAAGACATTACAGAGTACTGAAAAACTGTCTGCAGGCACTGTTTTAATAAGATTTCTACTCTTCGTGATTGATCAGAAGAAGTTTGAATTAAATAACATATCTGAATCGTTCATCAAACCCAAATTTTTTAGTCCTTTGAAGTTTGTCCAACCTAAGTTTTAGCTATTTCCCATTTCTAATACTGTCTACAGAACTTAGCGCGAGAACAGAATTTCTTGAAGATCAACCATTCCATCTGGTCCAGCTTATATTAGTTCCTACTATGGTTATTCTTAGACATTCTGTTTCTCCACTGCACCCATACACATATCTACAATAGGAGGAGGATTCTATAAAAAAGTGTGATTTGATATATTCTTTATTTTCTTAAGCTGTATTGTTCATTTTCTATATGCAGAGCATTATGTAGCATATATATGCAAAAATGAACTTCATCATGACCTTTACAGCTGTTGGAAAAACAGGTACAAATACTCAGTGGACTGAATTTATAATATTTTAGCCTATCTTAAAGATACCATTGTCAGTGACAGTAGTTTCAAAGTATTTCTGGTCTTTATAACAAGAAACCATTTTCTCTAAATTCTTTAAAAGGTACTCATGGTGTATTATGTTTGCATATTTACTTACTAAACTGTCAATTGCAAGCAATTTGTAAGAGATAATAGAACTCTGGGAAGTTCTAGATGAAATGTTTTGTCCTTAGAATATGTTGATTGTTCAAAATTTAAAATTTCCATGGGAACTAAAGTGAAATTTAAAGATAAAAAATGGAATTTCTCATGAAAATAAGAACAAAAGGGAGGGTAAGGCAAGACAAGGGAAATAGTTTAGATCAAAAGAATATTACCCACAGTTTTGTAGAACTGAATGAAACTTCTGACCTGATTTTCAGGTATGTTATATATTTTGATTTCTGGAAAGAAAAAAAATACATTGCATTCTAAATGATACTGCTTTTCTCAGTGTAGAGTGGGACTATTTAAAAGTCTCCAATTTTTTCCTGGTGGCAAAAGTTTGTGCATTTCATAAGAGTGTTATGTATACTGTAAACCTTTCAGAGCAATAAATGCCCAAGGCTGTCTGAAATATATGCCTTTCATGATTTCGTGTTCATAAAGAGGAACGAAACTTTTAGAAATAGGCAAAAATTCCCTTCAGATGTCAGGATACTAAAGAATTAAATCCACACAGAATTTAGTGTATGAATAAATATCCTAAGTAATAATATTTTTTTGTGATTCTCTCACAAGAACAGTTATACTAGCATACTTGCATGTAGAGAACACTCGTTAGACTTGTAAACAGCAGAAACTATTTCATTTACCTTGAAACTAGAAAGAAGTGAAAATTTAAATCCTGAACATACATAACCTCTGCCTTTCCTCTAAATGGAAAGCCATTATCATAGTTTCTTTGTATTGCAACTACATTTCATTCCTGGATTTTCATCTTGACCACTAATAGTTGTGAATGCTGAAATAATATGTGGCTGTGTCAACAATGGTTTATTCATAGGCAGCCAATTAAAAGACACGTGATATAAAATGTAGTTTCTAATAGAAATGATAACACGGTTTTGGTACACAATCTACAGTACATGGCAAGTACATCAAGTTCAAAGTGTGTATCTGTAGTCCAAGAGCAAAAAATGATCTGTTGTATGGCTTAACTTTTACATTCTTCTTCTAAATAGATCTGCTTGATAAGAATGTTTGGAAATACAGTAGTTAAACTCTTTCGCAATTACAGATTTTGGCATTTCACCTCATTTTAGATGCATCCATTGTCTGCATCTGAGCTGCAGAGATTTTTAGAGTACAACTGATCTGGCCTATACTAGACATCTTGGGATAAGATGATGTATACCCTTTCTTTGTCTTGCTAAAAGAAGTCAAGCTAACAAAGGTGAGTAATACATCTGTAGATGACTAACTCATTGGTGGCTATTCTCAGATTAGTCCCATTCTTGACATTTTCACTGTTCTTGGGTTTCTGTGTGTACACATGTGTTGTTCTTGTTAATGTGTGATTCAATGGGGATAGGGAGACAGTTACTTTTCCTGGTAGAAACTGATTTATGTGTCAGTCATGACACTGACCCAGCAGCAGGTAAAAACCTCATAGCAATGTGTCGTTCTTGATGGAGTAGAATGTATCTGTTTTCCAGTCAATCTATCAGGGCCACTTTGGTCCCACCATATTATTGAGATAATGCTTGCACCTGGCACCAGTGAGTCAGGATTATGTGGGCTAATCTATCCTATGCAAGACCACAGTATTTTTGTTACTGATTATCACAAGAATAACAGCCCAAAAGGATTTTATATGCAATACGAAAACAGTAACTTCCTTCTGTACTGGTTTTCCTCAAGGATCACTCCAGCACTGAGAATTTTTTGACCTCAGTGTTTTCTTGAAGAAGTTAAAAATAATTATTTTATGTTTTAAGATTTATTTGCTTATACAATTTCTTTCTAAAAAACCTACGTATCTGAACAGAGTAATTTAAATAAAGGATCTGCTACACTAAACCTGTCATTGAAGTAGGAAACAAATGCTTAAGACATTATTTTATAAAGTTTAGTGTTTATAAGTTTTTAAAAGTGGGTATCCTAAAAGACAAATTAATTATGGAACATAATTAACATAATTCATGTTGCTTAGTAAAATAGCAAGTTAACTTTTTTATTAATTATTAGAATTCAGGAAAATTGGAATTCCATTAAAATAATCTCAAAACAGAGATCAGCAGACAAGCACCATGCTGACCTTTGTTCTTCATCTTCTGGTGGCAACATTCTTCTGCTTTTGTGCTTGAACACATCTGTGGCAGTTTACCCTGTATCTTTTTTTCTACATGCAACACATCTGTGGATGTTATTGCTGTTTCGCTAACAAAACAAATGCCCAGCATTGTGCTTTTTCTCAGCTGGTAGTAAGGATGGTAAGAATAACTGGTGCACCAGGAGATAACTCTTGGGCTGGAGTTGGATTTAGCTTGTCATTTGATGCATCCTCTAAACAAGTATTATTTAATGTAAGCAATGAGAAAGAAAGATTTCTCAAGTCTTGGGCTTGGATGCTTTTAATTCGGGATCTCAAGATGACTCTGACTGACCTTAGGCTTGAATTTTTTTAGACTTAGGAGAATACCATTTTAGTCTGAAGAATAAATATTAAAAAAGAAGCTTTTGCTGTAATTGCCTTCATTTGATGTGAGTACAGTTCTGTAGTGACAATCTGAAATTGAGTTAGTTCAGGAGAATAAGATATATTTTTAAAACAAAATCAGAAGCAGTCAATGGCTTGTCTGAGCCGAAGCAGTGTCAAAAGGCCTGCTGACAGTAATGGAGATGGCAGTGGTGAAAAGTGAAAACTGAATACTAGAAGTTACGGTGACTAAAGCTGGTTCTGATTTATGCCATTAAAAACTTGAAAAGTAGCTGAAGGAAGGAACATTTTTTGGTCCTTACTTGCTTATGCTAACTTACATACATGCCCAACAATTTCAAACAAGGGATTATGTGTAAACACAGACTACTTTTTGCTGGGAAAAAAAAATCCTTTTCCCTTTTTAGGTCTATTTGTATATCTTCATATTTCTATTACTTTGCAAGTAAAAGGGAATGTCTTGTTTAAAGCTGAGGTTTTTATTATTTATTTTAAGGTGACAGCTCTTAATAGGCCATAAAAGTTTAGCTTTCACATTCAAGTGAAAGAATTAATCGGTAGTACACATATAAAATGGTGAAATGGGCATCTGTCTATTTGTCCAATTACACATTGCTGTCAATAGAAGCATTCACCCACTGTGTGTTTCTGTAAGTACCTTAGGTTTCCATTCATGGTCTTCTTGCTACTGCCAAACACCTTTAAAGTCTGCTTAAGCTAATTAAAATACATATTAAAGAGCCCAGACAGCAGGAGAAAACAGTACCGGTAAGAGTAGGTGTGGTTCCCTACATAGCTCAGACATCGTGTTTGCAGTAAGACCATGGAACATTGCCTGTTGGAAGATGAAAATACTCTCATAGAATTGCAAGTAATTCCATATGGACAAGCCAAATTCATAAGGGAAATTACATTCTCTGGGAAATTCATATAAAGCAGAAATACTTTGTCCTGAAAAACAGCATCAGCAAGATCCTAATTCTACATCATTATATTGCTGTGGAAAGTGTAATTATATTCTGAAAGAAAATGGCTGGCATGGGAAATTCATACACTGGTTGCATAAATATTACAAATTCAGTATTGTCTTAACTTCTAATATAATGCCAATGGCAAAATCTAAGCACATACCACGACTCACTTTAATTTCAAATTTCTATTTAAATATTTGTATTAAACATTAAGTTTATTTTAAATTTTTAATAGTAATGCAAGTCAAAGTATATGACACCAAAGCCATAGGACAATAAGAAAACTGTAATCAAGAACAGAACTTGATCATTCATATTTGAGGGTAGAGATTCTTTGGAGAGTCTACATTGGTTTTTTTCTTTATAGCCACTGTTAGCTGTATTAGATGAAGACAAACTGACGCTAAACACTTCTATTTTTCTTTGCTATGAAACTAGATCAAGCCTGCATTAATTTTCTGATACTATAGATGACCAGACATCCTGGAGTGTCCCAGTGAGTCAGGCTCCAGTTTTCCACATTAAGTCTTACGAATATGAGCAATAACTCAAGACCTACCTACCTAAGGAATTTTATGGGGAATAGGAATGATGACTTATTGAGCAAGCAACACTCTATGGGTGGAAACTATTTTGAAATAAAGCTGAAGTAGTTTGGAGAATCTTATACAAAACACTAATAAAATAATAGAGGTTGTGACAAATGTGAAAAAATGGATTACAGGTATTACAATGTTTATCAAACTGAATGTAAACCTGGGAAAAACCTATTGGCCATTTTCACTCTCTTAGATGACAACACAGGGAACACAAAACTGAATGAAAAGTAGATAGTATCATATATAGGAAGAAGTACACATGAATAGAAGAAAAAAAAAAAAGAATGTAAAGAGGAAAGATTTTGTTGGGTGGAAAGAGGTAGATGTCAAGAATGAGGGGTAAAATGGTTGACTTACAGTAACTTTGAAATAGAATTTAATAAAATGGAGAGCCAAAACATAGTGATTCATGTTTTCCTAAATGATTTGTAGCTTTTTCTACTGCACAAATGCTAAGCAGTCTTTTGGGAAATACCTTAGTCACAAGCCAGTCTGGCAGACTCTGCTCTATGAAAACAGACATTTTTGGAAAATATTATTGCCTGAAATTAAGTTTTGAATCTCAAACAAATCTTAAGAAAAGCCAGGAATCCAAAATGTTATTGAAGTTATTACGAGCCATGTATATTCAGCAGATTTTTGCCAACTTATGGAGTTAAGACACTGACTTCAGAGACAAGTCTGAAATATTTCACTCAAGTATTTTTCTCTCCTTAACTATACCATAAACCTGGAGAAGATGAGATTTTCTGAGGTTAGTACAAACCTGTCATCCCAAGACAGTTGTATGCGTTGTCAACAGTAAATTGCCAATTGCAGTACTTGTTAGTACACTGTTGAATTATTAGCATCTGATGCCCCTAAAGATTAGCAGTCAAATCGCCTAATCTATTTGAGTAGGAGAGAATTGTTAAAGTAGGAACTGTAATCTGGTGTGCAGATATGTTCCAAGGGAAAGGAAGGAAAATATAAAACCCCAGGGTAGATTTATTTAATTTAGTGAAATATTCTGGTGTTGATGCACCCACACAAAGGTAACACTGAGGTAATGTTTACTGCGTAAATGCAGTACCACTAATACTGACATAACTGATAAATTCTTTTCAGTTATTTATTTTGTTCATAAAGCTATCTAGCAAAGGGAATTTCATAATTTTTCCCTCTTTTCAGCAAATATATTAATTTTGTAATTCTGGGAGTGCAAGGAAGAGCAACAGATGATTTTACTGTTTGTCAGGTTGGTTGATAAATAACAAAGAAAGCATTCATGAGGATTATGAATAAATGTCAGAAGACATGTTTGCAGAAAAAAGGAAGGCGCCAAGCCTTCTTTGCCATAGGTGACATTAGTTCTGAGTGCATGCATTTCATATTTAACTCAACAGCAGAAAAGTGAAGCAAGTGACAGTATGCCAGTAGAACAGGCAAAGGCAACATAAACAGACAGTTAATTTTCTCCTCCTGCATTTTCACCCTGAATTAGACAGGATGAATCCCATATTGTTCACTCTGTGAACTGGGCAAACACTATGGGATTTAGCCTGTCCCTTCAACAACAGACCAAGAGGCCTCTGGCTTTTGCCACGCCTGCCTGGACTTTTTCTGTGGACTACCATAAAAGACTTTGCTGCCTGAGGTTGTGAGGCTGCTTTATTTCTTATTCTAGAATAAACTTCTAAAATTGATCAAATAAGCCACAACAGAGACGTATCTGTTCCTTTCCACTAACTGGAAGCAGTCCAGTGGCAGCCAGGATTAAAGCCACCCAAGAATCCTGGAGTCTGGAAATAACAGTGCAATTTATTCTTGCACTTTATTGCTTATATTTAGTATGAGAAAATGTTCCTTAATGATGCAGTTATCTACTGTGAATCACAACGTAAGACAGAAAAGAAAGAATATGTCCTGTAAGTCATGGAGGCTGTTCTTAGGACATGGCTCCAAGTAACAAGCTTCATTGCATCCTTCAGGCTATGACTTTCTTCTTTATTCTTATTATCCCTCTGCTGGTGCTAAAATATACTGTCTTTGTTCTTGTTCTGGCAGACATTACAGAGGCTGCCGGTATAGATCCATAAAGTGGGAAGCTTTTTATTTCTTTTTAACGCATATTCATGACAGACGCAGCTCAGCTCTGGCCTGCAGAATTCTTTAATTTCCATACATGATTCAGAGAACGTCCTGCTAAGCCTTATGCTCACCATTAGTTCTGGACACTGACATTTGTGCAAAGAATGCAATGAAAGACCCTGCTTTCAAGGTCGTGTTATTTACTGCACTCTGTTTTTTGCTACAAATATTAACCTCTCCTCCAACCAGGCTAGCTTTAACAGGACTAGAACTGGCAGAGTGTCTGAGGCCAAAGGGGATAATGCTAACTCTTTCAAGAGTGTGGTTGTAACAATATCCCTTAAAACTCACTTTCGTTAATTATCAATGAAAATCACAAGTTGGCAACCTAGCTTTTACTTTATTGTCAAAAGACCTTTGATTTTATAGCATTGACACCAGTAAGTGAAGCTACGCATTATATAAAAGTTAGATAGTACTGACTATAATAATTCTATTGAATTAAACAATGAAACTGCTTTTGTTGCTGTTGCTATTTAAATGCTTGATTTCAGACCTCTCTCAGAATTACAGCATGCAATGAGATAACTCAGGACTCAGATTATTTATTGAAACTGTCTCAGGAAGAATTCAGCCAAACTATCAACATGGGACCACAGCTGCAGAAGAAGGCTGCTATGCTCATCTACTGTCCCACTCTGCAAAATCAGTCTTGTTCACTTCCTTCAGTTCGACTCTGCAGTCCAAGCATTTGTAGTGTGCAGTTACCTTATAGTTTTCTTAGCAGCTTTTACCTTTGGTTTTGGACCTTTTGGGTTTCGTTTTTCTTTTTTCTTTTCTTCCCAGTTTAGCCCCAATTAACTCCAAAACTTGAGCACTGACATATTAATTCTGAAAGCTTTAGAAGTCTTAATTCTCTGATAAAACACTTTTCATCTTCTAGCTATTCATCGAATCATACCAGGATTCAGGTATGAAAGAGGGAAAAAACTATGTTTTATTGTATCACATTTTAATAAATACTTTTTTATCAATCAACTTTTAATATCTCTAAATAACTAAATGACATTTTGCAGTATTTTCTTTCAATACATAGACTGAAGTATTTCCAGTTATTTATGTTGAACAGACAGAAGAAAACTTGTGACAGATCAAGTCAAGAGCACAACTTTAATCTGAAATGCTAAACTAAATAATTTAATTACATATAAATAATTTAATTACATATAAAAATATACACAAAAATGTATACATGCCTACCCATACAAGATAGAGTTTTATCCCTGCTTTATGTGTACAATGTATAAGGCATACAAGACAAGTTTTTGTGTTAGTTACTGTCTGTTAAGAGTTAAGAATTAGAAAGTTTGGGATTTTTTTCAGAGTTATGTACCAAAACCTTTAGAATATGTTCAAAATTGATTTGTTATGCAAAGATATGAAATGAGATCCAGATTCTGTTTAATCTCTTTTGTTATATGCTGTTCTCTCATGGTCTGTTAATAATTTTTCCTGAGTAAGCAGATTTTTATCTTTGTGCCCTACAGTTGCATTTCAGAACAGCCTGACAAACACCATAAATTTATCACTGAATTTCTAAAGATGGAGATGAAAACCAGTATTCATTTTCCTGTCAAATCAACTTTTAATGGAAGTTTGAGGCTTTGTCTTCTGTGAGGTAAAAGAAAAAAAAAGCAGCAAATTAAGAGCAGGCTGGGATTTTTATTGTTTTTGGAGAAAACTTCTTAAACAAGACCAATGAGACTATAACCAGAATGAAAAATTAATAAGACATTTGAAATAGAATCCATTTAAATGGCTTATATTCAAGAAAATATATTATTGTGTTTAAAGAACAATTTATAGTTAAAACCATATGGAAACTTCTTTTACAGTTCCTTAGGCATTGGCATGATGCATAATTCTTTCCTACAGTGAAAAACATAGAAAGGTGATTTGTTGCCATCAATAAAGCCTTTCAAGGCCATCCTTGTTTATGTAGAAAGGATATTCCTGTGTTTGAATCATGAAAAAATAGCATAATTTTGTCCAAATGCATTTCTTAGAAGTGTGATATAAAGTTGATACAAATCCTAAATGTTCTTTCTCTTACGAGAACAACTCCAAAGAACAGTAATTTAAAATTAAAGATGTTTTAGCTAAAGACTGAATCATTCTCACTTGATTAATACAGCCCAGTTATCTAGATAAGAATAGTTGGATAACTAGGACAATGCAAAAATACATAAATAACAGTAATTAAGTATTCTGACATGTTACCATTCCCATTTCAGTACATTTATTCTAATTAAAAGGATTATCTTGGCATTCTGTGTGTTTTGTTGTATCATGAAATCACTATGTAGAATCGTCAGACCTGTGGCAACAGTATAAAATTACAAATTAAAGTTAATTTAAGATGAAATGCTGTCTGGTGAGAGAAGACTATTTTAATAAAATTTTACTATTAAAATTATAGCAAAGGAAATAACATAATGGCTTTTTCTAATAATGTTCAGTTATTTTATATGGCTTAAGGTAAGAACACGATACTTTCACCAGCATGTAACTTGCTAGTTTCAACCTCATAGGTGTCACTTAGGACTCTTTAGAATTAATTTCATGATCTTCTATAGGACAAAGTTGATTCTATCATATTTAAATGAATCTAAATCTGTAATTTTGCCCAAGTTCTCATTTCTTGCATACTCAACATTTATACTCACAAAAAGAGTATGTATATTTCAAGTTTTAGGTTTTTGACTTAGCTGAATACTGTGACTTGAGTGTTACTCATTTCTAGCAGAGTTCAGAATTTAAGCAGCAGCAAGTTCATCTGAGCACTGTAAAGCAGTTATTCCTGGTACAAAACACTTCCATTTAGAGACAATTTGAGATTACTGATGTTCAAAAATAGTGCTTCAATCTTTTAAAACTTTTTAAAACCTTTTTGACTTAAAATAACAAAGATAGCTTCATAGCTAGCCAAACATACAGACATACAGATTTCTGCAGAAATTGACCTGGCTAAGTTTGACATTATTTTAACATCTCAGTCTTCCGCTTACTTTATTTTACATAGGCAAAGAGAAGATCATAAAATGAAATACAGATTTTTAGGTTAATTCATTGATTTCTAGACTAAAATTAATGATAACACCTTTGAAGTTGATAACATCTTAATACAATATTTGGTAGCTACTTGGATACAATCTGGGGCAGAGGCTTCAATGCCATCAAGCTTTCTTGTAAAAGTAAAAAAAAAAAAATTTAGTGATGGTTAAAAACAGTGGTGTAAAGGAAACTGCTAATGTTTCAATAAGAAGTTGTACAGTACATATAACTAATATGTATCAGAAAATCTTATTTCACTACACTTAAGATATTTTCCCTGCTGCAATATGTTTCAAGTATAACTGAATGAATGCATTCGTTCTTAGAAAGCTGTATATTGGTTGTCTTATAAGAAAAGATATTACTTCTTTTAAGGGTCGCCTAAGATACCGAAGTGTCATATCAAAAGCCCAGAAACCAAATAGCATGTCCATACTCAGCATCACAACACTCAACCTCTAGTTAAAAGATCTGACTCTTGTGCATGTACATAGATGCCACAACATCTACATCTAGAACAACTGAATTGCCTTTTTCATCTGTAATTCCAGGTAGCCTGTACAATTTTTACATCCAGTTGTCATATTTTAGTGTGATTATGAAACTATTAATAAATTTCAGAACATCTCTTTGAAGATTGACGATTAACTTAATGTCACTTCTGCACTACATCCAACATTGTGCCCGAAGTGGCAAAATAGTAGAGCTGACTTTATATCCACAGTAAGTAAAAATGCCAATATTAGCTGATTTTGGTGGAAAAAGATCATTATTCTGACTTCTGTTTTTGTCCTCTTGATATCCTCTTAGTCACCACATTTTCTGTAAAGATGTCATTGCATATGTTATACGCCAAACTTGTAAGCAGGAAAAAGAGAAAGGCCCATGAAGGAGATTTGAAAATTTGTTGTTCTATAAACTATACATATAAGGAATCCTGGACTTGCTTCACACTTGCTCTTGTTATTGATATCACATCACTTTTTATTTAAAAATATATTTGACCAGTATCTGGTACTGTGATACAGGAACCAGTTCTACATGGCTGGGCTACTGACCCAGTGCCATGTGCAATGCCTTTTCAGCTTGCACTGCAAGGTGGGACTTTGTAGCAAAGTTTCTGACATCTATTTATGCATAGTTGACAGCTGTATAATGTACTTAGCTCTGTGTGAATAACTGATTCTGCAGACAAATTGAAAAATCAGAAAATAGATAAAATTTTGGTCATACTAAAATGAGCCTCCTTTTATTGGTGAACAGAAACACTGCAAATATTTTTGCTCATATCAAATTGTCACCCAGTTATTTTCTTGAATTCTTTTTTCTGCTGTTATTGTTTCCATTTCTGTTCTCTTCGCTTCGCTTTTTGAAAAGACAAATGTTTTCTTGTAAGAAATACAAGAAGGAAGCTGGATTTGCTCTCTGGTTGAGCCACTGTTCACGTCTTCTGCTCTGCAGCAGACCCTGCCCCTTCCCAAGTGTTCATAACACTTCCACTGAGCAAGTCAGCCATGCTGTGATCAGTGGGGAGCTCTGCATATGCTGACTGGTAAGTTAATTGGTGCTGATTCCTCATCTGAAGATGGCTGAGCTCAGCCCACTTATCCCTTACTTCTCCTTCAGCCTCAACACTGTTGATCATGTTGTCTTTTTCTCCTCTATGAAGCTGTTTTTCTTCTTAGTCTGTAGGAACTTCATTATGCTTGAGACATCAACAGGATATTAAATTTGATTAAAATCTGTCTGTGAGTACGAAAGAGTACAAAAGGCTATCAAAGATGGACTAAAAATGGGATTATTGTATAACCAGTTCAGTTTTAAGTGGATTCTTTGTCACATGGTCATCTTGAAATGAAAGGACAAGAGGTCTTGTTTCCAAATTTCAGGATGAACAATTTGTTTAAACACGATTTTTTCAACGGAAGTATTCACTGGTTGCCTGATGGCAATAATTCATCAATTATATTGAAGAAAAATTTGGAAGTTGATTGAATCTGATCTTTCAGCTTCATCTCTCTGTATTTTTTCAGATGTCTGTTGTACGGAGCTTTTCAGCTGAACATCTTGAAAGTAGTCTAGAAGTATAATAAGAACACCCAGCAGAATCATTTGAAGTAGTATTTCATGCCAGCTGAAAAGAAGTCCAAGGAAGAAGAACGTAACTGATTGCTTGATATGAAACATTTGATGGCTCTTTAGAAGCATAGACAAATCTCCAATCTTTAGGTAAGCAGGCTTGAGGGGAATAACTGAAATCCTTCCTCACTCCCAACATTTAGATCTTGTGCACCTGCAGGAACATGCAGTGTGGACGCTTAAATACACAAAATGCAAGAAATGGGACATATTACGGTGCATGTCCTGTACAGCAGCAGAACCAGAGATTGAGCTGTTGTTGGACTCTGCTTTAAGGGCAGTCTGGGTTAATGAATTGACTGGCTACTCTGGTCAGACTGTCTCAGCTATGATCCTCACACATGTGACAAGGTTGTTAGCTTCCTGCTTCATAGTGGTGTACTTTTGCTTGTCAAATAAGTGTGGATGGGATGTATGTCCCTATTATCAAGTTCTGTTTCTCATAACTAGTGTTTGGCAGAAGGGGCTGTTAATCCTACGTTTACTAGGAAGTTATAGAAGGAAGAGAGTGGAATCTCTCAAGCTCCTGTACTGATGGCAGCCACTAACACGCATTGTTTTTGTTATCGGTGCACTGGCTACCTTTAATTCTTTAGCAAAGCCCACAGATCAATAGGCCTAACTTCTAGAAGGGAGGGGAACCCTCACAGTGGTAAATAAAAGGTATCACTCACTTGGAGAGTAAGGTTAATGAGAAGCATCTATGCATTGCTTTGTAAAAAAAAAGTAGAGAGAATAACACACATAGCATTTGTCTTTTATTGTTGTATATTAGGCAGATTACCCAAGGAAAGCTAAAAATGTGATATGCAAGGACTCAAAAATGTCTTTATTGTGAGTATTATAAACTAGACAGCGAAAGTTCATTTAGTCAACTCTCTCTTTTTATCCTTTCCTTTTAACTGGGGGACAATATTCCCAGCCATCTTCCCTGCATGCACACTATCTCTTGGCTTGCCACAAATGGCAGGGCAGCCTTAGGCATGCAAGATGCTCACTGATGCTTGCTCATTTCAGGTCTCCCCTGCGTTCTCCCATGGACATCTTTTTCTCTTGTCCCTGAACAAAATTTTGTGTACATTGAAACTCTCACAACTCCATCTTGCAGAAGGGCTCTGAGTGCACAGCTGCTCTGTGCTTCCACTTACTTCTTTATAACACGATGCCCACGAGACATTTTACTGGGAAACACAGAGGACAGACAGCAGTTAGAAATTCCTAGTAGCCTGTGGTGAGTGTCAGATGTACATTTTCCTTTAGGTACTATCATCAACCACACCTAACGCAAAGTCCTTCTTGCAATGGAAAAATCATACAGACTTTCAGGTTCATGAGGAAGCTTGTAAACAATTCTCTATATTCTCCAAAATAATTTGTGCATTTCTCAGGAATGTGAAGCTTATTAAATAGCTAAATGTAATGTGAAATGCAGGCAGAAAGAAGCTGGTGGAGATGGAGGTCATATCAGTGAGGAGAATATTCACAGATGCCTGGGGAAGCTATCTACTCTGGGAATATCCTTTGAGATTAGCCTCTTCCAAAGAAGACTGCAGGTCACTCTCTGTAAGACTGCACATGTAAGGGCAAGCAAACTGAGTCATGGGTTGAAAAATAGCTTGTTTTATAGCCTTTTGGCCTCATACTTGTCAAGAATTAGTCAGTGTAAATATGAAATCTTGATAGCTAAACATCTGTTCTGACTTTCTCCATGTGCTTCCTCAGCCCCTCCGTTCCGCTTTGTTAATAACCTGGATATACTGAATTAGGATGTGTACCTTGTTTTGAGCAACATGTCTTGTCTGTTCCCTGTTTAGCCTCTCTCTTCACCGTAATGTCCACTGAGACTGGCATCTATCTATTCATCCCTGTCTAGCTTTATATATGCTTTAATCTAATTTATGCAATTTTCATTCAAAAAAACAGACTTGGTTTTCCCCCACCTCTCATCTCTTTGTTTGCACTGTACTTTGACCCCGAGGCTTGGACAAGTGTTATACACATTACAGAAGAGTCAAAATGATGGCAGAGAAAATATCAATAGGATTTGGGCAGGGTTTACACAGCTTTTTTGGCTGAAGTGGTCAAGCGAACTTGTGTGCGTGTATAATGCAAGCCTTTAGACACCTGGGGATTTTGCAGATCTAAACCTGGACCACTAGCAGATAAAGGTGTTAAATGACTGCTGAGGTCATGTAGAGGTTGCTGAGATAAACTGCAAAACCACATTTAGTTGGGTAGTTCCACTTGGACAACTGATTTAGTGAAGACAAATCTAGATATAAATATATATCTGGTGGTGGTGCAATGGTGCTGAAACAAGGCCCAAAACTTGACATGCAATTATAAGTCAAGGTTCACCAAGAAGTTGTCTTCAATTGTTGAAATTCATAGTAAAAATTAAAATAAAAAGACTTGCATAGGTAGGAAGTATAATATAATTCGCTATTTGAATTTAAGCTACTATGACAACACATCTGTAGCTATATTTTGTTAGCTAACACATTATAGCTATATTTTGTTGGTCTGAGACAGCATTTTTCCAAATCAGTTTTCCATGAAATCTTATTCATTGATTTCTACAGTTATCCCCTCAGAGACTGTTTTTTATCTGTTGTTGATGTGACTTTTTCTCGTTTACAAATGGTAAAAACTGTGTTAGTCTGCAGCTAGAAGTTATTTTCCTTCTGGCTGATGATGTGGCTTCCTACTACTACGCTGAACATCACCAGAAAGGATTTAGTTGTTTAAAATACAAAATGTCTGTGTTTCCCCAATATTGTAACAATATTTCTGTAACTCTGTCTATAATTCCAAATGCTTAGAGGAACTTCTTTATGTGATGGTGTCTCACCAATAGCTCACATTAATGTTTTGTGGCTAAACAAAGCTTCCCAAAAGCTGAGATCTGTAAGACTAGATGTGAAAATATTTTTCCCAAAACTGGTTTGTTCTTCACAATATTTGAAATTGTGGTAAAGCTTTTCATCAGCATGTGTAATGGCAGCATCTTCAATAAGATCACTGTCTGATTTTGTGCATATTTCAAAACAAGTTTATTACACTTCTAAAAAACCTTCGCGGTTGTATGGGAGGAAGAGAAGTGAATGCTCTAGGAAACACATGTTCTTTGTTGCTCCTTAAAAAATTCAAAAGGTTGGCATAATTTCATTCAAAATAAATTTTGAAAAATTGTGGAAAACTATTATAGAAGAACTCATGGAAACCTTGCTTTACTAAAAGGTGATCACTATCGCCTTAAACTTCAGTGTTTGTTGTAATAGCTAAAAAAAGAAATAACTTGAAATACATTAGACAAAAGGATAAAACACAAAAATCAAACCAACGTTGTGTTTGGTAGAGAAGATGGTCTTTTTCCTTATAAAACCATCTCCAACGAAAAACTCAGGATATCTGAGTGATGCCAGCTGCATGAAAGACACCCATGCAAGTAGACAAAGGAAGGTCATGACACACACCTAGGGCACATACACCTCACAAGAACGACTGATTTCAGAACAGGTGTCACTTTGGGACATTCAATTGAAACAAGATTCATGGCTACTTACCAAAATTGTAGAACCAAAATAGTGGACTAAATCAGAAATTTAGGAACAAATGTTTCAGAGCAGAGGAATGTCTGTTAGGTTCATCTCTTTCGGTGTCAGTAGAGGCAAAAAGATAAAGCATCAGTCTTAAAAAGTAGCTGCAGAAAAGGTTATCTCCATATCATCTTACAATAGTCTCCTGTTGTTGGTTACTGTTTTGTGAAGTAGCAACTGTTGCTCAGAGCTTTGTAGATAAGTTTTAAGATGCAGAAAAAAATAGTGTCATGGGTTCATGGAAACCACCTGCAAGGGACTTGTCTGACAGTTTATGTAATTTTTTTGACAGGAATATTATGAAAGTCCTAGAAGAATATGGTCCAACAGACAGTTTTGCATTCTGGGTTTTGGATCCGCATGGGAGGATGCATGTAGGGGTGCTTCACAGACAGAAATTCTTAGATATGATCCCCTACTCCTTGCTCGCTGGTCCACAAGAAAAAAAAAAGGAAAAAAAGCAAATGGGAAAAAAAGTTTTAGTAGTACCACATCTTCTTAAAATGCAATCTTGTTCCCTTGACAATTCCAAGAATTATTTATAACACATTCCTTGTGATTGCACTGAGAATATATGTCTGATAAGGATAATTGATAATTCAAAAATATATATTATACTTAAGTACCGGAAATAATGTAAGATTTTTCTACTGAAGTAAGAAAATTAAAAAAGAAAAGATTCTAGGAAAGTTAAAAAAAGAGTGAAAAATGTCAGTAACTATTATTGTCCTGGCTTTGACAAGTATAACTATCATCTTGCCTGTATGACAAGAATGTATTTCTGGGAAAATAAAAGGTCACAAATTAGCATAACGATTTCATTCATTTGCTTTTAGGTGGAAGACTAAATGAAAAGCTCTCTTGTAAAACAGAAAAGTTGTCTCCGTATAAAAAAATTCCAAAAAAATATTTGAATAAACCAATACTTTTGAAAATGGATTTTGCCATTAAAAAATGAAAGCTCCGCAGCAATGGGGACACCAAGCTAGAATCGATAATTTGCAAAAAAAAGTTTTATGTCTGAGTAAATTATTTCTGTTTACACATTGCACTGTAACGCCATTTCTTTCAGCTATTTTGTGTTTCATTTTATCTTTCATTCATTGTGTTGAACTCACTGAGGATTCAGAGAAAATATTTATGTCTTTTTGAAAACAGAACTGTAACCCTGAGATCTATTCATCCCTCGGTAAATGTAAAGGAATCATTAATGCAACTGCTGTCATTGGATTTCATATGAAATGATAGCTTAGATGTAGAGCTCTTGTACATGCTTAGTCAGAAAAAATACATTTTGAGGAATTCAGTCTAGAGGAACAGCAACAACTGATCAAATATAATGTGTCAACCAACATAGCAGGTTAGTATGTGGCAGGAGGAGGTTAAAGTTTATGTAATAATCAAATGTAAACTGAAGTTTCTTTTCTGTAATTGTGTTCTGCAGTCTTTACATCTGATGCCTCTGCATCAACAGGCTATCACAATATGAGTCCCTGCATATATGAATATAGAGACAGCAGTTATTGAAAGCAATAGGATACTTATGTTTTGTTAACTTGTGGAGATATTACTTTAGCTGCTACTCTTTGATCACATTTTCTAGACTACAGAAGCAATCATAATAATGAGCTGATTTTCAAAAACCATGCAGAGAGTCAAATAGCCAGAAAGACATAATGGTTACATTATTGTGTGTTATCTGAACCCAGAATTTGAAAAGGTTTGTTTCTTTGTTTTGACTTGTTTTATTTTTGATAAGCTGTGGAAAAATAACAACATCCATCACAGACTGATACAGCACACTGAAATTCAATGTCTTGTCTGTCAGTATACTGACTTTGGGTTTAGCCGTCTCTTTTAGAATACCTCTAAGCCTAATTGTGTTTTGAAAAAAAGTTGGAAATGTTGTCCTTTTGTCTTAACTTTCTAATTCTTTTGAGAATAATTAATTTTTAAATATTGGGGGGGGGGGGGGGGAGAAGAAGAAAAGATATTCTCTTATTTTGGAGCCTGATACAACCAAATCAAAAGGATTATCTATGTCTGCAAATCAAGTACACACCTTAATGTCATCCTTGGTGGTCAGTAAATCATCTTGTAACTAGTTCCCCTAAAAGTTATGAGGGGCATTTCACTCAACAGTGCCCAAACCTACATATATAAATCTTAACTACCAGATGAAGAGAGAATTCAAGAAATGGCCACTTTCCATCTGATGTCTATCAAAAATGCAAGAAACTTGAAACTGCCAAAGAAAGCTCTATGAGCATAATCCAAACATTAATTCTTTTGAATATATCAGAAATTTCTGGACTAAAGTCTGCAGTTTCCCCTAATTTGTGGTTGTCTCAGTCTGGAATTTTGGATGGAGTTTACTGCTCTGAAGTCCATTGCAGAATGGAGATGATTAAAATATCCGTTGTGAATCTGAAAATTAATGTGTGTGTATATATGATTAAATCTTATATCTTTCTTCAAAAATAAACTAACATCCATTTAAGTAAAGTTATTTTTCCAGTTCCCAAATATCAGAAATGTACTGGGTAGTTAGGCCTTAGAGTTCCTTGTAGATATATTTGGCAGTTTCCTCAGAAGTTCCTTAGAACCTCTAATGAGAGAAGGATCCATGTATGTATCAACTGCCAGAATAATTAGTCTGGGAAAAACATGTACACTTGAGTGACTGGTTCTTACATGGGAATATAACGATCTGTGGGGAAGTATTTAAGACTAAAACTATAAAATGTCTTAAAAGAACATTTTAATTATATTTTAAATTAATATTAGATGGTAGTATTTATACTTTTTTTCCCAAGGCAGAACAAAAAATATTCTTTAGTGTATTTTCATTTGCAAAGGACCATGCAGCTTTCTATATAAGGAGCTGAGTTTAAAACACAAAGTCTTTTGTTGCTGGCCTTTTTGTTCCCTTAGAAGAAAAAACAAAGCATATTTTTAACCTACTTCTGGTATCACGAAAGATATGCATAGACTGCTTCATAAGCAGCAAGTCCCCAAGTACTAAACTGAAATTATCTCAATGTTTTTGCAATGCTTTAATTTTGGGACGATAAGGATAATAAATAGTGCTTGGATAAGACTTCAGTATCTGTACAACTTTTGTTGTGGACAATTTCTGTCATCCTGAATGGATGTAGACACGTGAAGCTACACAGAGTCACTATGAACAACAAGGAAAATGAAGGATATTCCCGTTCTGGGGGCACTTTGCACAGGGAAGAGTTTGGAAAGACATTTCTGGAGCTCCTGACTGAGTTCCTTACGCCACCCACTCTGCCCAAACAGGTTTTCTTCTGTTTACTTTCTGTCTGGCACCCACTCCAGCACTGACTGATCATCTCTCCATTGTAGAGAAAAGATGAAAAAAATGTTTTGTAGTTATGGCGGTCCTTGGTGAGAGGAAAATGTAATCATCCTGAGTGGGACTGAAGCCTAGAGCTGTGCCTCCCCCACCTCCTGAGTGGGTATTCCAGACATTGGACTCTTACTGAAAAATCACTTGTACCATATCTTACTCTTCAGTCTTCTTTGAGGAGGGTCACAACACAGAAATATTCACCAGAGCTTAAAAATTATATGAAGACCTATCTATCTTGTTAGTGTGGAAAAATAGACATGCTGGACCACTGTGTAAATTTCAAGATGCTTTTAAGCTTCAAAGTCCTCTCTCATGTAGGCTCTCAGTGTGCTAGCTGCCATTTCCCATGTCCTCTACACAGAAGACTGAATAGTATTTCCTACCATGACAATGTTTTATATATATGAAACTATTATTTTTGGATCTGAAATTTTCCAGAACTGAGCCCTGGGAAACAGAAAGTTCTATGTGACAATTTCAGTATAGACAGCCCAGCTGAAGAGAGTGAAAAAAAATGTGCTTGATAAATTATGGCAGTGTTCTTGTAACTTGGAATTACGTGAGAGCAAGGGAATTGCTTTCAGTAAGATATATTCTAATTATGACTTAATGGATATCACATGCAGGGCATGGTTAGCGTATGCCTCACCAGATTTTTAACTTAGCACCTGAGGTGTTGCAATGATGAAGGCTGCATTGAGCACCCATGACTAATGTAGACGTCTAATGAAAAAAATTACCAGTGGTCTACATGAGTTATCTGCAACACTCTACGCTCATTCCCTGCAGCTGTTCTTAAATGCTCGCAGTTGTGAAGTCTTATGAAGTTTTACAGTTATAAGAGAGGGTTTTCCACTTGCTCTTCTGCATGTGGTCCCAGTCCAAAGGAGACCATACTCTGTGCCTCCAAGGTTGGGATACATCTGATCTAATTCCAGGTGTCTGCAATGAGATTCATATGAGTCATTAGGATGAGGTAAATCCCACCCTACAAACGCTTCTTTCATTCAGTTGACTTTGAAGTTTGTCTAATTTAAATTGGTTCAGTGGTAAATGTTCACTTAAGAAAGATGAATTTCATTGCTACCGACTTCAGTACATTTGCATCGAGGACAAATGTCCACTACAAATGTCCATGTTTGTTTTCTGCAAAACCATGGAAAATATCATATGCAATAAAAACTAGTTTGATGTGTATGTCCAATAAGCTAAGACCAGACAGAAAGGAACTTTTTCATGAGCATGAGAACATGCTTGTAAGGTGAGACTCTCTTCTTATTGTGACTACAGTAAAGTGGAGGTAATCTTTCAAAAGTCAGTAGAAGAAAACTGCTGCATGACGAATCAGGTCTGCTGTAGTTCTGAGGTGCATAAAAATTTCTTGCAGGTCAGATTGCCTGTTAAGGTAAATACCTTATTTTTTTTAATGCAGTATTTGATTTAGAAAATGGAAATTAAACCAAGACATTTCCATTTAAATCAGGCATTATATGTACGGAGTCAAAAGTCTATGGTTTCTCAAATGCTCTTCTTTCTGCACTCTATTGATACAACCTTCTACATTTATTGCATAAAGAAATATGAATTTTTGTCAGCAATATACCAGTCTAAAGTTACATTTTGTGTACCATTTTTCCTCTGGTTTTCAAATGTTTTAGGGTCTAATTCCTATTGTTCTCAATGTCTTTGAGGATCTGGAATTTGGTGGGTATATTTAGGTTCACCCATAGTTTCCTTGAAACATCAAACTCACTAGTTAATTAATAGATAAGTCAGTATGTGTGTTTTTTAATTATACAGATAAGTAACTTTATCCTCTTCTCAGGCTTGTGAAAACCAAAGGGAGTTCCATTTTAATATTGTAAAATCTGATTAGGTGAAAGGAAAATTAGACGCAGGTTGTCTCCTTTCCTAGGCTCCTTCCAAACTCATCTGCCTCTGGTTTGATTTTTACATCTACATTAAAAATAGAGATAAAATGGAGAATAAACAAAAAAACTGAATTATAGATCTTCACTTTTAGGAGATTTTGAGAAAATGGAAATGGTCTAATCAAAAGGGTCAGAAAAGTTGTATCTTAGTTTTATGAAATTTTAGAAAATCTAATAAAATTAGCAAATTAATAAAATTTAGCAGTTGCATGGAAGATCCAGAGCTTGAAATGGTTTAGAATAAAGAATAATTATTACTAACCCCTGTACGTACATGTTATGTGACATGATGAAAATAAAGGTTATATTTCAAAATGTTCTCAAGCTTAGCAAAAGGCTTAGGTATAGAGATCTCTTCCAAGTGAAGAAGACAATACAGGGTGTGTCAGAGAAGAAGGACTGAGAAGAACACACATCTGCAAACCACAGATGCCACAGTACACACAGCCATGAGTAGATTTACCCAGCTGGCAGAAAGCAAAGTTCAAATCAAGACCAAAACTGCCAAACAAAATTATTCTGGTTCAAATAGATAGTTCCAGACGTGAAGCTGTCCCCAAACCATTCCCAGATGTCCTAACCCTAATCAAACATTTCATTGTGGAGCCATGCTGTGAGCCCTCTTGGGCTTGTTTATTCAGAGCTCCAGCAGGGCAGATGAATTCCAGCAGCTTGGAAGGGTATGTCTGGAGAGGCAGATGAGGCACTGAGCTGATCCAGTACTTTCCATCTTAGGTTTCACTAGAACGAAGGCAAGTTTTAGGGTAAGATAATAATACTTGGGCATGCGTTCACACAGAGCATGGTTTCAAAAACATTTAAATTATATTATTCCTGTGCATTTAAATTACATTATTCTTGTAAGGAGACAGCTAATGAATGAGTTACTTCTCTGGTACATATACAGTGAAAATACTCCACACAATCAGACAGGAATGTGTGTTAGAGCACCAGTGTTAATAACCTTCCATGCCTTTATCGCATACAATCCAAAGCATGACTGTTCTTTCCTAGTGAGAACTAGTCACTAAATCAGAGTAGCATTTCCTTCAGATAAATAAGCATACCTTATTTCAGGCAATCCTTCTGCAATTGCTTGATGACGATCATACTGAAGTAGGATTAAAATGTCTGAAGTGCAAATAAATTCTGTCTAAAATTTTACTCAGTTCTCAAACTTGCAATAAAACCATGTTTTCAAATGAATCTGAATTATTAGTACAGGTAAAGATGGACTTGGTGGAGAAGTTAAAGGATCCAGAACTTAATTTGTGGTTTTTACATTTTTTATGTATATATACATCTAGATATATATGTCAGAAAATGTCTGCATTAAGTATTTCTACAATACCTGTCCCAGTTGCTGTTCTGGGTGATTGGCTGGAACGATGGTTGCTGTTACAGGGAGTTATCTCCTGGACATGCACTGTTTCAGCACTGTGCAAGGAAAATGCACAAAAATAAGCTGATGACTAATGTGTAGAAAGATCTGCAGGATTTCAGTGGCACCCAAACTTACGTTTCCTCAAAAATGTTTTGACTGAATTGCAGTCAGTAATGTTGGAGCTTTTTTTTCCCCCAGTGAACTTCTGTCTAGGTAAAGTTTTTTCTCAAAAAGAAATAAGGAACTGGAAAGACAGGTGAAAAAATGTGGAGTATCTGACTATTCCAAAGTATTTCAGGGGCTCCATCAGAAAACCATTGCTATACATTTAATGCAACACCTGCATTCAAAAGCTTTCTGTAAAATATATTCCTAAATATTAACAAGGAATTATTGACAAGGATTACACCTTGTCTTGTATTCTCAAGATTGTGAGATGCATAACTTGATTAATCCAATTCAGTATGTCTATCTATACCTCTATGTATTGCTACCACAAGTTTGAAAGAAAAGTACAGTTATTAATATTTAACACAGTGAGAAAATTTGTTCTTTTTCAAAATAGGTGTGATTCCTTCTATTGTGGACAAAGAAAAATAGTATAATCAATACAAATAGTGACCATGGGAGATTTTAAGGCCAACATCTACCATTAGGGTAGGGAAATTCAAACAGTCACTGCATGCATGACAAATGGCATCTGGTCTTACACGTCAGTGAGATTTGCCAAACACTGGTGCTTTGGTACTAAAGCAAAAAAGAAAACTTGTGCAGAGATGGTGTATTGAACTGTTGTTAACTACTAATGGAGACCCCAGGAGACTGAAATTACTGCTGCGTTCATTCTTTACATTACTGCAGACACCAGGCAGGCCAATGGGAGTTGGGAGGAGGATGTCTAAACTTGGGTAAATATGAGCGTTTCAGGTTTCTGGGTCTGGATGCACGTGTAAGTTTGCATCCTGACAGTCTATCAAGGTGAGGCTCTGGTGTGTACCATTTTCCTGGGTACTCTTTTGTAAGGAGACCTGACATTGCAGGTTTGCAGGTTGTGGGGTGGCACTGTGTTGAATCCTAGTCTGAATACATGCCAAGACAACAAAATAACCTGAAGTATGCACCGGCTTTGCCGCTGAGGCTGAGATATTAATACTAACCTTTATTTAAAGGAATTATGCACTTCGTAAAGGCCCCTGCTAGGCTGGGAGCCTGTTGTAATGATCTAGCCGTATGTCTGGCTGTCATCGAGTCCCCAGTTCTCATCTGGGCTTTGATGTTTGTGGCCTCTGAGGTCTTGGGCAAGTTGCTTCTGTGCTCTGTGCCTGCAGAAGGGAATAATAATACTCTTCCTCATCCTCACAGAGAGGTTATGCAAATTCATTAGTGACTGTTTGTGAAGGGCTTTGAAGTAGAAAATCACTCCATAAATGCTAAGTATTATTTAATAGTTCTTTTATAGTAGGCATTTCCTTTTCAATTACCCTGCCTGATGTTTCATTAAAATGACATCATGCTCATTTGCAGATTATAGTGGCAGATCATGTGCTTGCCAGTATAATGAAGCATGAAGAATTACAGACTTTCCCCCTAAATAAATTAATTTGCAAGAAGTTATCACTACTGGGGTCAGACTGTAGGTCTCTGGTATCTCACATCCATGACACCAGCCATATAGTGATTCTCATTTATTTTTATTGATTTTTGTAACATTAATTTGAAACTGCTCTTCTCATCAATATTGTCCAGGGCTTTTTTTCTTCTAAGATTAAATATAATTATTAGACTCTGTGTGATCTATAAATCAAATACCAGAGGTTGGAACAGAACTGCCATTTACAGTAACTGCACTCTGTGCAAGACCAGCAAAAAAAGAAGAAGAAAATTACAAAAAGCAACAATGAAGTCGTGCAACTTTGCATTGTCTTGGGTCAAGAACAACCTTTTGCCCCTCATGCTATAATTTTAATAAGGTGGGCATAGAAGTGCTGTGCAGGGACTATCTCAAACTTCTGCTCCAGTGTATTTCATGGTTTGGACTCTAGGGCTGTATCTGTACCACTGGACAAGAGTGCTTTGTACTTTTGTTCCCCAAATACACCTTACTGAGGGAGCTGTTAAGTCCCTCCACGTGTATCCAGGTCTTCACCTGAAAGAGCACCTGCACAGCTAGGGGGTAGGACTCAGGCCTTGGCTTGATCTGCAGCTATCTGGGTCCCGGGCGAGTGTCTGGGAGCTGGGACTTTATAAAGCACCATGTATCCTACAGCTGGAGATGCAGCATGATTCCAGTGGCACTGGGAGATAGACAGGCCCTTCTGTGATTCAAAGGGTATATCTCTCTAATACTTACACAATATCTTAGCATAATAACTCAATAGAACTGCCTATTAGGGAATGAAAAACATTTATTTAACTCATAAAAATGGGCTTTTGTTTATTACTCTTTCGAACAATTTTTAGCTCATAAGGAGGAATCATCTTCAAATTACAACTTTACAAACATGGGTTTTTAGAAATAAGTATAAAACTAGGAAACCTTTCAGGAGAAATATAACATAAAGGTACAGAACTAAAGCATGTACTTTTACATACTTTTCCTAGATTCTTTTACTATTCCAGCATAAGGTTTATATGTAGTGGGACAAAAGAGTGACTGTCAATGTCTGTGTTCTCAACAAAAAATAACATAACAGGGAAATAATTTCACTTTGGATGAAAAGGCGCATACTTGGGACCTGCATTCTTCAAATGAAAACTGATATTCAGGAGAGATAGCAAAACTTAATGTTCTGGAGAGCAGAACATGCTGCCAAGTGTCTATGGCACCAGTGAAGTGGGAAAATGTCTGGACATGCTGTTCGCCAAATACCTGTTATTTGTGGAGGAGTAACTCCAAACTTATATCCTACTGCTTTGGCATACAGAGTTATCCAACAAATGAAGACACACACCGAGCTTGGCCTTGATCTACTGGATGTAATTAAAGAAAAAATTTTAAAGAACATTTTCCTAGTAAATTAAAAAATAATGGTTTTTACCTTTCATTGCTACAGTGTATCATTCTTGCTATCCCCAGCTAGTCTGTTTTTTTTTTTTCTCGAATGGCAATCCACAGAAGCATGGAGAAAAACAGATGAAACAGGGAAGCTGGGAAACTTAAAAGTGAATTTTAAACTTTATTTCCTGAACTGTAAAAAAAAAGGGGGAATGAGCATAAAAACAATGAACATGTTAATAAAATAGAGTCAGACAGTCATTCACATTCAGTTGTTACAATTAACTTTTGCTTCCTCAGATTACAAAAGTGAGTTGAATATTACCCTCTTAGCAGAGAGGAAAACCAATGACACAAAGAGAGGGAAAGAATCAGCTCTGAGTGTTCAAATTGAAATCTTGCATCTTTGGATGGCCCAACATGGCTGATCGCTTTTCTTTCTCAGAGAAAAAGAGCCTTTCACACATGGCTTCCCTTGGAAAAGAGTTTCCCTCCAATGCCACATCTTCTCTATAGCCAAAGAGACTGCCCTCTCTCTGTAGGCTGCTGGCAGTGGTGCCATCCTCTTAAATATCCCAGTCTTTCTGCATTATTGAATTCATGATAATTGCTAAATCTTATAATTTAGAAATGGCAAATGGAAAGTATACTTGTACCCTGTCTAGAGTTGGCATTTCTTTATTTGACACATGATTCCTCCTGTATAAAGTGAAGGGAGAAGCTCTATTTGCCCATGAATGTGCATGTGCTTCACCTAGTCTTCATGTAGGAAGACAGTTTTTGTCTTGTTCTTTCTAAGTTTATTACACATTTTCCTTCTGAATATCTGTTGCACTCGTGATAGAGGAGAAAACAATAATTCTAGAGAATATAAGTATTCACTCTTTGAAAGTTTGTTTGTTATGGCTGTTAGAATACAAAGTCTGCTTTGCTTTTTAATGAAATGCCCATGTTCTACACCCCCCCACCGCCCCCCCAGCTTGTCAGTTATTCAAAATTATTTCAGGTCACGCTCAGTTTAAAAATTAATTGAAAAGAAATTAGTCCCTCAATGATATAGCTGTGAGCTGTAATTTCGACTGACAATGGTATAAAAGCCTGTGGATTTAATCATGTCACTTTAAAAGCATTTTATGTATGTAAAAATTTTCAACTTGCCACAAGCGCATACAGCTTTAAATAAATCTTGGCAAATATCTATTAATCTCTGTAATGCAGGATCACTACAGGAAAGAAAAATTAGAATTACTTAGAGATACTTGTCACCAACTATTATTAATCAAAAATGTAACTGCCTTTCAGGAAAAAAATTTCCAAACCCCAACCTAAAACCAAAAACCAAACCCTCTCCCATTTTATAACTGAATTGATTTACCAGACTTATGATCTTCGAATGATCTGAGAAATCATGGCACTCGATCTCTGAGAAGTGGTATATCCACAGTATTCTTAATTATACAGAAGAGAAGACTGAACAATCAGAAAGTCATCAATATTTAGCAACACTACATGAAGAAAATAAAAATTTCCCGTGTGCTGTCGGTGGTTCATCAAAGATCGTTCCAATGTTGATCTTGACAAACAACTGGAATTGGCAGAATTCGAAGGAAAGTGCAGCAGGGCATTGACTGTGGGCCTTGCTGAACCACCAGAATCCCCATGGCAGCCTAGTCTTAGGTGTTTACAACATGGGCAAAAGGGTAAGGATGTGATTTCGGGTATGGGTTATCACTTTAAAGTGAGTAAGTACTTGCTTTCTGAAGCAATTTAAAAGGTTTGAATTCATTCCAAACCCATTTGGAACAACATAAAGAGAGATTTTCTCTCATGTATAACTGTTTTGAAATATCAGCAGCCTGCAAAATTACTACTAATGTGCAACATCTTCTTACTTGCCCAGAATTAAGCTAGAACTTGTTAAAGTACCAAACCTTCCCTCCACTCACAACCTGGTAATGGCACCTTGAGTTACTGATTCACTTCTGCTAAAGTGATGATACATCCAGGTGATACTTCGGCCCTCTTAATTTATGATTCTGGGAAACAGGAGGAGAACTAAATGTGTTCTTCCAAGACTTCCTTTTCTTGTCTTTCAAAGGTGAGGTCAGTAAGGTGAAGAACAGAAGAATCAGTAACTCCTTAGAAGAGTTACAAACAGGTTACTTGGACTCTCTTTTAAGATTGTGTCCTGTTGCTTTGCTTTGTCATCCTCTTCCTTCCTCACTATAATCTGCATTAAAGTATCTCCAGACCTGAGGCTGTTTTAAAGATGCTTCACCAGCCTGAGGGTTTAAAGAAGGAGTTCTGCTTTAACTAAACAACCACTGCGAAGAGTCAGGCTGAAGTATTCAAAAGTCAGTTTCTGACACTGACCTTGCAGGACAGTCAGGCCCTCCTTTTAGGGATACTGGCAGGACTGAGTGTGGAAAAATGTCTTATTTCAACTTTAAGAATCTCCAGTGCAAGCACTTAGAAATATGAGGTTAAATGAAGATAACAGTGAAAAATTAGCACATAGGTGCGTACTTTACACTAGGTTATTAATATTCTGGCTAGAAGCCATCTGCCAATGGCTAGAGAGTGTTTTATAAACAAAGTTAGCATACACATAGCACAAATAGTCATCTTTCCACTGGCTGTTTGTGCCCATTTCAGTGAAGCCACCGAGGTGAAGGGCTCCGGAGTGAACAACCGTGACGGGGAACCCTTTCCTAAAGCGGCAGTATCGTGAAGTCAAAAGCGCAGGGAGGAAGAAGGCACCCCAGCCCCCCCTCCCCCTCACAGCAGGCAGGAGTCAGCTCCTAACGAGTGGGAAGCTCTGACTCAGCGTGGGCGGAGTCAGCGGTGACGGAGGCGTGACGCTCCTGAGTACAAGAGCAAATCTTAGGGAGCGCGAGCGACCAAAAGCACGGAGAACAGGGTGGGCAAACAGGGTGTGGCGCGTCAGAAGAGTGTGGCGCGGCAGTTTGTGCAGCAGTTCGACCAGGCAGGCTGTACAGGGAAGGCGGAGGCCCTCCTCCAGCTCCCGAGGCAAGCTCAGGAAACTCCTCTGCAGGAAGGAAGCCCAGCCATGGCACCCCGCTGTCAGAAGGCTGCTTCTTCTCTGCTGGTCAGAAAGGAAGCCGCAACCCGGATTGAGATCCCTAGAAAGCATGCAGCTGTCCAGGTCTCTGGCTGCAGCGAGTGCCACCAGCTAGCACTGGAAATGGACAACAGCAAAGGGAATATGTGTATAAGGTGTGACCAGGTGGACTATCTACTCTGCCTGGTGGCAGAGCTGAGAGAAGAGGTAGATAGGCTATGGAGCATCAGGGAGGCCGAACAGGAGATCGACTGGTGGAGCTGTGCCCTGACAACCCAGGAGTGTACCCAGGAACAACCTTTAAAATAGGCCCAGGACCAAAGGGTACTAGTAACCTCCCCCCATCAGGCTGAAGGAAGCGACACAAAGGAAAAGAGTGAGTGGAAGCGGGTCCGCAATCGGGGCAGGAGGCGAACCCTACCCTTGCGCACCACATCTCCACAGGTGCCTCTGCATAATACACATGAGGCTCTAGATGTGGAGGACAAGGCGGTGGATGATGCAGGGGTTGACCCATCCACATCAGAGGAGGCACAAAGATCAGAAGGACCTCCCTCTCGCATTACTACCAGCTCCACAAGGAGGAAGAGACGAGTCATAGTTGTAGGACACTCCCAGCTGAGGGGAACAGAGGGTCCGATATGCCGGGCTGACCCTCCTCTCAGGGAAGTCTGTTGCCTCCCGGGAGCACGGGTCTAGGAAACTTCCTAGACTGGTCAGACCCCCAGACTATTATCCTCTGCTGCTCTTCCACGTGGATGCGGACGAAGTTGCAGTAAGTAGCCCGAGGGTAATCAAAAAAGAATTCAAAGCCCTAGGACGATTAGTAAAGGAATCTGGAGCACAGGTTATCTTTTCATCGCTCCTTCCAGTGGTGGGCAGAGACGTTGAGTGACATAGGCAGACTCAGTCTATTAACACATGGCTCCGTGACTGGTGTCTCCACCACAACTTTGGGTTCTTTGACCATGGGATGACATACACAGCTCCAGGCTTGCTGGCATCAAATGGGAGCCAGCTTTCTCAAAGGGGGAAGAGGATCTTTGCCCAGGAGCTGGCGGGGCTCATTGACAGGGCTTTAAACTAGAGGTGAAGGGGGAAGGGGAACCTATCAGGCTTGCTAGTGACAGGCTAGGGGAAGATACACAATGGTTAGAGGGATGGGGGGCTAGTAGGAGCCCTCAACCTGTTGCCCAGCAGCATGCGAGGGACACTGCAGCAATGTGGAAGTCTTGCCGAGGGGAGCTGGAGGCGCCTGAGGTATAAGGTGCCAACAAGAAAATACCCATGAAACACCTCAAGGGAAAAAAGGGTTGTTCTGCTATGAAGGTAACGAGGCCGACAGCTCAGATGAAATGCCTCTATACAAATGCACGCAGCATGGGAAACAAACAGGAGGAGTTGGAAGCAATCATCCTGCTGGAAAGCTATGACCTGATTGCCATCAAGGAAACTTGGTGGGATGAATCCCACGACTGGAATGTGGCTCTTGATGGTTACAGGCTGTTCAGAAGGGACAGGCGAGGAAGGAGGGGTGGGGGCATTGCCCTTTACATCAAGAAAACACTACAGAGTAAAGAGCTGTCCCTGAAGAATAGCCACGAGCAGGTCGAAAGCTTATGGGTAAGAATCAGAGAGAGAGGCAACAAAGGGAACCTAGTGGTTAGTGTCTACTACAGGCCGCCAGATCAAGAGGAGCTGATAGACGAAGCATTCTTCCTCCAACTCCAGGAGGTTTTGCGCTCACAGGCTCTCGTCCTACTGGGGGACTTCAACCACCCCAACATCTCCTGGAAAAGCAACATGGCAAGCTGTAGGCAATCCAGCAGGTTCCTAGAATGTATTGAGGACAGCTTCTTAAGCCAGGTAATAAGCACCCCTACCCTAGGGGATGCGATACTAGACCTGGTGGTCACCAGCGTGAGTGAGCTCTTTGGGGATGTCAAGATCGGAGGTAGCCTGGGCTGCAGTGACCATGAGCTGGTGAAACTAACACTACTGAGGGAAATGGGAATAACGAAGAGCATAGTCAGGACCCTAAATTTTAGGAGGGAAAATTTCCAGCTCTTCAAGGAGATAGTCAGAAGAACTCCCTGGGAAACGGTCCTCAGGGACAGGCGAACAGAACAGAGCGGGCAGGTCTTTAAGGATGTATTCCAGAGAGCGCAAGAGCTCTCGATCCCCAAGTGTAAGAAGTCAAGCAGAGAAGGGAAGAAACTGGCATGGCTGAGGCAAGAGATGCTGGTCAAACTAAGGAAGAAGAGGGAACTGCACAGGCTGTGGAAGTAGGGACTGGCTTCCTGGGAAGAGTATAGGGAAGCTGCCCGGTTGTGTAGGGATGGGGTCAGGAAGGCCAAGGCACAGCTGGAGCTGAACTTGGCAAGGGATGTGAAAAATAAAAAGAATGGCTTCTACAGGTATGTCAGCCGGAAAAAGATGGTCAAAGAAAGCGTACCCCCGCTCATGAGCGAGACCGGCAAACTAGCAACAGCAGATGAGGAGAAAGCTGAGGTACTCAACAACTTTTTTGCCTCAGTCTTCACTGGCAACCTCTCTCCTCACCCCTCCCGAGTCGATGGATGGCATGAAGGAGACCAGGAGGGTAAAATCCCTCCAGCTGTAAGTGAAGACCAGTTTCGGGACCTCCTGAGGAACCTAAACGTACAGAAGTCCATGGGAACTGATGAGATGCATCCCAGACTCCTGAGGGAACTGGCTGACGTAGTTGCCAAGCCACTCTCCATGATGGAGGCCAGGGAGGTGATTCGAGACAGCCAGCATGGCTTCACCAAGGGCAAGTCCTGCCTCACCAACCTAGTGGCTTTCTATGATGGTGTAACAAGAGTGGACAAGGAAAAACCAATGGATGTCATCTATCTGGATTTTTGTAAAGCCTTGGACACGGTCCCCCACAACATCCTTGTCTCCAAATTGGAGAGCCATGGATTTGATAGGGGGACTGTTCGGTGGATAAGGAATTGCTTGGATGGTCACAGCCAAAGGGTAGTGGTCAATGACTCAATGTCCGGATGGAGACCAGTGACGAGTGGAGTCCCTCAGGGGTCCGTATTCAGACCAGTACTGTTTAATATATTTATCAATGACATGGACAGCAACGTCAAGTGTACCCTCAGCAAGTTTGCAGATGACACCAAGCTGAGTGGTATGGTTGAGACACCAGAAGGATGGGATGCCATCCAGAGGGACCTGGACAAGCTGGAGAGGTGGGCCTGTGTGAACCTCATGAGGTTCAAGAAGGCCAAGTGCAAGGTCCTACACCTGGGTCGGGGTAATCCCCAGTATCAATATAGGCTGGGGGATGAAAGGATCAAGAGCAGCCCTGCTGAGAGGGACTTGGGGATACTGACAGACAAAAGGCTGGACATGAGCCGGCAATGTGCGCTGGCAGCCCAGAGGGCCAACCGTGTCCTGGGTTGCATCAGGAGAAGCGTGGCCAGCAGGTCGAGAGAGGTGATTCTGCCCCTCTACTCTGCTCTGGTGAGACCTCACCTGGAGTACTGCGTTCAGCTCTGGAGCCCTCAGCACAAGAAGGACATGGAACTGTTGGAGTGGGTCCAAACGAGGGCTACAAAAATGATCCGAAGGCTGGAGCACCTCTCCTATGAGGAAAGGCTGAGAGAGTTGGGCTTGTTCAGCCTGGAGAAGAGAAGGCTGCGGGGAGACCTGATTGCAGCCTTTCAGTACTTAAAGGGAGCCTATAGGAAAGATGGGGACAATCTTTTTAGTAGAGACAACAGTGGCAGGACGAGGGGTAATGGTTTTAAACTAAAACAGGGTAGGTTTAGGCTGGATATAAGGAAGAAATTATTTACAATGAGGGTGGTGAAACACTGGAACGGGTTGCCCAGAGAGGTAGTGGAGGCCCCATCCCTGGAAACATTCAAGACCAGGTTGGACAGGGCTCTGAGCAACCATATCTAGTTAGTGGTGTCCCTGCTCGCTGCAGGGGGGTTGGACTAGATGACCTCTAGGGGTCCTTTCCAACCCAAAACTTTCTATGATTCTGTGAGTCTATGATTCTATGACCCGCCTGAACAGAGTCCTCTGCAGCCTGCTGTAGGTGACCCTGCTTCGGCAGGGGGGTTGGACTAGATGACCCACAGAGATCCCTTTCAACCCTGAACATTCTGTGATTCTGTAATTCTGTGATTCTGAGTCCAACAGATGTATTATTCAATAAGTGTAGGTATGAAAATGTGCTAAGCTTTAATTTCCTTAATAGGAAATAAAAATGAGCAGAAGTTAGAGAAACATTTACATTGTTATTTGGCTTTCCAAGGTAACAAGCTTCCTTAAAATCATGATTTCTCAAGGAAAATCAGGAAAAAAAAAATGATTTTCAGCAATAAAATAATTATCTTAGGAGCACAGAGATATTCTGGATTCATGAAAAGCAGAACAAAACTGTAGCCAAGTGTAGCTTTAAATCCTAATGATAGGATTCATTTATTAATATTTTTTTCCTAATTACTCAATACTCTCAATTTGATGCTGAAGTTTGTCGCAGAAGTGAGGAAATAAAGATCAGAAAATTAAATCAGGAAAAAATAAAGATGAGGCTAGCAAACCTTGGATAGAAAAGGAGATGACTGAACTACATACTGGCTTTCTATTATGAAAAGTTTTGGAGAAGAAAATGAAAAGTCGTATGCAGAGAAATCACAGAATTCATCCTTTCCATGGCCATCTGCTGTAAGGATATGACTGTCCAGCTGTGTTGTTGTGAGAGGTGAGAAAAATGACCACTCAGACAGGACCTGCAAAGAGGAAAAAATCCCTTCACAAGCCTGAAAACTTGTTTCACACCTCCCTCACAACAGGGGTTTTGTGTTCCACAATACCATTTATTAAAGTTGTATCCTGGGACAAACCTAAGCTGTAAAGCATGGTGATTCGTGGAAAGTAATCATAAGTTACAGTTATCACAAGACACAAGAGAAAACATATTAAGTGATGGACTGCAACCAAAGAGTTTCTTCTAATTCTAAAGGCTATCACAGATTCCGGAAATGTCCCCAGCACTTAAAAAGACAAATGCTGTTTTTCAAGTCAGTAAAACTGATAGCACCAGAAATTCTTCACATCAGTTGATTGAAAATGCACTTAGGCAGAATGTCAGTAATTTTTATATTGTAATTGTTTAAAGCTACTTTTTATCCACTTCTGTAACTCCGGTGCTTAATTAACAAAGTGGGTAAAAGAAAATCTCCAAGATAGTGATACCAGCATCACAGGGGCTGTCACAGGGAGTAGCCTCAGAGCTCTTAAAGGTTGTTGCTCAAAATCAGAAAGATAAAGCTTTTCAGAGTAGAATAAATAAATAAACCACACCTTCTCAGGACTCTTGTAAAAGGTAAATAAACAATATTAAAAATAAACAATTAGAAAAAAACGAATGGCACAATTCAGTTTTGATTTAAAAACATACAAATACTTACAAGTCGCCTTTAGTGAAAGTCATTAGAGAAAACCTGTAACCTGTGAGGGTAAAAAGCAATTTATTTTTTAAGATCTCCTCCACATTAAAGAAGGAAATTGCTGAGAGCTGCTGAATCAAGCTCCTATTGGTATCTCTGAGGCTTTCTGTTAAAGCTTTGCTTTTCCTGTCAAAGTCACATGGAAAAGAGAAAAAATACCTCTCAAGTGTTGGGATTATACTTTGAGTCAGGACTCCTAAAGAGAAGAGATGTATTCAATGGATGATCTGCCTTAGTGGAGCTGCAGGCCAAGCCCCATGGGGCTACTAAGTAACCAGGCACCTTCCAAAGAGTATGTATGGTGAGAAACCAAGGGAAGCAGAAAAGGATCATAAGCAGAAAAGAGAAGATGCTGGCCAAATAGTTAATCACAGACGGAAAAAGTTCATAAGCCATTTATAGTCCTAGAGCTTTACATTTTATTACCCTGTTTTGGAAATAGTGTGATTATTTGCTGTAATGTAATGTGCAAAGGCAGTATTAGCTAGCAGTAATAGGTTGAAATGTTCTGAGAGCACTGTATGTCACCATACAGCTAAGGACTCAGTTAAAGGATATGGGTGATCCATGCTTGCTGAATAGCAACAATGTAATTATGGCAGTCATCCAAGAACAAATGAAAGCATCGGGATATGGTTTTTAATGGCTTACATTTGAAATAGTTGGTTTCCAGCTCTCTGTTAGACAAAAGGGAAAGAGAAGTGGAAAAAGCCACCCTGGAGAAGACCTATGACTGGTCCAATTCTTGTAATGTACTTAAAATTTGACATTTCAATGAAACAGGCATGGGGAGATCTGCAGTGCACCCATATTTCCTGCTTTCTCCTCCTACTAAGATCAACTGTAAAATTCTTTTTGTCTTCTACTGAGGCAGAGCTAAGTGCAGGTTGTGAATTTCTGAGAATTATCCTTGTATGCTCATGTGCCAGAGAAAACAGATGAATTTATTTCCCAGTTTAAGAGCTGAGGATGCTTCTTCTAAGCAGTCCTACAAGACATTATAACTATATATTTTTTGATCTAGAAGTAAAAAGCCCAGGCCTCAAAACTAGTTTGAAGACTTTTTACATTGAGCAGGTAATTACAGCACTTCTGCAAGTGGCTGGCTTCTCCCATCTCATCCACACATCGTGCATGGTCGTGCACAAGGCCTCACTCAGCATTCACGTGCTTGGACTGGCATTACAGAAGTCTTCTGCAAAAAAGGTGAGCTCTACCAGGGAGTATTTGCTTCTAGAGAAGCAGTACTACATTCCATTAGGCTTTAGACTTTTTTTTTTTTTCCTCAGGAATTGCTCATTCACCCTGGAAACAATACAGTATCATCAGCAAAAAATAATCATACACTTTCTCCTATTATCAATGGAGGTCAGCTGCAGTGAAATCTGAACCCAATAGGATCCATACCCTTTCACTCATAAAAAAAAAGCACTGAAAGTCATCAAGAAGTAGAAGATGGAGGAGGCCTCTATAGGAAAATGGGTTCAACAGGATATTCCTAAAAACATTTCAAAACTGTAGGATCAGAAAGGGTTAGCTAAGCTATTAATCTCAGTTCAAAGAACATTCAAGTAAACTCCCTGGTGCACAGAGAACTAGATTGAATCCTTATGAACACGATCACCTGTTGGCTCTGAACATTATAGAGCAAGAAGAAACAATTAAAAATAAGAGAAAAAGAATGAATATATTGTTTTCCTATATAATAGTAGTCTCTTGCCAGCTAGACAAATTTATATATATATATTTTTAAAAAATAAACAGAATGTAAAGGATTTAGTTTTCCCTTTCTAGTTTTCTCTTGGTAGTAATCTTTATCCATTTTCTTGAAATATTTTCCTCTCTGTCTGCAAGAACAAGCAATACATCTCAGGAAACTCTGCTAGTTATTCTTTCCGGACAATATTTCTTCTTATACAGAAGCTGTCTGCATCTGGGTGGTCAGATTAATATCTCATTGTAAGTTCAAGTAGACTGGAAACAAAACAGTAGAAGGAAAATACAGTGCCAACCAAGAAATCTTAGAAAGTATAAAAGCAAAGTAACCTAATGGGTTAGTATAGATGTATTTACTTATCACCTAGACCTCCCCAAAAGTGTCAGACATTAATACCTTTCCTGAATATTTTAGGTGTACACATGTCATAGTCTTCCAGAGGCAGTAGAAGTAATCCTTGGTAGTGTCAACACCTTTGTGAGTATAGTCAAGGATAATATTTTGTAAAACAATATGAAATATCTTTAGCTTAATAAAGCAGAAAGTAAGTAAAAATGGATGCAAAATAAAAATGCAAAGAATTTTATATATTAGACAATAAAAATTATATATTATAATTTAAGTGCCAATTTTCATTAATTTGAAAATAAAGACAGTGTGGTTAAAATATCTTAAACTTCAGAAATTAAAGCTAAAAATATTGATATTCCATATTCACTGTAACATGAAATTCTCTAGTATGAGTCATTAAATGAAGAATTCTTCATGCTCAACACACAGCAATCTCAACTGCAACAAATTACAGCTCACTTCAACCGGAAGGCAGGAAATAAAAGGAAGGTAAGGTAAATCTGCAAAAGACATAGAGTCAAGACATTTAACTTAAAACATGTTTAACTTTTCATCGGATGTTTCTAGGACCAAAACTGAGTTAATTATAACTATAGTTATAATTATGGAATGGCAAGAAGTCCAGCCTTTCATGCCACAATATGCAGCATGACATTTAAATGCGAAGTATACCTTAGTTCGTAGTTTCCAATTTTTGTTGTGTCGTATGAGAAGAGGCTGAAAGCCCTGAGACTGTTCAGCCTGGACAAGAGAAAGCTCAGGGGGAATCTTATTCCTTCCTTTAACTGCCTAGTGAGTATTTAGATCAGAGTCAAACTCTTTTTGGACAGGCATAGCAAAACACAACAAACGTTTTAGCAAAGCATATTCCAGTTGACAATGTGGAAAAAAGACCTCACCAAGAAGGTGGTCAATCACTGGAACAGGTTGCTCAGAGGGGCTGTAGAGTTTCAGTTACTGGAGATACTCAACACCTGACTGGACAATGTCCTGGGCACTCAAATGTAACTTTGAAGCTGACTGCATTTTAAGCAGGAGATCTGACTAGATAACTTCCAGTGGTCTTCTAAATTATTTCTATTTAAAATCCAAGATTAAAATTTTTATTTGATTTGATGATTTGTGAGCAGCCTGAAGGGCATATAGTCACAATCAACTGTCTAAAATTCAAATTTCCCCTTGATCACTCTTTCTCTGAACTGCAGAATATATTATTACTTTATTTACAGTGAGGGTTGAAAAATAACCCATTTGAGGCTGTGTAATGGATAACTCAACCTGGCTGAAAAACACAGCAAACAAATTTTCAGGACAGTGAGCTCTGTGGACGTATGTGGTCACTGAGAAAGAGGTTCATCTTATCATATTTTAGATATTTACAGTGCAGAGATACTTATCAAGACTCTAAATAGAAATAAAAAGGATTCTAGTAAGCAATTCATCTGGTCTATTTCAGATGTCTGTCAGGAGCAGTGAACGGTACCTTCTAATGGCCTATTTTTCTGCCATTGACTAAAAATACAACATAGGGAGCTAGCTCAGTGGTAAAAGCGTCCTGTGTAGAGACTCAAATTAAATTGCCCCCATCCTAGCTACCTTGTAGGAGTCCTTCATTGTCTGTTGTATCTCCTTTGTCAATTATTTCCTCAAGTGGGTTTCATGCTGGATTACCGTAAGTGTGTGGTTCAGAGGAGTAACCAATAATCATGATGTCCTGCTTGAATTTTGTTGCAGCTAATACTATCAAGATGAGGAAATGAATGCAGCCTTCTTTAAAAAACTGGAGAAAGTTTCTGAATCACAGAATCTTGTTCTCATGGGGGATCTTCTCTTCCCAGTCATCTGCTAGAAGGTAACACAGCAGGACACAAAGCAGTCCAAGAATTTTCTGGAGGCCATTGGGATAATTTCTTTGTACAGGTACTGGGTGGACCAAGCAGGCATATGCACAGCTGGATTTGCTATTCACTGGCAGGTAAAAACTGATTGGGAATGAGGTTATCAGTGGCAGCCTTGGCTGCAGTGGTGTTAAATACGGGAGCTGACGATCCTGAGGTGAGTGAGGAAGGAGAGTAACACGGTGCAGACTCTGCATTTCAGGCAAACAGATTTTTGCTTATTGACAAAACTGGTTGGCGGCATCCAAATGGACACCAGCTCTGAAAGTCTAAGGAGTTTGGAAAGCTGAAAGGCCTTTAAGGACAGCATTGTTGTGCTACAAGGATGGTCTATCCTGATATTTGAGAAGACCCGCAGACATAACAGGAGACTGGACTGGCCCTGATCCAAAAAGGGAGTGCGTGGGCTGGATACAGGCACAGATTGTACAGAAGGAATCTAGAAATATTGCTCAGGCATATAGGGATGGTGTCAGAAGAGCCAAAGACTGACTGGAGTTGGGCAGAAAGCCCCAAATAGACCAAGCCATTAGCAGCCGGGTCTGACCCCAAAGCTGCCCCTACTTTGGGCAGGGGGCTCTGCTAAAGACCTCCTGAGGTCTGTTCCAGCCTGTTATCCCCTTCGGTACTGAAATAGGCACTAACTCGCACTATTATGACGAGACTGATTATTTTTACTTACTTTTGGCCTTTGCTAAACCTCTGTCCCTCATTTGTTGCTATGGAGTCTGAGCAGGTGTTCGCCTACATCCCTGAAGAGTCAATAGAAAACATTACAGGTAATTATATTATGCCGAAAAATATTAAAAAAAATTCTCAATACTATGTACAAGGTGATACTTAAGAGACTCAAAGACATTTCAAGCAAACTAAATTAAAATAAAAATAAATATAGGTATTGCTCTGATATCTTTTCAGTGTAGTTTGCTTTCTTGAAATGCCTATCATGTTTTCTTTCAGCAAATCTAATTTTGAAATTCACAGCCAGCATCAACAGTGCAAAATAATATAAACCAAAATGTATTACATCCTCTCTGAATACAGAATACATTTATAGCCAGATCAATCCAACTTCAGCTTGTCACAGGATCATACTTCTGACACGTCCTAATAGAGAAAGCCAACCTTTTTGTGCAGATTTTGTTTTTACATAGTGATTTTAAGTGCTTTCTTACAACCATTGTTTCCACTCATCTCATTTGTAACTTTTTATCTCTTGTGTTTCTCAGTTTTCTTGAAGAAGAGAGAAAAAGTATGTCGTCTTCTTTTTTGCTCTCTATTCTTTCTCTTCCTCTTTTCTTCTACTTCATTATGTTGTTTCTACTCCACACCTTTTTTCTCAATGCTTTGAGTTTGTCTCTTTAGTTTTAAAAAAAGGTATTCTTCTATATATTTATTCCTTACACTGTCTTCCTTTGCAGTGTAGGTATCATGGTTATCTAAGCATGATGAGTATAATAACTGCACATAAACAAGGCTTGGTAAAGTTGTGAAATGGTAAAGTAGAGATGGTGTGTTAAATATGTTGCTTGGGTTGAAACTGAATGATAATTTTTAGTTAAAATATTGACAAACCTAGGAGTTCTATTAAAGATTTTGAGATACATCCATCCAAAACTAACGTAATACCTTTACCGCAGGATTATTAGTGTTTCAAAAGAAACTGGAAGAACTCAGTGTTCTGTGAGATGTGAGATGTGAAATACTGTTTCAGAGATGCAAGATAATTTCCATTTCATAGATACATTTGGAATTTAGCTTTCTCTGGTAAGTGATGAAGCAGGCTCGTACTGGATGACTATCTGTCAAAACAGGTTCAGACACCGAGGATCTATTCTAAGTATGTAATGCTGCTTTCTCTTATGATTATCAGTTGCATGTATTGCATTGAGGATACCAGTGGGGAGTCTTTATTGTTGAATCTTTTGAAAGAAAAAGAAGTTTCAACCACATGTGGATTGAACATTACATTATCTTCAGCAGCAGCTCTTTCCCACAGATAGCTGTCGTAGAGGTAATAGGTTTCCAGCTTCTAGTTTTATTTCTGCATTTGAATGACTTCACATTTGCAAATGAATTCACTAGCATCAGGCTTGTATCTGTGAGAAGATTTCTCTACCAGCTCACGAAGAACTTTTTGCAACACTGATAAATGTTTTACATTATTTTATTTTATTCCTCCTGGACACATTAAGTGCTGTATGCTGGCTTCGAGGAGAATGCCGCTGCCTTTCTCTTGTCCCACATGTTAATACCTGCTCACTTGTCTGAAAAATAAGTTATTGTTTTGCCAAGGTGGAAAACACGTTTTCTTGAAATGGGAGAATCACAGAATCACAGAATAGTAGGGGTTGGAAGGGACCTCCAGAAAAGAAATCCTATGTTAGAACCCACTGTGCTATTGGATGCAGAGAAAAAAAAATGCTTACGCAAATAGTAAAATTTTAGAAACTAAATCATAGAATTAAAATCTTAGTGTGACCTTTGGATTAACTTTGGAGGTTTAAATATACTGAAGTTGTTATAGAAGCCCATCAAAACCCATTTAGAATCCACTACAAGTGTCTCCTGAAACTCTACATGTGGAAGGATGAAAATTTTATAGACTTTGTTTTAGTCGACATTTTGAAACAAATCTCCCAACACTTAGCAAATAAATACTGAAATAAATAAAATCCTTTGAAGCATGATTGAAATTTAGAAATTCTCAAGTTGTCTTTAGGTTCCTGTTATTGTTAAAACACGTAAAGTATTCCTGTTAAGTAGACAAATACATATTACTCCACCAGGACTACAGAGACACATGCTCCTGAGAGCTGGAAGATAATACGGATCATTCATTCTCCCATGCAAACGGTGTCAGGTTCGACATTTTCAAACTTTGCTAAACTATTCCTGAATGGGTGAAATAATAAACTTGTTAAAAAACACTGTTGATCTAAAAGTTATTTACTGTATCCCTGTATTTAAATGTTCCAAATATAAGAACTATTAAATGGTCCAGGGCCTTTTCAGCTTAAAAGTAATTTCTGGATTCTTACTAACATAAAGAAATCAGTATCTGATGGCAATTTGAAGTCCCAAGTAAATTTCAATGCTCCAAATGCACTGGTATTCCTGCCACTATAATCTGAAATGAAAAGGCTTTTGTGGTCATTTTGTTACTGCTGAAATGGTGGGGAATTATAGTTACGACCACATACAATCCTATGTAGCGTCACATTAAGCAACAGTAAGAACAATACTAAAGTTTCTACAGTCATTCATAAATTAAAAGACAGCTTTGTTCTGTAGATCTCTTTTTTCTTTTTTTTCAATTAAGGATCAAATTAACATACAGTATATTTTGGTCTGGAAAGTTATACAACAATGACAAAAAGGAAATCATGTAGTACTAAGCAGTAAATGACTACATGACATAAAACCAGGTGATCAGAAATAGAAATGAAAAGTCCGAATATTTCTGACTCTTTCAACTCTCAGACTAACGTCGGAGAAGTTTGAATAAACTGTCATTTAGGAATTTAATTCCTTTAAAGCAGCAAGGAAAAGGGGATGGCTGTGGATGTCATCTACCTGGACTTTAGTAAGGTCTTTGACACTGTTCCCCACAGCATCCTCCTGGAGAAACTGGTTGCCCATGGTTTGGATGGGTATACTCTTCACTGTATAAAGAACTGGCTGTATGGTCGAGCCCAGAGAGTGGTAGTGAATGGAGTTAAATCCAGCTGGTGGCCGGTCATAAGTGGTGTTCTCCAGGGCTCAGTTTTGGGTCCAGTCTTGTTTAACATCTTTATCAATGATCTGGATGACGGGACTGAGTGCTACCTCAGTAAGTTTGCAGGTGGCACCACGCTGGGTGGGAGTGTCAATCTGCTTCAAGGTAGGAAGACTCTGCAGAGGGATCTGGACAGGCTGGATTGATGGGCCAAGGCCAACTGTATGAGGTTGAACACGGCCAAATGCTGGGTCCTGCACCTGGGTCACAACCACATGCAATGCTACAGGCTTGAGGAGGAGTGGCTGGAAAGCTGCCAGGCGGAAAAGGACCTTGAGGTGTTGGTTGACAGCTGGCTGAACATGAGCCAGCAGTGTGCCCAGGTGGCCAAGAAGGCAAATGGCATCCTGCCTTCTATCATGAATAGTGTGACCAGCAGGAGCAGGGAGGTGAGCATGTCCCTGTACTCAGCACTGGTGAGGCCGCACCTGGAGTACTGTGTTCAATTTTGGGCCCCTCACTACAAGAAGGACTTTGAGGTGCTGGAGCGTGTCCAAAGAAGGGCAAAGAGGCTGGTGAGGGGTCTAGAGAACAAGCCTTACAAGGAGCGACTGAAGGAACTGGGACTGTTTAGTCTGGAGAAGAGGAGGGTGAGGGGGGACCTTATCACTTTCTACAACAACCTGAAAAGAGGTTGTAGTGAGGCAGGTGTTGGTCTCTTCTCCCAGGTAACTAGCAATAAGACGAGAGGCAATGGCCTCAAGTTGCATCAGGGGAGGTTTAGACTGGATATTAGGAAAAATTTCTTTACTGAAAGAGTGGTCAGGCATTGGAACATGCTGCCCAGGGAGGTGGTTGAGTCCCCATCCCTGGAGGTGTTCAAAAAATGAGTAGATGTGGCACTTCATAATATGGTTTAGTAGGAATTGTCGTGTTGGGTGGATGGGTGGACTTGATGATCAAAGAGGTCTTTTCCAACCTATGATTCAATGAGTCTATGATTCTAAGTGTTAGTAGAAATTCCAAGGCACAATGCTATTTTCCTTTTTTTAATAGTATGATTGCATAGATGCTGAAAGAAGCAGCTGCTTCTGGGGTTCCTTACACTGGCACACAGACTTTTGTCACACACCTGTGACATTACCAAATACTTTCATCTTTTTTTATCTGCACAGTTGTCAGAAAACTGTAGCAGCATCAAGAGGATCTGCCTCTGTTATTCAGCACCTTTTGATAAATCAAATCTCCATCTGAGAATACGCATTTTTGTAATTCATTATTTTCTCAGTGTGATATCAGGATAGTAGGAAATGAACTACTGTATCTTCAAACTCACGTCCTCCCAGTAGAAAAATGTCTTTTTTTTAATTTGTTGAAATCTATGTTTTTTCTGTCTTTCTGAGGTTACTGTCATTGCATTTTGATATGTAATTTTATGGAAGCAACACATTAAAATCAAATGGACACTATCTGGAATAATAATTTATATAAGGCCTCACTGACATATGTTATTGAGTTTGCACTATATTAAAAATGCTTATTTAACAAAATGATGTTATGCATTTTACATATGGAATCGAAGGGTCTCACACATGAGACATTACAGAGACACAAGGTGAAACTGTGGTCACATTCATCTTTCTGTAAACTCTAATTGCCCTAAGACCAAATAAGACTAGAGCCATTCTGATATATTCTTTTCTGCTCACATTTTTTTTTATTTGTTTTAAGTAGCTTGTAATATTTTTGTACTTTCTTCTACCCTACATTAAACTACTGTAATATAAAAAATGCATTTTGAAATTGTCAGCGAGTTTGCTCAATAGTAAATTATTTTGAACAGTCCAGGGATTATCAAAGCAGTCACATTCCAACTTTTAGAGAGAAGACATTTCATCACAAGTCTTCTGTCTCAGCATCACGCCATGACAAGCAGTCACATTCTGAAGTTGTTTATGGCTCTGTGTACGTCCATGCACAAGTGAAATCTAGAAAGAAAAACATGGGTTTTGGCTGTGGATTTCCTGACTCATTTCTAGTTTTACTTTTATACTGGGAACACCAAAAATATTCATTTTGTTAACTACGCAAGATTGTCATCAAATATCTCTTCTGAGAATCATGTGAACATTTTTATCCTTTGCGTTTACTGGTTCACAGCTAAAGGGGATCAGATTAGAAACAGGTGCTGGAGAACAAACCTCAGAAGAGAGGAGCCCTGGCTGGCAAAGCACCCATGGCTGGGTGACCTTCTGGTGTCCCTTCCCACCTACATTGTTCCTTGCTTCTAAGAAAATGCTTCCATTTTCTACAGCCTTGGGGTATCCACCCTGACTTGATTTTAGCCCTAAAGTTCAAAGACTCTTTCCTAAACATTGACACTAACTGTACTGGGTCTGTTTAGGATGGAGTTAACTTTCTTCATAGCAGCGTGTATGGTGGTGTGGTTTAGATTTGTGGCCACAACAGTGTTTTATCAGAGCAATGGTCTATCTATTGCTGACCAGTACCCACACAGCATACAGGCCTCTGTTTCTCACACTACCACGCCAGTGATTAGACTGGGGATGCACAAGGTGTTGGGAGGGGACACAGCAAACTAAAACAGAAAAAAGAGATACTCCACACCACATAACATCATGCTCAGCAATAACAATGATCATGAATAGAAGAGTTTCTCTAAAGTACATGTTGACTGGAGGTGGGGCATGTCTGCTGTTGGCGAGTGATGTTTTCTGCATCACTTGTTTCTCCTTTTCTTTCTTATTCTTATTTTTTCTTTTTTTTTTCTTTTTTTCCTTCTTTTTTCTTTTTTTCCTTTTTCTTTTTCTTTTTCTTTTTCTTTTTCTTTTTCTTTTTCTTTTTCTTTTTCTTTCTGTTTTTTTTTTCTTTTTCTTTTTTTCCTTTTCTTTTTTTCCTTTCTTTTCCTTTTCCTTTTTCTCCTTTATTTCATTTTTTTTTTAATTTTCTTGTTAAACTGTCTTTGTTTTGACCCATGAGAGTTTTTCTGTTGCTTTTTCCCTTCAGATTCTTTTCACTATCCTGCTGAAGGGGAGTGAGTGAGCAACTGGACGGGGGCTTACCTCCAGGTTGGATCAACCCACCACACTAATCTTGAGGGACATCTGAGTAGCTACCAACAGAGAATGAATTCCTTGAGAGGGAAAAATCAACAAAATCTGCCTCTGCAGATGCTCTTGGCTTCCAATGGACTGTTAGCAGCTGCTCCCACTTTCTTTATGTGGAATCACAATTTTCTTCTTCAAGACTAAGCACTGAGGAGGAATTTTTGTAAGAACAAGTGTCCTGGTTTCAGCTGGGATAGAGTTAATTTTCTTCCTAGTAACTGGTAGGGTAGAGTGTTGTGTTTTGGATTTAGTAAGAGAAGAATGTTAATAATACACTGGTGTTTTAGTTCTTGCTAAGGAATCATGGCCTTTTCTGTTTCTCACACTGCCCCACCAATGAGTGGGCTGGGGGTGCACAAGAAGTTGGGAGGGGACACAGCTGGGACAGCTGATCCCAACTGACCAAAGGGATATGCCATACCATACAATGCCATGCTCAGCATGTAAGGCCGGGGGAAGAAGAAGAAAGAGGTGGATGTTTGGAGTGATGGCGTTTGTCTTCCCAAGTAACAATTGCATGTGATGGAGCCCTGCTTTCCTGGAGATGGCTGAACACCTGCCTGCCTATGGGAAGTGGTGAACGAATTCCTTGTTTGCTTTGTATGCATGCGTGGCTTTTGCCTTACTTATTAAACTGCCTTTATCTCAACCCATGAGTTTTCTCACTTTTACCCTTCTGATTTTCTCCCCTATCCCACCGGGGGAGAGTGGTGTTTTGTTGCCGGGTGGGGTTAAATCATAACAAGAAGTCAAGTCATGTGTCATTCTGTGGCATTGCACATCATAATATCTCAGCTAAGAATCTCTGCTTTGCCAAGCATAAAAGAAATAATGGCAATGAGAAACGATCAACTAACAGTGCACAACAGAAAAAAAAATTGTGAGTCGTAAGCTTAAATATGCGTTTACATATCAAAGAGCAGCTATCTTGTTTCATAGTGACTGAAGTTGCAGGCAGTAATGTAAGTGTATAATTGTGAGTCATTTGGGAAATATTTTAGCTCTTTAATATCTAAGTTCTGGCATAGTACATATGAATAATACACCACTTTAATGATATTGCATTGTGTCTGGCTCCCATTGGATTTTTCAGGCTAGGTAATGTCTGTCTAGCCCAATAAAATGCTCAGATGGCTTAAATGGGAATCTTGATGTAGCATTAAGCTGTTTCAAGGACCTCAGGTGATTAGCAAGTAGGGTGCAATTTGCCTCTAAATTACAACTGAGCCAACATCCCCTTGTGGGGTTTCTGCATCTTCTGCAAAAAGCAGCATTTTAAAAGTTAGTTGGAAAAATGAAATTCCATCTCACAATGAAATCCCTTCCCCCAGTACTACTTATATGTTCAGTATTTTACTTATCAGAAGTTTGGTTTTCAGAAAGAAAGCAAATCAAACAACAATCAGGATCTTTATAAAATATCTTTCTACATCATTCAAGACAAGGACAAAACTTATTCCTTTTAAATGAAAGCAAATCAGTCTGTTCTGCTTTAATTTTTTTTCTTACTCCTCTATTTTGACTTCCATCTGCAGAATTAGCAGCTTGTCTGAGCAGTGAAGCACATGTATGTTAGTCTACAAATGGAACACCTTAAGCTGTTGTTTCCAATTTGTGTTAATGTTTTCCAAATGAACTCCGACATTTCTGTGAAAAGTGAAAATGAAATTTGCCGGTCTCTCATTTGTTCACATCAAACCCCCCAAATCACTCTTTGATGAATAAAAATATATCAAAACTAACTACTGAGAAGATATTTAGTCCTAATTTTTAACTCAGGTTGTTTTGAATTTTATATTCTCCTAAGGCACTGACCGCAACTGTCTGCAAACAATTTGTAAAATAAATGTATGTTCTTCTTCAGAATAGATCTTTAATTCCAAACAGTGCATAAATTTTTCACCCTCTCTGTGACACTTGTCATCCTATAGCTATAGTAACTTAATGCTTTTTCATCCTCCACGCTCTCAAGAGTGAAATCAGGATGGACATGTTTGTCACCATGGTAGCAAAACACTACAAGTATTTTAACCAAAGCAGATGCAGAGAGCAAAAATCCCCAGATTCCTCGGTTTTCCAGAGCTTTGATGTGGCTCACTTAACTATAAAAGAAAGTGGAATGTTTCCCTGTTTTTGAATGCTAAAGAAACCTGCATATTCTGAATCTCAGCTTGTATTTCCCCTGAGTGTTGGCATATGGCTAGTTACTGTATGTTTTCCCCCAGGATGGACAATGAAAGCTTGTTACAGTAAAGTTGCTATTTATAAGATAAGATCATTTTTATAGGACGCTTTGCTACAGTAGAAAGACTTTCAGCTTGTAATAATACCATAGTGGTTTACAAAATAAGTAATCATAGAATCATAGAATCATTACTGTTGGAAAAGACCTCTAAGATCATCAAGTCCAAACATCAACCCAACACCACTATGCCTGCTAAACCACGTCCTGAAGTGCCATATCTACATGTTTTTTGAACACCTCCAGGGATGGTGACTCCACCACTTCCCCGGGCAGCCTGTTCCAATGATTGACCACTCTTTCAGTGAAGAAATTTTTCCTAATATCCAATCTAACACCCCTCCAATGCAACTTGAGGCCATTGCCTCTCGTCCTATAGCTAGTTGTTTCGGAGAAGAGACTGACACCTGCCTCACTACAACCTCCTTTCAGGTAGTCATAAAGAAGGAGAAGTTCTCCCCTCAGCCTCCTCTTCTCCAGACTAAACAAGCACTCCAGCACCTCCATGTCTTTCTTGTAGTGAGGGGCCCAAAACTGAACATAGTATCTGAGGTGCAGCCTCATCAGTGTCAAGTACACTTCCCTGCTCCTGCTGGCCACACTCTTTGTGACACGAACCAGGATGCCGTTGGCCTTCTTGGCCTTCTTGGCCACCTGGGCATGCTGCTGGCTCATATTCAGACAGCTGTTGACCAAGACCTCCAGGTCCTTTTCTACCAGGCAGCTTTCCAGACAAAATGATTGCTCAGCCTCGTTAAGAAAGCATGCACTTGACCTAAAATAATACACAGCAGAGGCACCTCGGTGTTAGGTGAAATAATCTGAAATTTGCTGAGCATTAGGTGCAATTTGCTGAAACAAATTTCAGTTTCCCTTCTACTTACTTGTTCCTTTTATCCTGTTCCTGAACTAGTACTCCCCTTCTGTAAGGTACAGAGTTTACAGCTCAGTGTGGCTCTGCTTTGCACTGCTGACCTTTGGGTGGTGTAAGGTTGACTTGTCTTAACTGCAACAGCCCCCTTTTTGATTTTTTTAATCCTATTGCAGTTCAATATCCTGTGATCATGACTGATATAACACTATCTTGCCATCAGGAATTGTAATTAGGCAATACCCTGTAGACAGGGCACTATCAAGGTCTTAATCCACCTGAATGGTGAAGGAAAAGATCCACCCCACTTCCTAACACATTCAGTGAAACATGACAGATCTGCCCTATGCAACAGACTGTAACTCCTGAAAGTGCCTTCAGGCAATTTCTACAGTCTCTCACCGGAGCTTTTTCTATAGGGAAGCAATGCTGTTCTGTACTGTCCCAGGATGAAAAGAGTGAGAAGGCACAGTCTAGCTCATTGCACATTTCTTTGGCAAGCACCAAAGGCCTCTGCTGAATATCATTCTAGCCTCCTCTCCCTCCTTCCTCCTCCCCAAATATTGCAGGAAATACAAGGATCTCATAAAATTGAGAAGAGCTTGTGGACTGAGTTTAGTAGTGATGAAGTAGGCACTTTATTACTACCCACTCTGATATAAGTCAGCCTCAACTGCAAACAATTAGAAATGCTATAGATGGAGGACATAAAGACATTCAATCTTGCAAAAAAAGCTTAAAATTTGTAGTTAAGGAGGAAATTTATTATGAGTGATATTGGCTCTGGTTTGTCCTTCATTGCCAGTTTTTTTTTTGTTTCAGCAAATGGAGAACTATAATTTTTTCAGTTAGCTATTATGTGGTGCTAACTTTATTGCAAGCAACACTTGTTTACGAAAGCTTTAATATTATTGTTTCTGGCCTAGTATTATTAGAGTGAATGGTGTTTCCGAGCATAAAACGATGTTCAAAGAAAAGATGTATTAAATGAAATCTTGGAAATTAACATTAAAAATCCATGCATTTTTACTCATACTATGTGCTTGTTCTGTCCACTGATGATAATAGCTTATTAAAACTGTCAAGACTGTAAAACATCGTAAAACAGGTAGAGAAGAGACAGTCTTCCCTTATTTCCATTACAAATATCGCCTACTTTAAGAAAAAGGAAGAGGGACTGGAAAATTAGGCCATCACTGTAGACTAACTATGGCAAATGCAAAGCCAACCGCTACACTATATTCTATCCTGTTGAAATATTTTTAGCCCTCACTCCAAGTATGATCAGCCCTTGCTTGAGCTGCCATGGGGTCCTGGTCTCTGGGTGGGGTGGGGCTGGGAGGAGTGGTGGATACACCAGAAGGCTGTGCTGTCATTCAGCAAGACCTGGACAGGTTGGAGAGTTGGGTGCAGAGGAACCTGATGAAATTCAACAAGGGTAAGTGAAGGGTCCTGCACCTGGGGAGGAACAAGCCTACGCACCAGTACAGGCTTGGGGTGGACCAGCTGGAGAGCAGCTCTGCGGAGAGGGACCTGGGTGTCCTGGTGGACGACAGGTTGACCATGAGCCAGCAGTGTGCCCTGGCTACCAAGAAGGCCAATGGGATCCTGAGGTGCATCAAGAAGAGTGTGGCCAGCAGGACGAGGGAGGTTCTCCTCCCCTTCTACACTGCCCTAGTGAGGCCCCATCTGGAGTACTGTGTCCATTTCTGGGCTCCCCAGTTCAAGAAAGATGAAGAGCTACTGGAGAGAGTCCAGCGGAGGGCTACGAGGATGATGAGGGGACTGGAGCGTCTCTCCTATGAGGAGAGGCTGAGGGAGCTGGGTTTGTTCAGCATGAAGAAAAGAAGGCTGCGAGGGGACCTTATAAATGTTTATAAATATCTGAAGGGTGAGTGTTAGGAGGATGGGGGCAAGCTCTTTTCAGTAGTGCCCAGTGACAGGACAAGGGGCAATGGGCACACACTGAAGCATAGGAAGTTCCATCTGAACATGAGGAAGAACTTCTTCACTTTGAGGGTGATGGAGCACTGGAACAGGCTGCCCAGGGAGGTTGTGGAGTTTCCTTCTCTGGAGATATTCAAGACTCGCCTGAACAAGGTCCTCTGCAGCCTGCTATAGGCAACCCTGCTTTTGCAGGGGGGATGGACTAGATGACCCACAGAGGTCCCTTCCAACCCCTACCATTCTGTGATTCTGTGATTCTGTGTGGGCAGGGACAGTCAAGGCTGGTGATACCCTCAAGGCCCTGCCAACAAACTCTCCTGCCAGCAAGGTGTGTCCTCACACCTTACAGGGGCTGGATTGTGAAGATACTCCCCATGAGCTCTTTTTAATATCTGTCTGTGACCAAGGTCATGCTGTCTTTGAGGCTACAGCATCAGGAATCATGTTGTAGGTCAAGTTAAGCAGACTGTGAGGCCACGGATGCTTCCATAGGGGCATGAAGTAAGGTGCCTTTGTAAAGAGGTCTTCAGTCACCAGGACATTGTATTTTCCTGCAAGTGTGGCAGGTCTACTGTGGAATCAAAAAGGGTGGCTAAAGCACTGAGGAGACCAAGTTACCTCACAGGACAATTGTAGTGTCCATACCTGGTTCAGAAAGCAGATTTTTGCTCATTTCCTACAGATTTGGAACAAATTGTGAGCTCTTTACCGGTCCAGCTTGATGAATCATCAAGCCATTCAAAGAGTTTCTGGGGGCAGAGACAGGAGATGCTCATTCTTCACTGGCATATCTAGAATTCTCTTCCAGGTTGAGAGTCCTTTCCTTCTTTTTGATAAAAAATAGGAAGGTTCATCAGGAGAGGTGGAGGGCCAGATCAGACTCTGTGCCAGACTCTTCCTGAGATACTTCTTGAGGGCGGCTAATTTAGGATGTGACAAGACACAGATGTGCCCGAAGGGTACCTTCTCTCCTGGAATCAGAGCAATGGGCAGTTAAGCAGTCAACGAGGCTGTAGGGTTTCTTCCCCTTTCATAAAGACATCAGCAAAGTTGCTGTACTCATCTGGAAGCATTGATTAGGAGAAGGCACGTTTGGCTGGGACAAATGTATCATCTGGGACCTGGGCAGGTCACGGCTGCATCCTGTGGGGCTGGGTAGAGCTGAAGGTTCTCAGAGCTGGGGTTGTTCTGGGGTGAGGACATGGCATGACCAAGAGATGTCATAGTTGGTGTAATTTTGTGTAATTATGTTCCTGGGCTGCATTCCTCACAGTGAAGGAGGACTACCACACTCAGTAGGGCTCTTGGTAGCAGGCACGATCAGACACAGACAGGCCACTGCTCGTATGAGGCAGCACCAGGACATGGAGCACTTGAGGACTGAGGTGAGTGAAACAGCCCCAGTAGGATCCTAGTGTTAGCTCTTGCCCTCAGGTTCAGGGTACTCCCTTCCCACAGGGAGGCACAAGGATCCCACTTGGCAGTGGAGGAGACTGTGCTTCACCAGCTAGGGAAGCCCAGCATGACAGGGAAGGGGCAGGCAGGTGTGACGGGGGCTGCCTTGGTTCCAGGGTCACTCCAAAAGGAACCATTGCACAGTGACAGCCTCCTATCTGCAGCAGTGATGGTGGTGGGATGGGTCAGGCTGTGGAGGACAGGGGTAGAGATCCCTGGAGGCTGATCAGACAGCCCTTTGGTACCAGCAGGGTCACTGTGGCCAAAAGGTGACAATTAATTTTATGAAAATGATACTTGTACTGGGCTGCAGCCCTGTTCTCAGGAACATGACCCAGGGTAAGAAAAACCAGTTCATTTTATGATTATAGATGTCACTGGGCGAAGAAGCAGAAACCTATCCAAATGAGGGCAAAGGCTATTACGGTTTTGCTGTTGCCCCACTATGAATATTTCACATTTATCTGTTCTGAGAAAATTCGCTCACTTTTTTTTAAGTACAAACTGACTGAGCGTTCAGGGAAGTCACTTAAATTTAAACCATTCTTTAGCTCATAATGTAACTAGATGATACATGAAACATTTTTTGCTTATTAATGCAGGATTTTGAAGATGAAGGCTTGCTCCATCTTCACCATTTATCATTCTGTCCATTCAGTCTGATCATCCACACAGGATTATGTTATATTTTGCCTCAAATTTCTGTGTTGCCATAGTAGAAGAAAGAGCTGTGAAGACTTCTATTCGCATTCAGAAATGCTTTGATGTACTTCTAAGATAAGATCACTTCATTATGTTCATGAAGAGTAAAAGTGTCCTACTATGAAAAGAACTCTTTTAATATGATTGTTAAGTGAAGCTTAACGTTCGTTTCAAATGAATAAAAGCACTTGCTGGTGTCAGGTCATTGTTCATATTTGCCCTCTTCAAGTCTCTAGTTCTCACTGAAAATGTTTACATCTTTAAAAAATGTTAGATTTTGTTTCATAGCATGTTATACGATTACATTGATTTGGATTTCTTGCAGTAAAGTGAAACATTTAAGTCATTAAGCTGATATTAGAGATAAAAGACTTTCAATATACTACAGTGAACCTCCAAGTGTTTCTTCCTGTGACATGGGATATACAATCTTATAATGTCAGTGAATGGTCCTGTCTTATGACTTCGAAAAATTCTGATAAACTTTCTGTATATACTTTCATCTTTTATGTAATTCTATTATGTAATTGTGTAAGCACTTCTTTTTCAGGTCAAAATTAAAAGTAAAAAACTTCCATTTTTTTCAGTCTCTTCAGGTAGGAGTTTTTTTTATCTGACTTTTGAAATTGTTGCTGAGATGGGGTGACCAGAAAATACGACATAGAATATCCCTGAGTGGCTATGATATACAATTTACTGTTTATAAAAGTTCCCTATGCTATTGTCCATCTTATTCCTTACCTAGGCTGACACGTTTACTGTCCAGGTCACAGACATACACTGAGCAGAACAAGTGGTCTTCACAGACCTGACAGAAGAGACAACAGTTCCAAGTAGCAACAGGTGTGTCCCTGTGCGCTCACCAAGAAGCCTTTGTACTCCCTCCAGCATGTCTCAGATGTTCCTTCTCTTTTGTGGTAAAAAGTGAGAGAGAAAAAAATTGTTGAAGGGAAATCAATGAAAGAAGTAACTCAGTGAGTGAGTTTATATGGGGAAGACTTGTCTGCATTGAAGTAAGGTGTTAACTTACAGTGCACTAGCTAATACTTTAATTATATCAACAGCTAAAACCAGACTCAGCTCACTTAGTTTATACACTTCTTTGTGGTATCTAGATGAGATGAACCTGTGTCTTGTCTTCTTTAATTTTCCAAACTTGTCAGTTTATGCAGACAAAAATGACATCATTAGTATCTAACAGTTTCCTGTATAACAAAATAGACATCCAAATAAGAACTGTTTTGCCTTGATACACCCCATCTATTCTAGAGCAGACTTCTGGAAGATTAATAAACAGGGAAGAAGCTGATCGGCATTCCTCAATACAAGGTTGTGTATTTCTGGAGGATTCTAAATATTTCATATGTATCAGATAGATATATAAATGCACTAACCTGGCATAAATATACAATGAAGAAAAACACTCAGGATAGGATTTATCTAAATAAATGTAGATATCTGCTGCTTAAACATGTATCTTTGATAGCTGTCTATATTCTCTTTGTGTACTACGAATTGCACTTTATGTATTACAAAAATAATTAAGGATTTAATCTCATTCTGAAAAAGACATTCATAATAGGTGAATCAGAGTCTTTTATGCTTGTATCTTTCTAATGAATAAAATGGGAGTCTAATGCAACTAGCTCAGTTGGATTCAAGACCTACATACAAGATGCCTATGGTTAGGTGAATGAATTTCTCCCCCACTGACTTGGACCAGGTCCACTTGAACAATGAAACTGAAACTTCTTATGAGGCCATGTCATGAAATTTCAGGCTGTAGTATCTGCCAGTAATAGTTTCAACAAATTATGTCAGTTTTATTTTGCTTTGATCTTGTCACTGCTATTGTGTGCTTATTAATCAGAGACATATAAAGTTTGCTGTTTAAATCAAATATTTTTATTGCATTATTGCTCATGAAACCTACATAGAGACAAAAATGTCATTATATCTCTCTTGGGGTGAGTGGAAATAACGCTGGCTGTGCTGGATGTCTTTGTACATGAGGTTTTAAGAAATGAGCGCTCAAATGCCCATGTGCATAGAAAGGGTAGAATCAAATACTTGAAGGCATTTATGTTTGTAAAATCATTTGAGTAAACAGGATTTCTGTAAATTTAACAATAAATTTTGTTCAAAGTCTGCATGCTATGAGTCATATTAATTGCAAGCTAGCATGGAGCTAATCTTTATAGAGCTGGAAGAATAAAAGCATGAAAACCAGTTAAGCCTGTGGAGGTCTTCTGGATTTAGAAACTCACACTTCTTTTGAGGGGTATTTTTTTAGCTTCTCTCAGATTAAAATTTACTTTCATTTTATTTTGTTTGAAATAAGGATGTCAAAGTATCCTCTTGCTGTGTTTTAACCCCAGTGGACAGCTCAGCCCCACACAGGCACTTGCTCACTCTCCCGCAACAGGATGGGAGCAAGAATTAGAAGGATAAAAGTGAGAAAACTCATGGGTTGAGATAAGAAGAGTTTAATATGTAAAAATCTTGCATGCAAGGAAAGCAAAATCAAGAATTCGTTCATTAATTCCCATCACTACGCAGTAATGGTTACCTGGGAAAACAAACGTCATAACCCCAAAGTCCCCTCCCTCCTCCTTCTTCCCCCAGCTTTTATTGCTAAGCATGCCACCTTATGGCATGGCATATCCCTTTGGTCAGTTGGGGTCAACTGTCCCAGCTGTGTGTTCTCCCAGCTTCTTGTGCACACACAGCCTACTTGTTGGTGGGACAAACTGAGAAACAGAAAAAGCCTTGATGCTGTGTAAACACTACTCAGCAATAACTAAAACATCCTTGTATTGTCCAAGACATATGGACACACCATACCAGCTACTGTGAAGAAAATTAACTATCCCAGCCAAAACCAGTACACCTCTACAGTCATGTTTATGATGTGCTTCACACGGACTTGTGGAAACTTGCCACACTTCGACTGTTAAAAGCAAAGCAACAACGGAGGATAAATATAAGACTCTTCGAATTGAAGCATGAGATTACTATCTGTCAGGTCACCATGGATGAAAAAAACTGTAATTAGACAAACTTTGAAACAGACACTAAGGGAGTTGTCTGGTTTTTAACCTGTGTGAAGGTTATTCAGCATATGAAAATGAAGATATGTTGTAATTGTAGGTACCAGATTGTCATCCTAAGACTGCCAGATATCTGAACTCCCAGTTCTCAGCACTGAGTAAACACCTTTTACAAGCTAGATTGTGCTGTGAATAGGAGAAAGTGCGAAAAGAGAAGAATAAAAAAGGTTGTTGGAAGAGCTGTGGATAACCACAGATCTCTTTGTCCTGGGCTATGAAGTCATAATACCTACAAAGACAGAGATATTCTCTGTGTATTTATACATTTGTTTAAAAATGTTTAGTAGATACAGATCAGTACTGTGCAGCTGTATTTTAGATTGCAAATGTTGGATAAATACATTCATGATCATGAATTGTAAATGAGGTAATGACTTCTGACTGTGTAATTAATATGCATCCTATTGATTCAATATGTGCTGCTTAAACAGTTTTGTTCCTCCTTGTGCCAAAAACATATTTTGTGTGTAATGAAGTCCACTGCATCAGAGAAAGAGATTAAACCAGCCTTCAAGCTGGATACATCTACATTTCAGGGAAAATACAGTGACACTTCTTGAAAGGACAAAGGTATCTTTATCAGATTCAACACAATTCAAAAGCTCTGTTCTCCACTAAATGGGATGATGAGGTTCAACAAAGGCAAATGCAGAGTCCTGCACATGGGGAGGAAAAACCCCATGCATTAGTACAGGCTTGGGGTGGACCTGCTGGAGAGAAGCTCTGTGGAGAGGGACCTGGGTGTCCTGGTGGACGACAGGTTGACCATGAGCCAGCAGTGTGCCCTGGCTACCAAGAAAGCTAAAGGGATCCTGGGGTGTATCAAGAAGAGTGTGGCCAGCAGGACGAGGGAGGTTCTCCTTCCCCTCTATACTGCCCTAGTGAGGCCTCATCTGGAGTGCTGTGTCCAGTTCTGGGCTCCCCAGTTCAAGAAAGATGAAGAGCTACTGGAGAGAGTCCAGTGGAGGGCTACAAGGATGATGAGGGGACTGGTGCATCTGTCCTATGCAGAAAGGCTGAGGGAGCTGGGCTTGTTCAGCCTGAAGAAGAGAAGGCTGAGAGGGGACCTTATAAATGCTTATAAATATCTGAAGGGTGGGTGTCAGGACGATGGGGACAAACTCTTTTCAGTGGTGCCCAGTGACAGGACAAGGGGCAATGGGCACATACTGAAGCACAGGAAGTTCCATCTGAACATGAGGAAGAACTTCTTCCCTCTGAGGGTGATGGAGCACTGGAACAGGCTGCCCAGGGAAGTGGTGGAGTCTCCTTCTCTGGAGATATTCAACACCCGCCTGGACAAGGTCCTGTGCAGCCTACTGTAGGTGACCCTGCTTTGGCAGGATGGTTGGACTAGATGACCCACAGAGGTCCCTTCCAACCCCTACCATTCTGTGATTCTGTGATTCTGTGATTTTGTGGCTCAGGAAAATTTTAACTCAGATATACAAAGGTTTTTACAATCCTAAATCCCACTTAAATCAAAGGAGCTGGAAATCTGAATATCCTTGTGGTTCTTTCCAGTGGCCTCTCTTTGTCTGTAAACTCACAGACTGATTTTCAATTCTCCTTGAAATGATTGGTGCATAAACTACTTGCCTATGCCTCTTTTGAAATCCTCCGTGGTAATGTTAGATGACCCATATGTTTGGTGCACATGCTAGATATAGTCTTGTCTCTTACATTTGAAAATGTTGGTAGGAAAAATTGCAGAATGAAATTTCCAGCCTTCAGTGGAAGGTCAAGAGAAACTGAGAGTGGTTTCACAGGGGTAGCCTGCATTGGCCTTAGACTGTGGAATAAATAATTTGTCAGCTGTAATACCAATATAAATATAAATACAATATAAATATAAATAATTTATCAGCTGTAATATCAATAAGAAAATCTTTTAGCTAGCTTTCTCAAGGAATGAGAGAGTGCTCATGGACTTTGAGCAATGACAAAGTCCCACACTAAGCTGTGTGCTTAATGAATGCCATAGGCTTCAATAGAAGATGTATTTGTTATTTGCTTTTAGTGGGGGGGTGTTTAGAACTGTAACGTCTGTAAGTAGTCACCTTGATAAATTGTCTAGATACGATAAAAATCTTATTTTACCAGTTGCACTTACTGCCATTTAGTGTGGTAATACATGGAAATTAATTCATCTTCAATTTCATTCACCTTGGCAGTTTGATAGTCTGTCCCTTAAGGGTTATGACAAAGGCTGTGCCTAATGTGTCAATGATCTTTCCAGCTACTGCTGGGGAGGTAGGGAGAGTGGAGGAGAAGGAGCTTTCTTCCCTGAATCACAGCAAACTGAGCAAAAGAATGATCATCATGGTTTCAAACCTTGCATATTAGTTTCAAAACGGGCAGGAAAGTAGAAAGTGGTCATTTTTACTCTACTAGTGATAGGTTATGGCTCTTTGGCCTAACATAAATAAATTCTTTCCGTAAGAGTCCTGCTGTTTAGGTTTGTGTTTGATTCACAAAGTTCTGTTTGATTCAATCAACCATTAATCCAGTTTCTTACTAACATATCTCCTTTTATTTCAATGTCTTTATCATACCCAAAAGTAGAAAAGAGCATTTATGAAGAAGGAACAAGTATCCATGCAGCATGAACTGAATCACTTCAAAGTCAGATACACAACCTGGAGAATACATGCAGATTTGTTTTTTTCTTATTTAAAATCCCTTTTTTTTATAAATACGACACTTGAAACTTCTACTAAAATTTAAACTGTTGTACAAAATCAGAATAATTTCAACATCCACACTGGTTACATTATGTTGTACATACATAATCACAGAACGGTGGGGGTTGGAAGAAACCATCCAGTCCAACCCCCTGTCAAAGCAGGGTCACCTACAGCAGGCTGCACAGGAACTCCTCCAGGTGGGTTTTCAACATTTCCAGAGTAGGAGATTCCACAACCCCTCTGGGCAGCCTGTGCCAGTGCTCTGTCATCCTCAAAGTAAAGAATTATTTCCTTGTGTTCAGATGGAACTTCCTGTGCTTCAGTTTGTGCCCGTTGCTCCTTGTGCTGTCACTGGGCACCACTGCAAAGAGTCTGGCCCCATCCTCTTGACACCCACCCTGAAGATATTTATAAGCATTTATAAGCTTCACTCTCAGCCTGCTCTTCTTCAGGCTAAACAATCCCCACTCCCTCAGCCTTTCACACACAATCACACAGAATGTTAGGGGTTGGAAGGGACCTCTGTGGGTCATCTAGTCCAACCCCCCTGCCAAAGCAGGGTTGCCTACAGCAGGCTGCACAGGACCTTGTCCAGGCGGGTGTTGAATATCTCCAGAGAAGGAGACTCCACAATCTCCCTCGGCAGCCTGTTCCAGTGCTCCATCACCCTCAGAGGGAAGAAGTTCTTCCTCATGTTCAGACGGAACTTCTTATGCTTCAGTGTGTGCCCATTGCCCCTTGTCTTGTTGCTGGGCACCACTGAAAAGAGTTTGGCCCCATCCTCCTGACACCCACCCTTCAGATGTTTGTAAGTATATATTAGGTCCCCTCTCAGCCTTCTCTTCTTCAGGCTGAACAAGCCCAGCTCCCTCAGCCTTTCCTCACAGGAGAGACGTTCCAGCTCCCTCATCATCCTTGTAGCCCTCCGCTGGACTCTCTCCAGTAGCTCTTCATCTTTCTTGAACTGGGGAGCCCAGAAATGGATACAGTACTCCAGATGGGGCCTCACTAGGGCAGTGTAGAGGGGGAGGAGAACCTCCCTTGACCTGCTGGCCACACTCCTCCTAATGCATCCCAGGATCCCATTAGCTTTCTTGGTAGCCAGGGCACACTGCTGGCTCATGGTCAACCTGTCGTCCACCAGGACACCCAGGTCCCTCTCCACAGAGCTTCTCTGCAGCGGGTCCGCCCCAAGCCTGTACTGATGTATGGGGTTGTTCCTCCCCAGGTGCAGACCCTGAACTTCCCTTGTTGAACCTCATCAGATTCCTCATAGGAAAGATGATCCTGTCCCCTAATTGTCTTCATAGCCCACCGCTGGACTCTCTCCAGTAGTTCTTCATCTTCCTTGAACTGGGGAGCCAAGAAATGGACACAGTACTCCAGATGGGGCCTCACTAGGGCAGAGTAGAGGGTGAGGAGAACCTCCCTCGACCTTCTGGCCTCCATCTTCCTAATGCACCCCAGGAGGCCATTGGCCTTCTTGGTAACAAGGGCACAAGAGTGGCTCACGTTCAACTTGTCATCCACCAGCATTCCCAGGTCCCTCTGTACAGAGCTGCTCTCTAGCAGGTCAGCCCCAGGCTTTTACTGGTGCGTGGGGTTGTTCCACCCCAGGTGCATGACCCTGCACTTGCCCTTGCTGAGTTTCATCAGTATCCTCTCTGCCCAACTCTCCAGCCTGTCCAGGTCTCGCTGAATGGCAGCACAGCCTTCTGCTGTATCCACCACCCCTCCCAGTTTTGTACCATCAGCAGACGTGCTGAGGGTACAGTATATCCCTTCATCCAGATCATTGATGAACAAAGACTAGGTTGAGTAATGACTCCTGGGGGACACTACTAGTTACAGGCCTCCAACTAGATTCAGTGCCGCTGATGACAACCCTCTGAGCTCTGTCATTCAGCCATTTCTCAATCCACCTCACTGTCCACTCATCCAACCCACACTTCCTGAGCTTGCCTATGAGGATATTATGGGACACAGTGTCAAAAGCCTTGCTGAAGTCAAGGTAGACAACATTAGCTGCTCTCCCCTCAGCTACCCAGCCTGTCATGCCATCACATCTATCATCAGACCAATCTATCAGATTGGTCAAGCATGATTTCCCTTTGGTGAATCCATGTAAACCATAGAAGTCATAGTACAGCTGCAGGTAAGCTGTAATATCACAGAATCACAGAATCACAGAATAGTAGGGATTGGAAGGGACCTCTGTGGGTCATCTAGTCCAACCCCCCTGCCGAAGCAGGGTCACCTACAGCAGACTGCACAGGACCTTGTCCAGGCGGGTCTTGAATAACTCCAGAGAAGGAGACTCCACAGCCTCCCTGGGCAGCCTGTTCCAGTGCTCCATCACCCTCAGAGGGAAGAAGTTCTTCCTCATGTTCAGACGGAACTTCTTATGCTTCAGTGTGTGCCCATTGCCCCTTGTCTTGTTGCTGGGCACCACTGAAAAGAGTTTGGCCCCATCCTCCTGACACCCACCCTTCAGATGTTTGTAAGTATATATTAGGTCCCCTCTCAGCCTTCTCTTCTTCAGGCTGAACAAGCCCAGCTCCCTCAGCCTTTCCTCACAGGAGAGACGTTCCAGCCCCCTCATCATCCTTGTAGCCCTCCGCTGGACTCTCTCCAGTAGCTCTTCATCTTTCTTGAACTGGGGAGCCCAGAAATGGATACAGTACTCCAGATGGGGCCTCACTAGGGCAGTGTAGAGGGGGAGGAGAACCTCCCTTGACCTGCTGGCCACACTCCTCCTAATGCATCCCAGGATCCCATTAGCTTTCTTGGTAGCCAGGGCACACTGCTGGCTCATGGTCAACCTGTCGTCCACCAGGACACCCAGGTCCCTCTCCACAGAGCTTCTCTGCAGCGGGTCCGCCCCAAGCCTGTACTGATGTATGGGGTTGTTCCTCCCCAGGTGCAGACCCTGAACTTCCCTTGTTGAACCTCATCAGATTCCTCATAGGAAAGATGATCCTGTCCCCTAATTGTCTTCATAGCCCACCGCTGGACTCTCTCCAGTAGTTCTTCATCTTCCTTGAACTGGGGAGCCAAGAAATGGACACAGTACTCCAGATGGGGCCTCACTAGGGCAGAGTAGAGGGTGAGGAGAACCTCCCTCGACCTTCTGGCCTCCATCTTCCTAATGCACCCCAGGAGGCCATTGGCCTTCTTGGTAACAAGGGCACAAGAGTGGCTCACGTTCAACTTGTCATCCACCAGCATTCCCAGGTCCCTCTGTACAGAGCTGCTCTCTAGCAGGTCAGCCCCAGGCTTTTACTGGTGCGTGGGGTTGTTCCACCCCAGGTGCATGACCCTGCACTTGCCCTTGCTGAGTTTCATCAGTATCCTCTCTGCCCAACTCTCCAGCCTGTCCAGGTCTCGCTGAATGGCAGCACAGCCTTCTGCTGTATCCACCACCCCTCCCAGTTTTGTACCATCAGCAGACGTGCTGAGGGTACAGTATATCCCTTCATCCAGATCATTGATGAACAAAGACTAGGTTGAGTAATGACTCCTGGGGGACACTACTAGTTACAGGCCTCCAACTAGATTCAGTGCCGCTGATGACAACCCTCTGAGCTCTGTCATTCAGCCATTTCTCAATCCACCTCACTGTCCACTCATCCAACCCACACTTCCTGAGCTTGCCTATGAGGATATTATGGGACACAGTGTCAAAAGCCTTGCTGAAGTCAAGGTAGACAACATTAGCTGCTCTCCCCTCAGCTACCCAGCCTGTCATGCCATCACATCTATCATCAGACCAATCTATCAGATTGGTCAAGCATGATTTCCCTTTGGTGAATCCATGTAAACCATAGAAGTCATAGTACAGCTGCAGGTAAGCTGTAATATCACAGAATCACAGAATCACAGAATAGTAGGGATTGGAAGGGACCTCTGTGGGTCATCTAGTCCAACCCCCCTGCCGAAGCAGGGTCACCTACAGCAGACTGCACAGGACCTTGTCCAGGCGGGTCTTGAATAACTCCAGAGAAGGAGACTCCACAGCCTCCCTGGGCAGCCTGTTCCAGTGCTCCATCACCCTCAGAGGGAAGAAGTTCTTCCTCATGTTCAGACGGAACTTCCTGTGCCTCAATTTGTGCCCATTGCCCCTTGTCCTGTCACTGGGCACCACTGAAAAGAGCTTGGCCCCATCCTCCTGACACCCACCCTTCAGATATTTGTAGGCATTTAAAGGTCCCCTCTCAGCCTTCTCTTCTTCAGGCTGAAGAAGCCCAGTTCCCTCAACCTCTCCTCGTAGGGGAGATGCTCCAGTCCCCTCATCATCCTTGTAGCCCTCCGCTGGACTCTCTCCAGTAGCTCTTCATCTTTCTTGAACTGGGGAGCCCAGAACTGGACACAGTACTCCAGATGAGGCCTCACCAGGGCAGTGTAGAGAGGAAGGAGAACCTCCCTCGACCTGCTGGCCACACTCTTCTTGATGCACCCCAGAATATGTATGTACATAGATAAATGTGATGGAGTGTTGTACAAGTACACGAAGTTGGCACAGGTGCAAGATACAGTGAAGTCTTTAAAGGTAAAAACAACCAGTACTAAAATGATAGGTGTAAGGGCAAAAACCAGATGTGTTAGTAACACCTCTGGGAGTCTTTGTACCAGTGTAAAGGTCCAATTTAATAGTAGTGCACTGATACAACAGAAAGAGAAATAATCCATCACTTGAATATAGCAGAACTTGGGGCTAACTCAAGACACTAGGGCTTAAGACATCTAGATTTAGTTTTGTCTTGTGAAATTCTTCCTCAGGGATTCTGAGGAAGTAAATTACTTTGAGTTATTAAGATGATCTTTTAAAATAATGTCCAGTATAAGCCTTGTGTTTCTTTCTAAATACAGGTTTTAGGATCCTTCACCATAGCAATGGATACTCTGTAAGACCCAAAAGTTAAACAAACATGTAGTGTCATTGTTGTTAGGCTACTTAGTTAGCATTTTCCCATGTTATTTCAGTGATTTCCGTTTAACTAATACTCATGCAGTAGATGGGGTATGATGTAAATGTACACAAACAATTTGGATTACTGCTATAGTAAATATGCTTTCATTTTATAATGTAAAACATGCCTTCCTGTATAAAGAGTATAGACGTGATTGTAAGTTGTTACGCTATAAATATTATTATAAGCTGTGAAATGGCAATAATTTTTTAAAACCTTTAAAAATTATTGTTCAGACATTATGTTTTTCTGGAGTTTCTGTGTATACAGAGGTATGGATAACAAAAGAGAGAAAAGACTCCTTCTGGTGTGATGTGTCTACACATTTCTATTTCGAATTTTTTTCCTAAACAGAATAAGAGAAAAAAGGAAAGACAGATATGTAGCTCAAATTGAAGCATTTTGATTTGCCTTATAAGAAAGTGACTTACAGTGGCACAATACTTGCTGCCCTAACAAATGTAAGTAGGAAAGGCAGAAGCTAAATAACTTTGAAAAATCAAATAACTTGTATTGCTGTCCAACATAAAGATCTAATTTGTGATTTTCCTTGCCAGATGGTACTTGTAACCAGCCATATGTGGTGAATTTTGATGGGATCTGCAAAGATGTTTCTTTTACAGTTAAATTTTGGTTTTTTTTAGTACCTAAGTGAGCATTTTTCCAGACAGTTGTTCTGGGGTATAAGTGCTTTTGTCTTGTTTATCTATAATGTTTACATCAGCTTTACTTTTTTTGTTTTAAAGCTTCCACTTCTAGGTGCTTGCTATCTGATTAATGGTGATGATTGGTTTTCTCCGTGTGTTCATCACAGAAATTTAATTTGTGAGATCTGAAGATTAAGAGATCTGAAGATGATTATTTCTGCAGGAAACAAAATGAAATAATTGCATGAGGACAGAATGAAACCTGAGATGGGATCAGGAGATTTTAAAATGAGTTTTATGGAAAAACAGTTAGAAAAAATATAGGTAGTCCAGAGACTTATATAAAGACAAAAGAATAACCTAAAAGAAATGTTTACAAGGGAAGACAGAGGACAGTGTTATGTTATAGCCATAACATAGCTACAACTCTAGTGTTGTAGCTGTAATTAGTTATCAGGAGCCACAAACCACCGACATTTTAGAATGTAAGTATTGTGGATTTACAGCCATATGGGTTTTGAATTAAGCACAGTTATCATTGGTCTCCTAAGAATGTCTTGTTAGAAGTTCTTCTGGAAATCTTTGTTAAACTTTATGCAGTTCTTGCTTGTCCACTCTTCCAGCTTGTCCAGGTCTTTCTGTAAGATGTCTTTCTGTCAAAGTTTAAAGCAGCGCGTCAATAAACTGAGTGACAGATGCTCTGTATTAACCCCCACCCTCCCACCAGAGGAAGGGAAAAGGAGGAAAAGGGAGAGAGACTGACAAAATGAATACAAGAAGTTTTACTAATAACACTAATAATACTAACAATATTGAGAGAAATAATGTAAAATGTACAAAACTGTCAGTGAGTTTCCTGGAGTTGGGTACTGGGGCGCTGGCGTCCCACCAGCAGCTGCCAGGCAGCACCAAGAAGTCCAGGATTGGACTCAGCAGTGGGCAGGACCTGGACTCATGGATGCATAGATTGGAACCTGGATCAGGATCACAGGTAGAACAACGAACAGAGTCCTCTTCAGAAGGCAGCCATGGATGAAGAGAGCGAGACCTTCATGATCCCCCAGCTTTAAACTGAGCATGACATGCATGACATGGAATACCTTGCTGGTCAATATCGGGTCACCTGTGCTGTCCGTCCCTCCCTGCAAGTGAGGTCCTTTCCAACTCTTCACTTGCAGGACCTAAGAAGTCCTTTGGTGACCTTGGCTGCTACAGTGATAATTATAAACTGGGGCCTTTTTCTGCATTCCTTTCCTACCGTTAGCTCAGTGTAACTATAAACATTAGGTGTTATCAGCTTTGGAGTTGACAGTGTCTGTAAAATAAGCTTCAGTAAATGCTGCTACTTAGAAGAACTGCGCTGTAAGGAAGATTCACTAAAAGAAAATTGGTTCTGTTTTAACCAAAACCAGGACACTTTCCCATCTGACACATCCACCTCGTGACCTAATTTAGTATCATCAACAAACTTGGTGAGGGTGCTTTCAATCCCATCAACCAGATCATTTATGAAGATGCTGAACAGCATTAATGAAGATGTTGATTGAGTTTAAGACTAGGCTTAACTGTATTCTTTGTGTGGGAAACTTACTTGAATACAGGTTTTTGTTAAGAAGAAAAAGAAGTTCATTTGTAACATACAACTCCCACTTCTAAGTGAGACTGTGTATTGCAGAGGTGGCATTCCCTATTTATGCCACTTTCTAAATGCTTTGCTTCATCAAACATGCCCAAAGATTTCTGCCTTACTATAAAGGAAATACAGTAATGTGTAAAGTTTCCCTTTCCTTTTTTAACAGTTGATGGGCAGCTTAGACAAAGTAAAGAAAGAAAGAAATTTTAAAGAGTTCCAAATTTGTGTGTGTGTGAGGTCTCTACATGACATAAATTGTCTCAGTTTGGGGTTTTTTACGTAATTTCTTTCTTTCTTTCTATTAAAACAAAAGTAATTATTCAAAATGACAACCCCTTTCCCCAGCAGACTCAGTTTCTCATGTTCTTGTATTTTGTTGTGAGCTTTGTGGTATTATTTGGCAGCTGGAAAGAGTAATAGCCAAGCTGCAAACACATGCCAGCTACAGAATACAAATCTACAGTATATTAATCTGCTGACCTTTGCATTGAGAAAATATCTAGTGCTCTTTATTTATAAGAGCCTATCAGCAGTACCCTGCTGCACTGTTCTATTTAATAAGTGCTGTATATATTAGTTGATCTCTGTGTATAGTTTATGGCATCTAAGGTGTAGTAAAAGGATACATCGGGGTTTATCATCTGCACCCTGCTGGTCACTTGACAGGCATTTCTGTTTAAGATATGTGTCAAAGAGTAGAAAGAAAGTGTATTGAAAGAAGAAAGGTATCTACTAAAACACTACAACTGGCAACATCTGGGAAGACTATCAATAGGATTTTATAGCTTGCATTTGCTTGAAGTTAAGGTTTATTACATGAAATGTGTGGTAAAAGAATTATGTCATTTCTCACCCAATTGCTACAGCAAAACATGAGGACTATGTTGTATCCATCCCTACAATAAAAAACACTTCTTTATGTGTATAGATATATAGACACACACCAACAGGTTCTTCTGGTTTGTGTGTGCTAAGTAGTGAATAAAATCAGATAAGAATCAAAATTTAATGTCCATCCATACAAAATTATTTAAAAAAATAATAAGATTAAAGGAAAAAATAATCTTGTACAGCAACATTGTACATAAATATTCTTTGGACTGTGTAGATTAGTGCACAGCAATTGTCAGAAACACTGTAAATATGATTTTTTTTTGAAGATGAATGAATAGAACTTATGGAGTAACATGGTTAGAAACAGAAAGCTGGAGATACTTCTTGCATGCTAGGGGAAAATTATGAAGAGTTATAAAGGTTGTTTTAAGGACAATACCTCAGAAGTAAGAGTTCCTTAACAAAGATTCAGAACCCTCTTATCATAACATGTTAACAACTTCTTTTGCAGCAGTGACATTCACAATACAACTTAGAAGTACACTTGAACTACACTAAAAAGATGTTTTAATTTCCTTTAATTTCAGCAGTCTTCATCAAGATGTAATTTTTTTCTACCTCGAATGTTCATAGGTATAGAAATTTGTCTCCTTCTCCTGTATATAAACTGTCTGAGCCTTCCAAGGGATGACAAAGCCTTTACTAGCTCCAGGATCCTTTCTTGCACTTTATAATGGGCCACATTTCAATATATAAAATTAACAATTTAATAAAACATCATATCATGAAGATTCAGGAAGAATCACAAAGAAACAAAATTAAACCTTGAACAATGTTTCAAAAAACCCTTTCCCTTTCAGTTTTGGAGATTTTGATCGGAAATTATGAATAGACTGGTTTCCACCTTCTTAACTAATTGATCTGTTATGGACATCCCATACTTGGTGCATCACTTAACTGTCATAATGAATATGAGTCAGAAGTTATTAAAATGAGACATATATTGAAAAAAGATTGCAAAATTACTACTCCTTTATGAAACTGGAGATTTTATTCCTTTCTCACCAGACATGAGAGCAACTCTACCCTGTTTCATTCCAGCAGGAGCTGTCATCTACTCAGAATTTCATTGATAGAAAAACTGGAAATCACAACACTTATTTAGTGTCTAACTATATGGACCTAACTTTTTTCATCTTTAAAATATTTTGGTGAGCATCCTTTAGGCATTTTTCTAAAAGCAGCACAGATGGTTATTTGGGAAATGATTCAGCCTTATTGCTTATAGTCTTTTCTAGGCAACCATTCTGCACTTCTGATGGAGGCTTTTAACTGGATTAAATTTAGCAGGGGTTTTCTAAAGAGTTGGATTAATTTGCTGAATTGTCCCATATGGTTAGAGCATTTGGTTCTTTTGAAAAAAGAATTATCTGTGACTGTGGACTTTAAGTAGAATAAAAAATAAACAAATATTTTATGCATGAAAATGTAATATTATTCAATGATAGATTCAGATAGAGCTATTATATTTATTTTTTTTAATAATAAGAAATATCAAGGCTTCGTAAGAGGTACAGATGTAACAAATCAGCATTGTAATAATCCAATAAAGAAGGACTGCTGTAAAAGTGTCATGAATCCCAAAGACAAACCATAAATTCAGATTCATGTTTTTTTTCAGTATAGAAAAATTTCCAAAGTATTTTAATTAAATTTAATTATTTTAGAAAAAGAAATTTCTCACCATACCTACGTAACATATAAAAGTTACTAATTCAAGGTAGCAGTGAGTCTCAGATCATAATTAGTGTATAAAACAGTTAAATGAATAAAAACTTATTTGTGGTCAGAAAGACACTTGTCTTGTGGATAAGAATTTTCTATCATTGTTTACTCAAAGTTATTCTGTTTTTCTAGATTTTTTTAAAATGCCTTAATGGTCTTATTCCATGCAGAGATAACTACAGGCAAAAGTGAAAACCAAAGAATACAAACGGCTACTCCAATCTTGTTAAACATCTTTTTTTCTCTATGTCAACATTAACTCTTTCATCCTCAGACTGAGCTAGGCTTTTCTTAAGCACAATTACTCACCTACTTTTGCCTATTAGAAACTTCTTCATTACCAGGACATCTACAAATTCTGTCAGTTAGTTGGCATGATGTGTCATCTACTTAAGACAATAGAAAATGAAAATGCATGTTCTGAGAGTCCAACAGATGCAAAGTTACAGTAGGTAAGCTTAATTTATATCGTATAGCCATATAAAATAGGTATATTTCATTTTACAAACACACTTAAAAGATAGTATATTATTCTTCTGATTAACATTTTTTTAAGGGAGAATGGTGTAGACTGGAATCAAACAAATACACCTTCTCTCCTCCTCCCACCAGTTTTTCTATGTGTCTTGCAGGTGGAAGTACTTATGATCCCCTAATTGCTGCCAATTATCTGATATGATATTAGTTCTGTTTTAATTTATTGTCATAATACATCTCAGAGCAAAAAGAAATTTTGAGTTTCTGATGGGATGGGCACAAAGACACAACATTTCAGATAATAGCATTCATGTTATAGAGTGGTTCATGAGGTCTCTGCTTCTGCCTGAAATTTTTTTCTGGTTTGATTTTTTTATAACCTTCACATTATAGCACTTCCTATATCATGTCTTAGTCACTTAAAGTTTTCTCTTTGGATTAATAGAAGGCTAGTATGGTTTATTTTACATGGAGGGGAAAATCTCATTATGCAGTGAGAAGATGAGTATTGCTGAAATTGAAAATAATAAGCTAAAGGCATTAAGCTATCAGCTGTCTGAACAGCTAAGACACTGACACTTCTGAACATCAAAGCTTGGTCTAAATTGTTCCTATTATTTCTAGGTTAAAAAAAAAAAAAAAGCTATGCTCTGAAAATTATCTTTGTCAGGAAATTACCATGTTATTCCACTTTTTGCATCTTCACACTGTGACTACAGATAGTGCTTGCTGAAATTTTTTGACTGGTAAGAGAGTCATATTTTCCTGACTGTTAAATTATGTAAGGGCGGAAATAGTTTGATTATTTCTTAAAAAGGAAAATGTATACCTGAATGAATAATGCTGCACCATACTCTGAAACTTTTGTTTTCATTTTTGTCAGTAGAAATAGGCAATACTTAACATCTTGAATGATCAGAGAAACCGGAATTTTAAGGTATGTGTTCCACTTGCTTGCTGTGTAGTCTCTAGGCCTGAAATAAATGCATCGTTTAGCAATTGTAATGCATTACAGAGTGAGAAATTAGGGTTTGCAGTGTTTCCGTCATTTGCTTTCAAAGATTAACTTATAGGTATGCATATAAATATACGCAAAGAAGATTAGCATCTACGTTGATGAAGGTGGTTTCCACAGGTAATGTCTGATGCTTTCCAGAAAATAGCAACAGCCATGTCAAAATGGATAGGTAATCCAACACACCAGACTAGCAATATTTCTTAGATTACAGTTAGACCCCTGTTTGCCCCTATTTCAGTAAGGGTAAGTGAAAAGTATATTTTCAATTCACTTGTGCATAATCTCAAAAGTACTATGGGATTTAAAAATTACCAATTTTTTACAACTATTGAACTTTTTGATACCTCAGAAATTAGGAGATCATATATATTCATGTATTTAAAGGAGAATACACCAACTGAAATTTGAATGATTACTATCGTTAGTGATTACTATTATTTTTAAAGGTCACCACTGGCGTTACAGGTTTCAGTGTGTCCTGGGTTAGGCTAGGATAGGGTTAATTTTCACAAGAAGCCAGGAGGGGGCACAGCCAAAGCGGCTGAACAAAACTGGCCAAACAAACTGGGTATTCGATACCATGTGCCGTCATACTCAGTTCTGAGTGTGGGAGCTGGGCGGGGGGAGGTGAATCACAGTTCGGGCATTCACTGGGCATGTGCGATGAGAGTTGCTCTGTGTATTTCCTTATTTTTGTTTATTCTTCTTATCAGTATTATTGTTGCTACTGTTCGCTTCATTTGCTGTTCTGTTAAACTGTTCTTATCCCTACCCATGAATTTTGCCTTTTTCTTCCGATTCTCCTCCCCACCCCACCAGGGGCAGGGGTGATATAGTGGTCACATGTTTCCTTGTTGCTGGCCGGGGCTAAACCACGACACAGTGTCTTGACAAGAGGCCATTTTCAGAAGGTTTCAGATTTTCCATACATCTTTCTACTTAAGCTTTTCACAACTTAAGGGAAAGAAATGACGTAACATCTTTGCTATGACATCGTGTGCAATACATCAGATAGAGACAAACCAAAACCAAATCAAAATCAAAACAAAAAAGGAAGGTATAACGGGTAAGATTCATCTCATCCAGGATGATGGTACCCTACTTTATTGTTAGAAAGAATATGTGTAAAGCTACTTTAAGTATATATTAAATAAAACCTTCCCCCCTCCCATTTTTTTATGTAAAACAACAGGATATCTAACAAAGATTTCAATCAACAACAAAAAAAGACAGGGTACTCCATTCTTTCTTTTACTTCACGGAATGACTGTTCCTTAAATTGTCAAGAACCTACATAGAGTCATAGAATCATAGAATGGCTTAGGTTGGAAGATACCCTAAAGATCATCTGGATCCAACCACCATGCCATGGGTAGGGACACCTTCCAACTCGACCAGGTTGCTCAAAGCCCTATCCAACATGGCCTTGAACACTTCCAGGGAGGGGACATCCACAGCTTCTCTGGGCAGCCTGTTCCAGGGCCTCACCATCCTCATAGCAAAGAACTTCTTTCTTAAATCTAATCTGAATCTACCCTCTTTCAGTTTAAAGCCATTACCCTTTGTCCTGTCACCACATGACCTTGTAAAAAGTCCCTCTCCAGCTTGCTTGTAGGCTCCCTTCACCTACTGGAAGGTTGCTATAAGGTCTCCCCAGAGCCTTCTCTTTTCCAGGCTGTACAACCCCAACTCTCTCAGCCTTTCCTCATAGGAGAGGTGTTCCAGCCCTCTGATCATTTCTGTGGCCCTCGCCTGAACCCACTCCCACAGGTCCATGTCTTTGGGGTGCTGAGGGCTCCAGAGCTGGAAGCAGGACTCCATCTGAGGTCTCATCAGAGTGGAGTAGCAGGACAGAATATCTTCCCTTGCCCGGCTGGTCACACTTCTCTTGAAGAAGCTGAGGATACTGTTGGCCTTCTGGGCTATGAGCACACATTGCTGGGTCATGCTGAGCTTTTCGTCAACGAGCAGCCCCAAGTCCTTCTTGGCAGGGCTGCTCTCAATCCATTCTCCACCCAGCCTGTACTCGTGCTTGAGAGTGCCTGAACCCATGTGAAGGACTTTGCACTTGGCTTTGTTGTACTTCATGAGCTTTGCACAGGTCCGCCTCTCAAGCCTGTCCGGGTTCCTCTGGATGGCATTCTTTCCCTCCAACGTGTCTTGTGCACCACAGAATCACAGAATCACAGAATGGTAGGGGTTGGAAGGGACCTCTGTGGGTCATCTAGTCCAACCCTCCTGCCAAAGCAGGGTTGCCTATAGCAGGCTGCAGAGGACCTTGTCCAGTCGGGTCTTCAATATCTCCAGAGAAGGAGACTCCACAATCTCCCTCGGCAGCCTGTTCCTGTGCTCCGTCATCCTCAGAGGGAAGAAATTCTTCCTCATATTCAGACGGAACTTCCTATGGTTCAGTTTGTGCCCATTGCCCCTTGTCCTGTCGCTGGACACCACTGAAAAGAGCTTGGCGCCATCCTCCTGACACCCACCCTTCAGATATTTATAAACATTTATAAGGTCCCCTCTCAGCCTTCTCTTCTTCAGGCTGAAGAGAGCTTAGTGTTGTCAGTGTACTTGCTGCAGGTGCACCCAATCTTGCTTTCCAAGGTTCCAACAAAGATGTTAAACACCACTGATCCCAATACTGACCTCTAAGGAGCACCACGTGTCACTGGTCTCCACTTGGACATCGAGCCATTGAATGCAACTCTCTGACTGTCACCATTCAGCCAATTCCTTATCCACCATGTGGTCCGTCCATCAAATTCACTTCTCTCCAATTTAGAGACAAGGATGTCATGTGGGACTGTGTCAAATGCTTTGCTCAGATGACATCAGTTGCACTTCCCTTATCCACCAATGCAGTAACTCCATCACAGCAGGCCACCAAATTTGTTAGGAACAATTTGCCCTCTGTAACGCCATGTTGGCTTCCACCAGTCACCTCCTTATTTTTCATGTGCCTTAGCATATTTTCCAAGAGGGTCTGCTCCATGATCTTGTGGGGCACAGAAGTGAGACTGACTGTATTTCCCTGCAACTTCCTTTTTACCCTTTTTAAAAATGGGGTTTATGTTTCCCCATTTCCAGTCAGTGGGAGTTTCACCAGACTGCCTCGGCTTCCCAAATATGGTGGGCAGTGGCTTAGCAACTTTATCCGCCACTTCCCTCAGGACCCGCGGATGCATCTCATCAGGTCCCATGGCCTTGTGCACTTTCAGGTTCCTTAGATGGTCTTGAATCTTATCTTCTCCTACAGTGTGTGGTTCTTCATTCTCCCAGTCCCTCCTTGTTTCTTCTGCAACTTCGGTGGTGTGGCTGAAGCACTTGCCAGCGAAGACTGAGGCAAAAAGGTCGTCGAGTACCTCAACCTCCTCCATATCCTGTGTAACCTGGTCTCCCATTTCCTTCCAGAGAGGGCCCAAATTTTCCCTAGTCTTCCTTTTATCACTGGCGTACCTGTAGAATCTTTTCTTCTTGTCATTGTCATCCCTGGCCAGATTTAATTCTGAAGTCCTTCAATAATGGACTTTGATTTTAAATACAGAAGGACTGGTTAAAATTACAGATTTATAGTAACAACAATAAAGATAAAAATGAAAGAGAATAACTTTCGTAAGACAATTTTCTTGCTGTGAAGTCTGTCCCAAATACAGGAAATGACATTTTGCACTTGCTGCAAAAACTCACCTGTATCAACCGGTTTGCTCATGGCTGAACTGACAGTGAGAGGAGAAACAGATCCACCATGTTTCCATTGCAGAGAGAGTAGATCGGCAGATGCTGTGTTGAACTGAAAAGCATGGTGGAGCATTCTTTCAAATATCTGTAGACTGCCACTGAAATGTACACCACTGACATCTGTCCAAGATTGTTTCGTGAAGTACAAATCATTTGGCTCAATAGAGGGTAACTCAAAGAAGCCTCATGTCTTCTACTGCACCAGAGGTGACACTAGACATTCCTAGCAGTCTCTTCTAGTCTTAAATGAATCAAATTGAGTAACAGCAGTCACAACAGGCTCAGCCAAAGGAGAGTCTAAGAAGGACAGAAAAGAGGAAAGATAAGTGGAAAAAAGATACAAAACTGTATTCCTGGCTGCCAGCTTTTCATAACTGCAAATGTACACCGCACCAGTTCAGAAGCAGATGATTACAGCTTTATGCAAAAGGGCTTCTTACAAGGATATGCTTGCCTAAAAGGACAGAAATTCCTTAACTGCTGCACAGTGTGTTTCTGCCTTTCCAGGCCATCAGTGTTATTCTGTTTCCTGACTTAAAAGCTGATAAAAACTTTTTTTTCTTTTTTCAAAGTTTATGCAGACTTTTGGCATACCCTAAAACTGTAACCACTTTGTCTTTCTTCAGATACATATTCAATAACAAGCTTCTCCTTTAGAAGACAGCTTGTAATGACATTGGCTTAGTTTCTTTGTCAATGTCAGTGCTATATCTCCAGTAATTTTAAGCATTTCTATTGTCCTGGATTCGGCCAGGACAGGGTTAATTTTCACCAGAATCCGAGAAGGTGCCCAGTGACAGGACAAGGGGCAATGGGCACAAATTGAGGCACAGAAAGTTCCGTCTGAACATGAGGAAGAACTTCTTCCCTCTGAGGGTGACGGAGCCCTGGAACAGGCTGCCCAGGGAGGTTGTGGAGTCTCCTTCTCTGGAGATATTGAAGACCCGCCTGGACAAGGTCTTGTGCAGCTTGCTGTAGGTGACCCTGCTTCGGCAGGAGGGTTGGACTAGATGACCCACAGAGGTCCCTTCCAACCCCTACTATTCTGTGATTCTGTGATTCTGTGAAGGGACACAGCCGGCCGGGCTGACCCAACATGGCCAAACAGAATAGGGTATTCCATACCATGTGCCGTCATGCAGCGGGAACTCACTCGCGGCTCGGGAGCGCATGGCTGTGGGCGGTGAGAGCAGCTCTCTCTGCGGTCTGTTTTGTTTTGTGTATTCCCCTTATCTGCATCGTTGTTGTTCCTGTTCCCTTTGTTTGCTGTTCTGTTAAACTGCCCTTATCCCGACCCACCAGTTTCTGCCTGTTTCTTTCCATTCTCCTCCGCACCCCGGCAGGGGGAGGGGCGGCCACGTGGCGCTTTTGTTGCTGGCCGCGGCCAAACTATAACACTATGTAAAGCTTTTATGTTGGGATTCAGGAACTTCTGAAATTGTTGTGAAAGAGAAAGCCCTAGAGCAGATTTTCTATTTAAAAAAAAAAAGAAAAGTTTGTTTCCAGTAATGGCAAATCTGACAGCCTGAAGTACATGGTTCCACAGAAATGCTATGTGTGTTATTTTGGTTAGATGTGAATGGAATTTGAACTCCTATAGAAGATCATGGTAAGCAAACTATATAACCGACAAGACACATTATAATGGAGCAGTGCAGCAAGAACAGATTGTAAACAGCAGTCTGCTGATCATGGAATTCCAGACAAGATGTTAAAAGATGATGTTTCGGGTCTGACTTGATTCCAACCTTTTAATTAGTATCTGTTTAAACATACTACATAAAGCCCAATCAAAGTAAAATTGGCTGCAATGAAGGTCCATGTAAATTGTGAAGAGTTTGATCAAAAAAAATATGTGCTGTCACATGTTGCCAAAATATCAAAATTAGTTCTGTAAGGCGAAGATCATATGTTTAGAGATTTATATCGCAGTTTTAGTACTGAAAACTGCTCAAGGTGCGAGAGTAAAATCTCAGAGGTCAGAATAAAATAAGTGTTCCAAAGATATCTAAAACTTAACATCCTCTACTACGTTCATAAAAGGTTATGTTCTAAGAAGAGACTATCTCATTGTTAGGACACCATTTCTGCCATGGGAAATGAGTATCAGCCTTATGTCAACTTGTAATCCAACTTGTATACTTTACCAAGAAAATACTGTTGTCTGCACTATAAGGGCTCTCAAGCACTTTACTTGCTCGATTCATTCTCCAATGCAGCTTTTGCAGAAAGTAGAGACATATGAGAGAGGATGTTATTTTTCCACTTGTTTGTACTAGGACTAACCCAAAAAGAATAAATTTGTGACTATTAGCATATATTGCTTATTCAAATACATACCTTAGGTGTGTCATATATTAGTATGTATTTATATAAATGCATACTGACATCTAAAGTTGTAGCACTTCCCCATTGTCCAAGAATGAAATTTGGATTTCTTGATTAATTTAAACACACATTATTCTGTTTTTTTATCTCAGCTTGACAGGGGGTATGCTGAAAGGCTGAAGATCCTCTGATATACGTGGCTACTCCTGAAACAGAAACCCTACATAAGAAACAGAATACGATATTTTATATGTGAATATTCCAGTTTCCAGGAAGGAAAATCAAGAAGAACAGTGTTTTGAACCTTTCTGTGATGGACTAATATATTCAGTAGTTGTTATAATGTTAAAAACTCCAGTTATAATACTACAAATCCATATGAAGTATAACTGCAAAGTTTTCTATTAGCTTGCTTTTTGTCCCTGTAGATTTTTTACTCACTTGCAAGGATTCAAGTCAGATTTGAGCTGACTGTTACATTAGATATCTGCTCTCTAAAATGGACAATTGACTTACTGTTCTGTTTCATCATCCTGGCTGGTGAAAATCCCCCTTGGATAATGAACAAAAGGTAAGGATGATATAATAATTTATAATCAGTTGTTGCATTAGGCTTTCTCTGCATAAAGAAATCTACATGAGAAATACAGTGCTAGTGGTTTATGTAGCAGATAATATACCACACAACTTACATGAAGGCAGTGAGAGAACTGTCATTTAGGAGCTCATGTCACCGAGCTAACTGGCTAGTGCTATGTTAAAGGTATATTTAATGCTTCCTGGCTTCATGCTGAATTCACTGGTTGTCTATTTAGAAATGCACATCACAAAGTTTTGAAAATAATAATAAAATAAAAACCTCTGTGGGCCTACTCTTTCCACATTTTAATTTGAGAAACTCTTCTCCACTTTCTCCTCTAACAAATTAGGGACTGATTTTAATGCTATTTTTTCAAAGTGCAGTAGTGTCCATTCTATTTTTCTAACTGCCTATGAAGACATCTCTAGTAGACTCCTTGTGATATATCATCTTTTATTACAAAGTTTTTATTGGCCCACTACTGCATAAAGTAATCCTCTGCCAGTTCTGGATGATGTCATTCTGTTATACAATTATTCCTCCATTCCTATCCCTTATTCTAATTAAAGAAGCATACATTTAACTTCATCAAATACTAAGAATGGGAAAAGTTATTTTTAAAAGCAGAAAATATAAGAAATTATGATTAGGGACCTGGCTGGTATAAAAATCTCTTAGGAAAGTCAGAGGTAGGTGTGTGACAGAGCCTGTTTTGCAATGTGCAGGCTTTTTTTTTTTTGTTTGCTTCTTGATATTGACAGATTTTACCTTTGCTTAATAGCACTTTAGAAAGCAGAGCCCAAAATGTTCTTTTGAACATAGTGAATAATACTAATGATTTTTTTAGTATCAAATATCCTGTTAAGGATGCATTAAATGAATAATTACATGGATATAATTGAGAACTAGCTCAAATACAAGCAAACACAGAATCCAGATGGGGAGGGCTTGAAAGGAGGCCTTAAATTGTAATGTTCTGCCAACCACAGGTTTCAGCTAAATTTCTCTTATTATCAGAAGATGTGAAGAAACAGAAAATGCCTAGACGATGATCAAAAAACATGATTAAAAGAGGAGAGGGAGGAAATTAGGAGGGGAGAGGAATTAAAGAAAAAATTGTAATCCTGATTATAAACTTGATAGCTGGCTATTCATGTATTATGTAAATCTATTATTCTGTTTTAAACCAGGTATTCTGTATTTGCTACTGAATTGATATACATAGTGATTACATATTAAAGGTTGGTGAATGCATGAAGGCCTTTGATAGATTCATTGGTTTTGAGTGATGATTCAGATAGTCAAAGAGTGTCTGGGACAGGCACATAGGGCAAGTCAGGGTGAAAAAAGCAAGATGCTCACAAATGTGTTTTGAGATGAGATAAAAACTATTTTAAATGCAAAAGTATTTTTCTTTTTAAACCATTCCTCAAATTTACGTTCAACATCACTGAATGTTTACATTCAACACCACTGAATGGATTTCTCCTGGATTGTCCATCCTGCACCATGGTAATCTTCTAACATCATCTGAGATTGAGTCATCTGCTTATTTCCACAATATACCTCATCTGATTCCAGTTTAGTCAACAATTAAAACTAAACCAAGTGACAGCAAGACCCCTCTCAGCTGGATCCACACTCCAGAAGAAAACCTGCAAATTATACCCAGTTTCCAGATTTGTATTGAACTCCAGAACGACAGCTCTGGACTAGCTCAAACTATAACAGTTTCAAGATTAAATAAATCTTACAGTCATTCACTTTCTGTAGAAAGGTTGCCCTTCTTGCTCCCTTGATCATCTGTACAAACTAAGCAAACAACAACTACATTAAATCACTGTGCACTCAGAATTCATATTTTTGTATGTTAACTTCTTATAGATTGTAGCTTCCCATTTCTGCTGGTGGCTAGAATTAACAGTAATGCTTGCCAAAAACAGAAGACTCGTGCTGTTTATAATAGGAGCTACAGGCACTTCATGTAGCTCAGAATGAAGTAATCTTCAAGTAGGCAAAAGGTTTACTTCAGTGAAGTTTCTTATTATAGTTGATACACAATCATACAGCTGATTATGGGCCAAGAACAAATATTTCCCTTAACTAATCAAGTGAAAGCTTGAATGTACTTCATAGTTTATACTGCTCTTTGTTCTATTAATGGGATAGAATATAATTGTGTTACTTGAAACACGGCATAGCTTTCGGGTAAGAATTCATTGAAATGTAAGTATTGCACACACCACACTATTTAAGCTTCTTCACTAATGAGCTAATATTCCTGAAGCTATTCAAGCATATGGAGGTCATTATTTACAGTTGTGTTTACAGAAGGGTTGCTGTTTTCCATCCATAGCTGTTGTAAAGTGAGATGGGCTGTGGAGGAGCCTCTGTGGTGTCTGTAGACTTTGCATGTACCTGACAGAAAGTTTACTGTTTTCTGTTTGCTTAATAGTCCCAGGGGGCAATAAACTAAAACAAGTTATAAAATATGACAGATAGGTGAATTTGAAGTTTCAGCAGTAATGAAATGGAAGAAACATCAGCTAGGTGCCTGCTCACCCTGTGATACAGGTTGTTTGAGCTTCTATGAGCTCTGCTTAAATAATTAGCATTTATCCATAGGCAAAAAATCTGTAAGTTTGTTCTTAGATTTGCAGTTGCCCTCATGGTCTAATCTCCTAATTGCTAGCCAAGCATTCAAACACAGGTATGCACTTTAAGCTGTGTCAGTTCACTTCTCGGCATCTAAGTAAATAAAATAGCTAATACACACTAGGGCTGGTGTCAGGAATAGTGTGAATATTTCAGTTCCCTAAGACAAGTTTCAAAAGTAGGGGAAATCTGGCTAGGTAGAGGCTTATGGTGCCATTTCACTGGTCTTCAACCTTAGCAAGTTAATTCAGTAATAGTGCTGTGACCTTCCAGGCACTGTAATATTTTAGTGCTGCTACTGTCTCAAAGTTCCTCTAAAGATTCAGAACAGCTGTGAAATTGAAAGTATTACACATAAAACTAGCAGTATTTGTGGGTTTCTTCCCTTGGAAAAAAACGATATGTCATATTACAGCTATACCGTCTCTCTCCATGGAAATACTTGTTCACCAAATTCAGTTTTTAACCAACTGATGTTCCACAAGCATAGAATCATAGAATTATGGCCCAAAAGACCATCTAGTTCCAACCTCCCTGCTCAAAGCCGTATCCAACATGGCCTTGAACACTTCCAGGGAGGGGACATCCACAGCTTCTCTGGGCAGCCTGTTCCAGGGCCTCACCATCCTCATAGCAAAGAACTTCTTTCTTAAATCTAATCTGAATCTACCCTCTTTCAGTTTAAAGCCATTACCCTTTGTCCTGTCACCACATGACCTTGTAAAAAGTCCCTCTCCAGCTTGCTTGTAGGCTCCCTTCACCTACTGGAAGGTTGCTATAAGGTCTCCCCAGAGCCTTCTCTTTTCCAGGCTGTACAACCCCAACTCTCTCAGCCTTTCCTCATAGGAAAGGTGTTCCAGCCCTCTGATCATTTCTGTGGCCCTCGCCTGAATCCACTCCCACAGGTCCATGTCTTTGGGGTGCTGAGGGCTCCAGAGCTGGAAGCAGGACTCCATCTGAGGTCTCATCAGAGTGGAGTAGCAGGACAGAATATCCTCCCTTGCCCGGCTGGTCACACTTCTCTTGAAGAAGCTGAGGATACTGTTGGCCTTCTGGGCTATGAGCACACATTGCTGGGTCATGCTGAGCTTTTCGTCAACGAGCAGCCCCAAGTCCTTCTTGGCAGGGCTGCTCTCAATCCATTCTCCACCCAGCCTGTACTTGTGCTTGGGATTGCCCTAGCTCAGGTGCAGGACCCTGCATTTGGCCTTTTTGAGGTTTTCACAGCCCCACCTGTCAAGCCAAGGTCCCTCTGGATGGCATTCTTTCTCTCCAGCGTGTCAAATGCACCACAGAGCTTGATGTTATCAGCAAATTTGCTGAGGGTGCACTCAATCCCGCTTTCCAAGGTGCCAACAAAGATGTTGAACAGCACTAGTCCCAACACCCACCCCTGAGGAACGCCACTCGTTCCTGGTCTCCAGATCAATTCTTTCACAAGAAAAGAATATATTTTGCAGGGTAGTGAAGAAAATAACAACAAATTGATCATAGACTGATTCAAAATTTTGCCTTTAAATATATCTGAGTCTGTATTGCACCTCCAAATTGGAAATGGATCTTATGCTTAAAGTTAAGTCAACTTGGAGACGATTCCAGATATTTTTCAACTTTTTTTACAGCTCTGTTTTCATATTTCTATAATCTACTGCAGTGAAAGAGGAAAAAAACCCTACAATCCAGACCCATGTATCCTTAGCTGTTTAGGTTTTTTTTATTTGTATCTTGAGCAACGTGAAAATGTATAAGAAGTGTTTGTGGGGTTTTTTTAGTTTCTTTTGTTTTCTGTTTTAGCTTCCTTGAAAGCATGTTATTATTTTACCATTTTGTAGCAATTATGCAATTTTTTGTTTAGGCCCACTATTTTTTAACTTCAAAACCTATGCTTAAATCCCACTGGGGTCTACAGATTAAACACATACTTAGAGTGAGTATTTAATTAGATGTTTTGCTGAATTGGATCTTTAATTGCTAATTTTTTTTCAGTAAAGTTTTATTGACTTCCCTGTTTATTGAAAGGAACTATTTAGGTTTTTAACAGAAGATTTCAGTTGCAGGAGAATTTCTGAATAATTACCTGCATGAAAACATTGAGGTAGGATTAATTATTAAGAACTTAGAGACAAAACCAAACAGGGAGCAATGAAACAGAAAACCCATATATTTCCTTTGGAGTTCTTCCTGTTCTAAGAAAGGTGAAGTGTACAAACAGTATGTTATTTCATCTGTGAAGTTCTTCCATACCAGTTTTCCCTCATGTACTGTGAAGTAACTTTATGCCTGGTAAAAGCAAGAAGAAGTGGGTTTTTTGTTGTTTTGGGGACTTTTTAAAACCAAAGTCTGCTTTATCACAATAAAGATGACAATATAAAAATAAGAGAGACCTAAAGCAAAAATAAAAGAAAGTGGGGTTTTTTGTTGTTTTGGGGTCTTTTTAAAATCAAAGTCTGCTTTATCACAATAAAGATGACAATATAAAAATAAGATAGACCTAAAGAAAAAATGAAAATTGAGAATCAACCTTTGTGGATAAGTAAAAATACAGAAGTCTTCTTTCCAATAGAGAAGGAAAATTACTTGCAAAGGTCTCAAGCCAAATGAGATATTTCAAAGCTTCCACCAAGACTTTTTTTTTTAGCAGTATGGAAGAACAAATAACAAAGCATGCTGCAGGAGAGAAACACTGGAATTCCACAAACGAAATTATTTAAAACTCTGATGTGGTTTATTGACAACATAAAACAGACTTGGCATAACAGAAAAGAGTAATTGGAGACAGGACAAAAGCCAGCTAGGTAGATACAGATGTGACTTCTGCCAAAATTCAGTAAGGCCACATGAAATCTGCATTTACTAGAGATCTTTTGCATTACTGGATATCCTGGTGTCAGCTACATGCAGTTTTGTGTGTTGAAGAGAAAAGATAAAAGTATTCATGAGAACAAATATTTAGACATCATTTAATATGATACTTTTTTTACCCAATTAAACTTTATATCAGTCTATATAATTTCTTTCAGTATTGTTTTTTTGACCTAGACTTCCCCCTGCCAATACTAAGGGGAGGCTGTTTTTTGCCCCAGGAGCTGCCAAAGAGGCACAAGGTGGGACAGATTTGGAGGGTGCGGGTCCAGCCAGGCAAGAGAGCCAGGCAGAGTGGGCAACCTGCAGCACCCACAGGGGCTGCAGTGGTGATGGACATGACGTCTCCTTCAGCAAGGGCTGCCCTCAGCAGAGAGGATGTCTATGGCTTTATGTAAAATGAAGAGAGTAGTGCTGATATAATTTTGTGATTCATAAGGTTTATACATTTTCATTTTTTGCTTCAGTTGTTCTAGCTACAAGTAGTGCATTTATTATCCTGAAGTAGGACATTGTTTTTTTAGTAAAGACGAAGAAAATTTCATTGGCAATGAAACACTGGTCTCTTTTCTTAGTTTATCTTACATGGAAAGTCCGCTGGAATAAGCACAAGACATCTTGAGTCAGTAGTAATCAAACTGGATGCATTGTAGGACATTTAACTTAAGGTTTTGTATATCATTTCCTGCATGTGCGTCTATCTAACATTTTGCCTGTGCTTTAATTGAAAAGTTGCTGTAAAACAGAAAACAGGCAAAGCCTCTGGAGCAGCCAGGTCCTTCAGTTTAGTCTCAGTGCTGTGCTAGTGTCATCTTGTGTCTTCCTTTTTGTTCTGAGAGTAAGAATGATCTTACCTTTATCTGTAACACATGGATACTTCCCATGCAACTTGACAGCAAAAAACCCTTCCTTCTTAGTACCTTCTCCAGGTTTCTCAATGAAATAACCTTCAGTATGGCCTTTCTCTGCTGTAGCCCTTTACACTAGGCCTGCAAACAAGAAAAAAGAATTTTTAAATAGTCAAAAAAAACCCCAATCCATATTCATTTTGTAACAATGTGAATCCTGATGACACAAAACTGGGAGGAGTGAGGGATACACCAGAGGGCTGTGCTGCCATTCAGCGAGACCTGGACAGGCTGGAGAGTTGGGCAGAGAGGAACCTGATGAGGTTCAACAAGGGCAAGTGCAGGGTCCTGCACCTGGGGAGGAACAACCCCATGCACCAGTACAGGCTTGGAGCAGACCTGCTGGAGAGCAGCTCTGTGGAGAGGGACCTGGGTGTGCTGGTGGATGACAGGTTAACCATGAGCCAGCAGTGTACCCTGGTTGCCAAGAAGGCCAATGGGTTCCTGAGGTGCATCAAGAAGAGTGTGGCCAGCAGGTCAAGGGAGGTTCTCCTCCCCCTCTACTCTGCCCTAGTGAGGCCCCATCTGGAGTACTGTATCCAGTTCTGGGCTCCCCAGTTCAAGAAAGATGAGGAGCTACTGGAGAGAGTCCAGCAGAGGGCTACAAGGATGATGAGGGGACTGGTGCATCTCTCCTATGAGGAGAGGCTGAGGGAGCTGGGCTTGTTCAGCCTGAAGAAGAGAAGGCTACGAGGGGACCTTATAAATTCCTATAAATACCTCAAGGGTGGATGTCAGGAGGATGGGGCCAGACTCTTTTCAGTAGTGCCCAACGACAGGACAAGGGGCAATGGGCACAAACTGAAGTATAGGAAGTTCCGTCTGAACATGAGGAAGAACTCCTTCACTTTGAGGATGATGGAGCACTGGAACAGGTTACCAAAGGAGGCTGTGGAGTTTCCTTCTCTGGAGTTATTCAAGACCTGCCTAGACAAGGTCTTGTGCAGCCTGCTGTAGGTGACCCTGCTTCGGCAGGGGGGTTGGACTAGCTGACCCACAGAGGTCCTTTCCAACCCCTACCATTCTGTGATTCTGTGTGATTCTGTGAAATGCTTGCATAGGTATAACGGAAGACCACAAAGAATCCTAATACTATATCTAGAAGCAAGATTAACGCAACATCATTCTGGGTTGCCCAAGATAAAATCAACCTCTCAGCACTGTGAAGTCTGAATACCTTGTAGACGAGTTCTTTATCATGGGGCTTTTGACACAAGCTTGCTATCTCATTAGGGAAATGTATTAAAAAAATTTGTGAACCTAAAAACTGTCCAGAAATTCTGTGTAAATTACTTGTTTAGAATAATCTGAAGGTGTTATAAACATTCATTTAGAGACCAGAGTGGATTAAAGCCAATCAAAATTTACATCATCTAAAAAAATCCACATCACTCCAAAAAAAACAGTAAACTGCTTCCCAAACTTTTTGGGAGCTGCAACTCATTATAAAAAACAGGCATAATTCTGTGTCTAACTAATAAATTGGTAAAATTATCTCCTGCCAAAATGAAATCTCCTAAGGTGTAGTAGCATTTTTCTGAAAGATTTCAGCTCAATGATGTCTTCTAAATAATTAGTTGACTGAGCTAAAAAACTGAAGAGTGGGACCCTGTTTATTTAGGGGAAAAGGTTAGATAATTTAAAATAACCATCCAATTCTATTTCTTGTGAGACCAAAGGCATCCGCCCAAGGCTGGCAAGAATAAGATAAGATCTGCAAGATCTAGCGCAACAGCTGGGGAAAATGCATGAAACCACAGGGCCTCCCAAATGGCCTGTGTCTGGGCTCTGCAGGAGCAGCCGAGTGCCTCTGTGGGTGAGTTGCATGGGTCAGGACTGCCATTCCTCTTTGGGGAGCTCAGAAGTGAGACTGTCAGACACCTCATGTCTAATCATAGAATCACAGAATGGTTTCAATTGGAAGGGACCGTAAAATCAGCTAGTTCCAAGCCCTCTGCCATGGGCAGGGACACATTCCACTAGACCAGGTTGCTCAAAGCCCCATCCAACCTGGCCTTGAACAGAACTCCCTCCCAAAGTGTGAGCACCCACTTCTCTGGACAACTTGTTCCAGTGTCTCACCACCCTCATGGTAAAGAATTTCTTTCTAACATCTGATGTAAATCTACCTTCTCATAGTTTAAAGCCATTACTCTTTGTCCTACCACTCCCTGATGTCTAAATCCCATCCTGAATAGATTGTATTTACAAGTGTATAACCTGTAGGTTTCTCTACAAGAACATTTTTTGATTATGAATCCAGACAGACTGCATGCCTCTGTCAGGAACAGGATATAATTCTGTCTTCGGACAATGTCCCAGTAACTTGTCTGCTGATAAGGCTGATAAACCATCACTCCCTCTTCTTCCCCAGAAATCATCTCCATCTTTTTTTTTTTTCCTACAGCTGCCTGCTGCTGGAAGATTTTCCATAGACATGTTGAGCCATTCTCAAAAGGGTAATAATCTAAAAATGCAACTTGTCACCTGAGTACTACTTAAAATAATACTCTTTGAATGGTCTATGCAATACACATGAAAATTTGATGGTTGTTCCTACCTGACAAGTGAGAGTTTTGACTTGTCACTTCTTGCAGCCATGGGAAACTGGGGAGTGATGGTCATGACATTCAGACCATGGTCAGGTCAGGACACTTGGGGGTTATGCTGATGAAGAGACAGTGGCTGGCAATATTGGAGAAACTGAATACAGTGGGTAGAAAGAAAATTTTAAAGAAACTGCATTGTGGACCTGCTGTGTGACAGCATGAGGCTGAGCTGGTATTCAGACTTTGCTGAAACAGCAACAACCATACCATTTTCCCCACTGAAGAAACTTGCTTCTCCAGTGAAGGAAGGAGAGCTGTAGAGAGCAGAATGACCAGCCTCAGCCCATATTACACCAGGAATGGGCTCTTCCTCCTTTATGAATTAGAAATCTGATTATGTAAAAGAGTACAAAGGAAATTAAACAAAACCAAGTTATACTTCTAAATCCTTTATCATTTAACACTGAGTTTTGTATTTTACTTTGCCTTCTCTTGGCTCATCCAAAAAGAAGCCAGTCATATCAAATTGAGATTGTAGCAAATTTCATAGTGAATATTTTTCATAAAATTTCTGAATCTGGAGTCATCCAAAGCTAAACCAGCAGCTAAACTGGCTTAGATGGAGTTTTCTATAAAAAACTTGGGGAATTTAAACCGCTACTGTCACATGACGTAAGATATGAGCCCAAGACAAAGCCAACATAAAGAATCTACTAGAATTCAATAAGAATGCTGAATGGATATTTTCTTACCTATAGTTCCTGTCCTTAGCCTAGTAATCATGAGCTCTCTGTGAAGAAAATACCATGACTTTCTTACCTATACACTTCCAAAGAATAACCAGGATGAAAATAAATCGTATTTTTGCCTTATGTGAACTTGTGTGGAAGACAGAATGGGACAAATTGAAAATGAAGTTAATACTTATCTGAACATGTTGTCATATAGAAGTAAAAGATGGCATTTTTTTCATAGAGAAGACATGAAAATAATTCATGCTATATTTGGTTGTGTTTTCATTTTGTAAGTCCTTGTCATTCCTCCTTTCATTAAGCATGCAGTCTATTTTCTTCACTTTATTAACATCTGACAATCTTTGCTGAGAGAACGGAAAGTAAAAGTTATCAATAAAAGACTCCATTGCTTGTTGTGTTCATGAACAATATATTAAGTTTGAAAAAAGGCTTTCACAGTAATTTTAACAGCCAAATGTAACAGCTTATTTAAAGAGCTCTTTAGTGAGAGAATCTTAATTTGTATGCAGAGGCAAGTTCCCCTTTTATTCAACATCAAAAGTACAGCTTGACCAGTTGCAGGGAAATTGCGGACAAAATCTTCAAAGATGTCATGGATCTACACATACAAAATTTCCAAATATTCCAATAAAAACTAGACAACAGACATCCCTAAAAATTTTTGAAAATATCAGCTTTAAGTACTAACAATGTGGACTGATCATCTCCCTTTCCCTAAGTAGAGTATTTCACAGATTATATGTATCACCTCAGGCTGGAAAACAAATGCATATTGAATAAAATATCTGCAGGGCCTGAGTCTGTAATTATATTCAGGACAGTAGCAATATATAAGGATTATTTTTTAATCATTCCATATAACTATTATTAAGGCTTCATCTGTTAAATATTTTAAAATATTTGTGAGTTGTAGTTTATTGATAAAGTTAGAATATAATAAATTCTGAAAACTCCCAATGCAGATATGAAAAATACACATCTAAGGGTTTGTTCTTACTTCAAAGCCAGTTTCTGAATCTGTATGTTAATAGTTCATTAAATTATACTTTGCACATAAATATGTATATATTCATATGAAAATACAAATAGAATTATTCCATCAGCATAATGAGAGTCTAGAAAATGTCTCAGGACAACTGGGATCTGAGAAGTTCTGAATGGCCATTTGACTTTTGGCTGGCACTTCCAACCATATGTTATAAAAAATCAAATTTTACACTTCACTAAACAACATCAGGGAAAATTTGCAATCCAGTTTGTTTCTTTAAACTGAAACTGATACCCGATTTCTAAATATGATGCTGTTGCTGATCTGGAGTTAATTCCAGCTTGATATTTGGCAGAACTTTCCCTATGAACCCTGTCATGTATGCTGCATTTGCCAGCAGCAATGAAATTTCTTTACCATATAGATAACAAGCCAGAGAGGTGAAGAAAAAAGGATCATAGAATCATAGAAGAGTTTGGGTTGGAAGAGACCTTTAAAGGCCATTTAGTCCAACCCCCATGCAATAAACAGGGACATCTTCAAGTAGATCAGGTTGCTCAAAGACCTGTCCAACCTAACCTTGAATGTTTCCAGGGGTGGGGCATCTACCATCTTTCTGACCAACCTGGTCCAGTGTTTTACGACACTCATTGCAAGAAGTTTCTTCCTTATATCTAGTCTAAATCTACCTTCTTACTCTTCAAAGCCATTACCGCTTGTCCTATCGCAAGAGGCCCTGCTGAGAAGTCCCTCTTCAGGTTTCTTGTAGGCCCCCTTCACCTACTGGAATGCTGCTACAAGGTCTCCCTGGAGCCTTCTCTTCTCCAGCCTGAAAAGCCCCAACTCCCTCAGCCGTTCCTAACAGGAGAGGTGCTCCAGCCCTTGGATAACTTTTCTGGCCCTCCTCTGGACCCTCTCTAACAGGTCCATGTCTTTCCTGTGCTGAGGATTCCAGAGCAGGACTCCAGGTGGGGTCTCACCAGAGCAGAGTAGAGGGGCAAAATCATCTCCCTTGACATGTTGGACACCCCTTGATCTGCTGGCCACTTGTTATATCACTTGATGTATTTTAAGATAAAGAAATGCATTGATCAACTTGAGATGGAAATATTTTTTTGTTTGTTTCAATCCACTACTTTTCTGGAAACCATTAACAAGGTCTATTACATCAGAAAACTGGCAGTAAAACTGGGTCTGTGTCACAAACACAGGAGTCAGAATGAGATTCAAAATTTGTTTATATTAGCCTCTGTCTTAAGTGTTGAATAATCCTGAGAAATCCTTCAAGGTTCAATAACTTGAAAGGATTTCCTTATCCCCTAAAAAACCCATTCCAGTTGTGTTTCTTTATTTACAGCTTCACTCAGATTTGAATGGATTAATAATTGAAAAGAAATAACATTTGTTAGCTGAATCTTAGCAGCTGATTTACCCTTCACAAGTAACTTCTCAATAACCATATAGTCTTATTCTTTGATTGCTTTGTAATCATGTTGCTAGTAAAGAAGTGAACCATCCCCTTAACTAGAAGTGCAGTCAATACAATCATTGTAGAGAGACTTTAAGGTACTGAGTTATGCTTTCTTTTCTCATTATACAATCTGTTGTAGTTAATATTTTTATTGTAATTTTACAGCAGTTGTAGACTGACAGCCACTTTCCTAGTCAAGGACTGGAAAACACACTACTAAGAACAATATGTCTTATCATTTCTCAGGAATTAGTTTGTCAAATCAAATAATCTCACTCACCAAAACCAACCAACCAACCAGGCAACCAACCAAAAAACCAAGCATGAATGAAAAAAAAAAACCCATAACTGTTCATATTCCCCTTCTTGACTTCTTCCATAAGTTTAAACAAGTTTCTAGGAAAAAAACAAATGGAAGCTGCACTGGAGCAAAAAATAGATTCATACTGTGCTTATTACCACAGAGTCACAATGCAAATTCCTTTGTTAAATTAAGGGGAAAAAAATACAGCTACCACTGATTTTAACTGGAACACTGGAGTAGTCAATGACTTCAGTAGACAGCATACTTACTTGGGCATTTTTAAGGTCATGTCTGAAAAATTCTCTTTTGAAAATGTTGGTCTTGGCCTATAGTATTTGAAATATTATGTAGCCTATTAAGCTGCATCAAAGGAGAAAATTCTTAAAATTCAAAGAAACACATTGCCATGTATTACTTGAAGACTTCTTTATGAAAAGGCAGACTGACAACATAATGTTTATGGAGAGAAAGGCACTTTTAGAATGGAAGATTAGTTTAATAGAAATAATCCTTTCAAGCATTATTCTGGGATGAGAAAACTAGAAAGACTATGAGTCTGTCTATTTCAGCATTCCACATTAGGGTCAGGAGTATAATTTTTAAGTGAATCTCCCACCTGGCCTTTGATTGCTGCTGTTTTCCTTGACATCACGAGTTATTTCAGAGCGCATGAACAAGTTTGCTTTTAGAAGACTTGTTGTGAATGCAGTCCAACTGCTAATGGTCACTGAGCCCTTGGGACAAGAGTTAGAACTTGCCCAAAGTAAATCCCTCTTCTTGACCTCAGTGTGTACATCCTCTGCAGTGATTGTTTTCCTCAATTTTGTGCTGAAGAAAGCTAGGATTCATTTTGTTCCTGTGGGCATTCACTAGACTTTTACTTTTGGGTGACCCACAAATGTTCTTAACTGAAAAGTATCCAGAATTTGCACTTTCCCTACATTTTAGTCCCCTTACAGTAGCTACTTGCAAGGAGTTTAGGGTGAGACAAATCTTCTTTTGTTCTCTGTTTATGTAGTTTTTCACTCAATATGAAAACAAAATATGTCAAACAAGTGAAGAAGTGAAAAGTGAATTCATTCTGACACCAGCTTGGTTGTTAACTGTTCCATAGCTATGATTAAGGATCTGATGGGTTGTTATTCACCCATTATGACGAGTAAAATTTCTTGCTAAATGTATGAAAAAATATTATCTACTGGTTATAAACTTGCTTGGTTTAATAACTATGTAGATGCATAGAAAAATACCTATGTAAGTACTGCTTTTACATACATATGTTCATTTTGATAACACAGAAGTGACTATTTAAATTTGTTTTAAAGGAAAAAATAACTGCAAGATACCATCAGGTAATAAAGAATCACCGTCCCCCATGTGTGTCGCCCCCCCCCCGAACTAAAACTACAATAAAACCACAGTAGTTCAAGTGAGAAGCTCCAACTCATTAAAACAAACTGTTAAAGCAAGTAATTTGCAGACAAAGCAGATGTTACACTGGTCTCAGCTGAATAGATTTAGTTGCACTTTTTCAGCCTTTTTAATCAGTCAAAAAAGGAATTCATGCTTGTAGTTGCTCCTTATATCATGCAAACCACGCAACTGAGCTTTTCAAAAGAGAGACATGCAGTTCTGAAATAATGATTCATAGCATAACAAGAGCAAGGTTTGGGGAAAAAAAAAAGTCTTTGCTGATAACTTGCCTTTGGAACAACATTGCTTTTTTTTATGAACTCTTCCACATGTTTGGAAGAGTCACTGTTTCCTGCAGTAGTCTTTCATGTGACCTCATGAAGGAGCTGTTGTTAATATTTTTGTAAGTTATTATCCTAATCACTTAACACAAGAAGTTACAGGTACTGTGAAAAATTCCCTGAACTACATATATGTCATCTGCAAGTATTATGAAAACAGTTATATTATTTGATGTTGGGATTTTGGTTGACACCAGATTTCAGTTGTTGATGACAGTACAAAAATTCAAGCTTTTTTCATTTGTCCTCCTTAGGTACTTAAATGGTTTTCTTTACAGACATCTGACTGTCTCAGAAGTATCTTAACACCTATCTCTTCTCAGCAGTCCTGAAAGATGCAAAACTGAGACTATATCAGTAGTACAAATGGGAAACCAAGCTACAGAGGAGACAAGTCAGTTTTTTAAGCACACATATAGCAGTGAAGTGAGTTAAAGTCTTATAAATCTTATAGAAGCACAGTAACCACTGTACCATCTATTTTCTGGGGTGAAAAAAATAGTGGTTTACATAAGGACTTCTCCATTTGTAAGGAATACCTCCCTAGAGAGATGCTACAAACTGGAGAAGAAAAAAAAATCCTCAAGACCTGAAAAAATGTATTTCAAAACAAATGCCATATTTTGTGAGGAATTATGGAGAATTCTTAATCCACTATAGTAAGGCATAAGGTATGAAACTGGCAAAGAAGAACTGGTCTTAGATATCCTTACTGATGCTACACTTACGTTAAGCTATAACAAACTATCTCTGCAACAGAGGTTAAATTAAGAAACATAAAAGAGTGAGCAAGAGCATAGACACACTGCAGTCAAACTCAACTTCTTTGAAATTATTTTTGGTTTTACTGTGGTAAAGTCACTGGTGAAGTCTACAGCAAATGGAAAGTACATACTACTAACACAGTTTATTCTTTTTTTGATAGATGTCCCTCATACATACCCACTGTTTTTGAAGTCAACACTTTTGCTCACAAAACTATGCTATGCCATGAACTGCAAGACTTACTGTAACCCTTTGAGTTCAAAAACAGGTCTTACTGAACCACAGGATAATTCAGGTGGGAAGGGACCTCAGGCAGTTTCTAATCCAACCCTCTGCCCAAAGAATGGCCAGCTCTGGGATCAAACCAGGCTGCTCAGGGCTTGGTCCAGCGGAGGCTTGAAACCCTCCATGGACAACTGATAATAAGTGAGCTGGAAATCTGTTCAACAAAGAGAAATGTCCGGCTTTCCACCTAGGCAGAAGTAAGCCTATGCATCAGTGCAGGCTGGGGACCAATGGACTGGAAAGCAGTTTTGCAATAAAGGACCTTTGGGTCCTGGTGGACACCAAGATGAACACAAACCATCAATGTGCTCTTGTTGCAAAAGCACCCAACAGCACCCTGGGCTGTTGGAAGAGCGTTGCCAGCAGGTTGAAAGAGTTGATCTTTCCTCTGCACTCAACCCTGGCGCAACACATCTGGAGCTCTAGGTCCAGTGTTGGCTTTCACAGCACAAGAAAGGTGGCGACTTACTGCAGTGAGTCCAGTGCAGGGCCACAAAGATGATTAAGGGAGTATATGACATATGAGGAGAGGCTGAGAGAGCTGGGGTTGCTCAGTCTGGAGAAGACTCAGGAGCATCTTATTCATGTGTATAAATAGCTGATGAGAGAAGTAAAGAATTTGAACTCAGTGTCTTTTCTGAGGTGTCCAGTGACAGGACAAGGGCCAGTGGGCAGATGTAGAAATACAAGAATGAAAGAAAAACATTTTACTGTATTGGTGATCAAACACTGGAACAGGCTGCCCTGATAGGCTGTGGAATCTCCATGCCTGGAGATAATTCGAAACCTGACTGGCCACAGACCTGAGAAACCTGCTTTACCTGAACCTGTTTGAGCAGAAGGGTCAGGCTAGATGATCTTCAGCATGCTTTCCAGCCTCAATTATTCTGTAAATCCGTGATACAGGGCTATCCTCAGGTTGTTTAAAGAAGGCTTCATCCTCCTCTTTACTCTGACCTGATAACAAACTCTGGTCTGTAACAAACTTCCACTGGATGTGACTCTTACTGACCTTTCCAATAATTAAAAGGGTGTGGGGATGGGGGGTGGGGGAGGGATTATGCTAACGTATTCTCAGATAATATTTAGTATAACATCAGTACTGCCTGAAAGTCATGGGCTTGGCAGAACATACATGCAACCAGCATCTTATACAATATTTATTGTATATATGTGAGTTGACTTTTTAAAGGGACCTTTTCATACTGGATAGAAAGCACTTGCCTTGCAGACAATATAGAAACCAAAAAGAAAGACTCTTAGTGTCCACATCTAGGGGGTATTATCAATCACATTCACATTTCTTGTATAACACTAGGTGATTTGCTACTGGTGCAGGAAAGGAGACAACATCATTAAATGCTGGACATTGCTAGTTTCAAGTAGAGCTATGAAAGGAATTTACATACTTCAGCTATATCAAAGTAATTGGACAGCTAATTCCATAATAGACATAGTCTTGTGTAGACTGTAGTCTTTATGAGCCTCTCTCCTTGGTGATTGGGACATGTCTAAGGAATGGTAGTTGAGGGAAATGTTGCACACTGGTGTGAAGAATCACAATCTGGTCACCCTGAGTACAGAATCTCTGTTCAGGTGTATCTGCACATGGTGTCCAGTCATGCCCTGTGAATCAATAGCATGAAACATGACAATGCAGTATTCCAAAACCGGATGTTACTGTTGATTTCATAGACACCCTACCTAATAGTCCTGAATTACAGTCAGCCACATCCAAACTATTCAAGAAAGTGACAGGGAGCTTTTCCATGTAATGTCTTGAGGTATTGTGATTGTTGTGTACTCCAGTTACTCTTAATTATCAATAATTATAGAAAAAAAAAATATATAAACCCCCTTACATGTTTAAAAGACTTGTAGGCGAATATTGTTTAAAAGACTTGTAGGCGAATATTTTGTTTTCTGAATGAATTATTAATGTTAGCACAAATCTGGAAGCTGTTGTTACTTTTAAAACCTCATACATTAAAGAAAAAAAATGAAATTTGACTCTGTTCCTTTAATCCTTCTGTTTCTTACCATTAAACAGTTTCGATGCCAGAAGCCAGTTTGAATGTGATTGAAAACTTTAAAACCAGGGTGGTCACTCATCAGAGAAACAAGATATCCTGTGTGAAGTCAGCCCTCATGAACTTGTACCTCAATGCCAGCAAACCCCAGGTGGGGTAATTATTCCCAGTGAGCTGTGAAGGATCCGTATGAGCATTTCACTGCCAAAAGCTCATTTTAGGAAACTCAAGCAGTTGTAAACCATTCCCTTCTGGCTTTAGGTAAGCGCTGAATAGTTTGGTCAGGTTTGTAAAGTAGCCTACAATGTATGCTACATGATATTGCATAATACTCTGTTCATAACTGAAGTGAAATTAAGCCACTCATAAAAAGGCCCCTTTTAGAGGTAAGTCAAAAAAAAGGACATATCTCTGAGCTGTGGATGGCAATATATATATAAATTCACCCTTAACATTTTTCTTTTGACAATGTGATTTCATAAATAGTAATTAAATCTTAATTAAAGCTGGGCAAGTTCTTTCTGAAGCCATTAAACCCCCATCAAATTACAGAATAATTTGTAAACCTTTGTTTAAAAGTCATTAAAACTTCACATGACACAGAATTCTACTATGGGATTGCCATGACCATCTTCAATAGTGGGAAGTTCTCCAGGATATTGTGGAAGGTGTCCCTACTTGGCAGGGGGGATAGGAACTAGATGATCTATAAGGTTCCTTCCAACCTTGGTGGTGTGCCTCAGGGGTCGGTACTGGGGCCTGTGTTATTTAATATCTTTGTCGGCGACATGGACAGTGGGACTGAGTGCACCCTCAGCAAGTTTGCCGATGAGACCAAGCTGTGTGGTGTGGTTGACATGCTGGAGGGAAGGGATGCCATTCAGAGGGACCTTGATGGGCTGGACAGGTGGGCCTGCATGAACCGCTAGAAGTTAAACAAGGCCAAGTGCAAGGTCCTGCATGTGGGTCGGGGCAGTTCGAAACACAAGTACAGGCTGGGCAGAGAATGGCTCAAGAGCAGCCCTGAGGAGAAGGACTTGGGGGTACTGGTGGATGAGAAGCTCAACATGAGCTGACTACGTGTGCTTGCAGCCCAGAAAGCCAACCGTATTGTGGGCTGCATCAAGAGAAGTGTGGCCAGCAGGTCGAGGGAGGTGATTGTGCCCATTTACTCTGCTCTGGTGAGACCCCACCTGGAGTACTGCGTCCAGCTCTGGAGCCCCTAACATAAGAAGGACATGGAAGTGTTGGAGTGGGTCCAGAGGAGGGCCACAAAGATGATCAGACGGCTGGAGTACTTCTCCTACGAGGACAGGCTGAGGGAGTTGGGGTTGTTCAGCCTGGAGAAGAGAAGGCTGTGGGGTGACCTTGTAGAAGCCTTCCAGTACCTGAAGAGGGCCTAGAGGAAGGATGGAGAGGGGCTTTTCACAAGGGTGTGTAGTGATAGGACAAGGGGGAACGGCTTTAAAAGAAAGTGGATACTAGACATAAGTAAGAAATTCTTTACCATGAGGGTGGTGAAACACTGGAACAGGTTGCCCAGAGAAGCTGTGGATGCCCCCTCCCTGGAAGTGTTCAAGGCCAGGCTGGATGGAGCTCTGAGCAATCTGGTCTAGTGGAAGATGTCCCTGCTCATGGCAGGGGCGTTGGAACTATGTGATCTTTAAGGTCCCTTCCAACCCAGACCATTTATCATTCTATGATTCTATGATACAGAGTGCAGAATCACGTGTCATCTACCCCAATTCAACATTTTTCACAAGTTTTATTCTATGTCCATCAATGTAAGCTTGTATAATTTTGTGGCTTTTTTTAAAATAAAAATTAGGGTTGCCTGAAACAGATAAGGCTGCCCTTCCAGTTTTGTGCTTGGGGTAAATTAAGAGGTTGGTAGAAGCAGTCTGATAAAGCGTGAGCCTAATCAGCAAAGTGAACATACGTGGATGGGGCTGCAGTATAGCTCAGCAGAGTTTACACACTAATATGTATTTCAATACCTCTTAAGCCCTCCACTTTCTGCAAGCTGCTTTCAGTAACATGCTCCACTGTGATGGACAGGAAACCTGAAACGTTATCATCTAAGTCATACTGCATTTCAAAATCTGATACATAGAGCTGGTCAGTACTGAGATCAGTTCTCTGGTGGGTAAGCAGCATCTCATTAGTCATCTGGTCTCCTCAGTGATCTGATAATGAGACAGGCATATGGTTCTGATAGTTTTTCAATACTTGCATCATTCATTATGATATTTACAGTCCAAACCTGAGCAGGACAACATTTGAAGTGTTTGAATTTACTCCTTATTATTGGACTTCCTTGTGACCTTTGGAATGTACTATCTCACAAAAAGCCCTATTAAGCTACAGAACCACTGGCATGGGTGCTGGGACTGTGAGCAAGTTATAATGCCTTGCTTTCACGGAAGTCACAGACTGAAGTGGGGCACCTAATGAATAACTAGAGACAGCTTGAAAATCTTTAGTAGTCCCACTGGCAACATTAATCAACTCTACTTTCTGTGGCAATCTGGCATGCAACTAAGTGAGCATTCATATATATTTTTGTAATACCACATGCTGCTGGCAAATCTAACTTATTAACAGAGCTCATTGCAAGGCAGCCATTGCACAGCAGATGCTTCCTTAGCACAAAAAATTTAAATCTTATAAAATGCTACTTTGCCAGCTATGCTCACCTAGATTACCCATTTTTCAAATTTTATAATGAACACCACTATACTTCCTTCCAGCACGTTCTTTATGCACAGGGAGTGCCTCCTGTAAGAAAATTAGCAGACCACACTATTAATCTTCTTGTTATCTCTTTTCAAAATACAGCTACGTTACTATCTGAGCAAAACACTCAGTGAAGAGTATATGGTGGGTATAGAAGTTGACGTAGTCACTGATTGCCAAACTGAATTTAATCCTTGTTTCCTTTAGAAATCTTCACACTGTTTGTGCTAGGATGGATGCTCTTTTGGACAGGAACCATGTTTCTGTTACTTGCTCCAGCATGATGCCCTGATGCTACTTAAAAAATAAATGGTATTACAGTGCAAGTGGCCTGCTGTCTACCATTGGATCAAAATGAACAAATCATTCAGTCATTTTATCATGTGGGCTGTCTGTGGGTTTTTTTATTTACCTTCCTTTATAAAAAGAATTTGGCAGTGCTTATAGTATCTAACGGGAGTGACTGAGCATATTTCCAGTTCTATCAGAACTGTGGTACGCTGCACTATCGGATCAATACAATCCATCACATCAGTCTTCCCTGTCTTGTTCGGTTTATTCTTCTATTCCAAATGGATTGGGTATGTTATTATTAGAAAACACATTTTCATGACATGTTTTTAGAAGAATATGTCATGAGAATACTGACATGACATTTTAATTAAGCATAGCCCATATTTCACCTACCCTTTTTATCACCAGTTAGACTGAGACGTGAAGAAAGGAATAGGTATAAGATAGCCCTACACAGAAAACTTTTGACAAACGCAGTAGGATAAATTTTATTTTAAGTCTACAGAAAAAAAAACAGGTTATGTGGTTCTATGAAAAGGGTTTGATGCTTAATGCCCTTTTCACATTTAGCAGGTATCATAATATTGTGCCAAAAATCTTAATTATATACACTAGTATTCATAAAGGTGTTGGAGACCTTGTAACACTCTAGGATCACATTCTGCAGCAGGGCTGATTGCTTTCTGCAGTGAATTTGTGGCAGTGATAACAAGGCTTCACAGAAGCTGTGAAAAATCAAAGACCCAGAAGAAACTTATAGCAAGAAATATGCTGAGAAATGTATCAGTGTTATTAAAAGTAGAGCCATGGGAGCTTGGAAGAAATTGCCTGGCAAGAAAGCACATAAACCTTTTGGAGAACTTAATAGAAGCCAAGGGAAGAGTTAAAGAAATCAGGACAGTAAACTGAGGTTAAAAAAGAAGATAAAGAGGCAATTAAAAAGAAAGCAAGAGCAGTGAAATGGAAAGCTATGTTCTTTAGTTCATTCTAGGGGATTCTGGAAAGACACAGAGTAAATTGAATGCTCAGTTGTAATGTGAGCATAATGCAATATTTTCAGAAAACAAGCTTTCAGTCTTCGCTGTAGCAGTCTAGTCCAGCTTTGATCATGAAGGTGATGGGAGAATTTGAGACTGTATTAGATTACAGCATATGCTTTGGGTATCCATTTCTGTTCTCTGTTAAGGGTCTGTGGGGAGAGTTAACTTCAAGGATGAGGAGCCATCTGTCAGCACTCCAGGATTAGAAGCTTCCAGTTTATGGGACCATATACCATTCAATAAGAAGAAAATTAATATATAGATGGTTGTATAATTCATTGGCTAATTTGCGGTGTTTGTTTAAAATTACAAAAAATATTTTAGAGAACACTGCTATTTCAGATGTCTCTGGTTCTTTCCAGGCTGACTGTAACTTAGATTTGACATCTGTAAAAAACACCTATTCTTGGACAAAATGTCCATGCTGGTCTACCCCTTTCCTCAGTGCAATCAGTATCATAATGTTATTTCCTGTTTTGAAGACCTCATTGGGAAAGGTTGAGACTATTCTCCACTGGTTTCATCTTGATCTTTTGAAGAGAGTGTAAGGGAGCGGGAATACTTTCTGCTGTGGCGGCTAGTGGTGTAACAGATGAAGGGAGGCGATCTGAAACTGTAATAAACACCATATTTAGTCCTTTTACTACAGATATTTGCCTGAAAATTGTTAGTAGTTCAGCGTCTCAGAAGTTTGTTTCATTAACTTCAATTTCTGAATAAAACAATATTGTTGTGCAAGGTTCATTTAAATTCTGTTATGTCTGGGCTTAGTATCATCACGTACATTTACCATTTCAAATCCAAATTACCAGGGACCGCTCTGCAGTAAGCCCTGTACTAAACTGTTTCAGATCCTGCTGACGAGTGAGAATGCAGCAGCCTGTTATACAAGCCATGTGTTAAGACAGGGAACTAGGGCGGTATTTACAGAGGTGGGGAGAGGAAGCAGAAGCTGGCTATAGACTATTAGCTGACTGCAGTGCCTTGTGTGCTCAGCGTCACACTGCAAATCCTTTTTTAGCACTGTAGCTGCATCTCACCCATGAACGTTACCAGCCACCTGTTGCATTTTTGAAAGGAGGCTGGCTGAGACTTTGATTTCTCCCTGTCTCCTCAGAAAAAAACAGGAGCCAAAACTGTGTATGCCTGGTCCTCTGCACTTGAAAGACCACCTTTTTTTGCTAATGCAGTGGCAAGGGGTGGTCTTGGTGAGATTAGCACCCAGCTCTCTTAAGGCATCTGCCTTTCAGAAGCTTTTCTCTGGCTTCCTGGCATTCAGATCATGATGTAAAAAAACATCTCTCCTCTAACAAGATAGGGAAGGGAATAATATAAAGGCTGTTGTTTTTTCAGGTTGTACTTTTGATTCTTTTCAGGACGATCTCTATGATGTTGTGTTTTTAAACTGGAGGAAGCATGTATAGAAATGTGTACCTGCAGAATACCCTCTGAGTTTATAAACTGTCTCTGAATCCTGCTATGTGGCCTCATACACCTAGCACTAACCTTATGTTCTTCTCTAAGGGACCACTTTAGCTCTGGAATAACTGAATGGGATTTAGACTTCAAGTCTCAGGAGAGCTTTGCTTGAGATCATTACCTTGCATGTTATGTCTGCCGTGATTTTTGCTTGCTTTTTTTGTTGTGTTTTTTTTTTTTTTTTGCTTTGGGCTTAGAACAACCTTATACTCAACTAACAATCTAAGATGACATTGAAGTAATGAGGTGAATACAGGAGAACTGCAGTGCCAGAAATACACTGAGAATCCAAGTAACCAAATTGTTTCTTAACTCTTCTACACCCCATGACTCTAATATTTAAACAACATTTAGTCTTTAATGCAGCTGTAGCAAAACTCCTGCATAAAATATGAGCAAGCCCAACTCTCTAAGCCTTTCCTCAGAGGATAGGTGCTCCAGCCCTCGGATCATTTTTGTCACCCTCTACTGGACCCACTCCAACAGCTCCATATCTTTCCTGTTCTGAGGGCACCGGGTCTGGATGCAGGACTCCAGGTGGGGTCTCACAGAGTGGAATGGAGTGGCAGAATCATCTCCCTCAACCTGCTGGCCATGCTCCTTTTGATGTCACCCAGGATAAGGTTGGCTTTCTGGACTGTGAGCGCACATTGTCAGCTCATGTCCAGCTTCCCATCCATCAGTACCCCCAAGACCTTCTTGGCAGGGATGCTCTCAATCCCTTCATCCCCCAAGCCTGTACTGATACCAGGCTTGCCCTGACTGAGGTGCAGGACCTTGCATTTGGCCTTGTTGAACCTCATGAGGTTCACGCATGCCCACTTCTTGAGCTTGTCCAGGTCCCTCTGGATGGCATCTCTTCCCTCCAGTGTGTCGATCACAGCACTCAGCTTGGTGTCATCTGCAAATTTTCTGAGGGTGCTCTCAATCCCACTGTCTGTGTCATTGATAAAGATATTAAACAGTACTGGTCTGAATATGGACCCCTGTGGGACACTGGTTGTCACTGATCTCTATCTGGACATTAAGCCATTGATGACTACCCTTTGGATGTGACCATCCAACCAATTCCTCATCCACCGAACAGTCAACCAATCAAATCCATACATTTCCAATTTAGAGAGAAGGGTGTTGTGGGTGACCATGTCAAGTGCCTTACAGAAGTCCAGATAGATGACATCTGTATCTCTTCTCTTGTCCACTGATGCCGTCACTCCATCATAGCAGGCCACTGAGTTGGTCAGGCCGGACTTGCCCTTGGTAAAGCTGTGCTGACTGTCTTGAAGCACCCCACCATCCTCCATGTGCCTTAGCATAGCTTGTCATTTCCCACCTTCACCGAGTGCCCTGATTGTCTCTGAACTGCAACATGTCAAGACCCAAGTCTGTACCAAAATCTGTTACACTGTCCCTCTATTTCCTGGTTTCTACAGAAATGAAACCAGATGTAAAGACTGGAAGGGACCCATTACGTACACCAAATCACTGGTGAGACTCTGAGATTGAGCAAGTTCTTGCTTGTAAATCTGGATTCAATTTTACCTTATTTTCTGCTGATCTCAGCATGTGTATATAATACATGGATCAAAACAACACATTTCGCAGTGAAAATTTGAAGCTGTGAAACCAACAACAGAAGAAAATCTGGCCTCATAAGATTTGTTTTCCTTCTCCACCTCCTTCCCCTTCTTCTTCTTCTTCTTCTTCTTTTTCTTCTTCTTCTTCTTCTTCTTCTTCCTCTTCTTCTTCTTCAGGAAAAAGCAAAGCAAACAAACAAAAAGTCCTACAACACCTTAGCTGTTATTTGTTTGCACGAGTTGGGACAAGTTTTTCTGTTTAAGCAGCACCCTTATCAGCAAGGTTTAGGAGGCCAGTGTACACTGTGTAGTTGGAAGTGCAAGAACAGAAAATTTTCCTCACATTTTTTGTCAGGCTGCCTAAAGAAAATGAAGGACCAAGCTCCCTTAGCACTCCTTGCTTTAATCTCCAGATTCTATAAGAGAGATGTTTTCCAATTAAAAATATAATCTTTCTCTCAAACCCGTTATGTACAGAACTTTACTTACGGAACTAAACCCTTAGAGTATGTATAACCTACTCCCTCTTTACACTTGCCTATTAATGAGTTACTGTGCAGACAAGCAAACGAAGCTGTGGAACACAACACTTTATCTTACAAGGCAATAAATCAGAAATGCTCAGGAAAAGATTGAAATTAATTTCTCCTGTTTGTTTGTGTAATCCACTCTTCACACTTCTTAGCACTGTTTCTACATAATATTTTTCTTGTTCTTCACCCAGATTTTATGGTGGTGTAAAAATAGGTCAAATACATAATAAATGCTGATTATACAGCTCTTTTTCAAATTTAAATCATACTAATTTCATAACAGCATTGAAAAGAAACTCTAAAAACTGCCTTGCAATTAGAGACAAAAATAAGAACTGCATATTATAAAAGATATTTGGGGGATACAACTGCTTCTGATTGCTGAATTTAGAGACAGTCCTTTCCTGTTTTTACCTGTCTTAAGGCATGATTGGGAGAATGTTGCTAAAGAAGTAGGGAGAGCAAGCCAGTATCAGTACAAAGAAAGTGAATGGATGGGTATCTGTTTTATGTATCACAACATGACAAAAATCTGTGGCTTACTTTTGGTGAATAATAAACTAATTATAACACTGTAGTTACTTTTTTCTTTTAAATAAGGTGTAAAACTGCAATATTTAGTTGCTGCTGATTAATTTTTATGATAGTTCCATGTCCTGGAATCTGACCTGAGTGCCTTTTAGCTGGAAGAGTAATAGAAGTGGGGATCAAAAGCTGTCTGATATACACCTCTAGACAAGTCATTGATTAGGTTGGTCAGAAGAGATGGTGCTACAACAGTGAAAGCACCAACTGCCAGCGGTACTGTTGCTAATTGAGACACCCTCTTTCATCATCCTTTAAATTGCTTAGAAGCGATTTTCGTAACCGATACTTGGAATTATCCCTTCACAGTGGCAGGGATGGTATGAAGACCATGTAGACACTTCAAAAAATGTTAGGGATCTTTCCGTAGTAGAAAAAAGAAACAGCTTTCAGCTGAGCTTACTCCTTTCAGCTGAGCTCCATTTCCCAAAACCATGGATATTTCTCAAACCCTGTTTCATTACATTGTCATGCTAGGACAATAGTTCTAGACTAATATCAAAGCAGTGAACTATTAAGGCAAGCACTCTCTGCAGTGGTACAGCCATATTCAGCTTGCAATAGACAAGCTCATAGCCACATGATATCAGATCTTCAACACCAGCACATGAAAGGTAGTAGGAACTAACTTTCAAAATAACCTCTCAAACAGTCTTAAGCCATTGGAAGTAGTGCAGGTTGCATCTACTTTTAGGCTGACTAAGACAAAGAGTGATACCTATCAGCGAGGTAGAGAATGATTTGCTGCATCTTGCCTGATAACTATTTCATTCTTCTTCTGTTGGCGTCAGATACTGCTATATTTCTATGCTGCTATTCAGCCTAGTTAATACTTACCTGATTTGCCCAGGTCTTCTCGTAATCATGACTACTCACTGAATATTACCCAGCTGCCTTCCATTTATATAAGTGTTCATTTGTAAGTTGTGGTTACATTAATAATTTCTCTTAGAATGATAAATCTGATTTTCTAAGCTCTTATTATTCATACAGGGAAGGTCCACTTGCCCAATGTGCAGGTAGAACTTCCCAATATTACTATTTAAGATCAGTTTAAATCTCTTATGACTTCCAAAATTATGGCATTCAGAGTGTCTAACACTTAATGATTCAAGGTTGTCTGATTGAAAAAAATCTACTCCATTGTTGCCTACTCTACAGCCTGTTTTATAAAACTTGAGAGTTAAACAGTTTTCAGTTCTAAGGATTTTTAGCTACACTTTGACGGCATATGATGACATGTGAAATTGACTTTTGTTTGAAAAAGAAGCCAGCTGCCTTTTGAACTAGAAGACTAAAAAGAAGCAGAAAAGTTGGATTTAAAGCAGTCGGTTGTTGTTGATGGTCTTCACCACAAGGACAGGAAACCAGGTGTGAAGTAGCAGCTTCCTTATGCGATACTCAAGAATTTGTAGTGGAAATTGAAGACTGAACATACTTTTTTTAATCTTGTTTTTGTATTGTTTTTACAACTAGCTGGTTATATATTTTTTTTTGCTATTTTCTCCTTTAATCTACTATGAAGTCTCTTCAGGTGAGTGATAAAATAATACTTTCTACTTCTTTTTGTGCATTGCATTATTTGTCCCCTTGGGATTTCAGCATAAAAAACTCATATTTTTCTGAGAGAATAGAGGGTACTATGCTCATAATTTGTATTCTATAATGTATACTGCAATATTTTCTGCATATAATAGCTTACGATCATGCATTGCACTTTTTCTCAGATTGTATTGATAGAAAAATTAAAATAAATTTTCAAAATAAAAAATCACGTATTTTCCCCCTATTTCGTCTTCCCTCTACCAGTGAAAAACACCCTTATCCAAACTTTTTTCAGAAACAGAAAACTAAATTCCAAAAAGGCTGTGAAACTTACCCAAACTTCATCAAAGATAAAAGTTACTCTCAAAATAAGCATTCCAAGTCTGAGACAGATTTTCTGACTCCTCAGAAATCTTTCTTTCTACAGGGACCAGTGAGCTCAGAGCAATCATGTCAATGCTTTGCCAGGCTGGTATTACCAGACTGCAAAGGAGAAAGGAAACCACTGCAAAATGGCATACAGCAGTTTCAGACTTCAGTTCTCATGTACAACACTCTAGATTTGGAACAAACTATGCACTTCAGGACCATCATCCAGCATAGAAAGCAAATAAAGTTAGCAGTAAGTAGGAAAAAAGAAGCACTAAATAATATCCTGATTTCTGAGAAAAAATAACTTTTAACTAATTATCTGTTACTCTGATATGTTTCTTTCCAAAATGTGACATGCTTGCCAAACCTTGATTGACAGTTTTATTCTCACAGATTGAATGCTGTGTTTATTAAAGTTTTGATGCCAGCATTTCTCAATTCCGTACCACCACAAAGACTGGTTCAGATGAAACCCGTGTAATAGACTGTATCTTAAGAGCAGGAAAGGGAAAACACACCATGGAATTCAAGCAAAAACATTTCTTCCTTTGTTGAAATGACCATTATGAAATCCCGCTTGCAGATATTCAACAGTGGCTTTTTTAAACGTGCATTTTCTGTCTTCATTTATTTTTAGTGTCATGTCCAGAAGATGTCTGGAAACAGTGCTTATATTAAACACAGATGTCAGGGTGCCAATGCTAGAGAATTTGTCTGCAAACAAATCAAAAACTGTAAAAATCATAGGGTTTGTAACAAAGCTGAGCATAGTATTGCAGCAATAAATCTTTATTTGCAAAGTTTACTCTTTTTTTGATTTTGATTCATATTCCACTTCTCATTTTAGTCTTAGGAAAAAAAAAAGAAGAAAAAAAGGACTGTATTGTGCATCAACCCAGAAAATAGAGCCAACCCCAAAAGACTCATTTGGTTTGTGGTGTGGATGAATCTGGGACAATGTAATATTCTGATAACAAAGAAAAATCACATTTTCTTGACTTCCATAGCTAATATAAAAGAGTAAACAATTCTCGCAGAAGTTTTGTTTCACAGTTAAATGTTCTGTGTTGTAAATCTTTTTTGTATAAAGGATTATAAGATATATGCTTTGTATATCTATTTTACAGTGCTTAAAAATCCCAGTCAAGATCAAAATTCTCAGTGTCCAATGTTACATAAACAACCACACATAAAAGTTCAGATCTTTACCCTGAAAAACCATAACACCTGCTTTTTTTCTTATTCTGTGTGTCAATAATTTAAAGACAAAATGAGACACGTATATATTGAGTACTGAATATTGACTTATGTCCTGAAAGAATTGTTTTGCAGCTCCCTTACAGCTTAATAAATTGAGGAAAATCTGTGCTTTTGGGGGGAATAGAAGAAGGAGGTCTACTTCTTTGTTCAGAGGACAAACTTCATCCTACATGATGACTATCCAGTTGCTGTGATATGTAACTACATTGTAGACATAATGGATATCAATAGTTAAAAGGCAGAAGGAGACAGAAGTACTTTTTCATGCCATGTACTGTTGAGTCACCAACTGATGAGCTTTTGATGATGAAGGTATTTTTTGCTTATTTCCCTTTCATGGTGGAGGCATTGTTTGTGAAGAGCAGATCTCCTAAGCTCACGTAAATGTAATATTTTCTGGGAGGACAGACTGCTTGTTTAAAAAAAATGCTTATTTGCGATCTTTGCCTACAGTGAGGCCATTTTAACAGAGGCTAACCCTGAGCTCAATGCACAGTACATTTTAGTAATCCTCCTCTCATTTAAGCTAATGGCAAAAACCCTCCCTGACTTATGGAAAGTAAAGTCAGACTTTAGGTGGGCTGCGTACCACTCAGGCACATAATCCTTTCCTCCTTGCACTGAGCCACGGAAGACTTCTGAGTAGCTCATGAGAGATCCAGAGAGCAGTTATGCTTATAGCATGTTACGTGCTGTGCATGACAGCTAACTCACCTCCACCTGCCCTGTCTTTCAGAATGTTAAGAATCCTGTTCCCTCTCTTGAACAATCAATCTTGAGGTTTGACTTCAGTCTGATGCAGGGCATATTCTGTAAGTACAGAGTCACAGAAACCATCCAACGTTGTAGAAAGTACCTCATTTTTTTTTTTTATGTAAAAAAATGTCTTTGATTCGGCTTCTGAAGCTCTTTGAGTCCTGTTAACAGAGTTTTGTAAGCAAACAGATAACTTTCTCTTTGTTGATTACAAAGAAAACATGAAATAGATAACTTTCCCATATTATAAAAAAAGCTGGAAGTCATTCCATCACCTGATAAAGTGGATTTTGCTTAAAGCAAGACAGCCAGATCCTGACTTTGCCTAACTTGGTAGTAAGGGCCTCCTTTAAGTCTTTTCTCTTGTGCAGTATAATCCAACATTAACAAGATTTGTCATACAGACAGTGACATTTAGCTACCATTAGGCATCTAACAGACACATCTAAGTATAGTCACCCTAAGTACATTACATAAATGTCATAATCATGGTCAGCACATATTCAGTTACAATGTATTTGCTATCCCCATTTGTTTATCCCAGATATGAAGGCAACCGATACAGCAAGTGAAATCCACACAAGGGCAACTCAATCACAGCCTTACTTTCAGCTGCCTGCAGTGAAAGCTTTGCCACCTGGGTCACGTGTAGCAAAAATTTATGTTTCACATACCCAAATTTCATCTGGCTTAACTGAGAGCTGAGTCTTACTACATTTATATCACTAAAGTAGATCTGATTTTAGACCAGTCAGTCTCTCAGCAATTACGTGGCTCATTGTCCAAGTGGAGACCAGTGATGAGTGGTATTCCTCAGGGGTTGGTATTGGGATCAGAGCTGTTTAACATCCTTGTCGGTGACATGGACAGTGGGATTGAGTGCACCCTCAGCAAGTTTGGTGATGACACCAAGCTGTGTGGTGTGGTCAACGTGATGGAGGGAAGGGCTGCCACCAAGAGGGACCTGGACAGGTTTGAGAGGCAGGCCCGTGTGAACCTCAAGAAGTACAACAAGGCCAAGTGTGAGGTCCTGCACATGGGTTGAGGCACTCTAAAGCAAAAATACAGGCTGGGTGGAGAATGAATTGAAAGCAGGCCTGAGGAGAAGGACTTCGGAGTGCTGGTTGGTAAGTTCAACATGACCCAGAAATGTGTGCTTGCAATCCAGAAGGTCAACCATATCCTCAACCGCTTGAAGAGAAACATGGCCAGAAGGGAAAAGGTGATTTTTCCCCTCTACTCTGCTCTCATGAGACCCCACCCGGAGTACTGCATCCAGCTCTGGAGCCCTCAGCACAGCAAAGACATGGAGCTCTTTGAGCGGGTCCAGAGGAGGGCCACAAAAATGATCAGAGGGCTGGAACACCTCTCCTGTGAGGAAAGGCTGAGAGTTGGAGTTGTTCAGCCTGGAAAAGTGAAGGCTCTGGGGAGACCTTATAGCAGCCTTCCAGTAGGTGAAGGGGGTCTGCAAGGAAGCTGGAGAGGGACTTTTTACAAGGGTCTGTAGTGGTAGGACAAAGGGTAATAGCTTTAAACTGAACGAGGGTAGGTTTAGAGTAGATACAAGACGGAAGTTTTTAACTATGAGGATGGTGAGGCACTGGAACAGGTTGCTCAGAGAAGTTGTAGATGCCCCCTCCCTGCTAGTGTTCAAGGCCAGGCTGGATGGGGCTTTGAGAAACCTGGTCTAGTGGAGGGTGTCCCTGCCTCTGGCAGGGGGGTTGGAACTAGGTGATCTTTATCGTGCCTTCCAACCCAAATCATTCTGTGATTCTGTGAAGGTAGGAGTGCATATAGAGCTCAGTAGCTTATTTTTAGACTAATGTCGGAAGCATACACAGCCCTATACCATAATTATTCAACCAGGGATACATGAGCCTTAGCCTGCACAAGCCTGGTTATGACCCTTGGGAATATATTTTCTCAACTAGTCATTGTTTAATTTTCACTGATATTCAGCAAGCCAAATTAAAGCTAGTGAGTTTATTTGTTACATGCTCTGCAAACCAAGCCCTACATTAGTCTGAACAGACATGCACCATGGAGTACTAAAATATGACCTGGAAGGTGTTAAAAGCAGAAGATAGTGCTAACAGAGTCACTCTGAGCTCTTTAGTCCTATTATTAAATCAGTACATGTCGTAGTTCCTCATGCCTTTGCTGAGCAAGTTGACATATGAAAAGATACAGAAGTGAAGAATTCTTCACTAGACTCTGCTGTCACTGTTAATCTCAAAAAGGTCTCTAATTTCAGAGTCACACTCCATCATCCCAAATTTTTATCATTAGTGACATATTGCTGCACCAATATAAAGTTTTGATCTTAGAAAGGTATGATTGATTTCTACACTGGGTTGCTTCTTTTCACCCATTTATGAACAGTATTTTAATTACTATGCCATATCTTTCAAAAAATGCGGAAAATGCACTTTACTGTTTTTAGATGTGATACAGTTCATTTTCTTCATACTAGCTAGTACGGAGCTATGTTTTTCGTTTGAGCTGGAAACTGTTCATAATTCAGGAATAGTTTCATTATTGCAGAGCAGTGCCCACACAGAGTCAAGGCCTTTTCTGCTTGTCGCACCACCTTATCAACTAGGATGCTGGGGGTGCACAAGAAGTTGGGAGGGGACACGTCTGGGACAGCTGACCCCAACTGATCAAAAGGATATTCCTTGCTGTATGACATCATGCTCAACAATGTAAAGCTAGGGTAAGAAGGATGAGGAAGGAGGGGACATTCGGAGTGATGGCATTTGTCTGCCAAAGTAACTGCTGTGTGTGACGGAGCCCTGCTTTCCTGGAAGTGGCTGAACACCTGCCTGCTGATGGGGAGTAGTAAATGAATTGCTTGTTTTGTTTTGGTTGCGTGAATGGCTCTTGCTTTACCTATTAAACTGTGGTTATAATAACCCATGAGTTTTCTCTCTTTTACCCTTCCGATTCTCTCCCCTGTCCCTCTGAGGGGGAGCAAGTGAGAGGCTTTCTGGTGCTTAGTTGCTGGCTGGAGTTAAACCACAACATGCACAAAAGTGTGTTGCATAAATTATGTTTCAGCTACTTTTTGTGCAGTCTCACTCTCATGGGTATTACATGCTCCTCATCATATTTCTTAATTCTGTTGCTACTCTTCCCACGGTTCACTAGGACATGGTTTAAATTTCTTTTTTCAGCAGATCTATTGTCAAAGTACTCTCTGAAGGTGAGTTTTCAGGTGACAGTCAGTTTTGTGACTTAAACTTCAATTATCATGTGAGACTGGAGAACTTACAGAGTCCTTTCTTATGCCCTTCTTTTATTTTACAGTTTTTTGATTAGACAAAAGCTGTCATGTCATTTTAAATTATAAAATCATAGAATCCTAGAATATCTTGAGTTGGAAGGGACCCATAAGGATAATGTATAGATTATTGCTTTAAAGGTTATATAATTTCCTTTTGTTATTCCATTTGAAAGCCCTTTGAAAAGGATTTTTGTAAGGAAAAACATGCAGCTAGGAGAAATTACTGTTTTCTTCTCTTGCCTCTAACAGTACATGTAGGTATGGAACATGAGGAAGACAATGTGCCTTCAAACACAGATAGAACTCTTCCATGTTTATTTTTATTTTTAAACTTTACTTTCTTCCTTTTTTCTGTATTCTAAACATCAAGATAAGATCATAATAACACATCACTACTATTGCTATCATCACTTCTTTCATAGTAGTAATAACTAAATTATTTCTGCATATGTTTAACCTCCTGTAGGTTTTCCTCACTACAGTGTAGATATTACTACCATTGAACATTTGTCACTGTGTGAAACGAAACAACAAATAAAATATGAGGATATAGTTGTAATGATTTTGAAACAAGAGCTTCTCACCTAAACATCAGTTTTGCTTTCTGTAAGATCCTTTTGGGTGAAATATTACTTTTCTATATGTGGTATTATCTATTTTACTGAAATAATTTCAGCCAGCATTTTCAAAAGCAAATGGTCTAGAGCAAGTTTTTTTGCTACATGGAAATGTATTTTAAGAATTAACAGAGAATATTCAGACATTCATAAATCTTCAAAACAAATCTGAAATCTTGCTTTGAATCTTGTTTAAAAGATTCAAAGAGAGGCTGTCATTCTCTAAAAAGAGATTGTGAAAATGACAGTTCAACCAATCTTAAGGTTAAATATTGTGCCTCAGAAAGTTGAAAAAGAATGACCTATGCACTTGAAAATTCAACTGGCTTAATCTGGAATGCACCTTGGTTTTCTGCAAGGGTACAGAAGAGATGAAGGTATTTAGGAGGTCCAAAGTCTGTTCTTCATTTTGTCTTTGCATTTTGCCTTTGCATCGCTGGGTCATGCTGATTAAGCTGCTGCATTTTTCCATGTGTCTGTGAGTCTTTTTGCTCCCACGCTTTTTTCTATTCTATAAGTACAGCGAATGAGCAGTTAGGTTGCCTAAATGATCGCTCAAAGATTTTGCAAGAAAAGATTTTACCGAAAATTTAGAAAATATGATCTTACAAAGTTCATTGGCAAGGTTCACTCTATTACTTATCAAATGAATGGGATACAAAATCAAGGGACGTATTTAGTGAAAAATGATTTATACAGAGTAGAAGAAAAGTGTAAGGGATAAGGGACAACCTCCCGTTGAGTCACAAGGTTTGGACTGCACCCTTTTCTTTCTAAACTTCTTCTCAGAGAGGAGCCTAGGTGTGGCTGGATCCAGAACTGACCTTAGACCACATTGGTTTATGTCTAAGGAATATGTTTAACAGCAATTAAGGGTGTGTTCACAGTTTAAAGAGAGAATCACAGGGTTTTAACAACTATTAATCACTAATTAACTTAGCATTTACAGAGTAATTAGAAAGAATTTGCTATTGTAATCACAGGAATAGAATATTATGTTTTTAATCAATTCACACACACACACACACAATCATAAAAATTCCCCTTGAGTTCAGTGAAATACTCGCTTCAAATCGAATGATTTCTCAACAGGAGAAGGTTGAGTCTAAAGGAGATCAGCCCAGGTGATTCACGAGTTGCTCTGAGAAGCGTCCCACTCAGAGGGAGTTACTGGGCGCAGCCCGCTGCAGACCAGAAGAGCTCAAAGGGCCTTCTTTGGTACTGTTGTTTATAGGGTCTCAAGATGATTGACTTTAGGCATCAGTAATTTTCCATCCTGGTCACAATCCACAAGATGCAATCCTGATATTTAGACAGAAATTATAAAATTCTACTACTACCTAGAATGTACAGTTCTGACATTTACCAGACAGGTGTGACTCCAGGCAGCAGGAGTTTCGGTGCAGTCAGGGAGCACTTGATGAGCCCAACTCACTGCTCTTCTACAAAGACAAGGAAAGTGCCAAGTCATTCCAATTCAATGCATACCAGCTAACTATTCCTGCAGTGCAAGCAAGAATGCAATGTTGGCTGGTTCTGGAATTGCCAGGTGCCTGGGCTGGGGGGGGTGTGCACCACCACCACAAGTCGCTTGAGGCCAGGAGGTCCAGTTCTCAGTAATACAATCAGGAGTTTCAGGTAGTGCTATGATAAAATATGTCATAATAACTTAGTTCCAGGCCTTTGAGCACACCCTTCTGCTGAAGAGTTACCTGCCTGCGGCTCCAGGCTGGACAGGCAGTATTGCCTGTCCCTGGCCACCCACCTCACCAGTCCTCATCCTCATCCCAACCTGTGGGCTGGATGCTGGCCAAACCTCAGTCCTCTCCACCACTGTAGATTTGTCAGGGATTCGTGGGGCTCTGGGCTGGCCCATGTCACTGTCCCCATTCCCATATTTCTCCTTTGCGGGGTGATGTATGACAAGGCTTTCTTGGCCAGGGCATGGTCCTGCTGGACCTATGGCTGCTCTTGGCTCCCACCTCACTCACGCAGGGCAGCCTTCCCTTGCAGTGCCCTTACACTCTTGGATTTTTTGCAGTCTCATCTTTACATAGAACTAAATCCCATGTCACTTTTAAAAGCTTAAAATGAAGCAAGTTGGAGAATGGCAATGAGAAACATGATGGAAAAGAGAGTTTTAACAAGCGGTGAAGCTAAATCAGGGGTTGATTAGTCATGTTATGTTTTCCATAATCACTTATGTTCTGACTTTCAATAAGCTATATATCTGTGCTGCACTGTCAATACTGAAACATTAATGGAAATATTTCCTCTCTATTCCAGTGAACATTAAAAAAAGAACTGAAAAATATTGATCACTGTCAGCTTTCCAGCCACAAAGGAAGCATGAAGGCCAAGCCAGTGTGCTGTTATTATCAGACTACTGAAGAGTTAATGATTTGATTTATTTTATTCTGTATTTGTTGCTGGGTTTTCTTTTGTATTTTATATTTTTATTATTATCATCATTATTATGAAGATAGAAAAAGTAAGCAGTACACAAAAATGCTGTTAGTGCTAGAAATGATTTCTCAGTCCCCAGTGTTGCCAACATTGTGTCATCTAAAACCACAAGATTGGAAGAAATACCTCAGTAACTGAGTCCTCTCTTCTGTCATCACAGGGGTGAAGTGTTCAGGCTGTAAAGTTCCTCAGAGCCTCTGGTCTGCGTGCTGCTACTGCCCACCCACTCTTGACTGCAGGCCACATCCACAAACTAAAAAATTCATTGTAATATGCCAGATAAAGAGGAAAGGGAAGACCGAAGATTTTTCCAACAACAATAATGAGGGACTTAATTGAAAATTCTGGATGATCTGAAGATGCAGATGCAATTTGCAGCAAAAAAGAGAAAAAATCTAGGCTCCAACACTACCACTTAAGAAGAGCAAGTATATCTCTAACTGCCAACAGTTTCCAGTATTTCAGAGAAGGGTAAAATAAATATATGAAATATTGCAAAGATAGATATTAAAATTAGAAAAAGATTCCTGAATGAGGCAGATTATTTGTGAAAGTTATGAAGTATGTGATTGATATAGTAAAGGCAACAGTATAATCATATACTATCAGGAAAAAACCATTGTACATTCTTTCAAATTCTTCTGAGAACAGCAATGATATATTGTTTTGGTTTCAAACTCAGGACGACCACACTTGCAGTCTCTCTCTATGACTATAACTACTATCATCTTTTTAAAAGTGAGAAAGTTAAATACAACATCTAGACACTGCAATAATGTGTAGCAAAATCAAGTTTTATATTATGTGTAATTTTGCAGCTAAAAAAAATAACTACAGCAGTTGAAATCAGTTATTATAAAATCTTTGAAGAACATGGTTTAATCTGTAAAACAAAAAGATAAGTTGCTAACCATAGAGCGGTAGATTTACTTTTAGTAATACTATGTTAAGTTGATATTTTAGAATTCTAGTACATCAGAGTGTAAGAAATAAAAGAAAACTCCTTATCTTCACTTTCCAGAATGGAAAAAGAGGGCGAGAATGACTGTATGGTTTCTCCAAAGTCTTGAAGGGAACTAAAACAAAGTACTAGAAGATGATTGAACAGAAGGGATTCTTCCTTTTTCTTCAATTCCACTATAGAAAATAGATGAAATTTATTTTGATCCCCTAGATATTTTACCTTGTACGGAAGTAATTATGAACATTGCTATTTGTATGTTCTTTTCAGTAGAAAATGGAAGCAAAGTAGTCCTCCAAACCATCTTGACAATGACAACTGTAGTTAAGGATTCAAGTGGTCAGCACCATCTTTGCCTATGGCATGATCCATAGTGGGACTTTGTTGGCTTTTCAGATGAAAATAGCTAAGATTAAGGAATCCAGATCACGGAGAAATTAATTACCAGTGACTCAGTTTGCTTCTTGGTTTGCCTTAAGGCCTGCTCTCTAAATCATTCCTTTTACAGATGTGTCATGGCATTTCAGATCTGACTGGCAATGAATCAAATGTATCTTTTTACAGTAAAACCTCTGGTATGGCAGAGTCAACCCTAGGCAGCAGCAGCTGTGTCCTGCAAACACTGCGTGTACAAGATGACAACCACCTCTCAGCCAGGAGACATGCTGCGCTTGCAGAAGGGGATAACAGGGATACTTTATACGGGTTTCAGATAATAGTCCAACAGACACCTCATATTACCAGACCTTTATGAATCCTGCTCTTACATGGGTGAAATACATTTATGTTCTAAGTTATGGGTAAAGGAAGAGTCCTCCTGCCTGCGTTCTGAGCGTATGGCACTTGCACTAAGCTCCCACTAATAAGTCTGAAATCCAGTTGAATTAATTAGCTCCTATTCAGTACAGTGATATATTGCTATGCAGACTACTTTTTGTCTTAAAGAATAGGCAAAGCAAGAGTCAGGAATGAACTCCTGTAAGTGGGCAATAGACAGTAGTAAAGCATCCTTACACTCATGGACCACTTCAGTTAAATCACCTGCAAAGGGATGTAACTTTCTCTATAAAAAGTGAGCAACTTGTAAAATCATAGACTGTCATCTAAAATTTCTGGTTTTTTAGCTAATTTTAAACCTGTCTTTTCAGAGTGTCCCTAATTAATAAAACAGCTGGTTTCCCAAAAACCACCCAGGAAGAACACCTAAAGCAAATTATCACTTAATTAAAAAACCTACAGTTCAACACATAGCATAAAGTTAAGAACTCCTGTATTCAATAAAGCTGGAAAACTACACATACTACATTATTTTCGCTAAACTCACTGGCTAGGGATTAACCTCCCAGCAGTACATTCTTGATACAGTCTGGCAGGTTAGCCTTTCACTTTCCATTTCAATAATTTGATCTGAATTTCTGGACAACTTCAAGGCTCCAAGAATAGGTTTGCCCAGCCTAGTAGCCTTAATTGCTGTGAGAAAAATTCTTTATGTTGGTACCTTTGGGCATCGTAATCTGGAAGTACGGAAGAGGAAAATCAAAGGCTTCTCCTTGAAGAGCTGGTTTGTCAAAGCATTACATTCCAAGGAGTTCATACTTACATTGTGTCGGAGTTTTATTCCGTGAACAAGAAGAAATGACAGTTATCCCTTGATATGATGTCATGATTTGTAGGTCTGATTTGTATCATTTATTAACCCCAATGGATACTATGAGTCTTTCCTGTTGCACATCAGAGAGAAAGGAAAAAATATAGGTCAAAGTATAACTTGCCCTTTGTAATTGAGTTTTAAACATTTCTCTCAGCTTTTTGACATCAGCATTTTATTGTCTTTATCAGAATGAAGTGCCTTACTGCTGGACTCACACACAGAGTAATGTGACAGACATCTATCAGCAATTCTCAAAAAGAACATAGATCATAGATCACAGATCATAGAATCATACATTGGAAAAGACCTCTAAGACCATCAAGTCCAACCACCACCCCAACACCACCATGCCTACTAAACCATAACCCAAAGTGCCACATCTACACATTTTTAAAACACCTTCAAGGATGGTGGCTCCACCACCTCCCTGGGAAGCCTGTTCCAATGCCTGACCACTCTTTCAGTAAAGAAATTTTTCCTAATATCTCATCTAAACCTCCCCTGACACAACTTGAGGCCGTTGCCTCTCATCCTATTGCTAGTTACCTGGGAGAAGAGACCAACACCTGCCTCACTACAACCTCCTTTCAGGTGGTTGTGGAGAGCGAGAAGGTCTCCCCTCAGCCTGCTCTTCTCCAAACTAAACAGCCCCAGCTCCCTCAGCTGCTCCTCGTAAGACTTATTCTCTAGACCCTTCACCAACCTCGTTGCCCTTCTTTGGACATGCTCCAGCACCTCAATGTCTTTCTTGTAGTGAGGGGCCATTTGATCTGCTCTAATGTTCCACCTGCATCCTCCACCTCAGACTCAGAGATATTTCCTGCCAAAGAGTATACAGTTTCTTTCCAAGAAACTTCTATCTGTTAAATTGGCAAGTAAACTGTATTCTGCCAAGAGTGACCATGAAGTATTTCTTAGGGTAGCCACCTCTTATCTTTCCATCTTCCAGGAGATGATATAAAACAGCTTGGGTGCTCGCACACTGTCCATGACATGCACATTTGACACATTCTGAATGGACCTTCATTGATGACAGTATCTGCAACAAACAGTCAGGGCACTACAGAAGACTTTCATTCTGCCTTTCACTGTGCTGCTTCACTCAAACAAGAATGTAGTGGCTCCTTTGACTGGACTACACAGTTTATGTATTCTCTACAGCATCCAGTCCTTAGATCCCACAGCAGGGCAGCAAGCACAAGAACTAAAGGTGTATTTAAGCTGGTGGAAAGTCTGAGCCTATACAGACTCTAGTCTCCTTTATGATTCTGGTAAAGCCCTTTGGAATACAAGGAGTTACTTTTTTATCAGTATTGGTAAAATCACAGGTCCAAGGAAAATGAACCCTTTAATTGTCACAAATTACATCTGTTCTTTTGTGGGATTTGGTTGACACATATCCTTATTTTTGTTCAAGATTATATTAATCCAGAAATATTTGTATAAGCAGAAAATCTATCTACTTAAAGCTGAAAGTCTTTCTGAGAGATCACTATCAGTCACTGGAATACCAGTGTTACTTTGTACTCATTTCGGTAATATTAAAGGTGATTTGCAATACAGAAAGATTAAAGCATTCCTATACAGAAATATTCAGATTTTAACCCAGTGGGTTATGTTGTCTGATACTGATGCTAGCACCAATAACACTGCCAGAACTACTGTCCTGGATGTCTCTGCATTCAATTCCTGTTCAAAACTGGGAATGACAGAGATGAAACTCTTTTGAGTCTGTCACAAATCCTCATCTGTAGAAGGCAAACAGTAGAATTCTTCCCATGAGGCCATCAAGTCCCAGTAAACTTGCCATTTTTAAAGTTTAATTGCATTATTTATGGCTTGGTAGCGCTTTCAATACTTTTTAGGTTCAGTGAGCGGTGAAAACCTTGGTATGCCTAAACTTCTCGTTATGACTTGAGAAGACTATTTTTATGATCTATAGCACCAATAGACAAGCAGAATTTCAGAGAAGATTTTAATTGAAACAGGAAACTATTTGCTATTCAGCCATTTACTACTCTAGACTATCATTAGGACTTATATATTTTAAGGATTTTCAATTTTCTTAAATTTATGATATGATCTTTGCCTTGAATCTAAAAAATAAATAAATAAATAAATAAATAAATAGGTGGTGTAATCTTTCAGTTGGAGTATTGTGACTCACTTTGCAACATTTAGCAAACATATTATCTACACAAATTATCTTATCATTTTCTGTGTTTGCGGTCTTTTGTTTACCTCACATATTCACCCACAGCTTACTTGAGGCTGCAACACGCTCCATGAGTTGAAGAGTTTAATACACCATCAACAGCTGTTTTGACATTGAGTAGATCTGGAAAGTGATGAGTCCAGCTCTTTCTTATGTCTACATACTTCAGTAAGCAATACATCAACTGAATTTAATACTAATTACATAAGAAAATATTATTAAAAATATTCAAGATCCTTATACCATTTCTTTTTTTGGCATCAGTGATCAGAATTATTTATTACAAGTTTGAGCATTATCAACTAAACCATTTAATCACAATATTTTTGACACCTATGACAGTAGTAGCGAGGAATAAAATGTGAAGCTCTCTTGCTGCATTGCCTGGAGGTAACTAATCAATGTGGCAAAGATCTTCTGGGTGCAGAAGATGTATATTTCACTTTCTAGTGATTAGTTTAGTTGTCTAAGCCACAAGATCAATGAATACACTTATTTAACTTGTCAAAAGAATATAGTATAGCCTGAAAAGTCATCATCAAAGTTGATGTAGCAGAAAATTTCTAACTATTGATCAGATTCAGACATTCATTTTAATCTGAACATGTACTTTGATTCATCAATAGGTCAACTACCTTATGAGTGCAATCCAACAATACTGGATTCTTGAGTCAGCCAGCTAATACACCCCTGAGTTCCTCAAAATGTTTTCTCCTGGGATGATTTTTAAAGAGAAAAGAGGATTAGTGTAAGTACAGAAGAATAGACTGAGGTTGTGTTCAGCTACACCGTTTATCCTCTTTTCTGCTCCAAGTCCTACGTGATGTACCAGGTGCAGGCAGATATTTCCAGTCTTCTATTCATTATTTCTGAAACAAAATTAAACTCAAGTAAGACACTAAATTCTTTCATCCATTAAAAACAACCCAGATTTCTAGTAACAGAATGACCTATGGAGTGAGAGAGGTTAAAAAAAAAAGAGAAAGCAAATTAAAATAGGATTTGACTAAACCTGCTGTCAGTTCTGTCAAGAGAAGCTTAAAAGAAAAAAAAAATAGATTCTCAACTCCCTGAAAGAGCTACGTAAATAATACACTTGGAGCGTTTTATTCTGAAAGGAAGAAAACTTTTCTGTGGCAAATTTTTTTTGAAACAGTGAAATAATATATCTGCTGAGTTCACTTTGGAAAATGCCTTATAACTAATCACGCACATCATGATCATAAAGCTGGGTTTGTTTTTCTATTTCTTGTTGATGATGTAATTAATAGCAATTTTCAGCTTTTTGGCTAGATAATATGTTTTAAAGTCTGTGATTTAATTTTACTTTACCTTTGCTTTATGCATTACTGATAACAGCCTCCTGTAACATTTCAGCCGTATAATTCCTCATAACCAACCAAAAAAATAACCCATTTCACAGAATCACAGAATGGTAGGGGTTGGAAGGGACCTCTGGGAATCATCTAGTTCAAAACGCCTGCTGAAGCAGGGTCACCTAGAGCAGGCTGCACAGGACCTTGTCTAGGCGGGTCTTGAATATCTCCAGAGAAGGAGACTCCACAGCCTCCCTGGGCAGCCTGTTCCAGGGCTCCGTCAACCTCAAAGTGAATAAGTTCTTCGTCATGTTCAGATGGAACTTCCCATGCTTCAGTTTGTGCCCGTTGCCCCTTGTCCTGTCACTGGGCACTACTGAAAAGAGTCTGGCCCTATCCTTCTGGCACCCACCCTTGAGATATTCATCAGCATTTATAAGGTGCCCTCTTAGTCTTCTTCAGGCTGAAGAAGCCCAGCTCCCTCAGCCTTTCTGCATAGGACAGATGCTCCAGTCCCCTCACCATTCTCATAGCCCTCCACTGGACTCTCTCCAGTATCTCTTCATCTTTCTTGAAGTGGGGAGCCCAGAACTGGACAGAGTATTCCAAATGAGCCTCACTAGGGCAGTGTAGAGGGGAAGGAGAACCTCCCTTGACCTACTAGCCACAGTTCTCCTAATGCATCCCAGGATCCCATTGGCCTTCTTGGCAACCAGGGCACACTGCTGGCTCATGGTTAACCTGCTGTCCACCAGGACACCTACGTCCCTCTCCACAGAGCTGCTCTCCAGCAGGTCCACCCCAAGCCTGTACTGATGCGTGGGGTTGTTCCTCCCCAGGTGCATGACCCTGCACTTGCCCTTGTTGAGCTTCATCAGATTCCTCTGCACCCAACTCTCCAACCTGTCCAGGTCACGCTGAATGGCAGCACAGCCTTCTGGTGTATTCACCACTCCTCCCAGTTGTGTGCCATCAGCAAACTTGCTGAGGGTGCACTCTAACTCTTCATCCAGATCATTAATGAATAAGTTGAAGAAGACTGGGCCCAGTACTGACCCCTGGGGGACACCACTAGTTACAGACCTCCAACTAGACTCAGCGCCGCTGATGACAACCCTCTGAGTTCTGCCATGCAGCCAGTTCTCAATCCACCTCACTGACCACTCATCCAGCCCACACTTCCTAAGGTTCCCTAGGAGGATGTTATGGGAGACAGTGTCAAAAGCCTTGCTGAAGTCGAGGTTGACAACATTAGCTGCTCTCCCCTCATCTACCCAGCCAGTCATGCCATCATAGAAAGCTATCATCAGATTGGTCAAGCATGATTTCCCCTTGGTGAATCCATGCTGACTACTCCTGATAACCTTCTTTTCCTCCACTTGCTTGTTGATGACCTGCAGGATAAGCTACTCCATCACCTTTCCCAGGATGGAGGTGAGGCTGACCGGCCTGTAGTTCCCTGGGTCCTTCTTCTTGCCCTTTTTGAAGACTGGAGTGACATTGGCTTTCCTCCAGTCCTTGGGCACCTCTACTGTCTTCCAGGACCTTTCAAAGATGATGGAGAGTGGCTCAGTAATGACATCCGCCAGCTGTCTCAGCACTCGTGGGTGCATTCCATCGGAGCCCACGGATTTCTGCATTTCCAGATTTCTGTAATGATCTCTCACAGAATCCTCCTTGACCAAAGGAAGGTCATACTTTCTGTAGGCTTCCTCTCTTACCTCCAGGGCCTAGGATTCCTGAGGGCCAGCCTTAGCAGTAAAGACTGAAGCAAAGAAGGCATTCTGTAACTTTGCCTTCTCTGCATCCTCTGTTACCAGGACACCCACCTCCCTCAGCAGAGGCCCCACATTTTCCTTAGTCTTCTGTTTGCTGGTGATGTACTTGAAAAAGCCCTTCTTGTTGTCTTTGACATCCCCTGACAGATTCACTTCCAGGTGGAGCTTAGCCTTCCTTGTCGCATCCCTGCTTGCTCTGACAACTTTCCTGTACTCCTCCCAAGTGGCCTGTCCCTATTTCCAGATTCAATAGATCTTTCTCCTTTATTCCCTAAATCCTTTAATTTCCTTAATTACCCCAGAAAGAGCAAACTCTTTATATATATTACACCAAATTTCTAGAAGCAATTGATATAGAGTCTTTAGGGAACTTCACAAAACAACCGTTTCCAAATCTTTACATACTTGATGGAGTCAGAAATACAGTAGTCATTAAAACCATGAAAAACATAACTTCTACTTCTGATTTTATAAACATAATGATAAAATACAACGAGTTATTTGGCTTAAATTATGTGTACACGTTGCATTGTTTCTAAGTACAGCCAGGAACTATTTTATAGGTTATGTAATATGAAAGTTCAGTAATTCACTAATTCAAATCAAACTGAACAATATGGATTAGGAGAAAAAAGTCTATATATGCATATAAAATATTATAAAACTACCTTAACAATAAGCAATTTTCACTTGTAGCTATGTTGCCTATTTTGTTGTTCTGGATATAATGGAAAAAGTACAAAACAGTGCATATAGTTAGATGTACGGGCTACTTAGCTCATTCAGGAACAATTCAGGCTTTTTTTTGATTTTTTTTAAATTTTACAAAATCCAGGGCATCCATGATCTGTGGTCAAGGAGTGGTTGCAGATCGGTCATTGGGTGGTGTGAAAAATGGTATTGTATATAGTTTATTTTGCATATTCATTATTGTCATTGTTATTATCATTACTACTGTTAGTATTAGGAGTAGTAGTAGTATTTCCTTCGTTGCCTTATTAAATTGTCTTTATCTCAAACCATAAGTTTCCGCTTTTTTCTATTTGTCCCCCCCATCCCCCTGTAGGGGTTGGGGGGGGCGGGCAGGGAGAGGGGTATGCGAGTGGCTGTCTAGTTAGTAGCTGCCTTCTGCTGGGTTAAACTATGACACAAGTATTTTATGAATTAAAGTATAATAATTTGCATATGTATATATACCCATATATATATAAACACATACATACATATACACTTTCATAGATACATACACACACATATTTATAGCGTCGTATATTTACAGATTAATATTTTTATACGTCTTTTCCTACACAAATCCCTAAACATTGGACTTCTGCCTCAGGCCAAATGCTCTGTGCAGATCCTTCTTTTCCACAGGTGAAAGAATAACTCAGACCTAAAGATGGTTTTTTTCTTACTCTGTCTAAATTTTAGGTAAGAAATAGCTTTGTTTTCCTTGCAGTTGTCTGTAAAGTCCTTCTTCCTGAATTACCCTTGCTTTTATGCTAAAAAATCTTTGAAGAGGAAAGCAATACAGTGATCTTTTTTTTCTTATTTTAATTATTGTTGACAACTACATGATTAATTTTCAGAGAAAATTTTTCAAACAAATTTAAAAGTAGCACTTTTTTTTCCTTATAACATCACCTGATTTTTATTTCCAAACTTCTTCTGTTATTTAACTAAACACACCACTGAGAAAATGCTTTGCTAATTCCAAGGTGCACATTTTTTGGTGACATTCATTTTACTGACAGGAGTGGAGTGGGAGGACCATTCTGTAACTACCAACCTTTATTCAACCCCATAACTTTAACTTGCAACTGCTCAGCAGTAAGCTGCCAAACTAAGACCAGACAGTTTGGGCTGTACAAAAGGGGAGGGGAGGGGAAGAGGGAGGCCAAGGCTGGAGCCTGTCTACATAGGTAGAGAGAGGAGGAGACTTTTGCTAAATCATGTATTTGTGATGTAGCTAATAGGAAAGCAGGCAGTGACAAAAGACTGTGGAGACTGCAGGAGGCATTTTGACACAGCCTGTTTCTGAATCAGTCATGTCTTGCACAGTTTCTTCTGTGAACATGGACTGAGTCACTTCTGGTGCAATGCTATACACATTCTTGCATGACAAAATAAAGGATAATGCTGTTCCTTGTGCATGTATGAAGATCCCGCAGTCTGGTGACTTCCTCACAAAGGAGTCCAACAGCCATAATTTTGTGCCCTAGATGGATTGAAATGGAGTTTTTAAGTTATTTATTTTGGAGAACAAATCTGTATAAAGCAGCTGTAGGCTAAACACTAAGATAAACCACAGGCAGAGGCAGTTGTTTAGAGGCAGAGGCAGTTGTTTAGAGTAGCATCTGCAGTAGCATATGTCAGAAGGGCTTAAAAAAAATTTTGTTTCAGCATTTCATTTAGACTAATAATGCCAGGAAAGGGACTTTATTAAACAGGGAGAAAGAATATGGATTTCGGAGATCATCTGTTCAAGAGAACTATCAGACTGAGAATTTAAGCATATTTAGGTCAAGGTTAGATTATAAATTCAGAAACTTCTTCTTAATAGAGTATTTCCCTATTGATTAGTTTCATTCTGACTCCTACTGAGTCTGCATCTGTTCCTTCGCTAAGTAGACAGAACATGGAATAGATGCAAATACGATGGAGTTTGTTGATTAAATTCTTGGCAGTGTTTATCTGTTGGAAGCCTCACCATCAGGCAGTCAATTTAATCAAACAATAATCTTCAGTCAATGGTGATCTTTTACAAAAGATGTATCCATCGCGTCTGCTGCGTCCTATATTTATTGAAAATGCATCTCTTCATGGGTTTTATCACAATTGTCTAAAAATGATAATGAAGAGGATTATGTGTGATAACAGGTGGTACCACATGTAACTTTTTTGTCCTGTCCCAAGACAATCTAGCTTTTCTTTGGAAACAATTATGATCCATCTGTATGGGCCAGAATACTATTCATTGCATTTCTGACATTCCTCATGGCTATGCAAAAGCATGAATAAACCAGCTCCTTTGCCAATTCAGTGTTTTATTCTGAGCATTGAGGTTTGTTAGTTGAGCCATACTAAATCTCTTGCTTTAGACTCTCTGCTACACCTATGATTAAATGGCAGGGAGGCAGGGGAGTTTTCTACTGTTCCCTTTCCACTAAGAACTTCTCTATTCTTAGATAACATTTTAACCTTCAGAAAAAGTATAGGTAAGTTAACGCTCTAAAAAAGTGAAAAATTAGAGCTGTTGGTATACTCACATCAGAGGCAATCAAGCTGGTTTTCCACAGCAGTAATGATAAGAGCTAGGGATGAGAATGATTGTGAATTATAAAACAGGTGTATCCTTTTTCCCAGCCTTTTTTGTTTTTACTGTCATTTTGAGGAGTCCCGTCTTCTGGAATGTCCTTCACCTTTTGCCCAGAAGCCACTATCCATAAAGAAATACTGGCTGATTTTCACCTTCCAGAGACTGAACAGGCCAAATCCTAATTTTCAACTATCTTGCTTTGCCTCATCAGGTAGGACATATGGTTGACTAATCCTTTCTTGAAAATCCTCAGCAATGTGGCTCCACAATGTGCCCCAGCCAGTTTGTTCTAATATTTCACTAGCTGTTAGGTGTTTTCATTAACAGACATCTTTGGCTATGTTTGCTGCAATTTAGCGCACTGCTTTTCGGCTTATTGACATTGATATAGAGAGCAACTGCTCCATTGTTCAGCATGTCTTGTACCTGAACGCCACTGTCACATCACACATTGGTCTTTTAATCTTTAATTTTCATTTCTGTTTCATTCAGTCTTTCCTGTAGGTCAAGATTTCTAAACCTCTCTGGAGTCTCTCCAGTAGTTTCAGAAGGTTCTTGAAGGGCTGCCAAGAACCAGAGAAATACTCAGCTGAGGTCTTGTTAGTGCAGAGTGGAGCAGAAAGATCATTCGTCTGTATAATATCTGCATTTTTCACAGCAGCATGACATTGGTCACTCACGTTGTTCTTGTGATTCACCATAACCTGTAGGTCTTTTTCTAAAGGACTGACATCAGTATAGTTCAATTTTTAGACCTGTTTTTCTTTCCAGTGTAACTGATTACACAAGCCTGAGTGCAGAGCAATGTATTCTCTGTATTGAATTATATCTTTTTCACATCAATTTGCCAAGATCGTGTTAAACTATGTGTACATATTCCTGGCAGTCCTCTTAACCTTGCTATGATCTCCAGATTTAATAATAACATTCTGTATCAGCCAGATATTAATACATGTATCAAGTAGACCTGAACCAGGACAAGTCCTGAAGAAAAAAGGTTGCTATGCCCTTCAATATAACAGTGAAAACATGCTATCTGAACATGATTTTTTGCTATCCACAAGGCTTCTTGTATCGTGAAAGAATAAATCTCATGGGTTCAACATCTGCTTTTCTTCCACTCAGGCCCCCAAAAAGCTACCGCTAGTCTTCTGGTTTCACTAGGTTATCCACAAAGCTACCTCAGTTAATTGACATTTTTAATAATGTTCATGTCAGAATACAATTTTCCAAGCATTTAAAACTGGGGCTTTTAAAACTATTCTACAATATTTAATTAAAAAAAAAATCAGAAAAATATTATCTTCTTAAAAGTAATTTCTATTTTCTCCAAGAACAGCAAACCAGATGATACCCACCTACTTTCTTTCTTCCTTTTGTGTCTATGCAAGTGATACTTATAACAGATGCTATGATTGCACTAATACCATCAGACAGCAGATCTACAGAGAGTATAGGTTCTAAATAAGACATGGACTTCATTGCAAGAAGTGTAAGAAGTGCACAGTAGCAAATCTGTTCTTGACAAAACGCGTTCCGGGAAAATTGCTGCAAAATGTACTTCATTAGCTTCCAAATGTTATTTGCAACTTCATATTACGTAAGAAGGATTGTTTAAGCCATGAAACTTCGCATGCCTAACTCTGTGTTCACTCATTTTATACACATGCTCAAATGGAAGTATTAGTGGCCTAATTAAATGCCACCCTCGCCTCTTTTCCTCTAGCTGTATTAATATGCCTTTGCAAAACTCAAGGACCAAATAGAAATAAACCAGCAGACTAAATGCTTACTCAGGGTAAGGAAAACAAATACTTCTGAAGTAGAACTTTCGTATCTCCAGTCTCTAGCTCCAGATGATTTGTACAAAATCTTTGTCAGAAGCAGGATACCTGTTTAAAAGTTAGCAATTTTGAAAACCATTATTTAGTTTAAAATTTTCTTCATTTACCAGAGCTGTTGTAGGGTCATAGAAGTGTAGAATAAACAAAGGATCTCTCAGCTAAACTTAAAAACTTAGGTTCTGCTCTCATACAGAGGATTTATATTGATGTAGATAATAATAGAATCATAAAATAATTTAGGTTGCTTTGAATGTTATCAGGTGCACCTGCTACTCAACAGATAACAGGCGGACCAAGTTGCTAAGGGCATTGTCCAGTCACATTTCGAAAGTTTTCAAGGATAGAGATCCCACAGCCTGTCTGGAAATCTGTTGCATAGTCAGACCAATCTTGCTGTGAAGATTTTGTTCTTATTTCTAATCCCAGTTCACCTTATTGCAGCTTGTGTCCATTGCCTCTTGTATTTCTTCTTGTACACCTCCAAGAAGCACCTTGCTTTGTCTTCCCTATAACTACCCACTAGGCTGCTGAAGACCGCAACGGCCTCCTTGAGCCTTCTCCCAGCCTCTCCGTCTGCATCATGCAACTTCTCCCCCTACATCACTTCAGCCTGCTGTTTCAAAGGACTGTTGGCTTTGTTCTTGAAACCCAGTGAAGCGAAAGGGACTTATCAAAGCTTTTGTGGAATCACGGCCATAAACCAGAGAACCATTTCAAAGGAGACACCTCATGAGCACTTAAGAAATATTCTGGGTTAGGTTTTCTAGTTTACTTGCAGCTAACAGCTTATACTGGCAGCTATGTGAGGCTTTGCAACTCAGTAAGAAGAGCTGATGTCTCCAAGCCTAACTCCATGTGCCTGTTTTGCGACTCGGGAAAGGTACACTCTCCATTGTGCCAAGGGCTTGATCTGTTCCTAGCTTGGTGTGATGTACAGAAGGGATTGCTCACTTAAGAAGGTTATTTTTTCCTTTAAAACTAAATCATACTTTATAGACATGACTGTATTCCATCAACCAATAGGACCATTGACACCTATTTAAAAAGATCTCAAGTTACATCTAGATGAGATTTTCAAAGCTCTTCATGCATTGAGAGAGGCATTTTATATTTTCTAGGCTTTTCTAAGCTGCCTACAGTCTTTGAAGACTACAAAATGCTAGGAGGTACCAACTATCTGATTATTTAGGCAATTACATGCTCTGGTGCCAGTTCCATGTGGCCTTTATTCTATTAGTACTGCTTAATGACAAGAAGTATATAAAGTATTAGTTTTAAATCTCACCATAGCAATTTATATTCAAGAACACTTTTTCTCTTACTTTTTAAAAAATACATTACTCTTTTTTTGTGTGTGTGTTGACAGCATTGATGAGGAAAATCATTTCAAGGCTGTACGTCTAAAGGAAGTATTATTTTTCTAAAACAAAGATCACTTTATATTGGGTGTATGTCCAGCTGGTGAAAGAAAATATATTTAATGGGTGCTATTTGGCACTCCTGCTTGAAAAAGAATGAATTATCTGAAATATTTTCATTACAAGTTATATGCCAATAGTCACAGTTCACTGACCTGTTGATCTAGTGAGTAAATCTATCTTCTGCAGAGCTGGAAAACCTGCAATTCACACATCTGATCTTTTTTCACTAAATGGGTGATCCTTTTTCCTCTCAGACGACAACTTCTGTCTTCAAGCAAATATTGTGCTGCTTTGTCAATGCCGTTTTCATGTTTGTACTGAATGGCCTGTAAGCGTTTGATTCCCATTATAGGCTGGTAATGTATAGCAAGTACATGAAACAGAATTATTCAGCAAGACAATGTTGGGGTATTACATTCTGCGACTAGCAGTAATGAAATTCATGTGCATACATTTTCTTTCCTTTTTTTTATCATTTGGATACATATTAAAGAATTATAAAGGGCCTTCCCCTGAATGTTCAAAAATAATGTTGACATAGAATTTCCTTCCCCTTCAGTCTGAGCTCTAGCAACAATTCCTGGTTGCTTTGTTACACCCCTGAAATGCTTTTGAATCGGTTTAGATCAGAATGGCTGGAGGAAGATTTCAACCTGGCTAGCTGAATTTGTGTCAAAGAGCTATCTGGTGTCCTGACAGCTTATGTTTGTTTTTTTTGTTTTCTAATATGTTTTTTTTCCTCTCATTTGGGAATATATTAAGTTTGATATTGGAGAGAAAAACAAAGATACCCGGATGTCTGTTTATGCTGAGCTTGAGAGAGCTGAGGTAAGTGAGAGCCTTCTTCAGATCTTCTGAATTTATGACTTAGATTCAATATTTTATGACCATATCCTGATGGGTTCAACAGACACTTGCAAAGAAGGCAACTCAGAATCAGCCCCACTTCCCTTTGTTCTGGAACGGGGTTTTGAATACTGATATCTCGTGTAACAATGTATTCTTCTGGGTATAATACTGTCTCCTTTGCATTTTGAGTTCCTTCCTTCCAGTTTTTCATACCGAAACTCTTTGAATTGCAAATGCCATGACAGGTGGAACTTGAACGCAAGTCTCCCAGCTTAGTGCCCGCCAGGCTGCAACATCATTCTCTTACTTGGCCTGGGATATTTACTTTTTCTGAAAGTTTTGTTTCCATAACTACAGTTTTGTTTCCATAACTACAGTAGTAAAGCTATAATGATTATCATATCACATAGCTCCAGCTTAGAACTGGGCCAAGATCAGAGAGCAACTGGAAGCCTTTAGAAAATTTTATCAATAAAACTGTAATTATTTTAATTTTATTGTTTAGAACATCGTGGATCATTCCTCGTAGTTGAATTCAGCACTCTACTGCAATATGTATTATTAAAATTTATAATTTTGTTGGAGAAGTAGTTGATTGACAACAGTTAAAACTTCTATACTTCATCAGATTTCTATTTATTGCCTAATCTTTCACTAGATTAAAAGTACAAGTGCATCCCAATGAAACTAAATTATGAGCCAGCCCAGTCTTGGAGTCTGATATGGATCATGTTCTAATACTTTGTAATTATTTTATTGTGTTCAAAATATGTTGTTGTCAGAGCAATAACAATAATCCAATTCAATTACTTGAGGCTTCTACTTCTTTTTTAATTTCCATTTCCTTAAAGTGAATAATGCTATTAAATTTAATTTAATTTAAAATATGGAAGTTTGACATACTACTGCATGTATTTTTAATAAAATATAAGGACCTTGTTGCTCGGAGAGTTCAAGATTTTTGCTTTCCTTTCAATTTATAGCGGTAAATAACTTCAGATTTCATAGCCTGAGCTGGTGTTCTTGCAGCTTTTTAAGTTGTTTGATGGTATTTTTTGTATTTTTTTTCAAAATAACAGATTATGTCATATAAAAAATATCACAGTAATGTAACCTTGTCCTCTAAAATATTGTTTTATATTTTCTCTATAGATTGCTTTCACTGATCCATTATAAAAAAGATAATTAAGCTGTATAGATTAGATGCATGAGTGATTAAATTCTTTTATGTCATATATGAGGTTTTTTTATGTTGACATTGCTAATACAAGGTTTCCATACTTATGACATGGGAAAACTGAAAAGTTCATTTGCAGTATTTACCACTAAGAAGAAAAAAAACCTGAAAAAGTTATAAAAGTAAGATATTCAATTACCATGCTTATGTTGCTAATTCATGGAAGAAATATCCTTGTGAAGGGAACAAAGAAGACAGCATGCCATTACATGTTATACAGGTTTTCACCTGAGAGCAAAACATAAGATATTAGAAATGACAATACCTTTATCTAAAACTGGATTTTAGACGAATGATCTTTTGTTGTTACTGTACTTTCTCTACTTTTTGAATCAAGCTTTGGAAGACTTAAACTCCTGAAGTAAGCTATCCAGATAAGCAAGTGAAGAAGATGACGACAAAGTATCAATATACTGTTATGAAAATTTTACCCCTGTTTTATGGTTGTTATTATTATCTATAATATTATTTTCATTCTTCATCTATTTCTCCCATTTGGTATGTCGAAACATTTCTTTACTAAAATTTAAGATAACAACAGAGAGAGAAATTCTTATACAAATGTAGAATTTAAAGATCTTTGCACAAGTTTAAGTCTACCTGAACAGATGAATTAACCATAATACTCGAATTTGGTTTAGTTAACTGTTAACAGTACAAAGGAAAGTGACAGATGAAGATTAATTTGCAATAAACCAAATGTTATGCTACGAAAGTCTCAACATAACAGCAACAACAACAAAAAACACCACCCTCCCCCCAAAAATAGAGAAAGTATCATTACATTTTAGTTTCCTGAACAATTAAAGCAAACTTTCATCTTGTTAGGGGTCCTGAGAACCAGTTGAACTCAGACACTACATTTTCTAAAATTGTTAAAAGTTCTACTAAAGTCCTGTTACAACACTGTGTCTTTCACATTGGTATGCATCTGCTTCTATTTCTCATATACATCAAAGAAGATAATTCCCATGAAATCTTCATGTGGTTAAATGCAATAAATCTTTCCATTGTCAAACTACAGCAAAACTCTGTGAAGTGTTGTAGTTTATTGAATTAGAATATTCTAAATAAACACCCTCTGGATCTCATAGGGGTGGGCAATGGACTGATTGAATAAGAAAAATCAACTAGACAGTTGACAAGGCAAAAGTTGGAGGAAAAAAACATAAGCTCCAAACATATATATATTTCAGCTACCCCTAAAAGGTGGGTGTATGCTAGGAAATCAGGACAGTCTGCGAATAAGCATATGGTCCATCTTGCTTAAAGGAATCTACAAACACTTATTGTTACATCTAAAAATCAGTCTCACTCCTTGTTATGAATTCTCATCAAGATTGTTAATAAGTTTCTGGTTGTGGCAGTACAATTTCTTATTGTGATAACATTGGCTAACTGCTAAATGCCCACCCAGCTGCTCACTCATTCCCTCTTCTCAGCAGGACGGGGGCAGGGAATTGGGAAAAAAATCCAAGAAGGAGAAAAGCAGTGGGTTGAGATAGACAGGGACATCGCTTTGCAGTTACCATCTAGGGCAAAGCACATTTGACTTGAGAAAAATCAATTTAATTTATTGTCAACTAAAATAGATTTAGCTACTGAGAAACACAGACAAAGATTAAAACATCACCTTTCATTTTCACCTGCATTTTAAGACTTTGGAATAATAATGTTTCTAGTTATATCAGTGTAACTTTTCATATAATATACAAATATTAGCACATATCAGAATAAATCTCTTCTCAATAATGTCAGTAACATAGATAATAACTCCTGAAGACTAAAAACAGGACTGTTATACTAAAATGTAAATAAATCTGCATTTCTGTAGTGAAAAGCAAAAGGTTTTTGTGTATGTACGCATTTGCACACAAAAACAAGTGAGTCAATTAAGAGGGCTTTTCTTTTAGGGGTTGGACAAAGTGGTGTTTCACAGATTTAACAATATTTTGGTTTAAGCTTTGGATGCAAGTTTAAGGAAGAGTTCGGGTTTTTTTCACACAAGTTCACCTGCCAGCTGAAGTCACTGTCTACAAGCTTGGGAGTAAAGCGGTCTGCTGGGAAATCTTCCCTGGTTCTCTGAGCTTTATTCCAGTTGTTATGCTCAATGGATTTCATTCAATTTTAGGGTTGACTGACAGTGTTCTATCATTTTAGCTGTTCAAGTGAATGCTTCAAGAAGAATGTTGAAAAGGTCATTTCCGTAGTTTCCCCATAATCATATCGCCCTGCATGATAGTCTCAAACACTAAAGCCGGACTTGTTAGTAGCTGTTTTCCTTTGTCTCAGAAACAGAATTTGGGATAGGATAATAACAAAGAGGTTAGTTTGTCTTCCAAAATTCTTGAAAAGTTTTAATTGTTTATGTGATGGGATAGTCTAGAAAGCTGGAAGAAAGACACTTTTGCAGTATCTCTAATTACAGTAGCAGATTCCTTGGAAAGATTTAAAGCTATAGAGGTGGAGCTTTTCAAATTATCTTTGAGACAAGAATTGCACAGCATTTAAAGTAACATGTGACAGAAAGGTAACACAAAAGTAATCATTTAGCTTTTTAGATTTGGGTTTTTTCAGTCAGAAGATGTTGGCACTACAGAAGATCACAAATTTGTTTGCTAAGTAAACATAATTTCCTGACACAATTCCAGGAAGTACAGCAGGTATTTAATAAAATGTTTAGGGCTTTAGGATTGTGACAATTGATACTTCTTGCAAGAAGTAAGCTATCCGATCGTGGAAGAGAAATTCTAGAGTCAGACATGCTCATAGGTTCTTGGGTTCATGCTTTAAAACAGATAACAGATAGAACTTGCTGTCTGTAGCTTTTCCTTGTAAATATCTATCTCAAGGCTGTAGCTGGGCACCTAATGAAACTTGAACTAGAATCTGATCTTTCCCGAACAGTTTTCTGTCCAAATCAAAACCACTGCCCTGTACTAGCTACTGTGAAGAAAATTAAGTTTTCCCCAGCCAAAACCAGCACAGAGTTGTTTCACTTTCCTTCTGTTTTCTTCCCATCCTGCGGGAGAGGGGACTGAGTGAGGGATACTGTGGGTGTTTGGCTGCTGGCTGGGGTCAACACACCACAATTTGTAATTATGGTTCATTTTCCCTTGTTAGACTTATGCAGCAGAATAAGGAGGGGATGCACAAACAAGGTTACTTACTGAATTTGAATCCTGTTTGGTTGTCTTTACTCAGTACGAAAATACAGAAAGTCATCATTAATCTGATATTATGGGCAATTAGAAGTTCAAGAGAATATACACATACCTAAATCAAATAATTTTACACAATCGCATTTTTCAATATAATATGAACAATGGAGTGAAGCACTAATTTGCCTATTCATGTTCTGTCAGGAAAACAAACTGCACAAGCCTTTGTCCTTCTAGTTTAAAGGGATGTAGAAGCTGATGAGAATTTGTTTATGTATAACAAAAAAGTATTAGAGATTCACTTCCATAGATTTTTTTTGAAGAAAAATACAGAAAGTTATGGAATAAAATAAATGGAATCCTTCATGTGCTGTCATTTTTGTAGTGTCTATTTGAGCATCAGAAGTGTTTATGAAAGCCTCTACTATAGTATTTATTGCCAAGTCACCAGCAAAGCAGCTAAAGTAATGTCTCTAGCTTTTCTTTCTCTTTTACAGCCAAAACCAAAGAATACCTAGGAAACTTTCTGAGTCAGTTCAAAAGCTTTATCCATTTATTTTTAACAAAAGCATCAGTTTTACCAACATTCTTCTCATACTAAATCCAAAACACAGCAGCTAGTGGAAGGAAAAGTAACTCTATCCCAGCCAAAATCAGGACAGTAGCTCAGGATATTGTTGGCCTTCTTTGCTAAGAGGAAACATCGCCGGCTTATGTTCGAATTGTTGTCAACCAGAACCCCTATGTCCTTCTCTCCCCCCTACCCCCAGCTGTACAAGTACATCAGGTTAGTCCTGCCCAGATGCAAGACTTGACATTTCCCTTTGCTGAACTTCATAAGATTCCTCTCAGACCAATTCTCCAATCTGTTGAGGTCCCTCTGAATGGCAGCACAACCATCAGTTGTATTAGCCACTCCATTTTGCACCATCTGCAAATCTTTTGAGGATGCACTGTGTCCCTCCCTGCATCCAGGTCACTAATGAAGATATTAAATAGTATAAGACCCTGTGTTGATCCCTGGGCTATACCACTAGTGACTGACATCCAGCTGGACTTTGTGCCACTGATCACAATGGTCTGGGTCTGGTTTTTCAGACAGTTTTCAATCCACCTCACTGTCCACTTTTCTAACATTTGCTTCCTCAGTTTCTGTATGAGGATGTTACAGGACACAGTGGTGAAAATCTTATCAAACGTAAGCCAAACATCCACTGCTGTGCCCTCATCAATCAAGCTAGTCACCTTCTTGTAGAAGGCTATCAGATTGTTCAAGCATGATTCTTTTCTTCATGAATCCATGCTAACTTCTCCCAACCACCTTCTTGTTCTTTAATTATCTGGAAATGGTTTCCAGGATTAGTGGCTCCATCAAGTTGCCTGGGACTGAGGTGAGGCTAAGGAGCCTGAAGTTGCCCATATCTCCCTTCTTGCCCTTCTGGGTGATTGGAGTGACACTTGCTGAAGTGTGCTTCTGAATTCCGGGGTTGTGATGCTGCTTTTCACCTTTTTTCCTCCTGTCAGAATCCTAAATTTCACCATCTCATTCTTGCTGAAGCCAGGGCTGCCCTCAGCCTTCTCATCACCGATGAGCTTTTCTCTGATTTTCAGTATCATATCCAGCAGAGTATCCCTCTTCATCAACTCCTCAGTCACCTCCACCAGGAAATTGTCATCAATGCAATCCAGTAACCTCCTGAATTGCTTGTGACCTGGTGTGTTGTGTTGTGTTTTTCTTCCCGGAAAGTGGTATAATTTTCCCATGACAACCAGGACCTATGGACATGATGCTTCTTCTAGCTGTCTGAAGAAAGTCCCCTCCAGTTTTCCCCAGTCAGAGAGTTTGTAGCAGACAATCACTACAATATTGGTTTCCCTGCTAATCTTGACCCACAAGCTCTCAGTTGGCTCATCACCTATCCCAAGGCAGAACTCCAGGCATCTACACTGCTCTCTCACACTAGGGGCATATCCCCCTTTTCATATTCACAATTTGACCTTCCCAAAGGGCCTGTATCTCTCCATTGCAGCACTCTAGTCTTATGAGTTATGTCACCAAAACTCTGTGATCCATGTGAGGTCATAGCCCTGTAACTGCATAAAGACTTCTAATTCCTCCTGTTTGTTTCCCATGCCGTATTACTGTATAGGCATTTCAGAAAGTCACCCAAGCATGGTTATTCCCCAGAAAGGTCATAAGATCTTTCCCGATAAAGCTTCCCCATAGACACTTCCTTATTTACAAGGCTACACTTGAGGTGATTCTGCTCCAGCTTTTTTTGATAGATTGTCATGTCCTTTCTGTTCACCTCACCTCAGGCCCTTTGCTTGCTTAGCCCATCCACCACTTCCTCAACTGATTATTGAGGAACAACTCCTTTCCCGTTACTCCTAGTATAAAGCTTTCCTTAGCAGGTCAGCTGGCTTGTTGGCAGAGATAATTTTTCCCCACTTAAGTCAGACGATTCCATCAATTCCAAGAAGCTATTGATCCTCAAAGAGGGTCCCATGGACCTGGAAAACAAAACCTTGTTGCCCATCAACAGCTACACAATCATTTACCCAAGGTCTGCATACAGTTACAGCACTATGAACTAACTGGGATTACAGAGACACAGTGGGATAGCTCACACATGGCTGTGTCTGATCTTGGTTACTCTCACCAGGCCTAATCCTGAATTCCCACCCATGGGCTTACATCCCAGTCTGGTCTCAGCCTATCCCCATCCACACTAAAGTGCCTGATGCCCTGGGCTGAGGCTGCCCCTGGCTGAATCCCAGCCTGCCCTGCTCCCTGGCTGAGGTGGTGGGACGGGCTCTGGCTGGTGAGGTTCTTTCCTGGTAGTTGCCTTTAGGAGGCCCTGCTGCTTCCAGCATCTGGTCTCCAGGGTGCCACCAGCCCCTGTGGTGCCCTGACAGTACTCGACATGGAACTCTGTAACAAGTCGATACTTTAGGGGTCTGCACTGGTACCTGTCCATTCTAACATCTTTACTGATAACCTGGAGGAGGTGAAAAAGTACACTCTTGTCACATTTGCAGGTGAATCAAGGCTGGGTTGACCAGCTGGTACACTTAAAAGCAGATCTGCCACCCCGGAGAGGCTGGAAATATGGGAAAACAGGTTGTCATAAAATTCAACAAGTACAAATGACGAATGCCTGTTGGTTCCCATAGGCAAAGAAGAGCCCTTGCAATGACACTGACTAGGGACCAAGTTGCTGGGGAGCAGCTCTGTGGGAAAAGTCCTGGAGTGCTGATGGGCAGTGAGTCAAATGTGAACCCATGGTATGCTGTAATAGCAAAAGTGGTGAACAGCTCGTGGGCTATATATACAGGGGTGCGTTCCATAGATTGAAGAACACAATTGTCAACACTCTGTGTGATATTTGTCATATCATATTTTGAGACCACATCAAGTTTTGTCCCCCAGCTCAGCAAAGACATGGACAAATGTTTGGAAGCTCAGCGGAGGGCCTCCAAGGTGGTGAGGGGTGGAGCACTTGACCTGTGGGAAGAGACTGGAGGAGCTGAGCTGAGTTAGGCTGGAGTAGGGATGGTTTCAGTGCACTAAACAGACTCCCAGCACCTACTGGTCATCAAGGAGATGGAGGAGGTCTTGTCACAGTGGTGCAGGGCAGGACAGGTTCAGGCTGAGTATGAGGAGAAACCATTTCTGCATAAGGACAGTGAGACAGCAAGGCAGGTTACCCTGAAAGACTGTTGTCGCCTCTGTCCTTAGTGAGTTTCAAGCCCCAACTGCACCAAGAGGTGAGTAGCCCAGAGCTGGCTCTGTTTTGGGAAGGGGGTTGGATTAGAGACCTTCTGAGGTCCCTCTCAGCCTGAATTATTGTGTGATATGGTAATTCTAAGTACTGAAATATGTACAAGAAAAGGGAGTGTACTTTTCCTTGCTTACAGTTTTATATGATTCGTACAGGATTTACAAATTTTTCACACTTATATAGGGAAAAGTAATTATCATTCAATGCAAGAGAGTATTAGAAATCGGTATTTTGGCTACCAGAGGGCATAATCTTTTTTGCATTACTATTGCTATTCACTATATTAACTTATTTGTCATTCAAACTTCTGTAATGAAAACCATTTCTTGAAATCTTTTCTGGCAGCATTCATTATATTCACCAAGCTTCAGAAAATAAAACTGCCTTAACAGCAACAGCAAGAAAATCTGAAACACAGTGACTTTGAGGCTGATTTGTAGATATTACAGCTATTTTGAAGACAACAGATTTGTTTGCATTATGTCATTTCCCACCCAGCACAGCATGTGCCTTGGTTACAAATATATTCATTGGGCTGTGCTGAAAATACTCCCAACCTAAGTCAAAATTAGATCCAAATGAGATCTCTTGAGTGCAGTGAGAGTTGGAATGCAGGCCCCCAGCTATAAGGAATATGTATAACAATATCCTGACAATAATATTCACCCTAGAAAGTGCTAAGAATTTAGGTTTATGATGCCTCACTGGGTTGTAGTGGGGGACAGAAGAGAATATATCAGAAATTAAGGCAAAGCTGGAGCAGAGACTAAAAACCTACTGAAAAGAGAAAACATATGTTCTAACAAACCATTCATTGTGCAATATTAACTGTTAGGTAAGAATGCTAGAATTATAAAGTCCTTTGAGTGTATGTCCAAGAAATTCAAGAGTTAATGGGTACATCTAAACCTAAATTCTGCTCAACAGATCAATGTTAATTTCTTCTTCGTCAGACAGATATGTACCCTTATGGGCGATTACCTTAAAATTCTGTCTCCTACTACACAATCTCAATAAAGAAATTGCATGACTTAAAATAAAATGCAGAAAGTCCTAAGCAAACTCCCAAGTCAAAGCTATAGTCAATTATTACAAATACATACATTTCAGTCATTGGCTAAGATTGGCACTGAGAAACATATGTATTGCTGAATGCAGACTGATTCCATAAACAACTGCATGAATTTACATACGTCAGGGGCTCATATCCATTATTATATCATTCTAGGTCTGTAACGAGTGGTGTCCACCAGGGGTCAGTCCTGGGCCCAGTCTTCTTCAACTTATTCATTAATGATCTGGATGAAGAGTTAGAGTGCACCCTCAGCAAGTTTGCTGATGATACAAAATTGGGAGGGGTGGTGGATACACCGGAAGGCTGTGCTGCCATTCAGTGAGACCTGGACAGGTTGGAGAGTTGGGTGCAGAGGAATCTGATGAAGCTCAACAAGGGCAAGTGCAGGGTCATGCACCTGGGGAGGAACAACCCCATGCACCAGTACAGGCTTGGGGTGGACCTGCTGGAGAGCAGCTCTGTGGAGAGGGACGTAGGTGTCCTGGTGGATGATAGGTTAACCATGAGCCAGCAGTGTGCCCTGGTTGCCAAGAAGGCCAATGGGATCCTGGGGTGCATTAAGAAAAGTGTGGCCAGCAGGTCGAGGGAGGTTCTCCTCACCCTCTACTCTGCCCTAGTGAGGCCCCATCTGGAGTACTGTGTCCATTTCTGGGCTCCCCACTTCAAGAAAGATGAGGAGCTACTGGAGAGAGTTCAGCGGAGGGCTACAAGGATGATGAGGGGACTGGAGCATCTCTCCTATGAGGAAAGGCTGAGGGAGCAGGGCTTGTTTAGCCTGAAGAAAAGGCAGCTGCGAGGGGACCTTATAAATGCCTGGAAGTATCTTCAGGGTGTGTGTCAAGAGGATGGGGCCAGACTCTTTTCAGTAGTGCCCAGTGACAGGACAAGGGGCAACAGGTGCAAACTGAAGCATAGGAAGTTCCATCTGAACATGAGGAAGAACTTCTTCACTCTGAGGATGATGGAGCCCTGGAACAGGTTGCCCAGGGAGGTTGTGGAACCTCCTTCTCTGGAGATATTCAAGACCCGCCTGGACAAGGTCCTGTGCAGCCTGCTCTAGGGTACCCTGCTTCGGCAGGGGGGTTGGACTAGATGACCCACAGTGATCCCTTCCAATCCCTAACATTCTGTGTGATTCTGTGTGTGATTATATTTACTTAGATGTATAAATTAATACAGGATCATTGAACTGGTAACACCATACCTTGGAAGCCATTAATAAAAGCCCTAGAGTTTTACTGAGCATCACCTTACGCACAATAATTAAAAAAAAAAAATACAGATAAAAAATCTCACCCCAAAATGGGGATATACTAATATTTTCTGATATTAACAACTCAGAAAGAATGACTTCCATAGGAAGAAAGTGCTATTAAAGAGGACAAAATGAACAATTTAAGGACTAGATTGAAGGATATACGTTGAAAAACAGTAATACCTAATGATTTTTGTTTAATGTTGGGAGCAATTGATTGAAAAAACTAAGTAGATGTAGTAGGTGACCACAAGGGGACTATGTATTCCCATAATAATGCAAGTATGAAAAATGCAATTCTGAAGAGAAAACAGAGAAGACAGACTTCCTGTAATAAAAGGAAGCATACATGCTACTGACAAGACTTCAGAAGTAGCCCACTGTGTCTGCTAGAGCCTGATACTCTTGGGGGTCTGATGTGCCAGGCCATCGAATCCACACAGTCCAGTAATCCTGGCTGTCCCACTCCTCCACCTGGCTGGAGGCAGAGCCCCTCTAGTTCTGGCCATAGTAATTGTTATTGATAAATGGGTTCATGTTGCACGCATGGGTTACCCCATTCTTGGTACTCATGTCTTGTAAAAACCAATCAGAAGTTGCTCTCCTATGATCAAAAGTAAAATCAACACTTGTAGATTGTCTGAGGATCTGCCCAATGTAAACTGGAGCAGCAAGTTTCCTGGGAGAACCCTCATTTATGATTGTTTTTCCTTGCAACTCTCACACTTGTGGCTTTAGTGCCAAAGCAGATTTTCCATCCCACCTTCTCATGTCTTCTCCGTGGTCACACAGGCAAAACCACAGTGTGCCTCATGGTGTGTACTGCCCCTTCTAAGCAGAGGCACACTTTCTTCTAATACCTGATACACTGGTCCATACAGGCAGGGAGTAGGATCTATCCAATTTTTTGAACAGTATATGGAACAAGTTTTTGGATTTTCCAGACAGCTTTTCCATAGCTGAGACACAGGCCCAAAGGGAAGAAAAGAGATTGTCTTTGTATTGCCAGAGCTAGCCAGCCACTTCATTCACCACTGGCACCTCTTCTGCTTTCCAGCCCATTTTTGCCAATGAGTTGATATACGATGATGGTGCATGCTGTACAGACTTCCACCACATGGGCCATATGCATTGGATTTCACCTGAATCTATGGGTGACTGCAGGTTTTCCATGGCATAATAAATCAGCTCCTGCACGGATATTTCCCTCAGGTACTGGATCGCTCTCTCCATGGTGGTCCACTTGCCTGGGTGGCATGTAATGTCTTCCTTGAAGAGATATCTGTTGTTCACAGCTGACAGGAGTTGCTTCCAATGCCCAAGCACCCGTGTCCCTCTTACAACTCCCTTGTCTATACCCCTTACCTAGATAGGGATCCCAGCTTCTTGGCTTCCCTGCCTGCTAGTTAGAAGCTACTGGCCCCATTATCCCTTCGTCAGAGAAATTAAGTGTCAATGTTCTCACCTGGATGACAGCTGAAATCTTTTTGTGTATCTTGAGTTTACCCAGAGATAAAAATCAGGTGATTGCCTCTGGATCTTCCTCCTGTTCTTGTGACAACCCTGGTTCACCTTCACCCTTGTGTTCTGATATTTTTGTGTACTTCTTATGTATAGTGGTGACTAATCCCAGCATGGGTTGGTTCTCTGGTTCAGCTGCAAAGCCTGTCACTGGGGTTTGAGTAGCTCCAGTGACTCCTGTGACAGAGATGTGAGTAGCTGCAGTGACTCTCGTGGTGGTCAGCGTAATCACAGTACCTTTCACAGAGGTTTGAGTAGATACAGTGACTCTTGCATTATCAGACCCAGAGACCCTCTGAGGGTACTGAACAGTATTGAACAGGTCTTGCAGGCATGGGCCAGGCCCCAGCACATTGCAACAATTTGGGTCTCTCTGGAATTGCCAAGGCAACAGCATACTTGTTCCAAATATTCTACTAATTTTTCAGGGTTCTGCACTTGTTCAGAGGTGAAGTTCTAAAACACTGGAAGTGCCCACCATCCTAGATATCTGCCCATGCTGCTCCATACAGCCTGCCACTCCTAATTGTTCAGCCTCACGGAAGATCTCCCAATGATATTCTTAATGTGTTTTGCTTAGATAAAACTGAAACACTATTCTCAAGAAATAACAATGGAACTATTTTAACTACCCAAGGGTGTTCAACATACTGAAAAGTTATTGTACTGGGCAGAAAACATCACAGAAGTGGGTAATGAAGGTGCCATTCTGCACTTCCACAAAAAAAAATCTTCTCAGAAGAAAAAGTATAACTGCTAATTATCTCCACGAGGTGGTACACGAGTGTCTGTAATAGGCCCAGTACAAAGCGCAAATAACAGATTAAGGCCAAGGTCAGACCTTTTGTCTTGCAGACAAAAATATAGTGGTCATTTCAGAGCACAGCAACTTGCAAAAATCAACACCAATCTTCAACATGCACTGCAAATAAGAGCATGATGAATCCATATCGTGACATGAAACTGGATCGAGTGCACCCTCAGCAACTTTGCTGACGACACCAAGCTGAGTGGTGCGGTTGACACAGTGGAGGGATGAGATGCCACCCAAAGGGACCTGCACAAGCTCGAGAAGTGGGCCTGTGTGAACCTCGTGAAGTTCAACAAGGCCAAATTCAGGGTCTTGCACCTGGGTCAGGGCAACCCCAGATATAAATATAGGCTGGGGGATGAAGAGATTGAAAACAGCCCTGAGGAGTAGGACTTGGGGGTATTTTTGGATGAAAAGCTGGACATGAGCCGGCAATGTGCACTCGCAGCCCAGAAAGACAACTATATCCTGGGCTGCAGAAAAAAAAGCAAGGCCAGCAGTTCGAAGACGGTGATTCTGCCCCTCTACTCTGCTCTGGTAAGATCCCACCCGGAGTCCTGCATCCAGCTCTGTAGACCTCAGCACAGGAAAGTTATGGACCTGTTGGAGTGGGTCCAGAGAAGGGCCACAAAAATGATAAGAGGAATGGAACACCTCTCCTATAAGGAAAGGCTGAGAGAGTTGGGGTTGTTCAACCTGGAGAGGAGAAGGCTCTGGGGAGACCTTATATCTTCCTTCCAGTACCTGAAGGAGAAAAGCTGGAGGAGGTCTTTTTACAGGGGCCTGTAGTGATAGGACAAGGGGTAATGGCTTTAAACTGAAAGAGGGTAGATTTAGATTAGGTATAAGAAAGAAGTTCTCTGCTATGAGGGTGGTGAGGCACTGGAACAGGTTGCCCAGAGAAGTTGTAGATGCCCTCTACCTGGCAGTGTTCAAGGCCAGGCTGGATGGGGCTTTGAGCAACCTGGTGTAGTGGAATGTGTCCCTGGTCATGGCAGGGGGGTTGGAACTAGATGATCTTTAAGGTGTCTTCCAACCCAAACTATTCTATGATTTTATGATTAATATGCTTTGGTCAGATTTGCCATTATCTCAACCCTTTGAGCCCCACATTGGGTGCCAAAAAGGACTGTCATGGTTTAACCCGGCAGCTGGCAACTAGGCACTAGACTGCTGCTCACTCACACACACCATCCCCGCAGTAGTATGGGTAGGAGAACAGACAAAAGGTAAAATTCATGGGTTGAGATAATGACAGTTTAGTAAGACAGAGTAAATACTTATGTTAATAATACCACAAATAACAATAATGATGATGATGATAACAGTAGTAAGAAAAAAAAGAAATAATAAATATGAAAAACAAACTACATACAATAAAATTTTTTCACCACATGATGACCGATTTGCAGTCCCCGTCCCTGAGCAACAACCATGGAACCATGAATACACGGATTTTGCGAATTTCACAAAACTCCCCAAAAAACACAAACTCCTGGAAAAGTTTGAATTCCAAGACAAGAGCAGGTTCAAACTCACGGAAATGAGAAGAGTAGATTTCTGTTCCCTGCCCAACCCTTGTTCATAAACTGAGCGTGACGTCTATGGTGTGGAATATTTCCATTGACTATCTTGGGCTATCTGTCTGACTCTGCTCCCTCCCAGCTAATGTGCACCTGCTTGTTAGCTGAAAATGAAAAACTGGAAAAAGTCCTTGATTTCATAGCAACAACTGAAAACATCAGTGTGCCAACATTCTTCTTGTACTAAATCCACAACACATGAGCTACTGGGGGTAAACATAACTCTACCCCAGTTGAAACCAGAAGACCCATATACAATTCAAATAGTATGTAAGAAGACTAATAGATGGAATGTGACAATATATAAAGGAAGGGTTACTTGGATGATAAGGGGGATGAAAACCCTAATTTAGAACAGGGAATTAAAAGCATGTTGTTTCTTCAGCCTACAAATAGAAAAGCCAAAAGAGTTATGAGTAACATTTCTAATTTCTTAATGGAAGAAGGGCTAGGGAAGGAAAGGAAAACAAATAAAAATAATTTAATATATATAGGGAATTTTGGAACAAAAACTAGTACAGGAAACCTATGAATATGCAAATAAATAAATCAAAGCTGGACATTTGAATAAGCTTCCTAGCACAAGATGGTTACGAACAATTTTTCAGATGGAATAGATATAATAGCTCCTTACCAAGCCATTGACAGGATTGTACAAGGTGAGGGTCTGCAAAAGGAAGGTGCTTGCTCCAGCAGCTTAAGGGGTCTCTTTCAGTTCCAGAATGTTTAACGTCTTTTTACTTCGTGCTTTTCTATATAGTTAGAATTCCATGTCCTCAAGTAAAGAATGAACAAGTGTGCCCTTTAGAACATGTCCCAAAGTATATAAGATAGAAATAAAAAGAAAATAATAGATTGTGAGGTATGGTTTCATTACAGAGAATAGTGACGTCTGGAGTACTGGTGAGAAAGTGAAGGGTATAATGTAAAAGGAAGGGTTAAACAGAAGTTGGAAACCTCCCATATTTTTCCTCTCTGATTTTTAATCCTCAGCGTTAGATTGCTGCTTCCTCTGCTTTGACACCCAAACTCCCAGTCTTTATTCAGTTAAAACCCACACTGATTTCAAAGAGTGTTTACTATATCTTCTGAACACACAGCATTCTTTGATTTTTTATTTTTTTTATTTTTTTTAACTAGAAGTGATCAAAGATAAAGACAATGTCTCATTCTCCTGGAAGTTAAATCTGTACAAACAGAGAGTCAGTCAACAGAAATACCACTATCAAATGCTCATTTAGCATAAGACCACTTTTCTTTCTCTTTAGATCATGGAAAATTTAGTACTGGATTCAATGAGAAAATAATTAATTCAAGGAGGAATGATCTTTGAAAATCTTACCTTTGAACTACAGCAGCGTAAAAGCAACTTCTAGAATAGATACCAGCCATACCTGAGTTCAAAATTCTAAGCAATGAGTTGTTGGCTTCTGCATTTGGAGGGAGCTTATGAGAATGCAACGTTTCTGATTTTTAAGCCAATTTTCAACTATGTTACTCCATTTCAAAACCAGAGCAGCAGAATGTCTTGGATAGATATATGAAGGGGAAAACATAAAGGTTTTCTATGAAATATCAGTAAACCCTAACTTTCCAGGAAATTATTTACTTTACTGAAATGTGATTGGCTACTCGTGTTAATTAGTAAATCATTGCTGATAAGACCATGGGATCAGAATGTCACAGTACTGTCCAGGGTGCTGTATTTTAGAGGAAGCACTTCGTTGCTGTGTTGGGTTCTGTACGTTTTGTTCTGGTAGTATCTCCTAAACATCCAGCGACATATCACATCAGGCAGAGATGGCTGGTTTCTCAATATATTCCTCCCCTTTTTGTCTTTCTATCACTCTGCTTCTCTCACTCGAAAACCAGATTCTAGTCTCCTTATCTGTATGTTTAAATTTACTGAATGTTTAATGTGTTTAGCTTGCTTCCATTATCAAGACATTCCCTATGTTTTTTCACTTTACATTTTTCTTTTCAATTCCCTGCATAAGGAAACTTCTACACAAAACTAAACTTGTGGCACTTTATCTTTAAAAAATTATCACCTAACAATTCTTATTAGCCAAACTGTGGTTGACAGAATTTTATATGTACTGCTCCAAAGTACAGTTGGTGCAAGAATTCCCAAACAAGCATTTCTGAAAAAGTCTTCTCAAAATCTATTCTAATCACATAAAATATGAGAAAACAAGTACTTTGTTTTTATTATTGACTTCATGGTAAAGAGGAGCAAGAAGTTTTTGAATGTGTTTTAACACCCCTTAACACCTTTTCGGAATGGTTGTCTTATAACACATAGTACATAAGTTACACGCTCACAGTAAAGGTGCAACTACATAGACACTACAACAAAGAAATTCTAACATTAGGTGACAAGATTTATGTCTGCCTCAGGGATTCTTTTTTTTTTTTTTTAATATCATTGGCAAATGTAATGCATTGTTATTGACAAAAAACAGTCTCTGGCTGTTCATAAATAGGTTTCCTAGCCAAACGATCAAATTCTCAGCAGAATTAAGGTCCTGAAAGAATCAAAGATAAAAGTTAATTATGCAAGAGATTCAATTTAGCTGGAAGCTATGGAAAAACATCCTTTGACTAGCCTTCAGAATTCCTGAAACCTTGTGTTAATAATGAAAAGTGGGCTCATTTTTCTCAACATGTAGCACTTTGTGAATTTTAGATTAGTAATGTGCAAAACATATAAATAATAGGCAACATCTTAAAACATATTTTTCTAAGTGCCAGAAGGTTTGACATGTCCATGCCAGTTTGCATTGGTTTAGGATCTGAAACCATGTCCAATTATTTAAAAAGAGTTCCTCACAGTAATAAAGCTAGTAGAATTTTGATACTAATTTAACTAGAGGCTTTTCTTCTTCCTTATTGTTATAGCAATGTATTTTTCCTTTCTTTTTCTTGTCACATATTTTTAATTTCTGTTGTCTCTGCTACAATAGAAATGGTCTAGGCAAAGAAATTCAGACAAAGCGTACCTCTGACCTTGAATTACACTGTCAGGTACACAAAAGCCTTGGTTCTAGTGTACTGTCAGAGATCTTGACATTCCATGTGGTGGGAAAATGATCCCAACTTCCTTCAAGTAAAAAAATCTGAGGATTAAAAGACCGAACAACATGGAAATTCTACTATCTGATTAATTTGGAGCTGCTTATCAATCACAGGTCTTCCAGAATCTCAGTTTAAGGAATAATTTTTTCAAAAGTACAGAACAGTGTTTTAATTATTCAGTATTCCTTTCAATAATTCTAAATAAGTTTGCCTTTTTTGCATAAATCTGTAGTGATATCTACATAGCAAAATGCAAGGTAAATATCTTTGCACGTCAGTCACTCACCTCATGGAAAAGGTAAACTTGTGGTGTTTCTTCCTACTGTTTGTCTTCTGAACATTTATTCTACACTGTATTTTCAAAAGTGTGAAGACCAAATTCCACATATTTAATTTTTCTAATTTGCTCTCTCCTATGTTTTATGACACTTTCAGTTGTCATTTTCATATTTTCTGTTTTTCAGACAAATTAGGGCCAGGTGTGGATTTGCCACAGGCCTAGTCCATTATTAAAGTCCTCTGAAGTAGTAACATACGTAGCATCTTCATTTATATTTGCTTTATACACATTAAGCATATAAACATAACAAAGGACATCAAGGATGTATTACTGCAATACACTCCTTCATTCAGAACAACTCAGTACAATTTTCCTGTATATATTGTATAGCATACTGTGCATATACTGTTTTTATGAAGTTGTGTAATTTTTCAAAACACTAATAACATAATTCAAGCTCCACACAAAAAAAAAATTATTGAAGTGTTCTGTCAGATGTTATGCCAAAAGACCTGACATGTTAACTGCTGCAGTTTATGGTTGTTTCACTTTTGTAAGTGAAGTGATTTTGTAGAAAACATAAAAGTAAAGGATATTTAGTCATTTATCAACCTCCACAAAACCCTGACCTTTTCTTTCTCATTACCTTATGCAGTCTGTAGCAACAGCTGTCTTCCTGCATGATGGATATCTTTTATGTTGTCCTTTGTTTTAACCTGAATGAAATATTTTGCCACAAGTGAATGTATACATGGGGAAAAAATGAAGCAATTCAAATTTTGTTCTGATTTCATCTTCATGAGTATATAATAAAAATTTAAACTGTATGTTTAAACACCTACCTTAAAGGACAAAATCATGCTGGCTTAGTCTCACTAATTCTAAAGAGGAAAATAGTGATAAGTGTATAAAGATCTCACAGATTTTATTGTAATTTTGTAGCCGTTTTTTTTTTTTCAGACTAAGCTCTTGCATCATCCTGGGACTGAACTGTTGCAGCTTGCTTTTCTTACTGGCTCTCTGAATCTTTCACAAGGACAAAAGCAGACCTGTTCTGAGATTTGCAGAAGTTCTTGTCAATAAATCTGCTCAGCTGAGAAGAAAACCTCATGTAACAACAGCAAAGTTCTTGGAAAACCTAACTTTCTCAGCTAATGTGGCCGGGTATAATGTAATTTTTTTGAAATTGTAGTAATTTCTCGTCCCATAAAGCACACCAAGCTCTTCATTTTCCTTAATGACTGATTTCGGTTTTTCACAGAGCACATGATCTGTGCTGTTCTATAATTTAGCAGAGCTGAATAGAAGTAGGAATTTGTCTTTTCAGACTTTATTCAGGATAATTTTTTGAAAGTTATTTGGGACATGAAAAGGTCGATATTCTACACTCTACTTAAATATGCTGTATATAGCACACACCCATTAAGAGAAATTACTGGATGTGGTACTACTTATCCAGTAAAAAAATTCTACTATGCATTATCCCCATTCCTTTTTCATACCTTGGAGGAATACTGTGATATAGATTAGGAATAGTTCTTCACAAGCAGCAAATAAAAAATATTTTTTCCTTCCAATATAGACCAATTTGTGCTTACCTTCTGGTGATGATAACCATGCAATTTTTTGATTAGTCTGTGCTTTTGCTATAGGCCAAAGTTTTTCCAATTTCATTATATGTCATATAAGAGCAGCCATACGGTATACCCAGTGTTTTCTTTCATTCTCTCCCCTCTCCACAAATATCTTGAGTTCTGGCAACAAGAGCAAAGCTGAGCCCTTCCCTCACAAATATCGTGAGCAAGCTTTTTTTGTCCCAAAGAGTAAAGTCAAAACCTCATTACTCTATTTTTCTGACTGTAAGCCATTACACTCTATTTTGACTTTAACATTACATGTGCAAGAAAGAAATACTCTCATTTTTATGCTTATTGCTATGGCATATTAGGCTAAAGACCCCAACAAAATAATTTCAAAAGCGATAGCAATTTTCCATGTTCAACTTGATAGTAGCATATTTAGATTATGCTTTCAAGTAGCTATATTAAGCACAAAAATCACTTCCCAGATTCTAAGAGATTGTGACATTCATTCTTGTCCTGTTGCGCTGAGCACAGTGGTGATATAGTCAATGATAACTTGATCTTATAATACACTATTTTGCTGTGTTGGATTCCTCCCAGACTGTAATTTCTTTTGCTTAGATTTTTACAGTTGGGGGGTTTTATGCTGTAACATAAGCGCATTTAGCATTTGGAAAGCTGTTAGTTACTTAGTATCATGCCTTTTCGCACATTTATTGTCTTAAATCAAAACATTCTGTGATATATTCTTTATCATGAAAACTGTATTCTTTATCATGAAACCAAAGTTTGTCTGTGGAAATACATAATCTGTTTTCTAATGATGTCTACTATAGTCTTTCTCATCTACTTATATTAAGAAAATACTTGGTGACATAGCCTAAAATGCCAACTGTATCCTGGGCTGTGTAAAAACATGCATGGCCAGCAGATCGAGGGAGGTGATTCTGCCCTTCTGCTCCACTCTGGTGAGACCCCATCTGGAGTTCTTCATGTAGCTCTGGAGCCCTCGGCACAGGAAGGACATGGACCTGTGAGAGCTGGTCCAGAGAACGTCCACAAAAATGATCAGAGAGCTGGAACACCTCTCTTGTGAGGAAAGGCTGAGAGAGTTGGGGTTGTTCAGCCTGGAGAAGAGAAGGGTCCAGGGACACATTATAGCAGCTTTTCAGTACTTCAAGGGGACTTGTAAGAAAGTCAGAGAGAGACTTTTTACCAGGCCCTGTAGAGATGGGACAAGGCGTAGCAGTTTTAAACTGAAAGAGGGTAGATTAAGACTGCACATTAGGAAGAATTTTTTTTACCATGAGAGTAGTGAGGCACTGGAACAGGTTGCCCAGAGAAGTTGTTATACTGGAAGTGTTCAAAGTCAGGTTGAATCAATCTGATCTCACTAAAGATGTCCCTGCTCATGGCAGGGGGATTGGACTAGACAACATTTGAAGGTACCTTCCAACCCCAGCCTTTCTATGATTCTTGAAATCTTTCCAAAATAATTTCCTGTATTACAAATATATCTGATATATTTGGGTTTTTTTGGTTCTATGAAAAAGAAAGGGTTCCCCCCCTCCCTTCTCAAAATTGTCATACTTACAGAGAGTCCTCCAACATTTAAGGCTCATGGATCGTGGGTCATCTGCTACAACTCTGTCCAAAGCTTCTATTTTGGAATTATCTTATATTTCTCTAGTTCCTTTGTTCATTTTGTTGGGCAGTGGCATTATTCTATACTGGTAATACACTTCTCCTGCATCTATTTTTACTGAGCTTAATCTTGGTATGAGTAGTCTGTTACAACATACATCTCCATGTGCTTCATTGAATTTTAATTGAAAAAAAAATGGAGACCAAAGCTAGTTACTGGAAGAGCCTCTCACAAAAGCTAAACAGCCTGAAAACATTTTTCAGACACTTTGCAGTATCTTTGCATCGTAAAATATGTGTTTAATTTAGAGAACAAGTTTTGACAAAGGTTTTGTATAACCTCACTGCCAGGATAGCAGAGCAGTAGGCTCCAGCTCAATCAAATATCTTTTTTTTTTTGTACCGGAGGAGAAGAAAGCAAAAAAATCATCTTACCTACCTGCTAGAATACACAAATTAATTGTGTAGACATCGTGTTCAGAATTTCCTCTCAAAAGTGTCTATTTCTTTACTAATTACAAAAGATATCTAGAACGACTAGCTTACATAGATATATGCACAATACAGCTACTTAAACTTTTTAAAAACATTTCCTCACTCTTGATGTGGGAAAACTGATGGCCTGTTTGAAAGATGGTTGCCTTTAGAGTGAACACTGGGAAATGAGCACTTCGAGGACACAGTCCATCCAGCTTGTTTTAGACTTCCATTCTATGATTTTGTCCTAGAATTTATTATGTTTACGTTGAATACAAAAGCTCTCTAGATCAATAACCCAGAAATGGACTTCTATACTTCAAACGAATCTTACCTGAAGAGATTTTGAAAGCAACATTGAGAAGACTTACTGGAATAGCTTCCAATCACTGTAGAAAACCCGTGGAGAGGAAAAGATGGGCAAGAAGGTGAGAGAAAGAGACAGATAGAAAGGGAAAGAGGAATTTAGATTATTTAGCCTTATTCTTTGTATAACAGTATATTTGATGGCTTCCTGTCCAGCAAAGCACAGGAAAGAAAGTTTACCTGTCCAACTTAACTTACCCAGTATCTTACCTGTATATTTCAAAAGAATAATCTGAAAGACTCAGTATATAATTCTGCTATGTTAATGGAGTTAAAATAGTTTTTTGTACTTCATATGAAAAACACCGATTCCCTTAAAACTGCTGAAGAGGACTGTTTAAGACTAAAATACTTCAGGAAACTAAAAATTTTCACTCTTGGTGGTTAGCTAGCCTTTAGGTGTCCCAGATATATACGAATCAGTCCTGCTTTGCCTTGTGTGTATGTTCTCGCTTACAGAACTGTTCTTATTAGCTTGTAAACGTCAAGGTTAATCCAAGTTTAAATTTTGTTGAAGTCTGTACAATGAGCATATATAACAGCAAAATAGTATGAATCTTTAATGTAATGAATATTATTTTGGGTGGAATATCATTTAAAAAATGGAAAGCTCACAGCTAGGAAGTGTTTCATTATTGGCTTCGGATGCATATAAACATGTGCAGAGACTGCTAACATACAATACGAGTCACATTTTACAATCTGGATACATTTAAATGTGTCGTGTTTTTACCACTTAGTTTATACAAATAAACTACAAGATACGTTGACACACTGGTGAGATACATCTGTGAACTCTTGGAGGCACAAAATAGTAACATACAGATATAAAATAAACACTTGAAAATGCAGGTGCCAATTTAAAGTTGGTAACCTGTAAATATCTGCTTCGAACAGTGCCTTAAGTTGGGAGGCTACTTTTAGTTTGCCTTCAGTATAGAGATGGAGATCCTTTCAGTGTAGCAGTTCTGAATTTACATCAAGAGGGATTTCCTTCCTGCATTGAGCAAGGGAGGACTAAGCAGACTGGCTCTCAATTCAGGAATGCAAATCAGGTGCTTAAAAGCAGATTCTGCGAATAACTTCTTAAATGGTTGTGCATGCCAGAAATACCTCTCTGGTACCTGCACACTAGCTTTTCAGCCTCTTAAAAGTATATGAATAAAATAGCATTCAAAAATCACAGAATATGTGAGTCAACAAATAAAATTATTTTAAAACCTTAATTTAAGAGAGTTGCATTTGTTTTCTTTTCCCAGGGTAACCTTTTTTTTTCTTCCTGGCAATATTAGAGCAATTGCAGTCCTCTAATCTTGTTTCCTCACAGCTCTCAAGAACTGCAGTTTTTCATTTCCAATGGTCAAGAAAATCTGTTTTTTGCCATATTGCCTTTTTGTGCTGAGAATGGCCCTTTGATAGAAAGAGTATTTAAAAAAAAAAGAAATACATCTTTTAGATTCAGCTGTTTACTTATTGCAACTGAAAACCAGTCTGGGCTACATCATGTAATTCTTTCCTTCAGAGACTCTTAGCGATGATTCATTCTCTGGCAGCGTTAGGCATGGAAGAGTTGGAGGGAAGGCAGTGAAGATGACTCCAAGGGTGTTCACAGTAGCATAGGCACACCTTCATGAGAAGAGAAGAGGATATTGAGCACTGCCACAGAGGTCTGCAGCAGAAACATAATAGGGAGCAAGATGGACTGTGCCACAAAAGCAGGAAGGAGGCAGGATCCTGGGAAGCTGTGAAAGGGAATTGGGGTGTCTCCTCTTCTTGACTAGAATCACAGCAACAAGAGCAAAATGTAGTCCAACAGTGGAAGTGTATACAGCTTTCGATGCCTAAAGGCACCCAGAATGGGGGCTGTAGAGCTAGGTGAGATTTGGCTTGAGTATCTGCAGGTAACACCTAGGCGGCTTCTTGCTTTTACATTTGTTAGATGTTACTGACCTTATAGACACAGCTGTTCCTGAACTGTTGCACCTTATTGGGTTACGTGACAAACCTTAATATACATGATCTGTCCTGCAGCACCTGATACAGACCTTTGCAGAGAATGAGAAAGTCACTACTTAAGATGAACTAACACCTGCATTACGCGGCACTTAGCTGCTGCAGTGTCTGTTTTACAAATCCCAAACAAACATAAGCAGAAGTTATAAGATTTCCTAAGTCCTGTGAATAACTGATAGTTATTTGTGTGTTTAAAGGGTTATTTGAAATCTAAGTGTATTAAGAGGTCTGGATCTAAATACTAAGTCTGCTCCCAAGACTAAAGATAGGTAGATGTTGTGCTTCTAGTAGCACTGAGGGTGGTGACATAATGACTGTTAACATTGTGCTTGATTTTTTAGTAATTAAAATTAAGAAATTCCTAAAAAATTCTATGATTTCTTCAAGGTTTAGACACTTAAAGGCTAACAATACCAAGAGAAATATTTTGAAGTTGCTAAAAAATGTCCATTCATGTTCATTTCCCTATAATACTCACTCCCGTATTGCAAAATCACACAGCTGATTCTTCATTTCTGTTCCATGAATCCTGTTATTTTTTGAGGGTACCAGCTGGATCTACTTATTTAATAAAATAATAAGTGTGCTAAATAATCAATTTTAGGAAACAAAAAAGCAAATGCAAAACATTTATGAGTTTATTAAATGTCCTGAAATTTGGACTTTGCTGGAAAATTATATATAGACTGATTAGAAAAGCAACAAAAAACCCCCCAGGTCTTCATGCATTATTTTCAGCTTGGTGTATGAAACACTCCCAGTCACACAGAATGTCATATTTAATGGAGGTTGTCTGTTTAAAATAATGACCTTTTGACAATGATCTAAAAACATACAAATGTTTGCAAAAATCAACTGGTTTGCTCAGTTTCATGTTAAATAGTCTGCTTCAAAAGCACTTGTAATCTTTCGTTTAACTACAGACATATCAACCTTAAAGCTGACTCAAGGCGATTTATTTTATTTTTCTAGGCTAAGGGACATCTATCTTACATTTCTTAATACATCCTGCAAGATCTCATAAAGAGTATCTATTTCATGAAACGTACAAAAGCCCTTAGGAACATATTAAGATTAAAGAATCTCGTCTGTGACCTTAAAAAATGATTGTTTTTGCCATAAATAAAAATATGCTGAGATGTAAAGATAATGACTAGTATAAAAAACTATGTGCACTACAGCTCTGAATGATTTGCCACCCCTCTGTAAAAGTTAGACACTGGCACTTGTGGTTAGAAAGAGCTTTTGATCCCAGCTTCCTGCACAAATTAGAGAACATAGATCTGAAGAGCTGTATCATCAAAAAGAAATAGAGCAGAATGTACATCGATAGTTTAAAAGTCAGAAATTACCTGAAGCAATCAGCACAAGAAAATGGAGGAACGGTTAATTTTGTAAGTCTGCTTTGTTGTAGATCTCATCTGGCACGCTTTCACATTCCCTAGTTTTGTGCTTCCTCATGTAAGATGTGATCATGGAACTCCCCTACAGTTTTAGTCCTCAAGAAAATGCAACAGCACATTGGGTCAGATACTAGGCAGGACTTTACTCTCTTTCATTAGAATCTGTCAGGCAATATCTGACACCATCCAGAGGAAGGAATTGCTAATCAGAGAAGAAAATGAAACTCTGATAGTGCCTCAAATAACATAAGAAAAAAACCATCAAACTGTAAAGATAAATACCACCTCAAAAAGCTGCCCTCTAGACTGTTACTGGAAGTGGGTGGATGAGCAAGAGTCATGCCAAAATGTTATTTTTGGAGAATTATAATTATAAAATTATCTCCTCTGCTCTTAAGATACCATCTGGACAAACTTTTCAATCTTGAAAAGTAGTTCAAAGGATCTCTCCAAAGCACTACAACACTTCAATGCAAGTTGAAGATGCAGCAAAAACTAAGTTACTTCTAAATAAGTGAACAAAGTATTGTTAATAGAAACTTCTAAGCAATCAGAGTGTTAAATGCATCTCTTGAAACTGGGTGAAACCTTGGCCACCGCTGAACTCCATGAAAGCTTTGCAATTGCCTTTCAATGCACTGAGGATTTCACCCATTAGTTTGATTCCTTGTGAATAGAATATAGGATATGAACACAGGGAAACAGCAATGAATTGGTTAGTGTGTTCAAGGAAAGCTGTGAAGGATATCAGGCTCCAGACGCTTGAGGGAGTCTGCTACTTTAATAAGCTCTACAGGTTTATTAGTCCGGAGAGTGATACTTCCTTTGAGATTGAGTCCCTGAAAAAGCACTTTCTAACCAAAAGATCCCAGTTGCAGTAGACCAATAAAAAATTGAAGCAGTTTGGATGGTTGAATGAGAAATGATTGAGGGACTTCCCAAAAACTATGTTCTTTCTTTTTACATCTATACTGCTTAAGTGTCATACTATGTTTTCAGTATGATTGATACTGTTTTGTTTTTAACATCAGAAGTCTGATAGACTGAAAGAAATAGATCATTGCAGCTACTATTGACTTTAAAGAAATTTTTCTTTTTCTATGCTACATAAATTGTAAAATATGTTACAAGTAATGATGGAGAAAATATTTAGAACAATTTTTACTTGTTCTGGTAACCCTAAATCACCTAATCCACTCTGATGACCATTTGGAAGGAATATTTTCTTTCTATGAAACTTTTTCAATATTTAATGTATTTCATCTGACAGGAATATTTTCTACTTATTTGAATAACAAAAACCAAAACCAAAACCAAAAGCGTTTCTTAGGAACATGTACATGTCAGCATTCTAGTTCTATACATAGCCCATGCAGTAAAACATGAAATATTTCTTAATTATGGACTTGTTATGTATTGTTTCTTTTCTAGGTATCAGAACTGCTTAAATTATCTGCTGGCACTTTGACTGTGAGTTTGCTTTATAGCATGATCTCTTATTGACTACAGCTTTTTAATAGTCACATGAATCAGTACGTTGTCATATACTTTTAACAATGACCCAGTACAGCAACATATGATTGTATATGGTTTTCCATCACATTGTATACTTTTGATTCAATAGAGAACCATGTCTGAACAAGTGTAGGTTTATCATCAACACTAGATCAAGTCATGATCTAGTGACATGGGTATGTCAAGCTGAATCTTGAAAATCCCCAATATGGAGAGTTCACATCTGCTGTAGGAAACCTGATCGAGTGTTGCACTACTCTTCTAATGAACAATTTTTTCTCCTAACCTGAACTTCCTGAGAGACATGTTTTACTGTCCACCATAAATGAAATGCCTTTATCGTCTGCATAACCCCTTCCCACCTCAAACACACACAGTCCCACACTTTACCAGTATAAACAAACCCAGCTCCCCCAAATACTCCTATCAGGTTATGTCTCCCATGTCTTTCTCCACCATGCTAAGCCTCCAATGAATCTTTTTCAGTGCCTCAGTGTCCATCCTGAGAAAATTAGTCTCACTTCTTCTGTGTTTACCTGAACATCTGTCTTTATATCAAATAGAGATGACTGTTAGGAATTAAAAGGGGGAGAGAGGTTGCAGGAAGCAGAAATATTTCATTTTCTTCTCTTTTTATCATAAGGGGCTGAGATGATTCAGTCAGTACCAGCAGAAAAGAACTTCCTTGATTTTTTTTTAGCAAAAAGTAGTTGCATCTAACAAAACCTGGACAGTATTGGTTTATTTAAAATTAATTTTATAGTTTAGTATGATTTTGATTTAATAAACTAGATCATATAACAGTTGCTGTCATTGATACTTGTTAAATGAAAGCAAAAGAAAGTTTGGCCAGCATGCCAGACCTTGTAAGACCCTGTTATGCATTATTGATATCCAGGCTTTAAGTTCTGTCCTGAGGCTTTCAGAAATACCCTTTTTTTAGCCTCTTTGTTTTCCAGTGTATGGCCATCTATTGGGCATAAAAGGTAGATACCACTACATCTTCCACTTTACCAAACACTGTCCTTAATAAAAAGCTGTTTGTTTCTTAAATCTGAAACTCTCGGGTTTTGATAAATTACCCAGTGAAAATATCATGTCAACCACAAATAATTTTGGAAATTGCCATATTAAAACCTGCTAAAAATAACAATATAATTTACAGATGCATATTTATTATACTGGACAATGTTAAAATTAAGAATCATTTATACATCAGTCAAGAGGATCTCCTGTTTTCTGATATTATTCTCCCTAGTCTCTATCATAGGATTGAGTGATTTCCTCTAAATCTTTTTTTTCCCTTTTTAACTTAGACAGCCCTCTCTGGTGCCCCTACACCTCTAAAAAGTATAAAGATGGCAGAAGTAAGAGTTTGGGATGATATAAATGAGCAGGAGGGGCATGATTTGCAAGTAACTGTAGTCCTTTACCTTCCCCCTGAGCATAACAACTTCGTAACACAAAAGCTGATTAAAAAAATCTTCAAACTAAAATTGCCTAACCTCCTCTAAGTTACTCAACTATGAAACTCATCACGACATTTAAGCATCTGAAATTTTCGTTCCTAATTTCTTTGTGGAGACGTACATCCGTATACAAAATATGTCAGGAAAGTCTCAAGTTAACTAGCAAATAAAGATGCTAGATGCTGAATTAAAAGACATCTGGAAGTTCTTCTAACTAGGTATCCAGAACGAGGAAGAGGAAAACACAAAAGTAATAATAAGTTAATAAAATCTAATATTACATAGAAATCTACCCATTTCAGAGGTACAGAATAATTGTCACTTAGATATGAAAAAGGTGTATGTATAACTTCTTGTAGACAAGGCAGAAAACATAAATACTGTCTACTGTGTATACATATATATCGCATATCATCTACTTATATAGCTAGAACTAATTAATTGCATTTATATGCAACATAAACTTCAGTTTATGTAAATAAAATCTAATGTCCTCCATAAGAGTAATTTCTTAATTATTTGGAAACAATTTTGATACTCTTCCCTTTTATGTATTCTTTGTTCGTATCAGCAGTCTCTCTGATATCACAGGAATTATTTTACAGTTATGTTGGGGTCGATGTAGTTTGAGAGTTAGCATGACTAGGCCGCTTAAGCAAAACAGTTAGCATAGGCTGCTGGAAAGGACAGCTAAGAATAACAATTGAGAAAGTTCTGATAGTGCATATGATGTGGGTTAGCAAAGCAAAAACAAGATGTGTTCAAGGACATGGAGGCGGTCTGTTGCTATTAGCATTAGTGCATAGCTACCAATCATAAGGGAATATGGGGTGCGTGAACAGTGCGTGATTTATGTCTGTAGCCTATCCGAATAAGCATGATTGCGTGTGTAGATATGAAAAATGTATATAACCACGGAGGCAAACCAATAAAGGGGATCGACTGTGCATTGTATCAATGTGTGAGAGTCATTCCTGTCCCTGCATGGATGCTGAAGCTCGGCAGTGTGGTGACCCCGACATGATATCACAGCTGAAGAAGGCAGGGGACTGCCGGCCAGCGAGGTAAGCTGGGCTGCCCGAGAGAGACAGGAGCGGATCCGTGGCACGCTGGGGGGGTGTGAATATCGGCAGTATGTGTTCCACTTTATCAGTGTTGGAAAAGGCGGCGCAGAAAATCCTGCCGGAATTGGCGGATTGAGCCAACGTGAAGTTAACTGAAGGAATCAGTGTTGGAAAAGGCGGCGCAGAAAAGCCTGCCGGAATTGGCAGATTGAGCCAATGTGAAGTTAACTGAAAGAGAGATATTGGGACTATTATTGTGGTACCGCAGACGAAAGCTGATAGCAATGACAGATCGGTTGTTCGACTTGGATGTGTGGCAGAGAATCGGGGACTCTGTGCAGGTCGGCAACAAAGAGGAGCAATTATTAGCCCCTGTTTTTTGAGCTGTTAAAAGCATGATCAGCTGAAAGGAACGAAAGCTCAATTGAAAGATTTTGCAGAGAATTTTGAAAGAACAAAGTCTTGCAGTTTAAAATCCCTGAGGAAATCATTACTTGGAAACCAGTGCATACAGGTTTAAATGCTCTAAACTCGTAGAAACTATCTTAGAAGCGGCTGCTACTCCTCCACCGTTATCTCAAAAGCAAGGACAGAGCTGCAGTCTTTTGAAATTTAACCCTACATATGATGAAATTCCTAACCCAACACAAAAAATGCGGGAGGTAAATCCGCCAGAACCTGACGATCCTTTAAATCCAGAGAAATGGGAAGTGGGGTGCAAAATCCGGCACCCTGAAAGTGTACAACAGGGTCCCTCTACAGCAACTGGCATACCCGACCTGAGATCAAAGCAGGGTGAATTCCAGCGTAAAACCATGCAGACTACCAGCCACAGCACAGCCCACAGCGCCAGCAACCACCACACCAGATGGGTCAGTGAACCTTACACCTGGTGGGGCACACGGCCCCCCCCAGGCAACCGGTGGCGCGGCTTGACCCGGCCAAACCTCTCCCTCCCGTCCCCCCAGTCCCAGCGTGCCGGCCCGTCCCGGCTAGCCCAGAAGCGGTGCGGCAAGAACAATCTTCCTGACATTCAAGGACTTGGTTGGAAAAAGTGTGTATAATTAAATTACTGCAGTAGAATTCCTTGTATCCTTATCGCTGCAAACTGTTCTAGCTGATTATGATATTAATGTATGCTAATGAGTTCTCGAGAGTGCCTGCTTTCTGGGGCTCCGAAGTTAAGTTTTGGAGAGTGAATTGTTTTGCTGCTTTCTGGCAATAGATTTTGGGTACCCAGGTAGGACGCTGGTCTTGAAAATCAATGGTCCGAGGGATTGCAGGACCTCTAGCCGGCACCGAGGGATTCTCGGGGAGAACCTCTGATCACTGGACCAAAAGTTTATGAGCAGGAACCATTAATAAGACAAAGGCATTCTTCCAGTACCGTTTCTTGTTGCCTGCCTGTTAGTTGCCTGCTAGTCGTAGTGAAAGCTTCACAGCGTTGGGCTGTATCCCTGGGGAGAAGTGAAAGTGCCCTTCCTAAAACAGAATTGAAAAGAGAGTATCACAGAATCACAGAATCACAGAATAGTACTCTTCCTGAAACTGAGGCTTGGGAATTTGTCTGTTAAATGTTGAATGTTATTGTAAGTCCTTGTCTGTTCATAAGTCTTTGCATTGGAAAAAAAAAATAAATAAAAAAAAAATCATAAGTCTTTGCAACATTTGGATTTAAGTCGAAAACTTGGTGTGCTTGTGCGTGTGCGGTCGCAACTATAAATGTGTGATTTTATGTGTTTGTTGTCATAGTGTTTGTATTTCTGTGATCTGATGGATTTATTTGGCTTCTGTGATCTAACGGATGTGTCTGGACAAAGTAACTTCCTTTGCATCTTTGGTTTGGTGAGTTCTGCAGGTATTGTATATAGTTAATGAGTTATACCCTTAGATCCATTGATTTTAGCCTAGGTGATTAATATGAATACAGGTTATGGTATGCACTTCACATCTATATATCTTTTTATTAGCATTTGTGTTCTTGTGTTTGTTTTTAGTATTGCACTGTAGCAGGGTCCTTACTGGGCCAAAAAGCCAATAGTGATGCTTAGGCAGGTCTTTAAGGATGTATTCCACAGAGTGCAAGATCTCTCGATCCCCAAATGTAAGAAGTCGGACAAAGAAGGGAAGAGACTGGCATGGCTGAGGCAAGAGATGCTGGTCAAACTAAGGAAGAAGAGGGAACTCCACAGGCAGTGGAAACAGGGACTGGCTTCCTGGGAAGAGTATAGGGAAGCTGCCCGGTTGTGTAGGGATGGGGTCAGGAAGGCCAAGGCACAGCTGGATCTGAACTTGGCAAGGGATGTGAAAAATAACAAGAAGGGCTTCTACAGGTATGTCAGCCGGAAAAAGATGGTCAAAGAAAGCGTACCCCCGCTCATGAGTGAGACCGGCGAACTGGCAACAGCAGATGAGGAGAAAGCTGAGGTACTCAACAATTTTTTGCCTCAGTCTTCGCTGGCAACCTCTCTCCTCACCCCTCCCGAGTCGATGGATGGCATGAAGGAGACCAGGAGGGTAAAATCCCTCCAGCTGTAAGTGAAGACCAGTTTCGGGACCTCCTGAGGAACCTAAACGTACAGAAGTCCATGGGACCTGATGAGATGCATCCCAGAGTCCTGAGGGAACTGGCTGACGTAGTTGCCAAGCCACTCTCCATGATATTTGAAAAGTCATGGCAGTCAGGGGAAGTTCCCAGTGACTGGAAAAAGGGAAACATTGTGCCCCTTTTCAAAAAGGGTAGAAAGGAAGACCCTGGGAACTACCGACCTGTCAGCCTCACCTCTGTGCCTGGGAAGATCATGGAACAGATCCTCCTAGAAGATATGCTAAGGCACATGGGGGCCAGGGAGGTGATTCGAGACAGCCAGCATGGCTTCACCAAGGGCAAGTCCTGCCTCACCAACCTAGTGGCTTTCTATGATAGTGTAACAACAAGGTTGGACAAGGGAAAACCTATGGATGTCATCTATCTGGATTTTTGTAAAGCCTTTGACACAGTCCCCCACAACATCCTTCTCTCTCAATTGGAGAGCCATGGATTTGATGGGTGGACCGTTCGGTTGATAAGGAATTGGTTGGATGGTGGCAGCCAAAGGGTAGTGGTCAACAACTCAATGTCCGGATGGAGACCAGTGACGAGTGGAGTCCCTCAGGGGTCCGTACTGGGACCAGTGCTGTTCAATATATTCATCAATGACATGGACAGCGACGTCAAGTGTACCCTCAGCAAGTTTGCAGATGACACCAAGCTGAGTGGTACGGTCGAGACACCAGAAGGACGGGATGCCATCCAGAGGGACCTGGACAAGCTGGAGAGGTGGGCCTGTGTGAACCTCATGAGGTTCAAGAAGGCCAAGTGCAAGGTCCTACACCTGGGTCGGGGTAATCCCCAGTATCAATATAGGCTGGGGGATGAAAGGATCAAGAGCAGCCCTGCTGAGAGGGACTTGAGGGTACTGATAGATGAAAGGCTGGACATGACTTGGCAATTTCTGCCTGCAGCCCAGAAGGCCTACCGCATCCTGGGCTGCATCAAGAGAAGCGTGGCCAGCAGGTCAAGGGAGGTGATTCTGCCCCTCTACTCACTCTGGTGAGACCCCACTGGGAGTACTGCGTTCAGCTCTGGAGCCCTCAGCACAAGAAGGACATGGAACTGTTGGAGCGGGTCCAAAGGAGGGCTACAAAATTGATCCGAAGGCTGGAGCACCTCTCCTATGAGGACATGCTGAGAGAGTTGGGCTTATTCAGCCTGGAGAAGAGAAGGCTGCGGGGAGACCAGATTGCAGCCTTTCAGTACTTAAAGGGAGCCTATAGGAAAGATGGGGACAATCTTTTTAGCAGAGACAACAGTGACAGGACGAGGGGTAATGGTTTTAAACTAAAACAGGATAGGTTTAGGCTGGATATAAGGAAAAAATTCTTTACAATGAGGGTGGTGAAACACTGGAACGGGTTGCCGAGAGAGGTAGTGGAGGCCCCATCCCTGGAAACATTCAAGACCAGGTTGGACAGGGCTCTGAGCAAGCTGATCTAGTTAGTGATGTCCCTGCTCGCTGCGGGGGGGTTGGGCTAGATGACCTCTAGGGGTCCCTTCCAACCCAAAACTTTCTATGATTCTATGATTAGGTGTGTCAATGTAGCACTTGCTTTAAATTCATTAAATAAAAACGGGGGAGATGTAGAGGAAGCAGTGATTATATTGGTTCCGTGTATACTACGCATAACACAAAAGGCACTAGAGGCAACTGTAAAGAAAATTTTTGTGATGCATCTAACACAAATTGAGCAAATGTTTTTAAGGCAATGATAAGATAGCTTAGCTTTTTTTGAAAAGAAAAAGGGGGAGATGTTGGCGTCGATGTAGTTTGAGAGTTAGCATGACTAGGCCACTTAAGCAGAACAGTTAGCATAGGTCGCTGGAAAGGACAGCTAAGAATAACAATTGAGAAAGTTCTGATAGTGCACATGATGTGGGTTAGCAAAAACAAGATGTGTTCAAGGACGTGCAGGCTGTCTGTTGCTACTGGCGTTAGTGCATACTTACCAATCATAAGGGAATATGGGGCCTGTGAACAGCGCGTGATTTATGTCTGTAGCCTATCCGAATAAGTGTGATTCCATGTGCAGATATGAAAAATGTATATAACCATGCAAGCAGACCAATAAAGGGGATCGACTGTGCATTGTATCAATGTGTGAGTGTCATTCCTGTCCCTGTATGGATGCTGAAACTCAGCAACAGTTAAGTATATAAGCTCAGACCATGGTCTTAGAGTTAACTCTGTCTAAAGGATTTGTTATTTGGATTTACTGATACAACAGTTTGTCAACTGTTAGGTATGGAACTGAAGCAAATATGACTGTCTTCAACTGATATTAGGAAAAAGACTGCTCTCCTCCCCGGCATTGGATAAAATGAAGAAAAGCATGCAATTTTACAATTCTCTAGTGCTTGATCACCTTCTAAAATAAAGATAAGTTGAAAGATAAGCAGCTACACATTCAGAGTACGAGAGCATGAAGTGCAAGTGCTGTAGGAATCAATGATGTTGAAGAGGTGCGTTGGAACAGATGTTTCCAGTTCAGCTCTGGGTTTGTTGCTTTTCCTCCTTCCCTCTGCTTTAGTGTAACATCTTGGTTCATCGAGCTTCCTTTCAGAATTAAACAGTAAATGACAGAATATTTTTACAATTGTAAATGACTAGCACAATTTTTTATGTTAATAGCAGCAGTCAATCACACTACATTTGGTGCGAAAACTCCACATAAGTTGGTTTCAATTCATTCTTCATAAAATTGCTTAAAGCTCTTATTTTACCCCACTGGTTCTGTTGCATACTACCGCTCAGTTTATGGTGGCCTTGACACTGCTAGAACACAATAGGACTTGCTCTAAATTACATGCTGTCTACAGAAAGATGTAGGCACAGTCAAAAATTGACATGAAACAAGGAGAACAGTCTCTTTTTTGCCTATTATCTTGGGAATAAGGAAAATATGAGAAGGAGCGCCTTCTTTTTAAGTGTCTGAACGATTGCCTTTATGTGAGATGAAGTCCTAAAACATGGTTATATTATTAGGCTGAAGGTTCCTGAAAACATCTGTATGTTAAAGTATTGGTCTCAGACAGCTGAAGTTCTATTTAGACATGCTGTGAGTGACAGTGACACACCACAAGAGAAATCTGTAAGTACCTTATTTGTGGGTGAGAGTCAGTTGCTTTAACACAGACAGATAGAGCTATTTGATGAGATATAGCGTATGTCCTCTAGACTTCGGCTTGAGAAGAGCATAGGTCACCTCCTCACCTTGTGTGTCATCTATCAGCCACTTGGCAGTGTCTCAGAGACTCTACGTGATGAGAAATATTTCTTAGTGACGATGGTTAAATGACTGGCTCCTGCCCTCCTGAGTCCTAGGTGTAAATGTGGGATACAGACAGTCCGTTGTCCAGGTTCCTTTCATCTACAGGACAGATTTTTTCTGAAGCTCTCTTCATGGACAGATGGGAATCTCCCCAACACCGCAGTCTGTATGTTATGTATTCATGACATCTGTGTAAATCATTTTTCTTTAGCATACATACAAACTACATGGAAGAAAAGCTAACTCAAACTTACTAATGCTTGCAACTCTGAAGTTGTCTGCACTGAGGATGAAGGGCAAGGCCTGAGAAAACGCTTGGGAGACCCTGGCTGTCGCTGCTTTTCCTAATAAAGGGATAGAAGAGGTATAAGCAGTGTTTCCCAGGAGCAGCTACCTGCCCTGGATTTTAGGGCTGTGGCATAAACTAAGGACACCTGAAAATCATACCCATAGGATGCTAGAACCCTGCTTAACTGACTGCTTTTGTTTTGATTAAAGCCAGTGCAGGATCAGAAAAATAAATGGAGCATTGACACAATGTCATAAATCTGCTAACAGTAATAGTTTTGTTCACATATGTAATTTGAGAGAAATTCATTTTAGTCTTTCTATGATGAATGATTCCTTATAGTGACTGTATCCAGGCCAAACTGCGTATGACTTATTATTCCAGCTCAATGCTCAATAAAAAAGGTGTTCTTCATGGAATGGCTAAAAGAAATAGTTCTAAAATACAAGGCTCCTCTGAGAGAAGATTTGCTTTTAAATAATCTACCATATTCTAACACAAGTGTCATTTTCTGACTCTGAAAGAAGCAAGGGTGTCAAGATTCAGAATCGAGCTGCACAGCTCTGCTTTAGGTTTCCACTTCCATATTTTCTCCAAGTTCTGCCACGTGAAATGTTAGGGTACTGAAAGGACTCATTTTCATTTTTTGTCTCAGGTCACTTGTCACTAAGTAGAACTCCAGAAGAACGTGAGTCACGTGCTAAAGGCAGGAGGCCCTTTGTCTTACCACCATCTACCATCCTTTTATTCTGCCATTGACTCCTTTCATTCCCATTCAACCAATGATTTAAAGTGGCCAATGGGAGTGGTGTTAGAAAAGTGGAAAATTAACGCTCAACAGCTTAGGAGAAAAATGAGCATAATTGGAAAAGCTGTAAAATAATATTAAACTAAAGCAGACAAAAAAAACCCAACAAGACTGAAAGAAATAAAAAATTGTAATGCAGTTTGCTGTTCCATCATTTCCAATCTGCCTCATAACATCATGTCCGAGTCACGACTCACTGATGGCAGTGCCTCACACCTACTGTTTCAGAAGGATGTAAATGTTCCCAGTGATATAAAAGACAAGCTTTTAGACAAACTATGGCAAGTTTGTTACTTTACATAGGGAAAGATTTCTTCCCTGACCCTGGAAAGTGACCATTGCATACAACAAAGCATGAGACTAGATTCTCACAGTTTCTGTTACTGCAAATATTATTCATACTTATAAAATTACATAGATCTTTTTAAAATTTACCTATCCAGCGAGTCAAGTGTTTGCTAACAGAAGTGATACATTCCATTTCCTAAGAGAAGGACACATGAAACAGGACAATATTTTTTATTATTATTTTAGCTTAATATTTTATTCCACTATAGGTCTTATACAAGTAAAAATATAGATTAAATCCATGTGAATTGATGTCATAAAAGTTTTATATGAAAGATAATCCTTTTATCCTTTCTGATCTTCAATTATTGCCCCATCAAATAAAGCTCTGCATTTTGAAGCCTTTAGTTGAAGCAGCACAACAGTGTTAGTTTGTTACTATACGGTCATACAACACACATATTTAGGTAAAATGCAATATAATTAAAGGCATAAATTACCATTGTACTCTATATGGGGTTCAAGCAGCATGTTGCAATCTAGTTATCCTTTAATGTACAGCAAATGCTGGTACTGTTCTACCTCTAAGCACTTCTACTGTCTAAAAAACTGCTAAGGTAGTCTAATAGAATTTGCTTTCCATTTGCATCTGTTTTGAGCAGATGATGCGAACAATAAATGTTGGCTTTTACTGATTTATTTTATGAGAACATTATGGAACTTAGAAGGAAATCAGCCCATAATCAGGAAATCCATGATACAAACATTTAATGATCTCAGATAAGTGCATAAAACCCAAATATGTTGGGTTTTAAGAGAAGATTATGCAAGGATTTTGGTGGTCATGAATTTCTTTTTTGAGGTTAAGAGCTACCATTTCCATTAAGCTTAAGGATAAACAGAAAAATTAGATCCCTATTCTATAACTTTGTGATATTTTAAATTTTCTTTATTTTACTTTTTTAATAGGAAAATAATTTCATAGCTCACTTAGTATTTCTTTGAAGGTCTGTCAGATCCTATGTTTGCTCAGTTCTTGAGAGTATCTATCCGACACTAAAGAAACTCAAAGAACAAAAATATTCACAAAACATAGTTTTCAAGAGTAGACTGGGAGAACAATAGTTTGGCTTCTCTGGATCACTTTTTTACGAGTGGTCCAACCAGCTTTCCTCATCATAAATTTTCATTATAAATTATTTGTATATTTCCACAGTTCTGATATTCATTGCATGACTTTTGCAATCTATGAAGCAAGCTGTAAAGCAGTTATTGCAGACTCAACTTGTTGCAGGACAGAAAGGCAAAGAAGTAGGCTAGTATGACCTTGCTCAAAATATTTATTTTTTAAAGTCCTAGATTTCTGATTGAAAAGGTAACTCAGGATTTTATCAGTTTTACTTGGGGTTTCTCAGAGCTACCATTTTGCTGGGAAAGAAGGGTTATGGCTACAGCATCCATACTAGATTAGAAATCATAACTTACCATATCCGCTACCATTCAAGATAATAGTGCAGAGATGGTATGAAAAAAAAAATAGAAGTGTATTACAGGTGAGGAAGGGAAGGAGGGAGGAATGGAAAGGGAAAATTGCGCAAATTCTTTTAAGGGATTTTATTTTACATGATTGTGAGGGAAACACAAGCTAACAGCTTTTTGGTGTGATAAAACTCATTAAAAACTCTAATGGGAACAAATATAGGCATATATGCATATATACATGCATATACATCTTTATACATACACATATATGAATCAAAAGAATAGATAGCCAGACCTGTGAAATTACTTCTTTATCAAGATATACATACATTCTCAAATACACACATACTCTCAGACATGCTGAGCTGAAGCTCAGTTCAAAAGGATGCATTTATAAAAAAAAAGCTTTTCCAAGGGGCTGGTATTTCAATTATTATCCACAACAAGCACTTTCAGCTCGCATGGAAAAAAATCTGTTCCTCACCTGTGGAGCTGCCAGATTACAAGTCTCCTGTGTACTTTTTAATGAACTGATGAATGAAAAAATAAAGAAAACAGCATTTAACTATTTGCATGTGCCATGTTCAGGGTGTAGCAGCAGCATAAGGCGACGAATGGTACAACACTCTACAAAAGCTTTTACTTGTGTTCAAAGGATGCAGAGCATATTGTACCTTTATTATTTAGGTAGTGCATAAACAACACACTAATGGCAAATGTTATTTGCCCACCATGAGTGGTTTTAACATCTGGGACTAAAATGAAAATTCCACTGAGGATTTGACAGACATGTTTGTATGGATCCTTAGTCCATAGTGACAATAAACAACTCTTGGGAAGCCCAGCTGCAGGTGAAGTGGAGCACCATCAGCCTAGTGTTTCCAGGTCAGATGATGTTGAGAGCACTTCGTTACTTTTCGTTTGATAAAACAGTAATTCAGAGATGACTGAACACGTCTAACTGATGAAGATAGATCAAATAGTCTCCTTATCTCCAAGATAATCTGTCTGACTGATGAGTACAATATTTATACTAAATCATATTTTTCTTTTATGCTAATATGATCTGGAAAATAGTGACCACCATTTATTCTTATTCCATTAACTTAGTCTCTTCAGTATTACCCTAGCAACAGCTGTTTGTCTGATTTTTCTTTTTATTTTTCTGAGATAAGTATACTTGTGACTTTCTGGTTTTGACTTTTCAAATGTCTTCCTTTTAAAACAATGCAATTATTCAAGTCATCTTTCAGATGAGATAATTCATAGTACTGACTTCCTTGTAGCTGCTCATGTGATACTTCTACTAAACATGAGAGTGCTCTGTCAAATACTAGATTGGCTCAACAAAGTACATACACAAAGTACATACAAAGTACATGTTCATTCACCACCTTAAACTTGTGTCAGTACTGTTCTGCTCATGACAGCAATTTTCTGTCTTCTAGTTCAGAAGTCTTTAAGAGTGAATGACGGGAGTATCTGTAATTAGTGTGGGCTACAGAAGGCACCATCTTCTGTGCAGCAGAAAGGAGATCCACATGGAGTTAAGGAAGTAAGAGCTGCTTTTTTAAGCTTTTTCCAGAAATATCTAGAACATTGCTCTAAAAATGACAGAAGGTTCATAATCTCACAAATATTTTTCAGTTCTCCCACTTCTAATCTGGAGCCTGGTTCAATATAATAATGGAGTTAAAATCTTTATTCTTTACTTAAGATCTATTCAGGTTTTACCTTGTGCCTTATTCCCAAGTATACGAGTGTAAAACTGTGACAAAAACAGATTCAGAGAAACATCAAAAGGCTCCTAATATCCGGTGACAATAAAATGATTGTAACATGAAACATTCTAAGTTTGAAAAGGACTGCCTCCAGAAGTATGGTCAAAGATTCAAGAACAATATCAAGAACCAGCTAAAGTGAAGGAAAGCATAAATGTTCCAATGTATTATATCTTTAAAAGAAGTGGAATAATATATGCACACCTCTTCCCAATTTTCATATTTAATTACACATGTAAACTAATTTAAAAATTAAAAAGAAAAAGAAAGATAAACCATGTACGTGGTTAAAAAATCCCTCTCACCTCCAATGAGAAAGAAAAAAATCAAAATGTTTCATAGTGGGAGTGTCTTCTAATTAGAAGGAAGCCTTTGCAAAGGAAATAATTAATAACGGATTAAAAATGTGATTTTCTGTGTATACAGATTGACCTATACTTTCATGGGAAAATGAGTGGACAAAAATATTGTCTCACACACATCCTTGGTTAAATTAATACCTTGGGCTGGATTTCTTGGCTTGTACCTCTTCTTGGCTTGATCTTTCTCTTCACATTCACTTAGCTTCATTAATCTCTCTCACTGGCTACCGAGGATTTCACAGTGTTTACATCTGCTAGGCCTACTTGCCATTGGCCTTCAAACAGAGACACCACAGTCCTGGAGATGAAGCATGAAACTGGAGGTCAGGAGAAGAGGGCTGTACTTTGTCCTTTCTTTGTTTCTTAAGACAGCTCAGACTATCAGATCCCTTTTTTTTAGGTGTAGTAAAGGAATGCCATTTATCTATTACTAGAAAATACTTTGGTGATGATAAGTTTAGCAAGTAAAGATAGGATTAATATTCTCATCACCATTCTATAATTTATATTTCTCTTTCTGTTTCCATTTTTTTCCTTTACTCTCTTTACACAAAAATATTTTAAGCTTTTCACATTCCCTTGGTTTGTGAGAATTTAACTTTTGAAAAAAACTTAAATAAACTATGAAATATTTTCACAGCCATTCAAAAAATCAACAGTTATCCCTTACATTGAGCAAATAACCTGAAATGATGAAGTTATTTATTTGTGCAAGTCTAAGGTGCATTTCAGAACACTGAAGGCTGGCAACTGTTGACTGTCTAATGCAGAACAGCTCATGATTCATGCTACATATATACCATTCAGCAGGCAGAAGAATCTAGGTACTCTAAACTACTCACACTTGATCTGCTAAACTGTTGGCACTCAGGTTGACTGGCTGAGCAGAGACTGAATGGCTCTGGAGACTACATTATCCTTTCTGTTTATGAGCTGCTCTACCTAACAATCTGCTATTAAAGCTGTTGAACACAGTTGAAAGGAGCTGCTTTAACTGACATGATGCTCCCTAGGACTTCTAGCTCAGCATAGATTTAGTAAAATCAGGTTTGAATTTACATAAAGCATCTACTGTTGAAAGGCTAACCATGTGTTGTTTTATTCATGATTGGTTCATGGGAATATAAATACAATTCACTTCATCGTGCTGACCTCCAAATCTAACCAGGCTATTTCACAGTAACTCACCTTATTTCAAAATAACCTGTAACACTGTAAAATAGAGACAAAGCTTTGTTGTTCAGCTTCTCCAAATGACGATAAATGCCATGAGGAGAATAAAAGTTTTCGTCAGCAGCATCTTAGTGTATCTGATCTGTGAGTTATAAATTGCAGTATCATTGATCTCGTGTCATTCTTTTCCACAACAACTTAAACGCACTCGTAAAAAGAGTTGCTTGCTGTTTTTTTTTTAAATAAATAGTAGACATATGTATAAAAACAAATTTCCAAAAACTAGACAAAATAATATAAAATACATTTTAATATATCCATAATTTTTTTTTTTAAAGCAAAAACGTCTTTACTCTTAGCTAATTAATGAATAGATCACCAATTTCAGACAATGATCGAACATGGCTACATCCAGCTGCATTTCATGTTTACAGAAGTAAATTTTACATGGTGGAGTAAACAATGACACCAAGTGGCCATGTTGACTCAAGGTCTGTTTATGCTGTTTTTTATTTTCTCAGCACAATGATTTCTATTGTCTAGGGAAGTTACCATTGCTATTGTTTTGACTTGTTTTTGTTATGTTTTTTTTTATCCCCATGGTACTAAAGACCCCATAGCTGAGTTTTATTTGGAGAGAAATGATGTCGTAGGTTTGACATGCAGAGCTCCATCCCTCCAGCAAGTGATGACCAGTTCATAAGTGACAAGAGTCACATATAAATCTATATGAACCATGCTTATTAAAGAAACTGACTGTCGAAAAATGTTGGCGCAAAAGATAAACTAGATTGGTGTGACAAGGACAGATAGTGGATATTTATGCTGTTTTCCAAAGGGTGAAAGCTGTTGGATTGTTGTGTGGCATTATGTTAACCTCAGAGGGGAGAAAAAAAAAGCAAACAAAGAAACCCAAACAAACAAACAAAAAATCCAATCCCCACTCTCTCCCCCAAAAAACCCAAACCCAACCAGCACTGAAGAGGAGCCTACATTAAAGATAAAAAGAATTTTAACGAGTTATGATTTATCAGGAGATATGGGGTATCCGACTTCAACTGAGACCAAAGTAAAAGCCAAGAGCAGCTGACTCTAATTAAATTAGCTAGAAGATACAGATCTGGAATGCGTTGTCTGTTTCTAACTCACACGGTATGAAACCACATATTTATTACTTATGGCTTCTGCGGTGCATCAGTCACTGAATTATCTCTTGGACCAAAGGTACTATGCCATTTCTGTCATGAGCTGAACCCATGCCTCATCTTATTACAGGCCTTCTCATTGATCTAGAAATAATAAGTCATTTTTTAAAGAAAATTTGTCTCATAAAACTCTGATTTTCTGAATGCAATTGCAAACTGGTCTTTCCTCTTTTTCTGCCCTTACTTCCCTCTCTGCCTGAAACCACCATATAGGTATCACAAGATAGTGAAGCAATAATATTAATATGAAAATTATTTTATTTTCCACCTCAGTGCTCAGAAAAAGCAATGCTCCTACTGCTCCTAATGACAAATGTGAGCCAACATCATGGTGCATATGCTGTGGTAAAAAGGCTTCAGTAAGAATTAAACAATGCCATATGGAATTGTTGATGAAATGTTCATCCAGGATGATGGTGTCCTAAGGCGTTTTACAAGCAACAGCAAAACTTCGTGCCTGAGGAGCACAGAGGAGATTGCAGTGGCTGTTACAGATGGGAAGGTAAGATCTCCTTCAACAGGTGGTAGACAAGAAAGCCACAATGGGAAGCAGACCTAGTAATTCCTAAGAGGAAATGAAGAACGGTTGACAGGCAGAGCCTGTTACAGACTCTGCTAGGAGCTGGTATCACTGGCAAAGAGCGTGGCTGGTCTGTGCAAGCAGTCCCCAGAGCATACTTCATGTATCATCCTAAAAACAATAAAAGAAAATGACAAAAATATCTGTGAGTATGAATAGGTGAGTAGGTATGAGGAACCAATTGTGGCTTGTGGGCATTTCTGTAGTATAAATAATAAATTAATATTAACCAGTAAAATGTCTTTAATGCTTTATTGCAATATGTTTCTTCTCAGCTATTTTATACCTGTATCGCAAAGTCTGTTTTCAGATTGATACCATTTTACCAAATTAATCTAGGTAGTGTCAATACCATTCTCCGTTCTGACAACTTCTAATTGTTTCATGCAATTTCGGTTGACTGACAAATTTTCCCAGAGTTAGAGCATCTCTCTTCATCATATACCTTGCCAGCCATCAGTCTGAAGACCTACAATAGACTACTGTGATTTATAAAAAATCCACAAGATTCCAAGCTAATAGAAGTAACATTACTGAAAGTTCATTATTGAAAATGGTGACAAAGAAGAAAAAGACTTCCAATTCATGCTGAGAAACTGTTCTAGTGAGATGACTCCTGTGTCCTTATGAATATCTGTAAACTCACTGCCAAGGAGGTCTGCTGAAAAAGCTCTGGTGATATTTCTGTTTAGAAATATGATAACAGAATCATTCAAGCCATGAAAGCACCTCAGGAGGCCTCTAGTCCAACCCCCTGCCCAAAGCAGGGACAGACCACACTGCTCAGAGCTTGGACCTTGAAATCCTCCAGGGACACAGACCAGCCTATCAGGGCAACCTGCTCCACTGCTCACTTCAGTTTTTGCCTGTATCCATGATAGTACCCTTGGCTAACAAAGGAAGATTATGCTCCCACTCAAATCAGTGAAAATTTTGTGATCGGTTCCCCTGAGGATGTGGTGTTTCCCTTGTGCTTGTGTTCATTAATGTGATTGCCCGTTCCAGACAGAGAGCAGGTCTCCATGGCCACCGTTTTCCTCAGAGTGAAAATGAATCAGATGAGTCTTCGAAACCATACTCCATTGGCCTTGTTTATTCTGCTTTCTTTACAACCTACTTCCACAAATCAGACATGAAATACTTATGACAGTAAAGACCGGGGAATTCCAGATCTTCAGATTCATTAAACTGCATCTTCTATGGGATACATCGGACAAGCTTTTCATTTAAAAGGCAAGTGAAATCAAACTGTCAGTTCTGTTCAATGAGAACCAAATGAAGAACATTTGAAGAACACAACAATGAAAACAATAAAAAGTAGTCGTAACTGCGACAGCAGCTGTCACTTCATGGGGTGCTCGTGAGACATTGTACAGAGCTTCTCTGCAAAAAAAAAAGGAAACCAAACCCAACACCAGAAGCAAGTTGTCTGTAGAAGAGAACTTATTTTTTCTCCCTCGAATTTCTTAAGAGGATTTGTGCTGCTGCTACGGCTGTCACCCCCACTTACCTTTTCTCAGTTAGGGAGAACAGTTGAGACTTTCTTCTCTCTATATGGCCCTTCCAGTCATGTCATGTGCTAATTTAATTATGGTATCATGCTGACATGTCCTGAGAAAGTGCTCTGCAACTGGGGAGGGTGGCTTTCACTCTGGGAGTAGAAGAAAGCCTCATCTCTCACAGGAAGGGCATTTGAATTACTTTTACATTATGAATTACTTTTAAAGAATAGCCCACAATTACAGTAAGAATATTAGCTTGCTGATTTCACAGTAACCCATATTTAATATTCCTTTTAATGCACATTCTCATAGTTTTATTTTATTCATTTGAAGGAGGAGAAAGAAGGGAATGTCATCACTGAGTTTTCCCTTCTTTTTTTTCTTATGATTCCCTTTTGTCATTGTCCAAAAACCCCTCAGAATTATGGCCACCATTCTTGCCAGCAGAAGAGATAAGTATGAGGTTTGAGTAGGAAAAAAAAGCAATTTTTCATGAGATATTGTGAGGGAAAACCAAAAAGGCAGCGGCTTGCAAGTAAGTTGCACTGGCTTCTGTGCAAAGCCTAATTAATATACTGTACTTGGGGAGTTTAATACAAGGGCTAAGAAAATGTGAGAGCAGCATGAACAGAACTGCGTGTCTATCACCACTCCCAGCTGGATCCTCCAGCCAAACTAAATTTAGGAAGTACATGTTTTGGCTTCAACTTTGAGTCATATGATAACAATTATTTTCTTATTACTCAAAATTTGGAAGCTGAGAAGACACAGGATAAACAAGAGATAGGAATTATCCTTGCCACAAAGGAATGTCACATTTTTTGCTAAAATGTCATCTCAGACATATAAATCTTGATGTTATCAAACATCAGAAAATGCAGGAATAGTTAGTATGTGAATTCTAAAGGTATCTCGAGTATTACTTTTTATTGCTTTTTTTTTTTTTTTTGTTTAACTACGGTGGTCACCATTTCTATTTCCATTGGCACATTTAGTATATATAAGAGGTGATATGTGCACTTCTACAACCTGGCCATAATAATAATTTTTAGGTTGCAGAACCTGATCTATGACATCAGTCTACGGAGCCTTATGATGTGTCGACAGCTCTTCTCCTTAGAAATGAGAAAATTCTAAGATTTTTATTTCATCCAGTAATTTAATCTGTTTCTTTCTGCCATTTTTTGCATTGCAAAAGACCAGGTCAGTTTATAGCAACTGGGCCTCAAATTCATACCATATTGAATTCTAATATACTTTTACTGATAATTCTTTAACTATGGTTTTGAAAAACACGTTAAATCAACTTCTTAAATATGTAAATTAGTTTCAGTTTCAAAAAGTTTTGGATACCCAGCAGGAGAGTCTGAAGTTTCTCAAAACTCTATTAGTTATGGAAAACAATCTCTTTTAAAACAGACCAGGATCTGATATCTCAAAAAAAGAAGCATGTATAGAAGAGATCATTTTGGAAAATGTAGTCTATGGGCTATAACCATTCTCAATCAGTAAAATGTAGATAAAGATTTATGTTATGCTACAAGGATGATGCGAAGTTGAATCTGCGAACAAGAACAAAATAATGATTTTGTCAGTTAAGCATTATGAAACACTGATATTATTTTACCTGTAAACTTTTTCAGTAAGATCCTTATTAATTATCCTGAGATGGAAGACTGGGTTATTTGAGATAATAAATTTAGGAGAACGGACTTCAATGGACTTTTTCAGCAGAGTTTCTGCCCTCTTGGCTCTTGGCTAAGAAGAATTGCACTGTCTTTAAAATTTTAAAGTAAACTTTTTGAAAAGCTATGTCAAACAAACTTTAGTCCCAATGAGATCAGTAGGTATATTGGCCCTACCAGTTATAGAAGTAGAAGATCAGAATGAGCACTTCTGGAAATCTCATTCTGACTAATTTCCTGGTTGATTTAAAAAAGAAAAAAACTGTTAGTTGGTTTTTAGTTGTTTCCCTTTCCACCCCAAGCTTATAATTCCATGAGGTATAAATTGGAAGAAATTATTTGTTTGTAGGAGTTCTACAGGCACAGATACCTGTGTGTGCAAATATGTCTATGTTTTCACCTCAATGTGTGTGCACTTCTGTGATTGTACTCACACATATACACACACTCACACTTGTATGCAAGACACTTTCTCGGTCCCTTCTCTTAATTTTATTCCATTTTAGATGTTCACTGTGGCAGTGATGGAGTAGAAATGATGCAATAGTTCATCAGAGAGGAATAAGGTATAATTATTCAGTCCTTGCTCCACATGAGATGAAAGTCTTAAGTGTTAAACAGGCACTAACACAGTTCTCTCAGGCCCAGCAAATACCATAACATCTACATGCTGGAGTCTCTGCAGATAAGCAGACATGTGAGAGCTGTGAATTTAAAGCTGTCTCAGAGACAAACAGGACACAAGTCTCCTGTACTTCAACCACTATGAAGTAAAGACCAGGACAGAGATATTTTCGCAAAGACTGATGCAGCCATGTGAAGTCCAGGATCAAACCTGGAGTTGTGAATACTGAAATGGAGAAAGGCATTTCCACCTTTCCCACAGTCAGTCTACACAAAAGAACTCGGATAGCCTGCAGATACCCAAGCGCCACTGTGTCAAAGTACCTGCCTACCCTCACAGGCACTCTGTTGACCTTAGCTACCCTAACACTTCACTTTAAGAAAAATGACCTGTAAAAACACCTTCTTTACGAATGTTTGGAAGCCCCTGTAGTGCTGAGGATCCTGCTCTATTAGGCAACTGCTGCCTTCTTACATATAGTGATGCTGAAATCCTTGAAACACAACTCTTAATTGTGGATCCTGATGTCACTTGCTGAAAGGGACCTTAGTTAGTCACTGATCCTCACCATTTGCTTCTAGGTATTTTTAAGCAACTCCTTGCTCAACTCCCTGTTCAAATCAATCTGGCTCCCATGGATTCCAAACCGTCATTATTGTCTCCATTCTTTGTAGCCTGTTTATCCATCTCAAGCCAGGCAGCAAGCCATTTAAAAGTTAATCAGTGTCATGCTCAGCATGTCAGTAGCTGTCTCCTTTTATGTGTCTAGACATTAGTTGAGGAAACCAACTCACAGAAATGAGCTAGAGTTTCTGTCTGAAACCACATACCTCATCCCTTCTGAATTTCAGAAATGGTTCATCACAAATCTTGTGTTCCAGACCTTAAGTTTATTCTAAGTCAAATGCAAACCTAAACAAGATACTTTTCCATGCAATTCACAGCAATGCCAATTTCAATAGGAGAGTTGAATTTGTAAATTTTCCATCACCCACAACATGAAATGCTTGTGTATTATCTTTTCCTATTTAGGGTCAAAATTTTATGAGAACTGCTATACATAGGTGCTTACCATTAGACCACTTATTAAACTGGAACTCTAAATATTTGCCTAATCCTAATGAATATGGAGATGCGTGCATCATTTCTCTGACTTATTTTTAAATAAAAGCAAACATTTCTATGGCTATCAGGGAGCATTACAGACTAAATAAGCTCTAGAATTTTAGACTCACATACACGTGAAATGTATTCAAAAAACCCAGGCATATGAAACACAAACAGTGATATGTTTGCCGAGTCCAGTATAAACAAATAAATCCAGATGACTTTTTTAGGAGTTATATAAGGTATAAATAGAAATAGGGTATCATTTAGTTTTGCCTAAAGTAGGAAAATGGTGACGTACCTAGCGTTCACACTTCCTAAGCATTTATTAGTGATTGCTTATTCCTTCATGTGTGATTGTTTCTGTAGCCCTTGCATAATTGCTGTGATTGCTGCATATCATGTTCATTTAGAACTGTTTCCAGGAAAATTAAATGCTGAATTTCATTTTCTAAATAAATGTTTTATTAATGAAGGTAATTATATCAGAAAGTATTAAATTCTCCAAAGAACTAAAAGCCCCATTTCTATAACCTCTCTTTCTCTCTTTCTTTCTCTCCTTTTCTTTTTAATAATGAACATGAAATAGAGCTGCAGCAGGGTGGAAAGAACGCAGTCTGGTGTACAAAACCTTTCTACTGCAAAAGAAAACCAAAAAAAAATCCACAACAAAAAGGCCTCCAACTGCTCAGAACACAAGAAAACAGTATGCATAAAATCAATGGAGAAATAAAGCAAATAAAAAAAAAGTATTTCAAATGCAAGTTTTATAGAAGCTCCGAAGTTTCTCTTTTTTAACTAGTTATTCTTACTAATGGAAAAATAACCAGAAATATAATGCTAAGTAATGAACAAGAATGACTACCTCGTATCAACAGATGAGGAGAAGGCTGGAGTACTCAACAAGTTTTTTGCCTCAGTCTTCACTGGCAGCCCCTCTAATCACCCCTCCACAGTTGATGAGCTGCAAGATGGGGACCAGAGGGGCAAAGCCCCTCCCACTGTAACCGAAGACCAGCTTCGGGACCACCTGAGGAACCTGAATGTACATTAGTCTATGGGACCTGACAAGATGCATCCCAGAGTCCAGAGGTTGCCAAGCCACTCTCCATGATATTTGAAAGGTCATGGCAGTCAGGTGAAGTCCCTGGTGACTGGAAGAAGGGAAATATTGTACCCATTCTTAAAAAGAGTAGGAAGGAGGACCCTGGGAACTACCGACCTGTCAGCCTCACCTCTGTGCCTGGGAAGATCATGAAGCAGATCCTCCTAGAAGCTATGCTAAAGCACACGGAGGCCAGGGAGGTGATTCGAGACAGCCAGCATGGCTTCACCAAGGGCAAGTCCTGCCTGATCAACCTAGTGGCTTTCTATGATGGCATGACTACATCAGTGGACAAGGGAAGAGCTATAGATATGATCTATCTGGACTTGTGTAAAGCCTTCAACACAGTCCCTCACAACATCCTTCTCTCTAAATTGGAGAAATACGGATTTGATGGGTGGACTGTTCAGTGGACAAAGAATTGGTTGGAAGGTCACAGCAAGAGGGTAGTGGTCAACAGCTCGATGTCCAAATGGATGTCAGTGACAAGCGGTGTCCCTCAGGGGTCTGTACTGGGACAGGTGCTCCTTAACATTTTCATCAATGGCTTAGTAAGATCGAGTGCACCCTCAGCAAGTTTTCAGACAACACCAAGCTGAGTGGTGCAGTTGGCACACCAGAATGACAGGATGTCATCCACAGAGACCTGGACAAGCTCAAGAAGTGGACCTGTGTGAACTTCATGAGGTTCAACAAGGCCAAGTGCAAGGTCCTGTATCTAGGTGGGGGCAACCCCCATTATGAGTACAGGCTGGGGCATGACGGGATTGACAGCAGCCCTGCTGAGAAGGTCTTAGGGGTACTGGTGGATGAAAATCTGGACATGAGCTAGCAACGTGCGCTCGCAGCCCAGGTCAACTGTATCCTAGGCTGCATCAAAAGAAGCATAGCCAGCAGGTCAAGGGAGGTGATTCCGCCCCTCTGCTCTGCTCTGGTGAGACCCCACCTGGAGTCGTGCATCCGGCTCTGGAGTCCTCAGCACAAGAAGGATACGGAGCTTTTGGAGTGGATCCACAGGAGGGCCACAAAGACGATGCGAGGGCTGGAACACCTCTCCTATGAGGAAAGGCTGAGAGAGATGGGGCTGTTCAGCCTGGAGAAAAGGCTCTGAGGAGACCTTATAGCAGCCTTTCAATACCTGAAGCGGGCCTATAGGAAAGATAGGGAAAATATTTTCAGCAGGATTTGTTGCAACAGGACGAGGAGCAATGGCTTTAAACTAAGGGAGGGTAGATTTAGGCTAGATACAAGGAAGAAATTTTTTACCATGAGGCTGGTGAAACACTGGAACAGGTTGCCCAGAGGGTAGTGGAGGCCCCTTCCCTGGAAACATTCAAGGCCAGGTTGGATAGGCCTCTGAACAACCTGCTCTAGTTGAAGATGTCCCTGCTCATTGCAGGGGGGTTGGGCTAGATGACCTCTAAAGGTCCCTTCCAGCCCAAAGCATTCTATGATTCTATGATTCTAAGTACTTCATTGTCAGTTCCTTAGTTAAGAGAATATTAGCAAGTCAGTGTTAGTGCACTGTCAGTTTTACTGGCTTAAACAAGAGACCAAATCAACAAAATCCAACATTTTTGCTGTACATAATTTAAGGTAGGCAATACAGGCCACACCTGTTTTTTTGTCTACATCTCATTCTGAGAAGGAACGCTGCTGTATAGTATCCCTGATGATATTAAACAATAGCCTGAGCTTCTTCCATTCTTAGGCAGCCAGTTTTCCTTTCCTATATTCCACCACCTACAAGAAATGCATCCTGGTAATACAGAAAATAACCATCTGTAATTACTGTGTCATTGTTTTCATTAAACATTTATTTGGTTAAATATTTTATCTTGGTTTCACTCTGCCATTCTCTAGATGTGATTTTCCTATGGTAGGGAAAACAAAAAGAGAAAAACGTGTGCGACATTTGACCATGCTTTCATTTTTCAGACCCTGAAGCAGGAAATGTTTGAAGATTTTCTGTAGGAACATTTTGATTTTGGGAAATACTGCTTTCACAGAATAAAAATAATTCATTCAGAATATATTAATATTCTTCAATGAAACACTGAATCATAGTAGTTTGTTACAGCGTACTCCAAAGCAAAAGTTGTGACAACAGTTTCAACAATTTTCATGGGGGTTTTTTGCCTGTCAAAATGTGTTCTTTGTAAAATCTGAAATGTTTCACATGTAAGTACAAATTTTGATGAAAAAACATTAAGAAAGGAAGAAAAAAGTTAAGTAAAATGCTCAGCCTTTCAGAACGGATATTCTGCCACAATTCTTTAGGGAAATTTTCAAAACATTTATGAGAGCTTTTGTTCCTCTACAACGTAAAAAAACCTCTTTTAATATTAATCTAAGATCTCTGGCCACCTGTGGTGAAAATGCTTTCCTAAGCAAAGAAACAAACTCCTCTTCATTAAAACTATTTCAGTAATCTTTGAAATACTGCCACAGAATGAGAGTTTCAATATTTTTAATATTTTTTAAAATTCCCAGATAGCTCTAAATCTGGATAAAGATTCAGGTTCAGACTTTGATTTTGTACTTATTTTATTACTTTGTTCTATTTTCTCTAAATTATTTCTAATTCCCTTTTTCTTTTTGGATTGAGGTTATCCCAACTTCCTGTCCTAGGGAAAGAAAACATTCAAACAAAACCTCATGCCAAATCACATTAAAATGACAAAATGTAAAATTTATTTACCTGCATAAGTCTTGCCTGTACAGCATTTAGCTTTATGTTTAGTGGATAAAGTGCAAAACTACCAAACAAGGACATTTAATCTTGATTTATATAATGGCACATGTAAAGTAACAGTTCTGACTGCCTTTTCAGTGTACCTCAGGCAAGACCTGGAAGGACCACCTGCAAAGATGACATAAGAATTGGGTTTGCTTGGAAAGTTTTTGGTACCAACAGAGGCTACGGCGGTAGCTTCTGTGAGAAACTGCTAGAAGCTATATCCAATGGAACCAATGCCAGCCGGCACCAAGACGGACCTGCTGCCAGCCAAGGCTGAGAAGGGGGAAAAAACCTCTGCACAACTGCAGCCAGAAAGAGGGGTGAGAATACGTGAGAGAAAGAACTCTGCAGACACCAAGGTCAGTGAAGAAGGACGGGGAGGAGGTGCTTCAAGTACCTGAGCAGCGATTCCACTGCAGCCTGTGATGAAGATCATGGTGAGGCAGGCTGTCCACTGCAGCCCATGGAGGTCAACAGTGGAGCAGATCTCCACCTGCAGCCTGTGGAGCACCCAAACTGGAGCAGGTGGATGTCTGAACGAGGCTGTGACCCCATGGAGAGCCTGAGCTGGAGCAGACTCCTGGCAGGACCTGCGAACCCGTGGAAAGAGAGGAGTCCACACTGGAGCAGGTTTGCTGGCAGAACTTGTGACTCTGTGGAGGACCCACACTGGAGCAATTCATGAAGAACTGTAGCCCATGGGAAGTACTCACACTGGAGAACTTCATGGGGAACTGTCTCCCATGGGAGGGACCCTACGCTGGAGCAGGGGAAGCTTGTGAGGAGTCCTCCTCCTGAGGAGGAAGGAGTGGCAGAGACAAGGTGTGATGAACTGACTGCCACCCTCATTCCTTGTCCCCATGCACTGCTGGGAGGGAAGGAGCTAGAGAATTCGGGACCAAAGTTAATCCCGGGAAGAAAGGAATGGTGGAGGGAAGGTGTTTTAGGATTTAGTTTTTATTTCTCATTAACCTATTCTGATTTGCTTGATAATGAATTAAACTAATTTCCCAAAATGGAGTTTGGTTTTGCCCATGACAGTAATTGGTGAATGATCTTTCCCTGCCCTCCTATTGACCCACGAGCCCTTTGTTATATTTTCTCTCCCCTATCCAGTTGAGGAGGGGGAGTGATAGAGTAGCTTTGGTGAGCACCTGGCATCCAGCCAGGGTTATCCTACCACAAAATGAAAATTGTTTAGTCATTTTAGTAATTGGTTTTTCTATATGAAAACTGTACAGAGTTCATCGGAAGAGTTAGTGATGATTTAAGAACGATATATCACTAACTCACAGAGGCTGCATGAAGGCAGCTCTGCACATGTCACTGAAGTGTGTCATGTAAAAAAATAATCTCTCACTTTCATGTAATTGTTTGCTTAAAAATAAAATAAAATTCCAAATAAAATTAAAATTATACTATTAACAATTTCATGCTGAATTGTCAGCTCTGGGTTTTGGGGAAATGACACAGACAGTGCAGAAGATTTTCCAGAGAGACTTAAAAAGTTGTAATTTTTATCTTTCTACTTCCAGGATGCAGTTCTGATACCACTGAAGCCAGCAGCAATTTTGGTACTTGCTTCTTTACAGAATCACACAGAATCATGGAATGGTAGGGGCTGGAAAGGACCTCTGGGGATCATCTAGTCCAACCCCCCTGCCAAAGCACGGTCACCCAGAGTAGGTTGCACAGGACTGCATCCAGGCAGGTCTTGAGTATGTCCAGAGAGGAGAATCCACAACCCCGCTTGGCAGCCTGTGCTGGTGTTCTGTCACCCTCAGAATGAAGAAGTTCTTCCTCACATTCAGCTGAAACTTCCTGTACTTCAGTTTGTGCCTGTTGCCCCTTGTCCTCTCGCTGGGCACCACGGGAAAGAGTCCGGCCCCATCCTCTTGACACCCACCCTTGAGACATTTATAAGCATTTATAAGATCTCCTCTCAGCTTTTTCTTCAGGCTAAACAAGCTGAGCTCCCTCAACCTTTCCTCATAGGAGAGAGAGTCAGGGGAGAGAGGATTTAGGGTCAGATCTCATACATAGCAAAAAGATACTTCTTACTACAGTCTCCCTAGTTTTATTTTCCATTTAATTCCTTGTGCTTGTATTTCTACCAAAAAATATAAACTTCAGGTCATGAATTCTGTTCCTACTAACACCAGATAGAAGGTGAGAGACTGAGGGATGCTGGGTCTTGCAGACACAATAGCTTGAATTTTAAACCAAACACAGCTGTAGAAAAGTAAGAGGATCTCCCATGTGTTGGAAATGTTATTATTTCACATCTTATTTACTGATACCCATTTACAAAAAAAAAATTAAGTGAATCTTACTTCTAGATGAACTCAAAAGGCTAAGACCAACAATTTAATTTACAACTTTTTCCTAAATCCATTTTCTGCCAAATATTTTTACAAGCCGATGCCTAACTCAATTTGTGAAAATGTAACTTTACAATGGGAAAATTGAAGTTGCTTTTGGAAAATTCTATTGAATTAATTACATGTGGTGTCTAATTTCTTCCTGGTATGGAATTCTAATAAATGTTAGTCACTTAAAATGTGTTGCAGGGATTTTTTTTTTTTTATTTCACACGTGGTTTTTTTTAATTAAAAACACTGCTTGGTATAGACAAGTTGTTTGACAAAGGTAGCTTTTTCTCTGGTGTTATGGACAGATCAGTAAAGACTGCAAAACAATATATTAAGCATAGAACAAAAGACCAGGGAATAAGCTGGATAACTGCTCTGTGTTTTCCAATGTAATCTCTTGAAATAATTCTTTTTTTTTTTTTCCTTATTAAACTAGAGGTTAAAAAAGGAATGCAAAACCCAGAAGCTGTGAACTGCGGTAAAAATAAACCCCATCAATCACTCTGTTAGTTTATGGGTTTCTCAACGTAAAACACCGTTACAAAGTCCAAATAAAGATCAGTTCCAGTGCAGGATTTATAATATAAACTGAGATAACTTTTTAGATGAGTGATGGTTAAGGTTTATTTTTATTTTTTTTTCCCTACTTGATACTCTGTTTTGGCTTTAGGATTAATCATGAGTGATTTACAATGTGTTCTGAAAGGCAATCTTCAAATTGCAGAAGTAGAGAGAACAAAATTGCACAGAAAGCTCTGTCTTCAGATCTGCTCAGCCAAGACTGTTCCAAGGGAAGTGGCTTTCTGGCCACTGCACTGCTCCCTCAACCAGCCTTAAAGGCGCCTGGCTTTTCATCACATTCAACTTTAATATCCCCATATTCTTCATTCTTCTGTTATGACATCTGGAGATGGCTAGAGTAGAGTAAGGTTATTCCATTCTTTTTATCACTTCTTTTTTTACCTGTATCCTAAGCAGCTGGTGAGAAGAACAAAAGCCTTTAAAGAACAGGTTTCAGAGTCCTGAAAGCAAGCACTCTGGAGACAGCAGGGCACAGCCTAGCAACCTAGGCTGGAAAAGAAGAACCTTCCACAGAATCTTTCAGTTTGAAAAAGTTAGATGTTCTTCCTGTTATTTCTGACAATGATGGTATGCATATTTCAGAACCTTCAACTATGGTACTTTCTGTCCAGAGAATCACCTTTGTGTGTGGTAACTTGAATTCTAAAGAAATGAGCAATTGTTTTTTTTAGCAAACATGGTGTTCTTCTCAGAGACTGAGTCCCTTGCATGTAGGTAATATTTGGTTGATAAGACTTCAATTAGCCTTAATCCACCTCTTAATTTAAAATTAAAGGCTCTTTTTAAACATTTGTCATGTTTGTTCTGGAAGGTGATTAAATACTTTAGTCACTAAAGAATGTGAATTTCATTTCAATGTAAACCTGACATTATTTTTTTGATTTCTGGAACAAAGGTGTATAAAACAGGCAACAAAATGCACTGTATATGAGAGTCTGAGAACAGATGTGTATTTTATGTGTAAGGTCTTAATAGCTGTGAGCTCTAACTGCTTTTCTTCTGTGAAATAAAAATGTAAAAGCAGTTTTCAGTAGCATGGCTGTTTTTATGTCAAACAAAAAAACAATGACTTTTTCTTCAGGTTTAGACTTGTAATTATACAACACAGGGAATTATGTTGCAGGTTGCTATTTCTTTTTAAACTGAAGCCAGCAAGATGTATTTCAGTGACAGCCAACTCTTTCCAGTACAAAGTCTCTGAAAAATAGCAAGGTTTTACCCTGTGTACGTCTTTTTTGTGATTGGGCTAGACATCTCCTGCAAGAGATTATAGCTGTCACATGACTCTGTTTAATTTCCATGATGAGACTAGATCTTTTGGTATTCTTCTCTTGTTTCAGTGAGAGGATTTACTATAGGGCGTCTTGTTAAATTATCCAGTCATAAGTGCTTGAATGTTCATCACATGAATGGAAGTAAACAATCACCTAAGACTACGATTTGTCTGATCTACACTGTGAATATTACTGAGTTGTGGAATTTAGGTGACACTAGTGATGAACACTATCCTTTCTCATGGTGAAACATTACACGAGGGACTCAAGGTCTCACGCTCTGAAGTTTCTTCTCTCTTTTCTTACTTTGTCAGGTGAAAATCCATGGATTTCTTTAAACTTCAGTGTAAGTTTTTCCCTTCCTGTGATTAAGTGCTTGAATTAAATTGGATTTGTAGGTCTCTGCAAGCTTTGATAAGTTTTTTCTGAAGCTAAAGAATAGGGAAATAGAGAGTGATGAAGAATGTGTTTAGTACTCAAATCTTGGGAGCACTATTCACAGCATAATTCACAGCTCAAATCACTACCAGTGATTTCCTTTTAAAGCTTCATCCACTTTCCTTTCCAGAGGGTCAGACACCTCACTTGGCACTCTCCTTTTGGCTGCCAGTATAGCCTATTGCTGTGGCAGCTTTTAAAAATTTTTATCCTTTTGAAAATATTTCTTGAGATGGAGTTTAAAAAACTGCAACAGCAGGGTGCTCTTCAGAACTTGATGTGTAAGCAGGGAATTCAGGGTAGACTAAAAGAAAGATTTCTCTTTCAAAAGTGTGTTTTAGGTCATTATTGATACTAAAAAAGGAGGTTCCTTGCAGGCAATGGAAAAAAAATCAGCACCATAAATTTTAGGTAAGAACCGTTATAGATTTCTAACCAATTTTACAAATATTCTAGTAATACTAGTTATTTAACTGTCCTAGTCAATTATTATTCTTATTTAAAGCATATATGAACAACACATTTATTCTCTCTTACCTGGCAATTAGTCAATAAAATCAGTACTTGGCTGAAACTTTCAGGAACTTAGTGGTATATTTCTCTGCTTCCTCCTGCTGGGCTGATATGGTGGATTGACATGTGTTCACCAGCTACCTTAAATAAGATCAGTTCTGGATGCTTTGTGGCCCCAGGCTGGCTGTCTTTTCCTCTTGTTTCCTTGCTGTCACTTGGTCAGTTGAATGTCTTCTCTGCTCTTCTTCTCTTGGATCTCTGTTATGCTCTGAAGGATCACAAGTAGAGCAAGACAACAAGCAAAATATTGCAAGCGATCTCATTGAAAACACTGTTGTGTTTTTTAAGGGATAGTCAATTTTCAACATACACATAACAAAGATTTATACTAGCAGAAATAAAATTACTGTTAGCCTGGAACTACTCTATCTCAAACTGTCTAATCAATCTCAGGCAAAGATATTACCTGTAAAATATTCATTTGATAAAAATGCCCATAGATATCCAGGATGTACTAGAAAGGAGGAAATCATATTTGTTGCATACACCAACAGAAAAGAAATAAATAATTACACATAAAAGTGATGTTTATTTTGCATTTCAAAATTTTGAGTCTTATTTCCAAGTGGAAAAAAGGAAATGTGAACAATCAGTGAGTAAAAGCAGAAATATTTACTTGTTTTAACTTACAGCTTTCATCTGCAAGATTTTCTGAGTTCCTATGTATTTCTTGTCACAAAAAACTAGGTACCAATTTAGGTCACAAACAAATGGGTGTAGTCTCAATGTAATCTCCCAGATAACATTTTTAATATATAATTAGCTATCATAGAAGTTAGCTTCGTTACAATGTGTCTTCCTAGCAAAGACAGGCTGAATGTCAGATGAAAATGCAGTATTTGATTCTAGTCAATAGCTTTTAAACCTCTGTGGGGGGTTTTTGAGTGATGTGGGGGGTTTGTTTCATCTAACATTAAAATTTATCTAGACTGTTTTTAGAGTTGCTCCCTAAAAGCAATAGCCCATTGTGGTTTTAAATATTTTTTTTACAAACCTGCCAGTACTCTTCAAAAACTTTTGACCCTATATGAAGTATAGCGTTGTTCTTGTTTATCTCAAGATTAAACTCTAGGAAATCTCTTTTGCTGCAAGGAGAAGTGAATTTTGCTAGTATTTACAATATATAATATTACAATTCTGGGACTCTTCACCAAGCCCTCACCATAATCGGGTTTATGAGCGGACTACCTGATCTAAGATTTTAAACACCTGCCAGTCAATGTCTTACTTGTTAGTACAAATGTCAGAGTACTAAATTCTCTCTGATGCTGTTGGCATTTCCTGTAAATCTATGTGTTTGTAATTGTAACCTGAGAGATTTAAAGAAACCATGTAGTCTTTAATAGGCATGGAATTCCAGGTCATTAAATTTTACATTCTGAAGTCATTGCTGTTTACTTATCAACTAATACTGAGACTTCTCTGCCTATTTTAATAGTATGGAGTGGATTGAAATGGATCAGGAGTGAAGTACAGTTTTTCTTTCAGAAATTCAGTCTTTTTTTGATCAAACTTGGAACTGGCACTAAAAACAATTTAAAAAGAACAACAATGAGGATAGGTAGCAATTCTCTGTCATAATTGCAAATAAATCACAAGATTCTTTTTTTAACTAAAAAAATGGAATATTCAAAGTTAAAATATTAAATTACTCATATTCAAAGATTCTATATTATGTCAGAAAAAGATAAGAAATTTGGCCTACATTGGAACATCTGGTTTTGCTTTGTTTGACAAGTTTCAACTAGATGTTTTTTTCAGATGTGCAACTGTGGAAATGTCAAGATCTTGATGGAATCTTATGGTGTTCTGCACCAGATAATACTTAATCTTCTGTAATTACCTCATCATCATCATCATCATCATAAATTACGTCCTCCTCCTCATCATCATATCTGAGTTCCTTCCTTTAGAAAATCAAGCAAGATGGTTGACGTCTGCTATATAGTTTTGTTCTTGTACTCCTTTTCTCTCCTGGTCTGCACAGAGTGAAGTATTGTGTTTTCCTAGCGGCAGTTTACTACAGAGAAATTGCAGCGTGGACATAGTCAAGTTTAAGTTTAAGTTTCCTTTTATGTTCCATCTCACTGCTTTGAGATAAATTCCATGTTATTTTTTTTACCTGCAGGTAAGCACTGCTTTTGTGATAGAAGGTTTCAGTATGTTAAAGAAGTGGAGTTCTTCCAGCACAGTGAACATAGTCAGCTTCTGGGTAAATGCTCAGATAAATGTTGTCAAAAATTTGAACGTGTTGAAAATAATATGAGACAGAAACTAAAAATGTATTTGAATATGTAGACACAGTTTGAGAATCCATTTCACACCCTTTTTGAAGTAAATTAAGCAAAGATATCTGAAGACTTGTGTTGTAGGCCCTGGATTTGTATTAATAGTCTCTGTTAAACCATCAGAAAGAGCAAAGGGACTCACAGTATCCCACTGTCTCAAGGAACTATTTTAGTGTAAATTTGGACTCTCCTAATCCCAATATTTCCATTATGTTATGAAATTAGAATACAGGCTGAACAAAATGAAATTGCATAGAACAGAAGCCACATTGTCAGTGTAAAAAGGAAGATCCTAAACAAGAAGTTCTTCCAGCTTCCTTAGGGTCAAGGAATAGCAGTCCGATCAGCATGAAAAAATCTCCACAAACAGACTTTTTCTTTTGAAAAAGTAATATTATGTGCATATGTGTCTAAATGCAAAAAGTCAGAAAAAAATACAGACAAAAACCAAGGATGAATTGCTGCTGCACTTTGTAAACTCTGAGCCTGCATTTTCTAATTTTATTTTCATGCTAAATGTAAAAAGGGGAATGAGCATAGCCTAAAAGCACATGAGAAGCAGATTGATAATCCACGAAACAGTAGGACTATATGGATGTCCAGTTCCATTGATTTCAACACTTCATTATTTATACATAATTGCTAACACTGATATGGTGGGATTGAATTGTATCAGCAGAAAATTACAAGATTGAATGTGATCCTTTATTTCTAAAATCATTGTCTAAAACGCATGAAGCAGAGAAGTTCAACTCATTTCTAAGTAAAGAGTGAGAAGTAACCATTTCTTCATAAATAAAAGATACATATTAGCTAATAATTAGTATCAACAATTAATAAAAAAAAATCCGAGTCAAGTTTTTATAGTTTAGATGAAATTTGCTCATCAACAGTATTATTATTCATTTTCAGTACATGTAAATTCCTAAAATATTGCCTAAACAGCAATTTATTTGAGAAAATGGATACGTTAATGTGCAGTAAGGTATCCATTACTTCACGTTACCTCAATCAGTTCATACGTATCTGTAACAAACAGTAAGTGAAAATTGTTTTGTTCACCTCTAACAGCTAGAAACACTGAAAAATAATTCATGTAACCACGAAGTTCTAGAGCTTTACGCAAGACAATTTTTCACGTCATACATGTAGCCAGTATTACGTTATAACACCACCACACTGGAGGGTCGTAGTAAAACCCTGAGAAGATTTGGGACACTCTGAAACGAAAAGTCACTCAAAACAGCAATTTAGATTTAGGGCCACAGAGCCAACAAATAGACTCAGTCAGACACTAAATGTTGTGGATTAAGCCAATCACATGCTCCAGAGCGAGCTACTTCAAAGCACTCTGGTTGTAAATCAGTTATGCCATGTGACTTTTTGACTAACAGCTTGTCCTTTGCCTTCTTTCTGTTAGCAGTATAACCTCAGCAGCCCACGTGTATCTGCCCTTCATCTATGACTTCCTCAAGGATGCTGAATTTTGAACAACTTCCCAAAATGTGTGCTACTCCCCGTGTGTCTGGTGCCTTCTACTCAGCAGTTACAGGCCTGTATGTGAACGACTTGATGAGTCTGGGGCCTCCAAGTGCAAAAGAGACATTGATAAAGTGGAGAGGGTCCAGTAAAGACCTGCTAACATGGCTGAGGACTGGAGCACTTACTGTGAGAAGGGAGATTAAGGGAACTGGGCTTGTTGGAAAAGTAATTTTTCATCCACTTAAATACAAGAGCATACTAAATGAAGGTAGTTCAAAATAAACAAAATGAAGTAGTTTTTCACACAACATATCATTATACCATAAAGCTTCCTGCCCCAGTGTTGTGGATATTAAGTCTATATCAGTCCAAAAAATGACTGAAAAACATAAGAAAGAAAATAAGAAAGGCCATTAAACCAAAAGACGCACTTCTTGTCTCAGAAAGAAATCCTGACTTTCATATTGCTGTAGAGTGAAAGAATCCTGAGAGAGTATTTCTACATACTTGCTGAATCCTTTCACTCTTCCCCAGGCATCTGATGTCATGTAACACCAGGAACTAAGCTAGACGGACCTTTAACCTGATTTGGTACTGTTGTTTTTATGTGTCACTTCTTCGATAACCAGGATGTTAGGTGAAGGAGAAGAGGGGCTCCAGGTCATTCCCAGTGGCAAGATAAACAGCTCGTACATTTGCACTGTGTGCCGTTATAGAAGAGTGAAAACACTGATCAGTTCGACCAAAAGCAAAGAGAAGAAAGATTCCCCTTGAATCAACCAGGCAGCTGCAGAGCCAAGTATGTAGGTGAGCTCTGAAAACTGGAGTTGTTTACTGAGGCACGCCATTATAACATACACATGCTGACTGCTGAAGTACTCCTGCTGGCTCAGGCCAGGAAATTTGGTTTTCCATTCTCCCACTACAGAGATGTGTCACTACTCTGCATCAATATTCTCGCGTTTGAATTATCTAGGTTGGGGTCTAATGAAAAACAAATGGCTGATAATTGGTGTTTTTAAAATGTAATAAGTTAAAGAATGACAAATTGGACAGAAACAGTTGGAGGTTCTTTATATCGTACTTGGCTAAGAATTCTTTATCCAGTCAAGTTATAAGAGAAAAATAAAATATTTTGCTGACAATGTTAAACTGTTTAAGAGTATCTAAAGAGTAAATACTAGATATAGTTAAGAAAATACTAAGTTTGGATGGACTATTTGGAAGCTTAAAGCCAGAGCCAGAATATTCAATTAACATTTATAATTTGTGTATAAATCTCACATTTTGATTTATGTTTAAGAATGGTTTAGAAAAAACATTCAAAAACATGGTGAACTATAATGCTGCACAGATTCTATGATGTCTTCATGCTCAGCAGGAGACAAGGAATTTGCAAAACAATTACTGGTAGTAACACAAGATAATTGGGAGATAATAAATCCTAATGCTTTATGAAAATGAATAATATACATTACATGGGCATCTGCAAAAGTATCTCCCATAGTTTTTCCAAGTCTAGATCAACCCAGTTTACAAGGCCATTGCTTTCTCACGCATAATAAAAAGAGTAACAAGGGAGCTACTGAAGCTGAAGGATATTGTTAGATTGCTATTATGTTACTATTATTATTATACACTAATACTAATACAAACAGTGTGCTATATAATGATAAGAATAAAATTAAGCAGACCATTATTTCATGAGTTCACTTTATTATTATTGCTATTGTTATTATTATTATTACAAACATTATACTGATATTTATCTAAAAAGGAAATGTTATTTGCCATTAGAGGTGAAAGTAATGTTTTTAGAAAAATTAAACTTTTTTAAAGATAAATCAGGGAACTTGCTGCTGGCTGATGAAATCAATTCTTTTTCCATAATCAATTAAGTTTTAGTGGTGGTTTTGGCTATGCTCATATGGAACATAGATAATTAACAGAATTCTACCAACTCTTCACCATGTTAAATGATGCTTGCTTTTTGTGCTACATACACTGTCCTTCCTTTCCAGCTTAGGAGTCACTTTATCTAGTTTTGTGTATTCAAAACAAGTCCAAGTTCTGATTAAAGCTTTGGGCAACTGCATAAAATTGTCCACCACAAGCTGAATGTAGCCTTATAAAGCGTTTCTTCAGCAGTGTCTTGCTGATGACCTTAGTGAATTTTCTCTACTGAGTCAAATAACATGCAAACCTCTGCCTCTAGCCTTGGCAAGTTTTTAATGCCATTTCTCCTTCTAATTCTGCTCTGCATAAAATCAAGGATAAAAAAAGCCCTTTCCAGATCATAGTGCAAAACCACTTGAATAACTGTGCATATTACATCTCCTAATCTCTCCTTTCTCATCCTGCTTTTCACCAATTAACTATCTTATCTTTGAAGTTGCCTTTCCTCAACTTTGTCAGTCAACACAGCCAACAAGAATGAGAAGAAAAAGAGAGGACAACAATAATCTGAAAATACTGAGTTGTTTAAATAACTCTTACCATGTTCACTGACAGAATTACAGAATCACAGAATGGTAGGGGTTGGAAGGGACCTCTGGGGATCATCTAGTCCAACCCCCCTGCCAAAGCAGGGTCACCTACAGCAGGCTGCACAGGACCGCGTCCAGGCGGGTCTTCAATATCTCCAGAGAAGGAGAATCCACAACCTCCCTGGGCAGCCTGTTCCAGGGCTCCATCACCCTCAGAGGGAAGTTCTTCCTCACGTTCAGATGGAACTTCCTGTGCCTCATTTGTGCCCATTGCCCCTTGTCCTGTTGCTGGGCACCTCTGAAAAGAGCTTGGCCCCATCCTCCTGACACACACCCTGAAGATACTTCCAGGCATTTATAAGGTCTCCTCGTAGCCTTCTCTTCTTCAGGCTGAATAAGCCCAGCTCCCTCAGCCTTTCCTCATAGGAGAGATGCTCCTGTGCCCTCATCATCCTTGTAGCCCTCTGCTGGACTCTCTCCAGTAGCTCTTCATCTTTCTTGAACTGGGGAGTCCAGAACGGGACACAGTACTCCAGATGGGGCCTCACTAGGGCAGTGTAGAGGGGAAGAAAAACCTCCCTCAACTTACTGGCCACACTCCTCTTGATGCACCCTTAGGGTCTCACTGGCCTTCTTGGCAACAAGGGCACACTGCTGGCTCTTGGTCAACCTGTCCCTTAATTCTAACCCATAAGCTCTCGACTCATTCTTCGTCTGCCTCCAAGCAGAGCTCAATATATTCCAGTTGCTCGCTCACATAAAGAGCAACTCGACCACCTCGCCTTGTTGGCCTGTCTTTCCTAAAGAGTGTGTAGCCATCCATGACAGCATTCCAGTCATGCGAGCTGTCCCACCGTGTCTCTGTGATGATTGCAATGAGATTGTGGCCCTATGACCGCACACAGATCTCTAATTCTTCCTGCTCATTGCCCATGCTGCATGCATTGGTGTACAGACATTTCAGGGAGGAATCCGAGCATACTGGTTCCCCTGGAGGGGTGCAAGAGGATCTGCCGCGTCCGTGCCCACCCTTCAGGTTTTTGGTCTTTTGCTTCTCAGCTTAGGACATAGCTGAGGAACATTTGTCACTCTAACTAACTCCTGCCCAGTAGCACTTCCCTGCTCTCTTTTCTTCAACACTGCCCTCCATCCTTACTTCAATTAACAGTGCTCTCCATTTGCATGTAATTTTCATTATATGAGATGCCACCTGAGAGGCAACAGGAGAATGGTGAGCTCTGCAAAACCATTAAAAAAAATTAATTTATTTCTATTGGATCTGAATTAGTAGAATCTGAAGCCTACCTGGCATTTGATGCGAGTGGAACATGAATCACCACAGAATAACAAAAATATGTTACAGTCTAAGGCCCAAATTTTTAGACTAGATAATGACAGTCAGTATTGCTTTCGGCTTTGTAGTTCTTTAGTTAGGCACCTCCATATGGACTTCAGACATAAAATTTTAGGCATCTGTTTTAAAAATCTTGGCCTAAAGCAATTTCATGTTTGCAACATGCTGGTCACAACCATTGATCTTCTTCCTCAGTTTAAATTTTTCAGTTGACATATGTTTGACATCCTGTCCAACTACAATGTAGGCCACTTGAAGAGCGAAGTACTTGACTGGTTGGAAAAATATATGCAACATGATACCAAAGCAGTAATTTTGGAACTGTCAGACCTGATCAGGACAAAAAGCAAATATATATTAAACAGGATATAACCTTTCAAAAAAAATCAGATAAATTTATTTTAAAAACAAATGCTTATTTTGTTCTTTCTTTTGTTTTTTTCTTGTGGTTGAAGCACAAATGAGCACTTTTTTTCCAGTATTAATGGTAAAGATGGAATACCTGCTGATTTGGCTGTTAGACCTCCAGACTTATCATCCCATCACAATGGGTGGAAATTTATTGCGTGAGTGGTAGGTAGGACTGCTTATGATCTAGAAACCCTGGAATAATTGCCAGTAGATACACATAGAAATGTTAAATTGCGTATCACTATGAATATGCTTAAGCACATGGTGTGCAATGTTGAGTCAATCTATGTGTGTGTAGTAATGTGTTGGGACTTACCTTCATCTGATGGGTCAACATGCTGTACTGAGTATGGCTTTCTTAGAAATATCAGTTTCACAAATTTAGAGGTAAAGCAAGATGTGGCAAAAAAAAAAAAAAAAACAAGCAACCTATCACTTTTAGAGTTGTTAAGAAAACCTGACATTTAAAAAAGTAAGAGAGAGAGCTCCAAGCAATAACATTCAGACCTGGATATAAGCCTTTCTGAAGGACAAGTTTTGGTTCATGTCTTCTGGCACAAGAGTTGTTACTGCTTTGATTTTGAGTCCTCTGACAAGACACAACTTTCTTTAAATTCCCAGCTCTCACACCGAAGTGATGCTGGCCACAGTTGTCATATGGAGTGTTCACAAACTGACTTATCAATTTAACAGCATCATAAGGTTTAATTCTCACAAATTACTTGTAATTCCAGATACTATTCCAGTTATTCTCTTTTTGAAAAGTCAGTTATAACCCCACTTAGGAAATTGAGTGCTCTTAAGACTGTGTCACCCTTTAGAGCAGGGTGGCAATAAACAGAGTAGTAGATGCTCTCCATTAACCCCCGACCCCCCTTCCATGGGAAGGGAAAAAGGAGGAAAAGGGAGAGGGACTTACAAATTGGAAATTAAAACAGCTTTATTATTACTAATAATAATATTAATAATAAAATAAATAAAACAAAATATACAAAATCAATAATGAATTTCCTGGACTTGTGCCGTGAAGGCTGGCATTGCGCCAGTGGCTGCCAGGCAGCACTAGGAAGTCCTGGACTGGACTCAACAGCAGAAGGGAACTGGACTCAGGAATGCACGGATCGGAATATGCATCAGGATGGCAGGCAGGACAAGAAGCAGGAAGAAGCTGGCCATGGTTGAAGAGAGCAAGACCCTCATAATCCCCCAGCTTTAAGCTGAGTATGACATGCATGGCATGGAATACCTTGCAGGTCAATATTGGGTCACCTGTTCTGTCTGCCCGTCCCTGCAAGTGCAACCCTTTACAACTCCCCATTTGCAGAACCTAAAAGGTCTATCAATGACCTTGTCTGCTATAGTAATAATTATAAACAGGGGCCTTTTTCTGCATTCTATTCCTACCGTTAGCTTAGTAAAACTTCAAACATCAGGTGTTATCAGCTTTGGAATGGACACTGCTTGCAAAATACACAATCATCTTCAGAAAAATGCAGTTATTTAGAAGAACTTAACTGTAAGGAAGGTCCACTAAAAGAGAATCGGTTCTGTTTTAACTGAAACTAGGATAGACAGGCATGCTTACAAATGCCCAAATCACTGGTGGGTAGAAAAATACAGCTCAGGCATCCAAAAAAAGGGAGAGGGATGAAAATCAAAAAAAGCCAAAGAAATTTTCCAATACCAATGAAAAAGGAGGTTTAAAAAAATAAAGCTTATTTTAGAAGTTCTGTGTGGTGCAATATCTCACCTACAGTGAATACTGAGGAAAATATAGCATGCACAAGAGGAAATTAAACTACTACAAAAATAACAGATAAATTATTTTCTGAATGGTCTTCTGTCAAGATTATTTGTTTCATACACTAAGAGTTAGATACAACGGGTTTTATTTTATTTTTACAGACTGTATAATTTTCACAGATTTCAGAATTACATGACCAGATTAAAAAAAAAGAAAAAAGTTAATTTTTTTTTTTAAAAAAAATCTCTTTTCTCGTTATTTTTTACAGAAAAAGAGATAAAATGGAGAACAAACTTCTTAGTAAATGTAAGAAGGAAACTGTAGTTCAGGATTTCTGCTGAGTCTTCTGGGTTTCCTTTAAGTCTTTATCTGATATTTACATTCATCACAACATACATAATTTCTCCACAGCCTAATGTGAAATGCACATTTCTGATGAAACTTTCTTTCTATCTAAGCAGATATGAGTTAATTTGTTACTTGTATAGTGACTCACTAGTTCAGATTTGCACAGGGTTGTACCACACACTGTTTTGCTGGTTCCCCATGCCCAGGATAAATGCTCCAGGCATTTCAGTTTTGTTCCATTCTTGGTCTCTCTAGAAAAAAAATTGGCAGTTCTGGCAGATTTTGCCAAATTTGTTCTTCTGTTTTCTCATCTCAAATAAAACAAACTTAAGAAGGCAAGGAAGCATGTAAGAAATTATAACAGGTACATATAGATATTTTCCAACATTATATTCTATAATTCTTTTTTGTTCATTACTACATTAGTACCTAAGTGTCATAACTGAGGGAGTCTGTACAAAGCTGAAGATTTTACAGCTACAAAACAAAGCAGAATTTCTGCCCAGAACACCCACAGCTAAATGCAGCTCCAGCTGATATAAACGGGATCCATGCGTATGCACTTGCAGTCTGGATTTTTCCACTCCAGTCGTGCTTCTATAGTCATACGTGTGCTTTTGAAACCCAGAGCCAGAATTAATTCATGTTGATCCAGTTGTAGAATTTGGGCACACTTACATTTCTTTGCTTTTTATTAAGATATTAATTTTATGTACGCAATTCCTTTTGCTACTATGAATGCTTTTTTCTTGCCTTTTTTTTTTAAAGAATCTAAAAGTTTCGATATCCTTGAAGCCTACAGTAGGCATTGATGGGTGGTGCCTGGTATCTAGATGAAAACAGGATTTAAATCTTTCAACCCATCAATTACGCATTGTTCCCAGCCCTGAAAAAAAAAAAAAGGAAAGAAAAATCGAATGGTGTTATAAGTCCTGCTAAATTTTACCACTAAGAGGTACATTGAAAGGACTGATACTTTTAAGGAAAACTTGAAAAGGATAAAGATGTTCATCTCCAGCAGTGTTAGAAGTAAAATGCAGTTGTGCACCAAATTATCTTGGTCAGAGTGATAGACCTTGGGACTGTAATGAGAATTTGAGTGACAGGTTGGACACAGCAGTATGGGTCTCACCCTAAACCTGAAACCCTTTCAGAGTTCCCCTTCCTGCTCCTTTGGTAAGGGATGTTCAATTCCTCCTGCTGAGATGTTCAAAACCTTCAGTTACCTTGAAGGTAAATACAGCCTCAGAAGGCCTGTAATAAGATTAGGAGAAAACTGAAAATTTAAACTGACACCTTGTTGAGAAGTTTAAACTCGTGCTTGCAATTTGCAACTTGTAACCCTCCATCTAAGTCTTGTGGCAGGGACAAATACAATCTACTGATATTTATGAAGAATCAAGAATCCTAAAAAATATGTTTTCAATGCTGGGTGCTGGTAGGATGCAGACAAAACCTAAAACTAAACTCAGATGAATGAAGAATCACTGAAATTAGTAAGTTGTACCCCTGTGCATTATTCTCTGACATCCAAAGAGATACAGAATTGCTGTGTATTAGAGTGTAATAGTCAAAATAGAGGTACTAGAGACAAAGTTAAGGTAGAATAGCGGTGTAGAACTGCCTTAAAAATCAAGTAACCAATACAGGGGAAAAAAAAATATAGGCTATATCTTCAATTCCTAATCATGACTGCTAAGTGTGGGGTGTAGATTATCACTTCTTAAAAAATGTACAATGCGATTTGTGATTTGCTTATGAGTCACTATATAGTACCAGAGATGCTGTAGTTACCTAAGAGAAATCCCTTCTGCCACAAGGTTGATCTTGCACAGCTAGACGGGAATTAACAAAAAGGAGCTGACCTCTACAGCAGTATCCTCAGTGTAGAACAGAATTTACACAGCATTTAAACTCACTGCCCCAAAAGAAAAATGCTGAACTCAGTATACTCCTAATTAATTGAAGAATTTGCACATATTCATTTTCACTTAGATTTTCTTATCTCTGCCACACAGCTAAGAAAACAGGCAGTCAGATATATCAATGTTCTTTCCACCCTTGTTTTTTATACTTGTGTAGAAGCAAACAAAACCCTATTAATTTTTTATAATTTTAATTTATGTTTATATTCATCAATACATCCCTTTTCTCCTTATCTTCTAAAGTCAAAGAAGAGAGAAAACTCCTCAAGAAAATAAATCAGAACACTTCAACATGGGCTTCTGCTCTGAACCAGTCCTTTGGTAAAGGCTATTTTCCATCTCTGACCATAGATTTAATTTCTTCTCCTTAGAGTCAGTCTTTTCATATTCACCTGCCTAGTGTTGCTGCTATTAAAATTAAAAGAAGCTTTACACCAATGCTGAATACTTTTGAAAATCATACTTTTTGTATCCAAGTTGCATCTTCTGCATGCATTCACCAAATTTCATCAAATTACATCATCTCCTGTTTATTTTCCTTAAAACCACTGCTTTTGTAGCTATGCTTCAAGCTTTTAATCCATTTGCACTAGCTACACGGAGTGGCATCAGACCACAACTAATCCACCATGTCAGAGTGCAAATATCTCCTACCAGTCACATCCTGTTTACACAATGCATTGTTGACTCTGAGTGTAAAAGATGCAAAATTTGCATGAGTTTTACCCATGCAAAACTACTTGCAAACACTGTAACCATCAACCAAGTCAACTATCTCAATTATTACATTTAAGTTTTATATGAAAGAATCCATTTCAAGAGCCTGAGTGAAGTTCTGTAGATCTGGTTTATTACTATTAATTATTATTGTTGTTATTGTTATTATTATCATCATCATCATTTTCAACTCTGCAGAACAACATCAGTAAAACACAACATGTATGAGTCTCCTACTATAGTCCATAAATGTCCAGAATCATGTTTACAAGTCACTTATGAAAAGTACTTTTCAATGGATAATGTCTACGTCAAGCAAGTTCAAGTCTGATGAAATAGATGCCTCAGAGCATGAGGCAGTACATGAATGAAGTAACCAGAATGGATTCTTAGCACTGAAATAGTCCCTGAAGAAAAAGCTTAGGATATTAGGAAATCTAAAGACTGAAGTATATAGATCCTGTATGGATTTCACAGTAGCCCTTAACTACTGATGAATGCAATGAGCCTTCAGTAATTACCCAATAAGCATGAAGTTCCATCAAAAGATATGCATTGATTAATGCTGATAATGTTAAATACATGCACAAATGTTTGCAAGGTCAGGGCTATATCAAACCATGCAGCCTGTATTGGAAAGTAGAAATCAGTTCTGCAGAAATGAATTAGACTGTGATTTCAGTTGGTCTCGAGTCAATCCAGCTGCTTCAGGTAAATCCCAGCGCTGCCTGAAACTACCCATGAAGTGTGCAGCTATGGCACAATGTGCTGTGCTGAAAAGGCCTGAACTACCACCAACTTAAGACCAAAAGCTGCCCCACTTTGAATTGCCTCTCATTTTGTTATGGAAAAATTTAATTGCATCCTAACGTTCTGCACAATGGAAAATATGAACTTAAGTACAGAAAATCAGTGTGATGTATTTCTGCTGCTATGCTGTAAGGTCATTCACCTATGCACCGAAGATAGTTTCTCTACATAACATGAGATAAAACAAGAAGGCTCCAGCACCAGTAGCTGTACCTCAAATTCCACATCTGGACCTGCTTAGTAATGTATACATAAAAATTATCTTGATAGACAACACAATATAATCCCATTCAGACAGCATTACGCTCCTAAGTAATGATGTCGGCTCAACTCAGTAATTCTAACAGTATCATGAGATATGGATTTTCTGTTGTTACATTTGCCACGTTTCTTAGTGAAGTTAAGCTTTTAGTCAAAGACTGGAGGCATTGATCACATAGAAGGACACATGTAACGTAGGAGGTGCATCCTTCTGCAGATTAATTCCTCCTGCTGGTTTATGAATAGCTGATGTCCCAGAATAGCAAAGAAATCCAAGCAGCTGTAGCAATTAGACATGACAAGACATTTTCCACATACTGTTTTGTCTAATGAACTGTCAGAGAGTGCAGTATCCCTGGCTTTTAATTACTCCACCACCCACAGTTAGAACAAGTTCACCTACCTCTTCTGTCTGAGACTTAATTCATCTTCTTAAATACATCCTTATTTAAAGTGTTGGGTCCCAGTTAGAACTTTTGATAAACAGTGTAATATAACAAAAAAGCAAAGTTATGGTAAGCAGTATCTTTCGGGGCGGCTATTCTTTTTCACTTAGAAGGAACATTCATTTCCTTCCTAATAGATCTAATTCTCTGCCTGCTCAAATCAGTGAGAGTTTTCTCATCAGAAGTAATTTCAGACTTTATTTGATAAATGTTAAGCATTTCCCTTAGAATATCTTGGATAAATTAGTAGACTGAAAAGGAAAAAATCCTTGATACTGTCCTGTACCTAAGACCTGAAAGAAAATTCTCCGTAATAATTTTGTTACATTTTATAAAGCTTTATTTTAACTATTAAAAGATAGGTATTTCACTGTGACTATAGCTCGACATGCATTAGGCCTGAAATCTGGCAAGTGTGGGAAATACAACATTTTACGTAAAATGTTATTCCATGAATCTGACATACAAAAATTTATTATACTTTTTCAGAAATATTTTCCTTATTATCCTTATTATTTCCTTATTAACTTTTTCTGTATTAACTATTTTATTAACAGGATTCCTGTCAAGATGAAAACCGTAGGATTTTGTATTCATTTTGCCATCTATAAAAGACTTATGTGATAAGAAGGATATTTTTATAGCAAAGTTATAAGACATACAATAAGAACATAAATTAATGCTGAAACAAGGCATGTGCACACAGAAACTGTAAGCATAAACATCTTTTTTGGTAAATGCAGTGCTCCAATAGACATGAGACTAAAAAAATGAATTCCAAAATAAAATCTTCATAGTACAAAACAAAAGTGTTCTCTGCTGGTCTCCTTCAGTGTATAATTTAGTTTTAGGACTAAATCCAATGCAGAGTCAATGCAAACCTTGACACTTCAGTGATCTGTAGACACTTGCTAACTGATAGCAACAGGTTAGAATTTGGGGAAACCCTACCAAGCTCAGCTTCCTACACTCTCAAGCAAGACTGATTATTCTCCAGGATGGAAAGGCCACTGATTCTGAGACAAACTAAAGTGCAATTATAGTTATAAACAGGAAGATTAAGAGAGTATACAGTGTTCTCTGCAAGACTATTTCAGGCCTGTGGAACCCCTGCCAGACATTCTTTATAAAGAAACCCTTGCATCGCCTCAGACAAAAATGCCAAGAGATGACAGATATGAATATGTGTGTGTCTTCAGACAAGTGGGAGACTTGCATAGAGGTGGTATGCTCATTTGTGACTGGTCATAGAAAGGAGGATGATGAACAAAACCATGGTTCAGGGAGTCAAGAGAAGCCCAGGAATTCCCACAGATAACGCTGAAGGAAATCAGGCTTTAGCCTGAGATGTTTTTCTTGCAGCTGACTGAACGAACCGCTTAAGCCATCAGTTGACAGCTGGCTGAAGATAGCCAGCAGTGTGCCCAGGTGGCCAAGAAGGCCAACAGCACCCTGGCTTGTATCCAGAATAGTGTGGCCAGCAGGAGTAGGGAGGTGAGCGTGTTTCTGTACTCGACACTGGTGAGGCTGCATCTGGAGTACTGTGTTCAGTTTTGGGCCCCTCACTACAAGAAGGACACTGAGGTGCTGGAGCGTGTCCAGAGGAGGGCAACGAGGTTGGTGAGCGGTCTGGAGAACAAGTCTTACAAGGAGCGAGCGAAGGAACTGGGACTGTTTAGTCTGGAGAAGAGGAGGCTGAGGGGACACCTTATTGCTCTCCACAACTACCTGAAAGGAGGTTGTAGTGAGGCAGGTGTTGGTCTCTTCTCCCAGGTAACTAGCGATAGGATGAGAGGCAATGGCCTCAAGTTGCATCAGGGGAGGTTTATTTCTTTACTAAAAGAGTGGTCAGGCATTGGAATAGGCTGCCCAGGGAGGTGGTGGCGTCCCCATCCCTGGAGGTGTTTAAAAAATGTGTAGAAGTGGCACTTCAGGATATGGTTCAGCAGGAATGGTGGTGTTGGGTGGATGGTTGGACTCAGTGATCTTAGAGGTCTTTTCCAGCCTATGATTCTATGATTCTATGAATTAGTGAAAACATTGATTTATTCTTTTGAGACTATACCAAGCAATGCTTGCTGAGGAAGTCTGGCATAGGGAAAGAAGAAAAATACTTGGTGGCAAAAAGATTTATCCCTCTTCAGTTTTTATGTTTAAAAATTATTACTCCTGGAAGAAAATAAGATTTTCAGAAAAACAGTCCTTAAAGATGCACAGTTTTCCATCTTCTACGAGGTGACAATTCTATGCATACAATACAAAACTCAGAAAGCAGATCACTTCCAATACAAATCACAGAGGTGCTCATATCCTACCTTTTGTTGAAAGTATAACTACTTATTTCTGCAGATAGGGACCTTCCAATGTTCCAGCAAAGGAAACACTAACCCATCTCATCTCGAAAACAAAGAAAGAGCTTCCTGCACTGCCTTCCTATTCTTTGCGATCATCAGTGTGATTATCTCCTGAGGAGGAAAAACTAACGTAAACATCGTTTTTAAAGGAGCAGTAATCCTATGGCATCATATTTTATGAATCTAGACAGGTTTTAAACACTAATACAAAAACCTTATTTTTCTTTATTTCAGTTTGGAAAAATATCCATTAAATTCTCAGTAAAAAAAAAATCAGAGTACTTTAGTGCCAAAATATCTTTCTTGCTCAGGAGAGACACTAGTAAAAGGTGTAACAGGATTAAAAGATCTAAAAATATGTGCAGTGGTTGAGGGATCTTGGGTCTTTATTAAGTATCATATACTGAAATATGGAAACATTTCTTATAAGTTGTTCATTATAAGCCACACAGTCCTGATAAGCAAAATTCTTTATAGCTGACAAAGAAAACTAATTCTGCAAACTATATGGCAAACTGGGCTGTCTGCTACAGTAGATCTTGGCTAATCCATCTGTGAAAACTCTCAGGACTACATCACTTTTTTAGCACTACTCTTTAACAGTACAGGTTCTGTACTGAGGTTCCGTTGTAAACACAAAGAAAACTGTTGTAAAAATAATGCTAATTTATGAAGTTATTAATTCATTTTTTACAACGACATCCATGTAAACACAAAAATTCATATTTCATTAATTTCGGTGAAAGAGGATTCCAAAGAACCGAGCAAAGTTTTGCCTTGCGCTGCTAGTGACAATATCCCCAGAAAATCTTGAATATTTTTAGGCGGAAAGTAGCGGTTATGTCTGCTCATTTTTTCTCCTCTGATTGTGTAGTTCTCCTAGAAGTTAAGGCCACATCTTCACAATAAAACGAACAAACAAATAATCTAACAGTTTGGTTGGCTGGTTGTTTAACAAGGAAAGAAGACAAAGAAAAAACCAGACCTACATCTTTTCCAGGACCATATTTAAACAAGACTAGGAACCATTTTACAAAGACTAAAGAATGCTGTGTTTTAGACTGATAGAACAGTTTTACAGTTATTCTTTATTAAAATTCTGAGGCTTTTTTCTTCTTTCAGAGATGAAAACTTTTTCTTTTCTTGAATAGCAAGAACATTAGATTTGTGCCAAAGTGATCTTAAGAGACGGTATTTGATCTTTTTACTGAATTCCATCATTTTTCACATCTTCATAATTATATTTAAAAGGCAAAATGCACACTTAACCTGCAGCACTGTTGCTAGTAAAAAACCAAGTCCTGAAAATACATGTGAATTGATAAGTCACAAATCTTAAAGTACTCGGATGTTGTGATTTATTTTACTGTCTCTTTATTTTCCATGTATTTGGTGTTACCTACAGATCTCACAATTTACCTCCCAGTATTAAATGAACCACAGTGGGGGAGGGTGTGGAGAACATCAAGAAAAAGGCTATGTTTGTCTTTCAGAAATACCAGTCATTAACTCTGTATTAGAAATCACGCATTAATAGTACTTTAGTTGATGTTTTTTTGTTACAGCTCATTATTCATCTGTATCTCCTTATGGGTGCTTACCACAAAAAAAGCACGGTTGCTGTACTTAATATTTTGTGTACTAATCATATTTTGAATATCTAATAAACGCTATACAGATGACCAATACTATACAAATAATATTAGACATCCCTAATTTCTTGTTACAAGAAGATAAAGCTGCTTTTCATAGGAAATGATAGCTTGTTTGCATTTTCACTCAAATATATTAATGCAAATCTGTGTTATTTTGTCATCAAAGCAAGCCATTTAATGGATTTCACAGCACAACAGCAAAGGCCACATGGTATTAAAATGTATACTGCTGGATCTGTTACAACAGTAAGTTACTTTGATAGCTGAGCTGCCTAATTCCCCCATCTCTTTTTTTCTCTTTAAGACCCTAGCTCAGTTCCTGTCACTGAACCTTTTGTCAACGAGGTGAGAAGCCCACTGAGCACAGGTTTAGGGAACAGCAATAGTCTTGAGTGAGATTTGACTGCAAAGGGAGGGAGGGAGCAGGCAACTTCCATCAAACTCATGTCCTCAGAAATAGCAAGCCCTCACCAAAGATGCATTTTCCTCTTCAAAAGAGGAACACATTCATGCACTTATAAATCTCAGGGAAGACTCCAGTTAACGGCACACTTGATAGATGAAGAGGGCAGTAGCAGAGGAGACTAGTGCCAGTCCCACTGGAAAAGACCCACCTGCCTCCTTGAATGACATCCATGGAACTGTCCCAGAGCAACCTGGCTCACAGCTCGGGGCAGGAGCTGTGTTGCGGAAACCAGCATAGCTGTGACTCACAGAGCAAAGCCTGCTATAGATCACAACACAACAAAGTCTTATCAGACCTTCATTTCCCACAAGTCAGAGATTGCAGACTGTAGATGTGAAATCAGACCCCATTAGGATAATTTGGAGAAAAGAGACATCATTTGCATCCACAACAGATATATAGCTTTGAACCTCCATGTCCTCATGGCACAATCTGTGCTTCTCCTTTAGAGTAGCATGACTATTATGAGTATGATCTACTCATAGTCATAGCCTCCTTATAAAGCTATTAGGAGATTGTGCTTCAAATGTGTAATAGAATGAAATACTAATTCAAATCAAAGACATGAAAAAAATGTAACTGTAAATACTTACAAAAAATTCTTCACTAAAAATTAATCAACTTTTTTGAACAGAACAGAACAGAACAGAACAGAACAGAACAGAACAGAACAGAACAGAAAGAACAGAACAGTGACCTACAACAATGATCTAGTCCAACTGCCTGACCAGTTCAGGGCTGACCAAAAGTTAAAATATGTTATTAAAGCCATTGCCTGAATGTCCTTAAACACTGACAGGCATGAGGCATCAACCACCTCTCTAGGAATTCTGTTCCAGCATTTGACCACCCTCTCGGTAAAGAAATGCTTCCTAATGTCTCATCTAAACCTCCCCTGGTTCAGCTTTAAACAGTTCCCACATGTCCTATCACTGGAAACCAGGGAGAAGAAATTAGCACCTCCCTCTCCACTTCCTCTCCTCAGGAAGCTGTAGAGAGCCATAAGGTCACCCTTCAGCCTCCTTTTCTCCAAAATAGACAAAGAGTTTTTAACAAACCAAGGCACTGACCCCGAGTTCAATGAAAAAACAATGAGCTGCCTTTCCCTCCTCACCCCAATCCAGGAATAATGAAGTTGTCTAATATGTAAACTTTCAGTGATATTTCAGATCTTCAGGGTGTCAGACATTCACATAGGATCAACAGAAGTGATGGGATTAAGAGAGAACCTTTACTCTTCTGCAGGAGGAGGCCAGGTAAGAGACGTGCGGCATCTAAAGAGGCTTAGATATCTATGGTAAGAGTATCAGATTCCAGCCATCTTGGGGAGAAACCTGTGAGACACAATTTTCTATGCTGACACTCAAACTGGATGGAGAAACCAAGAGATTCTGATATTCAACCCTTGGGGAAAACAAAAAACAAAACAAAACAAATCCAACAACTTTGGACTTCTGTAGAAATAGTTTAAATGTCTTTGACAGTTCTCATGTCAAATTCTTTCACAGACATGCATTTTCAAAGCCATTTTGTCCTGTACTTTGTAAGAACAGCAGACACCGTATTTGGCAGATTTAATGATTTATTGTGTACAGCCTGTACAAACTATGTAATCACACAGCATGCAAGCACAGAATTTTGTTTTACAGATAAATCGATCTAAAAATAATGTATTTTATAGAGATTTTAAAGACTAGGATTTCTGAAGAAATTTGGGAGAAAGTTGTCTGTTCAGAAAATGCAGGGCTTTCAAATTATATTTGATCAAAAGAAGCAACAATCCAAATTAAATTTAGCTAATCCTTAACAGAGGGTTGTTCAAAGTTTAGAGTGGAAAGGAATCAGAGCTGCAGTTAGAGGATGGGGCTAGAATTAATTCTTCTCATAACAAGTACTTACATCTGGATTTCTGCCATCTCCTTCTCTGACTGACATTTTCCATGCGATTTCAGCCTTGGGTAAAAAAAGCAAAACAATAAAAACCCCATTTCCTCTAGGAGCATGTTAATATCAGAATTTTCTTTGACTGAGGCTGAAAGTTAAGACTACTGACAATGGAGTCTGCAGACTAGTAGGGAATATCCAAGTTCCCTTTGCTCCAACTACATGAAGGAACCACTTTCCTGCCTATGGGACTCTTCAGAATACTGTCCTCTGATGTTCTGCTCCTGACTTGGGTAACCAAGTATATTGTTCAATACCATATGCGATGCCAGCTGGCTGAAAAAATACTCATTCATTTTCAAATGAGTGAGAATGGATGGTTATTTTCCATTTATTTCTTCTAAACGTAATTATGTAATTTGAAATGATATTTTTATATAAGGCAAAGGGAAGATGGAGATAAAATCTACAATAATCTTGTTCTTATACAGATTCTCCTTAAAAGACTGCATGAAATAATAAACATATAGCTGAAATTGAATATATTTTTGTAATCTTCATATGGAAAGCCAAGGTCACATTAAGGTGGAAAAGAACACGGAAAATGAGATGGAAATATTTTAAGAGTTTAAATTAATATCATAGCCAAGAACAAAAATAGATTTAGGTTCCTTCATCTATAGTATCTATATTTCAATCTTATGTAGTGTTTTTCATCCAGAATTGCCCTGGAGAAATTCTGTGGAAACATCAAGAAGTAGGTAGAATTTCCATGGCCCTTTAACAATGAAGGAAAGATTTTGTCTTTCTCGTGTTTCTCTAGGTGACCATTTCTCCAGTGGTTGGGGTGTCATGCTGTCCGTTAGGTTTACACTGAAGTCCATGGATACATGGTTCTAACGAATTGTAATGAATCCTAAGGATTTTTTTAAGATTAGTCAGTAGTTTTTATTGGTAGAACATATTGTGCATTAATAGTAGACATTTTTCTATTTCTAAGCCAGCTATCAAATGGCATATGTTCTTCTTAAAAGAATAGATTGGGAAAAATATTATACTAATTGCTCTGAAAATAAAAATAAATAATAATAAAAGAGGCCGGTAACTAGTGGTGTCCCCCAGGGGTCAGTACTTGAGCCAGTCTTGTTTAACTTCTTCATCAATGACCTGGATGAAGAGTTGGAATGTACCATCAGCAAGTTTGCTGACGACACCAAACTGGGAGGTGTGGTAGATACACCAGAAGGCTGTGCTGCCATTCAGCGTGACCTGGACAGGCTGGAAAGTTGGGCAGAGAGGAACCTGATGAGGTTCAACAAGGGCAAGTGCAGGGTCATGTACCTGGGGAGGAACAACCCCATGCACCAGTACAGGCTTGGGGCCGACCTGCTGGAGAGCAGCTCTGCGGAGAGGGACCTGGGTGTCCTGGTGGACGACAGGTTGACCATGAGCAAGCAATGTGCCCTGGCTGCCAAGAAAGCCAATGGGATCCTGGGATGCATCAAGAAGAGTGTGGCCAGCAGGATGAGGGAGGTTCTCCTTCCCTAATTGGCACTAAAGCCAATTAAATGTAACTGAGGGGTTCTTTTTATTGTTCATTTTTATTGTTCACACATTCATGCAAAAGTGCTAAGAATGATCACTGTACATAGTATAATTCCAAAGCTGCAGTTTTATTATTTACCAATCAAACTGAACTTTACATTGCTTAAGGTAACAGAATGCTTCAATGAGCCTTCAATATAAATTTGAAGGCTGCGTACCTATTAAAACATCTTAAAATGTCCTTTTCCCTGCCAGCTGCACTGACTGATCAAGAGGAAATAAAAAAACAGCTCCCTTCTTCCTCAGGTTCTGTGGATTCCCATGCAGTCGGAGAGATGCAGAGACAGCTCATCTTCCCATCTTCCAAACTGGGAAGGTTAACCATGAGCCACCAATGTGCCCTGGCTGCCAAGAAAGCCAATGGGATCCCGGGGTGCATCAAGAAGAGTGTGGCGAGCAGGATGAGGGAGGTTCTCCTTCCCCTCTACACTGCCCTAGTGAGGCCCCATCTGGAGTACTCTGTCCAGTTCTGGACTCCCCAGTTCAAGAAAGATGAGGAGCTACTGGAGAGAGTCCGGTGGAGGGCTACGAGGATGATGAGGGGGCTGGAGCATCTCTCCTACGAGGAGAGGCTGAGGGAGCTGGGCTTGTTCAGCCTGAAGAAGAGAAGGCTGCGAGGGGACCTTATAAATGCTTATAAATATCTCAAGGGTGGATGTCAATAGGATGGGGCCAGACTCTTTTCAGAGGTGCCCAGTGACAGGACAAGGGGCAATGGGCACAAGCTGGAGCACAGGAAGTTCCGTCTGAACATGAGGAAGAACTTCTTCCCTCTGAGGGTGACGGAGCACTGGAACAGGCTGCCCAGGGAGGTGGTGGAGTCTCCTTCTCTGGAGATGTTCAAGAGCAGCCTGGACGCGGTCCTGTGTAGCCTGCTGTAGGTGACCCTGTTTTGGCAGGGGGGTTGGACTAGATGACCCACAGAGGTCCCTTCCAACCCCGACCATTCTGTGATTCTGTGATTCTGTGAAGTTGAGTAAAAGGCAGTTATTTACTGAAGCAGGGCCTTAATTCAGCAGTCCATTGGTAGAGCATTTTAAAGTAATTTGTATATGAGTGAGTATGTGGTGGATCAGACTTTATTTAGATTACAGACTAAAGAGAAAATCAGTGACATGTTGCTACAGAAGTGATGAAACTTGTTCATTAGAGTATCAGCCCTTCTCAGTTTAAAAGCAGACAATTTCTATTGAAGTTTTAGTGAATGCATCTGACCATAATCACTCTGACTTTTGGCACTAAGTGAAGCAATCAGGAGTCACCTGGAGGATGTCAGGCCCCATACCCAGCCACAGGTAGAGTTAAATGGTGAGCCCACTTTGTGGGGCTGAACATCCTTCAAGGCATGACGTTCTCTCTCCTTTGGTCACAGAGGACAATTTTAATCAGGACAGTTGCAACTGGATCAGCTAGTCTCCAGTTCTAGACAAGTGTATTTTGTGAGAAAGAGTGATACCAGTCTCTGTTTAGACCCTGCAGTTGGGTGGCCCACATGTTTTTCTCCAAGCAAGTCCAACTATATTATCTGACATGAATTAGGAAGACTTCTTCCTACCTTTGTTCTATTGCTTTTATAAGAAAGATGACAAAGTTTTAGAGACTATTCAGTTTTTGTTCTTTAACCATGAATGAACTAGAAATAACTTGATGTGTTGTTTCACTACTACACCACTACATGCATTAGGACTTTCTTACCGCAGTGAGAAGCAGTCCATCTTTAGTGTCTCCAGGCCCTCTGCCTCACGCCTTTTAACTTGGTCGTTGCTCAGTGAAAGGAGAGATACAGCAGGTGTAAATCAGTTGGTCTGTGGTGCAGAGAGCCAAGGGACATTATGATGATCTATTATTTCTACTACAGAGGCAGTTACTGACCAAGGCTCTATTGCTCTTGGCACTGCAGAATAGAGCACACACTGTTCAAGGCTCAGCTGCATAAGGAAGGTAAGGAAACAAGGGCATAAAGGGGGAGAAAGATGGGTGAAACGCATAATTCTGTGCAATGAACAGCACTTTCACACCAGTCCTGTTTAAAGAGTTATCGAGAATTGCTGAGAGCTTCTTTACTCCCGCCCCTGCCTGAGGTTCATAAAGCCAACTGTGGGAACTCTGAACTGTTGAAAAGCATCCAATTAACTCTCATTTTTCTCATTTATTTTGACAATTTAAGTGGTTTCACTGTTTATAATGTGTATGTTTGTATGTATATATGTTTATCTCTACTTACTGGTACTGTCTTTAAACAACTGTACTTGATTGTTTCTTTTGGGTTATTCCGGGGGCGGGGATGAACGAATGACTCCTCAGTAGATTGTCTTTCTGATTTCTGGTATGAGAAATCTTTTGGACCATACATGTAATAGCTCTTCCAGAACAGTGCTTCTGTTATTCAGTGCTAAGGTCTAGTAATATTCTCAGGACAAAGTCTTTCCAAGTTAGTAAGAAAGTGGGGGAGAGCACTGATAATCAATTACCAGGACAAAGTAAATGTGGCTTTCTGACTTCTTATTATAAGAACATAACTCACATCATCTACTTAATTTTTATGACTGAACATTTCTTGTATATACACAGTTCATTTCATTGGATATGACTATTTCAGACCTCTGTATGTCTTACTGTTTTCTTATTACAAGCTCTGCGTTCAATTAAATTGACTGTGTTTGTCTTGTTTTGTTTACTTTACAATGCTTCATTAGATTGATAGAGAAATAACGTTAGTGTGCATGAAAGGTACCTGTGTGAAAGACATTGATACTTCTCTATATTCTGTCCCTGTGAAGATATGATTTTTGAGTGGGAGCCTGTTATTAATTCTCAGTTTTCAATATGAGACAAATTGAAATTCATCTGAGCTCAAAAAAATTTAGCCTATTCAAGCACTGGCAGCCAGAGCCATTCTGAGATGAATTACTGGTGACACAGTATTACTTTTCAGAACACACAGAATCAAATCTGAAATAAACAGGGAACAATGAAATAATTAAATTGTTCAGCTTTGTATATTATTAAACATCGGTAAATGCCACATGCCTGGTAAATAACCAGAAATAACTTTTTTTTTCACCAAAGAAATGCCAGTATCATTTATCTATACACAAAAGGAGTGAGGAAAAAATGGCACACAGTAGACTAGGGACAAATTATAGGTGCAGTTTGTCACATACACACATAGCTGTAAATCATTTTGGTTGCGTCATATGTAGGTATGAAGTCTGGGTGCAAAAAGACATCACACTGATTATCCTTTTTGTCTTAATTTGGGGACTTCCAGAGCTAGCAGAGTTAGCCAATGCTATTCTAGCTAAAGACAAATTCATCTCAGTGGGAGCTGTAGCAGTAATATGCATCATAGATAAAGAACATGAGAACTTATGAGATGCATTGCTAAAATGAACTTTTATGTGACTTTTACAGTTTTCAAGTACTGTTGAATGAAAAAAAATGTGTACATATGAATGTTCATGGATAATTGATCACAAGGTTTGGAGGCATCGTGTAGTGAACTGAAAGCTACTAGCCAAATCAAAGTTGGAAAAAACATTTTTTTCCAGAGGCTAAAGTTCCTATTGCTAGATAACAACATTACTTAAAGTACTGGTAGTAAAATGCATTACTAGCACAGAGTGAAACTTCAGACCTTTCAAATGATGGCATAACTCATTTTGACTTCAGTATGGTTAAGTTTAATGAATACCTCTTCATGTAAATAGCAGTGAAATAAATACATAAATAAATAAATTCTCTATTATGTTACCAAATCTTTGTCAAAATTCAGCTGCACTAAGCAATAATTTATTGTCAACTACTCTCTGTACTGAAGGAGGCTTCTGTGTTCAAAAATGGGCCAATTACTGGAGTCAATGGCAGCAACCACTCATATTTCTTCACATTCTTTCGTCAGTGGGTGTGGAAACTGATTTCATTTCTCAGTGGTCTGGCATTCAAACAAAAGTTTAAGCTGTAACCTTTTTACTCTCCTTTAAATACATTGTTTTCACCAGACAGACAGTTCTGTTATGCGCCTCACAAAAAAATTGGGAAAAAAAAATCACCCTTTCCCACCTCCATTTTTTTTTTCTGTTAATACATATGTGGCTGTATGTTGTGGTCAAAGTATTTTGTAACTGACATTCATATAGATTTAACAGGCAAGAGGGACTAGCTCATTGGTAAACCCTGTTTCATTTATACACACATTGATTATCTGAGACGTCACCTAGCATATAAATTTCAAGTGCTGCAGCATTAATTTCTCTGAAATGCACAGAAACCTCCCCCTTTGTGCTTAAGCAGCCATCTGAGGCCACATAGGAATGGTCATGGTGTGGTTAAGTTTCCCGTTATTTCAGCCTTGCAGAGGATGTCTTGTGCTAAATGGCTAATGGATTTGTCTCACTGTGATGGATTAAACAGACAAGATAGAGGTGGGAGCCTGCAGAGGGTGCTTCATTAGACTAAAGCCCTCACATTTTCACCCATGCCATAGGTAGCTCTGACAAAAGCTTAGAAGCATAAAGATTTAGGTGCTTCTTCAGGATGTGAAGTTATTACCCGTCTCAGGAGAGAAATGCAGTAAGAATGTAATACTTCCTAGAACAGCACCAGGTCAGCCAGCATGGCCTTGAATGTTATGGTGAAATCTTAACCTCAGTGAGTGCAGAAGGAATGCTTTCAATAATAAACTCGGATATTGGGTTTGGTAGAGGAGCTGATGCTGCTTTCCTCATCTCCAGAGATCTTTTCCCCTTGCATGTAGTTGCATACAGCAGATTGAACTGTCAATTTGCAGCTCCCTTCCTCCCTCTAATACTGGTCTCTGGTACTAGCAAAGGAGAAAGATAAATATTGATTTTCAAGAGGGTGTCTTGCCTCTTTCATACAGCCTGTCACTGTCCTTTCCAACATATTTCATCATATGATCTGACAGCTGCTGGAAAATAGACCTGTCTACTCCCATGTGTCAGACAGGGCATTAACGCAGACAGAGACATTTAAGAGAAGAAAAGAAAAAAATACTGAGGAAAAAGAATGATGAATGCCACAGACCTAGAAGTAAATAGTCAGTCAGTCCATTAATTTCTTGTTAAATGTCATCAGGGAAGAGATTAACCACTTCAGAAATCACAGCTGAAGAGTCTGAATTACTATCGCTCTCTTTCGAGAACCAAGGCATGATGTTAGTCTTTGTATGTGGGAGAGTACTGTATGTATTGCCTTCCCAGATCAAATTAATGACCTGTCTAGTCCAATATTCTCTCTCTCACAGTTCACAGACATTCAGAGGCAAAACCACGCTAATGTTGATAACTTAAATAGAATGTCCATAAGAACTTTTTTCCCTTAAAAATTCATTTCCAGAAAAGGGATCTTCTAAATGAGGTGCCACAGGAGCTGCGTTACCGTTACTCCTTTCCAGCAGCTCTGCACAAGCCTAGTATGGGAATAATAAGGTACAATAAGTGGTAAGGAAATGTTACTAGTTCATGACAAAAGAAGGTTTGGACTTTTAAAATTTTCTTCTTGAATAACAATTCGGAGGTAACCAGCTGTTACTGTATACTTCCTTATGCCTTGCTTTTACTTTGCCTGGACTTTAAGAATTATTGTATACTGAATACTACAAATCATTCAGTTTCATCCGTAAAATTTGTATTATTTCTAAACAAGTTCACAAGTCATTTTGTTACTCGGTGGACTCAGCTTCATATCAATGGCAGAGATAAGACGAGTGTTTGCCCGAAGTCTTAAGAGGCAGGCAACGGGCATGTGAGGGACGGGTGAAAAGTACCCAGATGACCTTACCGAGATATATGATGTAAACAAAGCCAATCAAAAAACTTCCTAGCCGTTGCAACCTTAAATCAGGTGATCAGTAATCATTTAAGACTAGTCAGCCATCTGAAAATTCGAATTCTCTACCACCTCTCAACGTATGGGGCTATGCTGTTAATTGTCTCATCTTTCAAAATAGCTAATATTTCATTCTTCAGAGGAAAAAAAAACACTTTTCAACAGATTTATATAGGCTTCTCTGCATCTAGAGATGGAGAAGAGAAACATTGTTAAGCTTTAAAGAATAAACTTTAGTTGTAATTGTCAAATTTAAACAAAGTGTTATTTGGCATGTTGAGTGCTATACAGGTGCCCCGGTCTTTATCAATGCCCATGAAGGTAGGGGATGAAACTCACAGGTTTTAAAAGCAAAGGGGCTATCCCAACAACCCTCCCTTTCTTCCCTCCTCTTTCTTCCCTGGATGTACTCATGCAAACAGAACCACATAGAATATAAAAATTTGCTTATAAATAAATTATCTTCAAATTACATCAAATTAATTTTGGAGCCCCTATTCGTGACTACACCATCCCCCTCAATAAGATGTTTGGTGTTTAGGTACATTCCTACTCCTCTGTTGGTAGGAGATATCATCTTATTTCAAGTTTAATGTATTGTAACTTCAATTTCCAGCTACTGTATTTTGTTATGTCTTTATCGACAGTCCTGGAAAAACCTCCAACAGCAGATATGTCATCTTTCAGCCTCCATTTCTACAAATGGAAAAACTAAGCTACTCTGAATTCAAACAATGTTGTGAGCAACATATTAATTCTCATTGTATTTTAATGTTCTTCAAGACTGAGCACTAGACTTGTACAAAATGTTGCATAGAAAGGACAGATCATTTCCCTCCTTATGCTTAAACTTACATTTATTTTAATCCCAAGTTTGAATAAATATTTTTGTTGCAACATTGTAAAAATCTTTTCTCAAAATCCTTTGGTTTACTCTCACTTCTAAAATACAGATAAATTACATCTTTGTTTCATAAGCACTTTTGTAAATTCAAAAATGACTACAAACTCACTCATTGACTAGCATCTCTTTTGTTACTTTAAACATTTTTTTTTGTTATAGTTTTTTCCCTACTAGGCACAATGGTGAATGTGCAACCACAAAGTCTTTTTATAACACTCCACATATTAACTTTTTTGTTATTTTATTCTAAAAATTACAATATATGATCCAACCACAGGGCATGTATGGACACACATTCAAATATAGACATTTATAGAGGAATAACATAATATACAATTCTTCCTTTATATTTTAAAATGTCATTGAAGAATATAGAGATTAAAAAACAGAAAATGTGATCATTTTAAAGAGTCTCTCTGGAAAAAAGACTCCAGTTTTAAACACTCCAAGAAATTGTAAGTGCATTATCTGCCCAGGTCAGACAACAGCGAGAGATTACCTTTAACTTCAATACCTCCTTAATTCTTGTTGGCTTGGCTGAGAGAATGATATAAACGCAGTATTTCTTTCTGATATCTTCAGGTCTTTTTGAAAGTCAAAGTTCTTCAGAGAAAACATCTTCCATAATTACTTACCTATGGGTATTTTCACATATACAGTCACAAATAATGGAATCAAAGTATCTGAAGAGTGAGATTTGTCTTCCCTAATTTCGTATTCCAAAAGTTAGCTACCTCACCTAAATTGACTGGTTAGTGCATAGCACGCAAAAGACAGGCAGACATCTAGTTTATTCATTGACACTTCAATTAGTTGATTAATTCACACCATCTACCTCTGTTACCATTACCTCCCAGAAGTTTCATCTCTCAAGGTGCCCAAATGTGATGACTAGTTGCCTAGTTCTGAGATGATACCAAACATTTCAGTGTACACATCCCCATATCACTTTCCTAGGATGTAAGTGTAAGTGAAACAGGGTACAACCAGGTACCTTCTGCAAACAGCTTTTTCTGCTGAGAGGGTCACCACTTGCCAGCTGTTTCCCAGCTGCTGGACACACTCTCTTGCCAGTTTGCTGATAGTGCTCGTTTGCAGAGATCAGGTGAAACAAGCTGGATTGCTTGGATGTTTCAAATGCCAGTCAAGGTATTTCCCACCCCTCCCTCACACATGGATCCTCAGGTGTCAGATTAGACGATCCCCTCCAGAGGTGGCACCGGTAGGGTCTCCCTTTCCTCCTCCAGAGACCTTTTCCATGGTGTGTATCTTTGAGGCATCTGAGGCTGTCACATCCTGTTGCTGATTTGTTCAAAGAGCTTTGGGGTGTGGTAGGCATGGATACACTTGCATATGCAGAGATGTAGTAAAACCTCCAAAAGAATGATCATATATGTTTTGTTCTTTTACAAAAGTGCTGATACATCACCAGAAACTACTTCAATTCACTTAGAGCAAGAATTTAAGTTGTTTACATGAAAATGTTAACAAAAATACATGATCCTTTGAGCTAGCTGCAAACATGGTATAAGGCTCTGCCTTTGTAATGACTCATCTCTTACTGAAAAAAACCCCACTCAATCTTTCATCCAGGCAGGTTTTTCTCAGAGTATTTTTTTTAATTTTATTTTAATGTATGTAGCACTCCTTGCAAAAGATTATTGTGTGCTTTGAATTTAAATGTTCTGTACAGATCAGCAACATCATCAAAAATATCTCTGGGGAATAACTACAAATTATGAAAGGACCGAAAGCATTTTTTAGTTTTACATTAACACTGATTCAAACTATAATCTTTTAATGATGCTGTACCATAAAAGCCTTTTGCTTCATAGAATTCAGGAAAGAGAAGACTGTCTAAGAGATTCATTACAAACAAATATTTGACTCCATCTTTAGTAGAAATATGCAGTATGTCTCTATTAGGTCTCACCTAGAAATGAATAGTGCTCCTAAAGTGACTATTTTTCTCCACTGATTATATAAAACATCTAGAAGAATAGGTTAAATATATACATCTACAATCAGAAGCGAGCAGCCTCAGCCACAGAGTCCTGAAAAACAATCACTTTTGTGCATAGGCAAAGCTCTAAGAGAAAGGTAGTCTCTGATATTCTTACTTTAGTCTGAAGTCATAAAAGCGTTTTAGTATCAACTGTAAAACTGATGATCAACTCTTAAAAACCTTGCCTGATTTTATGTTTATGTGTTTGTTATGCTGGCTAATGAATACAATGGACACGTCTATTCTGCCAAAACAGGTAGTGAGCCTGGACACAGGAGCTCTGATCATCCACTCTGCGAGTTCTTAGCTCCCTTTCTGCTTTGTGCTGCTCTGGTCAGCCCTCTCAAAGATAATTCCTGTATGTGGTTCTGGAAATCATTCACTCTGGGGACCGATTCCAAAAGCCAGTATGGAAGAAGCAAGAGACAGAAACAGAGTTTGACCCCACATGAACCAGCAAGGTTTGCCCCTAGATGCACTTACGTAACACTGGACATCATGCAATACCACCCCTCAGTTTCATGCTATAGGAATATCACTGCTGCATATTTTTACACTACATCAGAAACTTTGAACTGAAAAAAAACTCACAAAAAAATAGTCTGACCAGAGGCAAATCCCATAAGGAACCTTGGAATTAATTGGAAGCAATTTAACACTCAAGATGCTAGCTGTCAGCAAAGTGCACATAAGCTTGTCTGTACCTCTAGGCTTCTGAGCTAGGGATCTTTTCCTGGTGCTGCTTTGTTTCTCCATGTAGATGTAGGCATTGGAAATGTGCCTGATAACACTGCTAAGGATGAAGATCTCCACAGACTCTACCCCAGTGTACAGGAAGAAAAGGTCTGTTTTGTGGAGTCATGCCCTGGGGACAAGCCTGGATGTCTTCTCCGCCTCCTTACACTCTAGCTTCTGCCAGTCTCCCCCAGAACACTTGCTTTAGGTTTCCTTCCAACGGGATGGTGATTAAAATCCAAGGGGCAGGAACACCCTTCCTCACTGATCTTATATGATGTAACCAGATTAACCTACCCTGGACCTTCACATCTCCTCATATTCCAATAAACAGAGATTTCTCTCAAGACCTGGGAAGAAGAAATCCTCTATTTCCCTCTATTTTCTGTGCAGTAAAGGACAATCTTGTCTACAGTGCGTCTGAGTAAAAGCCTTGGACCTGTAGAGGATTTGCAGATCTCTCTCTGTTGATCCATTTCAGGGTGCAAATATATTCAGCTATTCAATGTTCTTTTTTTTACTGGCAACAGAAGGAAAGTAGCTTTTACTGAACTGGGATAAATGTGAACTGTTATTCCACTCATGGTCTGATTCAGTTCATTGGGAAAAATCATATCTGTGCAACAGATCTCACAGTCTTTAAATTGTTTGCTAAAAAAAAGTAGAGGTTTGGGTTTTTTTTAGTATTTAGGGCAGGTTTCTGAGCCTCAGAGCTTTCTCTAGCCTGTAATCATGTCTTATAATCAGGCTGTCAAATGTTTTCCTACAAGCTGTGGCAATTTGGGAAATCTCCCTATGCACTATTTGTGGTCTCCAGCTGATATCATACTATTGACATATTATGAAATTATAGTGTACGGATGTGACTTTTGATCCTGCGATACATGCTTTTCCTTTCCACAGTGGGGCAGCCCACACGGATTTCTGTGACTAGGCACTGAGCTACAGACTTGACAGCAGGGTGTCAGATGTGGGCTGTGCACTTGGGGAGAACGTGCCTCAGAGCCCAGAGCCAGAAGCAGCGCTAGACTGTGCTCAGGCTCCAGAGATTTACAGCATATGAGATCCCATAAAATGTAACACTAACATAACTGTCTGGAGAGCATCCAGTCGGGGAGGGAGTTCTTCTGGAGCTGTGTGCCTGACACGAGCCAGAATCAAACTGTGCATACTAATTTTGACAGAATTCAGGTTTCTTTTTTTTTTTTTTTTACTTTATCATGTATTACTAACACACTGTCCAAATAATTCCTTTAATTATCCTTAAGACATTGAAAAAAATGAAAGGTCCTTCAGCAAAGGGAAGACTGAGGACCACTTGATAGAGGCGTAAAGAGCAGGGCAGCACATGAGCTATTTAAGCTGAACTCTAACATAGGTACAACAAAAGGAGATGTAACAGAGAGAAAGCTTTTGCACAGGAATGATAAGGACAAAATATACACCTATTTTCAGACTATGTTGATGAATTTATAAAACAGACTATGGGACCTAGGGACCTGTAATGACTCAGGTTCCTAGTCACATTTCTACAGAAACTCACTGGGTAGTTGAAATGTTTAGTTGTGTTTCTGCACAGCTAATTGTGCTTTTAACTCCTTTGAAGAAAGAAAGCAGACTAATGTACTGATAATGTTGGGGTTTCTTTTGTGAGGGGTTACAGACTAATGACTTCACTAGTAACAGTTTCTCCTCCCTAGTATAGCACATATGTCTCCATTGCCTGGAACAATGAGTTGGTTGGGAAAGACACGATGGATTTTTTTCTGAAACAAGCTATTCCTTCTTTACTTTTGGAATATTTGAAAACTTTCAGTTGTTCTGTAAAGTTACTGGAAAGTATGGCAGAACTCATAAATCTTTTTTTTTTTCTTTTTTCTTTTTTTTTGTCTTCCAAAATATCTGAAACACATGTGTTTCCACCAGGTCTAGTGAACTCACTGGAGGCCAGTAAGAAAAGATTCTCATGAGTGTGTCTGGCCCTGCTCCACAGTGCGCAGGCAGAAGGAGGAGAGCGAGAGAGGCCGCACTTTCCCCCATCCATGTAGCGATTGGGTAAAAGTGCGCAGGATAAAGTATTTGCTCCGTGCAGGTTCTAGAGACGAGAAGACGACCATACAGCATAGCTAAATAACGTGTGCTTGAAAAAAGCACTTCAGTATGCAGCTTAGCAGAGCCTTCCCTTTGCATGGGAAGTATGGGTGTTGCAAAACTTTCTAATACATAAATGCAGAATCTGGCCCACTGCCAGGAGCTTAAGCGTGTTCAAAGTATCCTGTATAAAAGTACATTTTTTGGAAAATTTTCATTCATACAAATGCTTTGATGGAGCAATACAAATGCTTTGATGGAGCAGCTTATCCTGGAGGCCATCATCAAGCAAGCGGAGGAAAAGAAGGTTATCAGGAGTAGTCAGCATGGATTAACCAAGGGGAAATCATGCCTGACCAATCTGATAGCTTTCTATGATGACATGACTGGCTGGGTAGATGAAGGGAGAGCCGTGGATGTTGTCTACCTAGACTTCAGCAAGGCTTTCGACACTGTCTCCCATAATATCCTCCTAGGGAAGCTCAGGAAGTATGGGCTGGATGAGTGGTCGGTGAAGTGGATTGAGAACTAGCGGCACTGAGTCTAGTTGGAGGCTGGTAACTAGTGGTGTCTCTCAGGGGTCAATACTGGGCCCAGCCTTGTTTGACTTCTTCATCAATGACCTGGATGAAGAGTTGGAATGTACCATCAGCAAGTTTTCTGATGACACCAAACTGGGAGGTGTGGTAGACACACCGGAAGGCTGTGCTGCCATTCAGCGTGACATGGACGGGCTGGAAAGTTGGGCAGAGAGAAACCTGATGAGGTTCAACAAAGGCAACTGCAGGGTCCTGCACCTGGGGAGGAACAAGGCTGTGCATCAGTACAGGCTTGGGGCGGACATGCTGCAGAGCACTTCTGCGGAGAGGGACCTGGGTGTCCTGGTGGATGACAGGTTAACCATGAGCCAGCAGTGTGCCCTGGCTGCCAAGAAAGCCAATGGGATCCTGGGGTGCATTAGGAGGAGTGTGGCCAGCAGGTCAAGGGAGGTTCTCCTTCCCCTTTACACTGCCCTAGTGAGGCCCCATCTGGAGTACTGTGTCCAGTTCTGGGCTCCCCAGTTCAAGAAAGATGAGGAGCTACTGGAGAGAGTCCAGCGGAGGGCTACAAGGATGGTGAGGGGACTGGAACATGTCCCCTACGAGGAGAGGCTGAGGGAGCTGGGCTTATTCAGCCTGAAGAAGAGAAGGCTGCGAGGGGACCTAATATATACTTACAAATATCTGAAGGGTGGGTGTCAGGAGGATGGGGCCCAGCTCTTTTCAGTGGTGCCCAGTGACAGGATAAGGGGCAATGGGCACAAGCTGGAGCACAGGAAGTTCCGTCTGAACATGAGGAAGAATTTCTTCCCTCTGAGGGTGACGGAGCACTGGAACAGGCTGCCCAGGGAGGTGGTGGAGTCTCCTTCTCTGGAGACATTCAAGACCTGCCTGGACAAGATCCTCTACAACCTACTGTAGGTGACCCTGCTTTGGCAGGAGGGTTTGACTAGATGACCCACAGACGTCCCTTCCAACCCCTACCATTCTGTGATTCTGTGATTCTGTGATTCTGTGATTCTGTAATAGTCATGAACTGTAATGTAATGCTACCTAAATGTTCACAGGTTGCACGTTTTATCAGCAGAAAACTGGAAAACTCTGCAATATATTTTTGGTCTTTAAATCCTTTAAGTCCTGCATATCACCATATTTACAGAGCACAATAGTCATTTCTAAGCAGTATTTGCTTATTTAAGACCAGCTGCTTCCTGAACCAAAATGCCATTTAGACAAGTAATCCTAGCTCTCTGACAGCCTTACTATTTGCCCTTTCAGTAAACTTTTTATTTCTTTCTGGTATGCAAGCACTTGCACTCTCACCTGCAGTTCAGATCAGCTCCCGGTACCTTGGAAGGCTACTGTTTTGCTCTGAGGGGTGTGATTGTAAAAAAATCCTAGCTTTTATTAGCAGTAGTGGTCCTATTCACACCCCCAATCAACCCCGAAATTGATATTCTTCATCGGATCTGCACAGGTCATCTGGCAGGTCGCTGCCTGTGTTACATTACACCGGTGTTTTTCCACTAACCCAGTTAACAAGGTTAACTAGAAACGTGACAGACAGAAGAGAGAAGCTGGACACATGGCACATATTATTTGACTTAGAAACTAGTGGAAGTTTCTCTGTTGCAAGAACATAAGAATAAATGATTTCTGACTCAGTCAAAATAATTTTAGTTTCTTGGATTTTTTCTCAATGTCAAAACTCTTCAGAGACCTGATCAGGTACCTCTTTATGTACTACAGTAAAATCATCTTGAAATAAACTGTTTGCCTGAAAGCAAAAGGAAAAAAAAAAACAAAAAGCTATTTCACTTGCTGGCGACAGTTGAGAGAAGAGTTTTATAGATTTAACTGCCAATATACCATCTGCCTCTGCTGCTCCTTTGAGCCTAGTTCTTCTAATTGTGTCTTTAACAGATGACAAAACCCCTACATTCCTCCCGGGCACTGTAAAATAATAACAATTAAAACATGAATAATAATAATTAATGAAGCACACATGGTGCTATAAGTCTGCAGTCTGAATAGGCTGCTTATTCTGCAGGAAGTCTATGCGTAATTAGTCTTGAGAGATAACTTTAACAGGTGCCCCATCGGATGCCTGGAGCTGCGGCCACCAGTCTTGGGAGGGCAACTATGCTCAGGAAGTGATACACTGCAGCAAACTCTATGTTCTGCATCACTTTATGCCTTTTAGTTTCTACCGACAATAAGAAATTTAAGTAGGTGGACCACCAACCAGCAGGCTGAGCAAGCTGTGTTTTAAACACGAAACTTCTTTGAGGACAGCTACCCTGTTTTCCACCTGTTATGGCTGACGCCTCAAAAGCCAAAGTGAAAAATCAGTTTGTTGCAGTTCTTAGCTGTGTTCCAGTTAATTCTTTGCAGCTTTGGTAGTTTAAAGCACCACGTTACTTCACACAATTGGCAATGCGAGTGTCAGTCTTATGTAACAGATCTGGGAAAAATCTGCTGGGAACAATCTGATGTCACTTTTCCCAGCTGTAACATGCACTGAGGGAACCAGGGTTATGAACTCCAATGATCTCCAGGTGATCTTTGAGTCTTCAGGATAATTGGTTCATCATATAAATAAGAATAAGCCTTAGGCTTCTTTAACATACAGCGGCAGGCTTGTCCAGCTCCAGCTGTGGGCTGTTGCTCAGTTTATGGATGTGCTCCTCTAGTCCATCCAGCATGGCCCGTTTGGGCTGTGAGTGCAGCCAAGGATCCAGCTGTGTCCAGTGTTCAGGCCTGCAGCAGCAGAACCTGATGGTTAAACTTCACCTCTGTCCTAGCACCAGGGCACAGGACACTTATGGAATTTTTCTGAACTTTTAGAGGCTTTTTGTTTCTGAATTTGTATTTTTACTTTGACCCTTTCAGAGTGTCCAGGAAGAACTTTTTTGGGGAAAGGTTAAAAGTTGCATACAAACTGCTGAAATTGTGAGTAAGAATACCCATAACTTGTGATTAACTTCATGCGATAACCCATGTGTTCAAAAAATCACTCCATCATTAATGATTTCCATTTTGCCCACAGCTGTGCAATGAAGATGCTGGCTGGTTTTCTTCTCCCTGGTGGAATGGTGGCTGTGTCCCAAGAGGCATTTGACATTTTAGCACAGAACACTGCTTTCAGTAAAAATACCCCCACACACAATATGGAGTTCTCTTCTGCCTTTTATGTGAAATTTGAAGAATGACTGTGAAATGCTTAGTTCTCTGCAAAACTGAAGAGACTAATTTTCCTAACTTTCCTAATCCTTGGTTCCTCTTCAGTCCTGCAGTAAGATTCACTGACACCCAGAATTTCCTCAGCTGGCATTAAAACAGTGAACATTCAGATCTAGTGGTCAAATGCCTTTTACTCATGCTTTTTATTTTTTGAGCTGACTGTAGTGTAATAGTAGAATGAAGCCCAGACAGATGATGATTATGTGCTTCCCAAGCCTACTCAGCAACTTTTGTCTGTTGCCTGAAGCTAATGACTTCTAAGTGAGTTCAAAACACTGGAAAATGCATTTTGTGTGAGAAGACAACTCCTTCTTTATATTTATTAGAACTTATCAAATATGTTGCAACAAAATGCAACAGTTATCGTAAGTTGTTTGACAACTTATTATCAGTGAGGTGGATCAATTACGCCTCATGATTTTTATTGTAGGTTCCCTGATTTGATAATCAAGTGAAATTTGGAGTATGAAGAAAGATAAATGTAGAAACATATATTTGCTTATAGACTTCTTCACAATGTAAATTTCTGTTGCCACATTCATAAAGCACTGAGAGCTACACACTAAAATGCATTTCATTTAGATCCAAGATTTGCCATGGATTTCTGATCTTCCGTAGTTCTAATCTTAACGATTTTCCCTAGCTACATAAAAATGAATTGGTCTGTATCTGCACTTCTCTTTGTTATGTAAAGCAACTTTGCATTTAGCAGAAACATTTAACAACCTTTTTTGTTGAATGATAATAATGTAATAAACTACACATTTAATTATTTTTTCTGAAGCCTTACTTGTATGGAGATGTTGGCATGAGCTGTAAGCAGGTTTCTGATGCATGTTGTAATTGAACATTTGATTTCAAGATAATTTTCTATTTGTAGCTTTTAATGTCTCTGTTTTATTTGGTGAAGAAAGCATATGCCTGCTTGCAGCCAATTTAACAACTAAATTTCCCATAAAATCCTATGTAGAAATAGATTTTGAAAATCTTTCGAGATCATTGAAACACTGCTAGCATGGCACCTGTATTAGAGTGTCTAAGAGCTCACTTCCTTCGCTGTGAAGAAGTTGCAATAAAATACAGTATGTCTGACACATCAACATTTATTTTCCTCTCTTTGGATAAGTGAAGTGAGTTTCACTTCACTCAGATAAATGGTTTAGCTGGCGATATTCCCTGTCTCATCTGAGGCATGAGAGAAATGTCTGGCTTCCTCACACCAGCAATAAAGAATAACTGTCTGGTAAAAACTAAAAGTAAAGAGCCTAAATGGCTTCTTCCAGGAGCTTTCACCAGTGGCTGGCCTAGGCAGGTAATAAGGATTTATAATGACACGCTAGGCATCCGATGGACCAGTCAGGACAATCTATTTTATCATGTGCTCCAAGCCTGTGAGTTGGCTGGAGGAAACGAGTCTTTCTAAAGAGAATTAGTTTATAGAAACAAAAGGAAATATAGATCCCCAGTTATCCACTGAGGGAAGCAAAGCTAGCATTGTAAGAGCACAGGACCCATTGATTTCAAGACAAGTCAGAGTCACTGTAATGGGAAAACTAAGAGGCTTTCTCTGGTCTTGGGAATTAAAGCTAGTCTGGAAGGAGGTGGTGAGCATATTGTATAAAGAAAATATGCCAGAAGTCAGCTCTGGAACAGTTCTATAAAACCTTGGCCATACAAACAGATCAGCTAAATTAAGGGACTATCTGCTGCAAGACGTTCTCTAAGGGCTCGTATGAGCGGATCCTTCACCAGCAGCCATCACATGTGTCTTGTTCTACCCAGGCCGTGCAAGGGTTAGAGACAACCATCGTAGAGCTAAATTGATCTTGACCATTTAAGGAGTAATTCACTAAAGTTATGCTGTTAAACAACAAATGCTATCAAAAAGAAGAAATCTTTAATTTCTGTTTGTTTCTGGAGGGGTTTTTTTTGCTTTGTTTTGTGGGAATTTTTTCCCCTATGTGTACTACTTCGAATTTTTGTTTGAAAAATACCAAACCTGTGGCATAACGTATGTGCTGTAATAATGAAAATACCATTTCAAATGGCTGTATAGTATTGTATCTTTCTTTGAGTCATTTACTGCAGATTACATTCTTCCTAAAATTGATTTAATGTCTCAAGCTAGTAATGTGAATCTTCACCTTCATTCTTTTTCCAAATGTTTCATTAAACAAAGCAGAAAAAATATACATATGGATTGCAGAAGTCTTCTAGGTTATTGGCCTATTGTTTTCACAATCTTATTTTTAAAGGTCAAAACATCCTGCAATGCAACAGAGGTGAATGCATGGGGGAAATGAAAGATTCTTAATATCCCTCAAAGCCTGGAAGTGTTGCACTTTTTTCATATGGGGAGAAAAATTTTGAAAGCTAGTGTCACGAGTAGATTTTACACTGAACCTTTAATGTCAGCCAGGCCAGGTGCTATAGCATCTGCCTTTCTTGCTAGTCCCTCCCTGGTAAGAGCTGGCTGCAGAAGGACCCTTGTCCTTTCTAGTAATACTGAGGAAATCACCCTCTGCCCAGATCCTGCCACGCTGGCAGCATCCTCCGTCGGGATGCGACCTGCGGAGGGGCAGCGCTGCACAGCACCACCAGGGCGGCATCCTGTGACAGGCAATTGCGCAATGGCCTGATGTCTCCCTGGCTGACTTTTATGAGAAGAGGAAAAGACTCAGTGGGAGAAAACAGACTAATGAGACAATGAGAGGTCAAATATTTACAGCAGAGCTGTAAGACAAGAGGTCTGAAATCCCAGGGGAAATGGTAACAGGGTGGCAGGGAAAACAAAATATGGGGTAAAGTATAAACACACAATAATTCACTGTAGATTGGCATACAACATGGTATCAAATAGCATAATTTAGCATGCTAATAATTCATGGGTAGAAGTTACATTTTCCATCACTTTAGACTTTTGTGTTGAGTTACAGAAATTGGCTTTAAAACTTCCAGGACTCTAGATTTCAGGTAACCATAAGGCTCTTGCCAAGTAGTTTGTGTGGGATTTCAAAAGGAAATGGATCAGAGATTTAGAAATGTTTTCTTCCAACAGGAAAAAATTATTAATTAAAAAGGAAATTATTATTAATTATTATTAATTAAAAGGAAAAAAGTATTAATGAAAAATTAATTAAAAGTATTTAGATCAGTGGCTTTACTGAAGAAATTATTTCTGCCTTTAAATGAACTGGGGAAAACAAAACTAAGTTATCACCAGAAAGCAAAAAATAAGAAAATGTCTATTTTTATTTACAAGAGGTCTGAGTTCTCCTCTAAAGCACTTGGGGACTCCAGTAGAATGGAAGGATTTTGGATGGAAGTGGTACTCAGGGCTGGTGGGACCTTCTGTCAGGCTAAGCGTGAAGTTTTCTCAGAAAATGCTACCCAGGAAATTCTCTCCTCTCTTTTTTTCTCCACTTCAGAAGTGTCAAGGTGATTTGTGGCACCCCTACCAAAGTGAAGATAAACTTTCCTGACCAATGCAGGCTGAACTGCGTCAGACACACTCTGGAGTGGTTTTGACTCATCTGTATTCTATCCTCATTCTTGAAGTTGAAAGCGAAAGCTAAGTGCAATAGTTAGCAGTTTTGTTTCATTAGCAACACTTGGAGAAATCTAAACTGACCTCTTGGACACAAAATACTTTTCATAAAGGATAGCAAAATGCCTTCTTTTTAACAGCTCAGTCAAGGCTTGAACAGTTTTCAGATGACTCTGATATTCTAGTTACTCATTTTAAAAAAGCAGAAATAACCATAGTCCAACAGCTGATTTCTTTGAGAGGTGGCATTTTCTCGGAATTTCATACTTTGGGAATAAATCCATATTTTGCAAGCAACTATGCAGTTGATTTAATTATGTTAAAATCCACACAGCTCTCTTTCAGGAAAAATATGTTCTGTAGTGCTGCTTTTTATAACACTTCTAGACAGGTATTTTCCTAAAATGGAATGGAGGATTATGAAAGGATCAAGACACTGCTAAATGGGATCAGAATATGGATTATTTAAAAATAGTCACCTGCAGCACTTCCAAGTTTTTCTTGTGCTTGGCTAAATATACTTAAATATTAACAGCCCTTTGTTTCAGGTAAAGCTTTCAACACTCAGCACTCACAGAGGAAAAAATTAAAGCTTGTTATTTAAAGAGATAAGTGTTGAAACACATACATACTCAACCCCCCTAGCCAAAACCAACATAGACGTTTACCTCCTTCCAGTTTGATCTCTAACCTCCGCTTTTTACTGACTGAAATTACTGTTTTGTAGAACTTCTTATTTTGTAAGTTAGTTTTAAAGGCAATATTATGTTCTGTCTTTACAGTACGGCAGCTATGTCTATACTTGCAAATTAGTTACTGCAAGCACTCAGATTTGAGTCCTCTGACTTGATCATCTATTGATTAAAGAGTCCTTTCAGGCTCTTAAATTAAACCAATACTACTCCCCAAACAACTTCTGTGCAAGGTTCAGGAATGAGAACATGCAAGGGACCACTCCCAAAAACTATTCTGCCTGCCACCACTCTGCTTTGGAGGCTAACAGGGTTTAATTGTATGGACACAGGGCATCTCATGCCAGCTGGCCTTGCTGCCAGAGACTAGGTTTCAGCCTGTTTAGCTTCTTGGTTGGACTAGCAAACTTGTTGTACTACTTCAGTGAAAAGATTAATACTGCCATCTGAGTTAAAACTTTCCTGGCTGAAGATACAAAAGGACACATATGAATGCCTTTTTTCAAAATCCACATTCTTTTCAGCATGTTGGTGACAGACTGAAGCTTGTCACAGCCTTACAAAAAGTCTTGCTGAAATAACGGTGTCTCTGCTGTTTGCCTTAAGAAGAAAATTCTTTTAAAAAAGCAAGGAAATCTGAAAAAGCTGTCAAAAAAGATGTCTGTGTGGTTCAAAGCAGCAACATTTTAACAAACTCCGGATTTTTAAACCCAATGGGTGAATTAACAGAAGTCTTCCAAAAGTAAAAAAGTTCCCTTCAAATTTGTTGTTTACGGTGACAGATCCTAGCCTGCATCTGCAAGAAGCTCAAGAGAAAATTCATGGTAAATCTGGGAGTGGATGCCTTGAAAGCTTGTTTACCCCCATCTCTGCGTCCCACCATAAATGTCCCACAGTGCCCAGGATCTCACCGGGAACAGGGCAGCCCATGCCAGTCTCTGCAGAAACGCTCACCAGCCCCAGAGTTTTGGCTGTGCTCCATGCTGTGGTTCACATGGATGTGCAGCTCTTAAACCCTTTCATGGAAGAGGGATTGAGGACAGCAGTACATGTATGCAGCTTTCTTCTGCTTATACATAGAAAGGGACCTTCTACACCTGGGTAAAAGCCTTCTAGAGCCATTTTACGCTGCTCAGCATTTTCCTTACCTTTGAATAGAAATGATTAGTAAATAACAAATCAGTAAAGTATTGACTGCTTCTGTAACTGCTGAGAAGCATCAGCTACTAATAGCTAATAGGTCCCATTCAGATACTTATCCTTGTTTATCTGCACAAGGGGAAACACCTCATTTTCAGAAAGAATCATGCAAAAGCTAATAACAAAGGTTGAATGAGACTGCTTTTCAACAATAAAATTTTGCAGTCTAAAAGTCTCATACACTGTTTCCTGAAATTATTTATAAGGGCAGTTAAGCACTTAGCTATGTATTTTTCTGCATATATATATATATTTTTTATATACATACACAGACACACACATTCATACAGTATGCACATACTGTATATACACACACTCGCCATATACACATACCACGAAGATATATATAAAATAAATGTATAGTGCACAATTAGTGCATACGTAAACATAAATAACAATCAATTACTGCTTGATATCAGTGCACAATTATATATGCATATATATGTGCACGAATTGCCATGCAATTAGTTGTCTAAGTAGTGATACTGGTGCTCACAGGTTCAATAAAACACATATTCAGAGAACTAGTTACCTTTAAATAGATGTTTTCTAGAAACATGGCAACAGCAAGTGAAATGATCAAAAATGCAGCTGCAGTCATTCAAGCTCATTTTGAAATTATAAGCTAATTAGTAAACAGTAGGACTTCTTGTATATTACTTGTCCACAAAATTTGTCAACATCTTCATATATTACATGACGTAGTTTAGCTACACACTTTTAAGCCTACTTACATATTATTCACTGGGTACATATTTAAGAGAAAAATTCCAAATGAAAATATCCTGACATTTGTTATATATATGTTATTTTCATGAAGCTTACAGGTTGTGTGAATGAAAGCAAAAATTTGCTTTATAAAACAAAATCATTTACTTCCAAAAAAAATGTATATTAAAAAGTAGGGTTTTCATTATGTATTTAGGTGGTAGCACACTGCAGGTAATAATTTTGATATATGTTTTAAACTTGTCTGTTTTTTTAATTTGAATTTCACAGAACAGTAATTTATTAAACAGGTAATGTAAAGACACAGAAGTGAAAGTGTTATCTCTATAAACAAACTAAATAAGCCACAATTATGCTTAAATTCCTCTCACACCCAAGGGATTCTGAAATAACACATGGGAGACCTGAACTGAATGAGTGAAAATAAATATCTAATAATGTCTTTGTTAACTTGCTAACAACATTTACCATTCAAAAGAATAATGTGCCATGCTTAAACTGGCTGATTAATGATTGATGCTGTAACATTTTAAACCTGACTGACTGATCTACTAGGGTTTTACTACCTCTGTTGTGCTTTATTCCTCTGTTGGGCTGCGGAAAAGGTAACTTAGCAAGTTTCTCAGAGAGCCAGAATGCAGCTCAGAAGAATTTATTAAGGTTGGGTTACATATTTTCCTTCACATATATATATGTGTATATATATATGACAAGTAACACAATATTTATAAACATTAGTCAGTAATTGAATGAAAGATGTTTAGCTCAGTTAACAAGCTGGTTGTTTCATGTTTTTGTTTGGATTCATCACAAAGTATTATGCTAATCTAGCAATCTAAACCAAAATTCAATTGAGAAGTATCTTAACTAGTGTCAATACGATCTGGACCAAGCATTCATTCTTCACGGAGAGAAAAACAGACTTGATTATTAAAAAGCTTTGTTGTTAACTAGCTCCAAAAAAATTGCTTTTATTGCACTCTTTTCAACAACAGTTGACTCCAGAAGAAATACACAATTCCTGATTCTTCTCTTGTCTATGTTCTTTTGAAGAAAAGTTCACTGCTTGAAATTTCAAATCTTCACTGTGACTCATTATTTTAGTTTTAAGTCTAAGCTATCAGTTTCATATTCTAGACTTCGTATATTTTTAAAAAAAGCTTTTACTCTTGCATTCAGAAATCTTGTTTAGTGAAAATTTGAAATGTGATGCTCTTTTTCTAAGGCCGTATTTGTAACATTAGTTCTGGAAACAGATAAAATTGTGAATTAAAATATTGCAGAGTTTTGAAATGTCTTACTACAAATTCTGGAAGAAATCACCTAAGTTACAGAATTAATTTTGCAGAGGGAATATGATGTGGCAGACAGCCATATAATTATTTTTTCATGTATATTCATGCTAGAAGGAATTAAGAATGAAAGTCAAACACAAATGTAAGAAAAATGTGACGAAAACTAGAACTTATAGTAATATTTTCCTGACTATTCTTTATGTTCCAATTTGACCTTGAATATTTATAGCATTTTTTCTATTATTATTGCATTACATAGTGTTGTGTGTATGTTTGTAAATAAAAATGTGTACCATATCATATACACATATACATAGCATATTTTATTAAATGTAAAAGTTCATATTAATTACATGACTTTGCTTGTAAACTGTGGTCTAATACTGCTATATTTGTTGACTGTTTTGCATCTCAAAGCAGGAAGAAAAGGTACTCAGTGCAGAGCTGTTGGAAGTTGTTCAGTGGGTTGGCGTGTGAACAGACACAAGCAAGAAGTTTCAGAAAGGTTCTAATCAAGAAACAAGTGAAGTACATTCAAACATCTTTCTGCAACATATGCATAAATTATGTCTTATCCATACCAAGTTTTATTTATAGTAAGTGTTTGAAGATCAACAAGAAGGGGTCTGTAATTTACAGATACTTCTTCTATAAGCACTTCTATAAGTATAAAAACAATTAGTTGCACAGTAGAATGTGTTTTAAATTGTTAAGGTTCCCAGCTCCACTGCAAGTTTAGCTCCTCTTTTGGACCATGCTTCTTATGGCCAGCATCCAGACACATCTTCAGAATAATGAGGCCGCAGCTACCCTTTGTTTAATTTAGGAGTTGGCTCAGAACTTGATTCTGACCTGAAAAAAAACGGGAGAAAAATGAGTGAAGTGCCAAAGCAGTGGCTGAAATAGACTGACTCCTGCTCACAGTTCTCCATCTGTATTTTACAGTATATACATCAACACTTGTCCTCTTGAGTGTGTATATTACTGCTATCGGATTAGTCAAGAAATGTGTGTGGTTAAGCTGATTGATTGTAAAATAACTAATATAAGAGATAATCACTAAGAAGCACTGAAATGGAGGCTATGGTCAGACGTCACAATAAAACCAGATTTACTAGACCACATCAAAATTGCTGAGGCCACTTGGGAAAAGCAGCCAACTGGGTCAAATTTGTTTAAGAAAATGTGTGGTAATAAATTAGAGTAGACAGATTTTCTTAAATTGTCCGTTGCATTAGCACGCTTAGCCTGATAGCACATCCTGCAGCCAGTGAGCATCTTTTTCCTGTCTCTTGCTTGTTCCTTTTCCATTTTCTAAGCCCAGAACATACAAGAAGATGCTGGCCCACACCTCACCCCTCTTTGCCAGAATCACTTCTCAGGGTCAGGCCTTTCTTCACCCACCACCACTTTCTCTGAGCCAGAACCACTACTCAGAATGACCTTTACTCAATCAAACCACTTGTACAACTTTTCACAGACACTTAAGAAATAACACCTTTTATTTTTATTCCAGACTCTCTGTCCCTTGACCATCCTGACACCAAAGAGCTTTATTCACCGACACCAAATGGCAACTAGAATTACACCTCAGCTGTGAGCCGGTTCTGACAGACAGTTAGGGTAGTAATGCTCCAAGACTAATGGCACTCTGCAGTTTATGTTTGCCATGTCCCCCAGTGGACCCCTACAGTAGCATTGAATCTGTTAGAAAGAGAGGGAGGCAGTCCAGTAATCCTACATGGAAGAGAACAGTAATCCTTTCTATTTTCTTGCCGAAGTCTCCGTCACTATGTGTGAAGTCTGAAGTAAGACTGACACGTGTATTATATTCAACAAGCTAAGACAGAAGTAGTAAACTGGAGGAAGTTTGTGATAGAATGGGTGACTGAAAGGAAAAAGATGGAGTCTTGGGAGGGGAAATACGAACAAAACACCCAACATAATAAGGTATAATTTGCCATCACGTAGGAAGCAGTGTGCAAGTGCACAGCCCACACTACAGAAGGAGCAGGAGCTGTTGAAAGCAATGCTGATACTCACTGCTGATTCTAGCAAGTGCAACATCTGTAACTAGTGCTCTACAAAGTTGACCTGTGCTCAAAGTTTTGTTTTGTATTTTACATTTTCAATAAAGTTTTTCTTTTCTCTCTCATTTGCCTGACAACCTTACCTTGATATTTCCAGAGGAATAGATCTGTTAGCAGGGCTGGGAAAATGAAAAACTGTGGGATGTCAGGAAAGGAGTCTGGAAAGTCAGGAAAGGTTGGAAGTAGACAGCAAAAAGTGAGGATAGGAACAGGAGACAGAGCCTATGAGGGATAATTTATTCCAAATTAATAGCACACATGTACACAAAGTGCATCCATACTTTTTGCACAAAATTTTCATCAGAGCATCAAACATGAGTTAGCTTTCCTGGGTGACGTGGGAGAAATGAGAAAAATAAATTGTAGTAGACACTGCTCTTTGTCTTTTTCTCACTCCCAAAATTCAGCTACATGCTCTTCCACAGTGTAGCAAATACTGTGGAGGTCACCCTATGTAATGATGCCATTTACAGACTCTGCTGAGATTTGTGCTCTACAAGCATTTCTTCCACTTCAGAAATTGGCAATGGAGAAATATGCAGACTTTATTTTACTTTTCTCTATATCAAAGAGCTTGGACAGTAAGAGACAGTAGAGAGATGGACTAAGCTTAAGGAGGCAGGACTAGCCATATCATTGTAGCAACACCTCAGTGAGGCCTGATGGAAGGCGAAGCAAATTTTATTTTATAAAAACACTGAAACAAAATTGATTTCATGCACTCAGTTACACTGTCATACTCACATTCTCACAAGCACCAAGAAGACATCTGTCCATGCTGCAGACATCAAGACCTTTGAGCCCAGGAAGTCTACCCAGGTTTCCCTGTGACTGCAGAGGGGGCAAGGGATGCTAGCTATTGAATCCTGAAGTTTTCTGAGTCTTTCTTAGGTATGCAACCCTGTGATGGTTTTAGGTCGGCCTTTTGTACCCTCGTAAGGGCTGACCATGATTGTGTTTTTTGTATCTCCATCTGCCCCAGTCAGGGAGACATTAAGATTTACTCACTGTCCTTTGTCCTCTTACCTGGGTGTATTTTGGCTCCTACCCTGCTCCCTGTCGTCCTTCCATCACCTTTTAATGGCTTGAGTCTGTTTAGTCTTGGCCTTGCTATTCCTTGTGTCAGGCTTTACCTTTTCTTAGGCTGCTATTTTCAGAGTTGGGTGTCCTGACAAGCAGCACATATATGTCTTGGTGACCTCTTATTCAAGATGCCAGTGGGACCTGTCCTGCTCACAGACCTTTTCCTGCCCTCTGTTCCTTCTGGTGCTTCCCTAGTCAGACATTTCCTTCTTTTCTTCATTCAGATTGGTCTTAGGGTTTATAAGAAAATTATATACATTAACTCGAATTGTTTCAAGAACCCTTTCGTACTTTTTTGGACATATCCCCAGACACACAAGTAGTGTAGAAAACGGACACTGACTTGAGTTGTAGAGGTTTTTTCAGTCACCAGGAGAAGATTTGCTGCAGTTACCTGCAGACCAGTATTGGCTATTTCACTCTGCTTTTTCAGCAATTAAAATGGTTGAAACACTGAATGAAGTGAATTAAATATGCTGACTTTTTTTAGCCTGTCCTGAGTTCCTTGTTTCTCTTGTTACAATTAATAATAAAGGAGCTATAGTCTAAAATTATCTCAGGTATGTGATCCCCACCCTTTTGGCACAGTAATGATTACTCAGTAAATTACTTAAACCCAACTATGTGTGGAATGACTCAGACAAGAACAGAGAAAAAATGTTGAGAACTGGAAACATCATGTTCCTGAATTTTATAACTCAGAAATAGCCTCTAGATTTATTTAGAATCTTGTTTGAAGTTTCCCTTCATGCAAAATCTTCCATGAGAAGCAGTTAAAGGGAGCTTTTAACTTAACAACTTTGACATAAAACTAATCTTTGCTGCAATTTCATAATTCACCAAACTGGCAGTGAAAAAGTCTACCGACTTAGCAAGCAGTAACTATAGAGTTGTACGGCTTCTGTTTCACTGACAGAGTTGTACATGAAGTGTAATTTAAACATGTTGTTCAAAAATCTATGTAAAGAGCCAGAGGTTATCTGGCAAAACTTCTGATGAGCTTGTTTTATGTTAAGAGCTGCCAAAGTAAAAACCATTAAATGCAGTAATTGATGTGCTACATCCTTAGTACTTACAAAACAAAGCTTTACTTCCCAATGTCCCTATAATCTTACTTTCTTTGGTATTGATCATTAATCTCCATAATTCATACCAGAATTAATCTGTAGTTCACACACTTCTGATTAAGCCACTTACATTTTGATCTCTCCCTTACCTACTTCTCTTTTACCAATCTTTTTTTAGACCTGGCTTCCTCACAGTGCGTTTTGTACAGAAAGATCGATTAGAAAACTAATACAGAGACTGATGGTGAAGGCTGGGAGTACAGCTTTAAAGTCTAAACACCTCATCACTTCAATAATGCGGTTGGCCTTTGAAGCTTTATTAGGCCTGAGACATAAAGTCTGATCACTTTCACAGTTTTCGCATTTGGCAGCCATTGACTGTTAACACATCATTCAAACAGTTGCTCAAGAAACTTGTGTTTTATTGGTTTAAACACTTTTCAACATACTAGGAGTGAGAGTATGATTATAAATTAAAGGAGCCCAACTACTTTTTTACTGAATATTTTTGTCTTCATTTGATGAGCTCTTCCTGCAATAACAACTTGGAGCAACATCACCTGATTTTTTAAGTATTTAAATGATAGACCAAAAAAGTATTTGAATAACAAAAGGTTGATTTAGGTTCTATCAGAGAGTAACAAATGGGCATTTAAAATGGAACATCTTAGCCATGGCCACCTCTTAGCTATATATTAGGATGGCTGACACAGATATAAAATATTTATGAAAATGATCTCTCAGAGCTTCTTGGACAACTTCATTCTCCTCAACATTGAAAGAACTGTGATTCAAATGAGCAAAATAAGTTTAACATTAAAGAAAATCTAAGAAGAAAAGGAAATCAAAGGATAAGCACAAAAATATACAGTAGCTGAGATTTTTCAACCACTTTCACTTCTGTTGATACAGCCTAAGAATCAAAATAGAAAATCTCCATTAGTGTCATTCATTCTAATTGTACTGGAGCTGGTGGATTTATGCCCACCGGTTGTAGGCTCTGGATCCCTACTGTATAACTGTATTCACTTCATTTGTCTCCATCCTCACACCCCAGTCCTCCCACTTCCTCTTATACTTTCCCGCTCACAATGAAAAGCAGTGGAAAACTTCCACTGTACATGATGGACCAAATTCCTCAGACATCAGTACCTGAATATTTTTTGCTCCTCAGAGAACTTGAAGACAGGATTGGGCCAATGAGGATATATCCCCTTCGCATTCTGGGAAAACACCTTCAAGCATCTGTGTTTTCCACTGTCTTTATTTTCCTGAAATGACTGAACCTCATTCTTCTGTGGACGCTGACACCTTTAAAAGGTGTCTATTGCCTATCATTAACACAACGAACATTCAAGATCAGAAACTAGATTAAAGACTCTATATGAAACACTACAGTGGTAGGAAAGTAAACAAGACTAAGGAAAGAAAAACTAATGTACAAGATGTTTTTTCTACAATGAATATTTCACACAATGCTTTTTTTCAGATTGAGAATTTCAGTATTCCTTTTGCTAATGGCAAGTAATGCACTACAAACTATCAGTATTCTCAGACAGGAGGTTTTTAATTTCTGGACTTTCTCTCTGAAAAATGTGTGTTTCACAAACACACACACACGTGTTTTCCTACGCTGATAAGACAGTTGTAATTGATATTGCAATATCACAGGATATAGCACTGAAGAACGCAATCTTACGTTTAATTTTCGTGCTTAATCCAACATGCAGAACTTTAGTCTTGCAAACATAAATCAAACATCGTCTGCCAAAACAAGATGATGTGTGAGAATATATCTGTTGCTAACAGCATTAGATTGGGTGAGACAGCACGTGGGCCATGAAGAGCAGCTTAGATTTATACATTGTGTAATAACTAGATTAAAGAAACATAGTGATTGTTAACATCCAAAACCTCTTCTACAAGTATGAGTGGAGAAACTGTAAATCTCAAGTCTACATATTAGGGTAAATAATCCAAAACAGGTCCTTTTTGCCTTACCGTAGTTTCATTGTGTGAATTATGGTCTATAATTAATGCTGTGGGAGTGAAAATAAGTAATGAAATGGAGATGACTAACAGAACCTACAACAAATTGCAGACAGTATAAATACTTGGTGAAAAGTACAGATCTTAAAATGACTTCACTATAGACAGTGGAAATGGTATACCTCTCAGAATTTGTGTAAAATGTTTTGTTGTTTCCTTAAAACTCTTAGATTTAAACATTCCCAAGACAGTAATATCTCTACACAAAAGCTTATTGAAAGCATAGCATGGCTCATTCCCTTTGCCATAATATTCACCAAGATGAGTGAAAAATTGGGAAGCAAGTAAATTTTTTTCTTTAATGCTTTACGCGTGGCAGCATGCTGCTGAGTCTTATTTCTTCTGAACTGCAAGCTAATTTCTTCCGTTTCTTGGGAGGCAAGCAGGGATATTCAATGTTGCTTAAGAAAACACCAAACCTTTAGGATATGGATTGCCTTAAGTTCATCTTATGTAATCAGCATATTAAAGGCGATAAAATTAATCCCATCATTGCCATATAATTATGTTTTGAAAGGCAAGTCAATACTTGCTATTGAACACATGCTGAACATTTCTCTGAGTACTGCTCAGCAGTACTCAGAGGAATCTTCTGGGCCAAATGTTGTGTGAGGGTAACAGCCTACAAAGTTTCCATGGATACTACTAACGCATGAAGGCCCAAAGGTCAAAAAGTCATGAGAAAAAAGAGTTACCAACCTGAAGTGTACGGCTGCTGCATCAGTGAGCAAGTTCCCAATAACAGCCATGGTTCATGAGGAGCTGGAGGTCATGAAGGTGTGAGAATTTGGGAGGTTCCTGCACAGTGAAGTCCACCCCTAGAGTCCACCAACTCCATTCTAACTAGGGCTCACGTAACCTCATATTACAACTAGATTAGATCTTTAGCAACATCAGGATGTCAATAAAGAGTCAACATACCACTGTTGCCTAGAAATGCCATGTCTTGAAAAACAAGAGATCTAATATACGGCTATCATGCAACCAAACTTCTCTAAAATGGACAACATAATTTTTATAACGTGTATATAAATTTTTTTTCAGAACAAATACATGTAATAAAAGTTTCAGGACGCATAAGCCCTGAAGGCATCGCAAAATAACCCAAGCATTTCTTATCTTTGCAAGAAAAAATCAACATCCAACAACAAAACTCTCTCTTAAAGCAGATGCCTTTCTTTCTCCCCATAATAATTTTCTTCATCATTTGCTTATATAGCAAGTATATCTGAAGTACCTGAAAATATTACTAAGAGTTAAACACTAATTTGCCAAATTCAGAAAAGAACTCGGGTTAGATAGTTGAAATTGTCACAAGATAGGTGTATATAAATATATACGTATACATACACACACACACTCATATATTTATTCTTAGTTTCAGGAAAAAAGTTATTAGATAGTATTTCATAGGAACCTCTAAAATACAAACAATATAGACATGAGTAAATAAGCAAGCAAACAAATACTTCTGAGAATATGTCAGAGTGAATGTGCTGTGAATTTTACAGGTGTACAACTAACTTGAATGCCATATAAAATGGAAAAAATAGAAATATACGAACTTAATTTGAAGGCAAGAGTTTTTGGGGGATTACAAAAATGCTATCAAGGAACAAAGCATTCCTTTTAATAAAGAGAATGCAACAGAGGCTGTTTGTATATTTATACACTTACTTTTCTTGTCCCTCACAGTTTTTAGATGTCTGTCATACAACATAAAAAAATAGCATGGACTTCTGGTTTCAGGACTGTCGTCCAATCAAGCTTACAAATTAAAGTGAACGGTTCCTACTACAGTTATTGAGCGCTAGGAATAAATGTCTTGTTTGATACAGCAATGAAGTGGGGAGGGAGAAGACTGCAGGAATGAACTAGGCTTGGCAGAACAAGGCAGAGGTCAGGCAGAAATTGCAACAATTAAAAAGTAAAAATTAGATTGAAAAATCAACTTAAAAAATGATTTTCATTAACTAAAAACTTAACATCCAAATCTTCATCTCCGTTCCTTATTAAGAAATACATCAAAACAACTATCTTCCCAAGAGTCAGATGCAGAAGACTGGATTCTGTCTGCAATTACACTTATGTGCCAGGGAATGCCACAAAATTTCCTGGATCACAAGACCTGGTTCTCAGATCACATGTATGTAACAGCACGTGGCATGGATGCCTTGTTTTTCTTTCTAAGAAAACAAGAGCATGTGGTAATAAGGGCCTACTGCTTATGCAGGTTTTATTTAGATAGTCAGAACATAGCTGGACTGCATCTAGGCATGGAGACAGTTGGTGCTGGGGAACTGGCAATATTTCTGGATCCTGCAATACACATTTAGCTTCTCATAATGTCAATACAATTGCAGTTAATAAGCTTGGATTCACTGTTTTTTGTCTGTAAGGCTGGATTATGGCCAACCACCATGCCACAGCTAAACAATAAATTGCACTAAGTTTCTGCCACTTAGACTACATCACTATGTTTGCTTTGGTTCCTTACAGAGAATCCTAAATTTCTCAGTAGAGCTCCAGTGCTCTTCATAGTTGCATTTCTGTTTTTGGTGATAACCTCCGCAACAATTACATTTATAAGAGTCAGTGATAAATTCCTTAAAGATTTGGCTTTTTGGGCACTTTATCCAGTTATAAATAAAAAAATAATTCACTTTCTGTTGCGCAACAAATCCCCCCATTCTTTGTAGTCAGAAACTGCAGCAGAAAATGTATCTTACAAAATTACAAATTTCAAGTAAAGCACAACATCAACTAGATTTAAAATATTTACCATCTTTTGCCTCTAGGGCTGAAAATCTTAATCTGCCTAGTAATTCATAATTTGTTATTAATATTGAACATTCAAATTAGGTATTTTTTTCCTACTTTTTCTCAGGTATGAAAGCTCTACGGTTAGTGAAACAATCTTGGCCGGGATCATTCATAATAAACCAGTGTCAATTACTGTAGGAGGCCTTGACACTAACAGAAGTCCTCAAAGTTTGTTTCAAAAGTTCCTCATTACAACTGTGTCATTTTAATAACATCATAAGCAGACTCCCTAACAATAGGGTTCAGATTTGCCTTGATTAGTTGTTAGGACATTCAGCTTAGATCTTTCATATTTACCAATGTCAACAATTGGGAAAAAACTTCAAGAAGTAGCAATCTGGCTCCTCTTTCCTATTGCAGCTCTTGGTGAATCACAGAATTTTTATTTTTCATGTAAAAACTCTTACACGTTTAAACTGAAATTACTTGTAGGGAAAGAGAGAACACGCTTGTGATGGAGGAGCTCAAATATGCAAGGATGTTTGTGAAGGGGAAAAAAGCAGAGCTACCTATCTAGGCCTGGAGTGCTGTCCAGTAGGAGAGCTACTCCACTGTAGGAGTTTTCTTCTCATTGCTCAAGGCCACCTCTTAAAAGAGAGAGCTGTTTGAGATGCCTCAGCCAGCTGGGGAGCTCTTAAAGAAAAGCTGGAAGAAGCCTCAGTGAAGGCTTCCTCACTTTCCCTTGTGAGCTGCTCTTAAACTAAGGTTCTCAAGGTTGGTGGGTGTGTCTGAGTCACGTTCCAGCTGCACTGGAACTGCATCCATGCCTGGCAATGTACCACATTGATCTTGACCCTAACCCACAGATCTGTCTGCCTGGCCTGGCCTTCGACCTTAGCAACTTGGTCTCACTTTGGATCCTGTCTCCAGAGCTGATTCTGACCCTAACCTGCAGGCTGACTTCCTGGCTGGACCTCAGACCTTCCTGTCACCACGACCTCGCTGGGCGGACACACAGCTCTGGGCTAGTACTAGTCACCATCCTTCTCCCAGCTCTGCTCCTTCACCGGATACTGTAGGATGGGGGTCTCATTACAGAGGGCCCAGAACTGCTGGCTCTGTGGCCACCCTTGGCTCCTGATTCTCTCCCTTGGCTTTACCCTAACCATAAAATCTGTTAGGAAAAGAAACTGAGGGAGTATGTCTTCTGATAATAGGAATTGGATATTTTGGATGTTTCAGATACCCTAAAAGTGGATGGGTAAGAACAGTCCACCCAGCCTCAGCGGAGTTCCTTAGATGATGGTCAGATGACTTCCCTACTTCTCAAGGACCAGAGTTATTGCATGCGATATTGCCTTGAGAATTTAAGCTAGCATTTTGGAAAAAGACTTCAGGTAGATGCAGGAGTTCTTAACACTGGTCATGTTAAACCACAGGTGATATCTTGGCCAGATGCAGCTTTTATTTACCAACATTGTTTCCTCTATGTTGAGTAGAAACTATGTTAAAGATATGTCCACCTGAGTTTAAGACAGCAAAAAATTTTGTCACGTGACAGCCAATTCAAGAGTCAGTATCGCTTGAATGCAGAAGTTTTAACTCCTTAATATATTTCAGATACTTTACAGTCTCACTTGATTCAATAGCAAAGCCTGTAAAGGCCTAAATGTCCGCAAGAACCTAAGATCTCTGGAATTTCATTTCTTTTATTTTGTAAAAATAATCTCAGAAAATAAAGACTCCTACAGTTTATTCACCTTCTAAAGTTAATCAGACATATCCTAACTAGAAGTTTCTTTCTCTGCTGTCATGTATGTATGATATGTGTTCAACATTAACGAAGAATACTAATTAGGTTGCTAGACTAAGAAGTCTGTTAGAAAGTCAGACAATGCAATGAAAATAACAGTTCTCTAAGCAAATTTCTGTGTGTGAAAGATTTTTAGAATATGAATCATTGTAAGATTCAAAAGTAAGGATTTTTTCTTCACTTCAATCTGAAGTAATAAAACTAGTTCTGTTATTTGCATAATTTTATGCTCAAGAAATGCCATTTATGAGTTGGGACTGCCAAAATATCTGCCTCTAGTCATCAGTAAGGTTTAACTACTTTCTGAGGAGAAAATATTCCTGAAAATTAGATTTGAAAGATGACACCATTCATGCAAATGTGTGACTGTTGATCACCCTGTTTTTCTGAATACCCTGTTGCTAAGCCATAACCACAAACTGACTGCACTCTTCTGTGGCTGTCTCTCACCATCTGAGGAAATAGTTACAGTTAAGTAATAGACAGGCAAATTTATTCATCATATGCCTGTCATAAGCCAGCTCTTACCTTATGAAAATTGTCAGCAGTTGATGGTACAGAAAATCTTTGCATACAGGACAAATATTACAAATTTTTTATAGTTTAGTAAGTTTTAAGAATGTGTTTTGGAAATGTGATCATAATTTAGTTCTGCTTCTGGAGTAGGCTCTTAAGGACAATCAGTGACTATATATTCCAAGAAAGAGAGAAATCTCATTTTTCTTCTATGAGGTAGCTAGTAATATTTTTAAGAAGGAGAACTATGTCTCATATTAAAGTACGAAATCTCCATGTAATATACACGTTAACTTTCTGGTTACAAGTTATTTTTTCCTTTTGCTGCACATGAGGTGGAATGGAGGAATCACTACTAGCCCAAAAAGTGATTTGCCAAAAAACCTTTCAGATTTCCTGGAAGTACTTTGTATGTGCTTGAACCTGCACCTGACCAGTACTCTTCTGAAGCATTTCTACTGCTCTGTACCACGGTAGTAGGCTCTTTCAGTAGTTATACTTCATCTCAGCAGAAATTATCTTTCTTTATGTACACCAAGGAATGGGCTAAATGAAGAGGCTTTAAAAAAATTTAAAAAAAGGAATAATCTATTTATTCTCCCCTTGAAAGAGGGAGAATTTGATGGACTGCAGGGATTGGCCTGAGTAGTAAAAGCTGTGCAATCTGGAGTAACCTTCTGTTGTGATCTGAGATACCAGGGGTTGGCTTGCCATGAATGTCTGTACTTCCCTCTCTCATCAGCACCCAACTACAAAATAGTGCCTTTCTCTAAAAGACTTGTAACAACTATGCAACTGAGAGTTTCTTGCATGATTCACTTCCTTGATTCCATACCTGACTTAAAGAGTAGGATGAAGAATGACTTCCTTGGTTTCTCATGAGATGACATCTCCTATCCCTGTCAAGCCTTTGGTAGTTCTCACATTTCCTCATGCCAGATCCTTTAACTTTTTCACGTTCTGAAGACCTCTTCTATCGTCACCTTACAAAAGCAACATAAAATCTTTCAGCAGAAAGTTTGTGGATGTCTTTAATGCTCTTTCTTTTTATGTTCGTTCCCTTCAGCCAAGTTGCTAGGCTATTTTGTAATACAAAATGGAGATAGAGAATATTCTTTTGGCTTCCACCACCACTTAGTGCAATTCAGTGTAACAAGCAAGTAAAAGAATTGGTGTGGTGACTGGCTGAAGGCAAACAGAGTCACTTTGCCAGCATCAAGTCTGTCTCGAATTCTCAGAAAAGATGAAGAAAGGAGACAGGAATTGCTAAGTCCCTACCTCAGGAGGGAAAGCTACTTTCTACAGCATGTAGAAGACTGGCAGATCTAAGGATCTGACCAGGCTGTGGGATTACCACCAAGGCAGAGTAGTTATTTCAAACTGCTGTCAGTAACAACTATTACAGAAAATCAATTTTCTCCACTGTGGTTAATTCTTGGGTCCTTGGCAATAGCAATGGCATGAAAATTATGAACTAAGGTGTTTGAAACAATGATGAGATTCACACCTCAACCACACCTGAGACAGAACAAAAAATAATTTTTGAATGAAGAAGATCTTTCTGTGTGTTGGTACTAAAGAATCCTGTCCCAAAGCACTGGCACTATTAAGGTTTGTATTTATTATTGATTGATTAACTCCAGATTTAAAATTTTAATCGATTTTTCCCAAAGTTGCCTCCTGACTTTGCTACTCATAGAATCACAGAATCATAGAATCATAGAATGCTTTGGGTTGGAAGGGACCTTTAGACGTCATCTAGCCCAACTCCACTGCAGTGAGCAGGGATATCTTCATCTAGATCAGGTTGCTCAGAGCCCCGTCCAACCTGGCCTTGAATGTTTCCAGGGATGGAGCCTCCACTACCTCTCTGGGCAACCAATTCCAGCGTTTCACCACTCTCATTGTAAAAAATTTCTTTCTTATATCCAGTCTAAATCTACCCTCCCTTATTTTAAAGTAAAAATTACTCATTGTCCTATCACATCAGGCCTTGCAAAAAAGATTGTCCTCTTCTTTCCTATAGGCCCTCTTCAGGTACTGAAAGGCTGCAGTAAGGTCTCCCCACAGCCTTCTCTTCTCTAGGCTGAAATGATCCATGTAAAGTTCTTATTAGAGCAACATCTAGGAGTAATGAACTACTACTCACTAGAAAATTAAATCCACAGCTGCCCTTGTGTATTTATCACTCAAGACTAGGGCGAGGAATGCACATATGTGGCTCTTCAGTAAGTGATCAAATATTTTACAGCTAACCAAGGACATTATGTTTTTATAAAGTGAGCTTCCAGATTCCTTCTGCATTCAGTAATAAAGGAATTGCTTTCTAACTCTTCTGAGCCGATCGTCTTCGCTGATCTGTGTATCTTTTAAACTGATGTCACTCTAGATAAAGGAATTGGAATATTGAAGAATCTGTTATGTAACTTACAACTACAAATAAACACTGTTGATAACAACATGCATATTTTCTATCTTCACTTTGTTGTACTGGTTTTTGATATGCTTTTGTCAGTTTTCTGTTATGGAAGGAGAAAAGACTAGCTGAAAATCTTCAAAATGATACAAAATGGAAATAAACAGTCACATATTTGTAGTCTTCTATTCCTTTCATTGTTATCCATAAAATTCTATGTTTTAGATCTTATAAACTCCCCATAAGCAAAGAAATAATTATCTTATTCACATAACACTTGTACAGGGCTTCAAATTGGGGTAAATGTAGAAAATGTATTTTAAGCCAAAACTTCAAGTATGAATTCTTGGGATTCAACCTGAATGCCAGAGCCCTGACCTTTAACACTTCCAAGACCAAAAGGGAAACTATAACAAATATGTGTCGAGAGGTGATGACTCTTTTCTCTGTCATCTGAAGAAGCTTATTAGTATCCATGCCCTTCCAAGCATAAGCATTATTACATCAATAACAAGTGATGTCCAGATGAAGCAAGCAAATCTTTAACTAATTAAGAATTAAGCTGTTTCACATTGTTTACTATTTGGTTAGCTTTCATTTGGTGAATGGTACCAAGATCTTTCTTCTTCCTCAGTTTTCTCATTTTGGAAATGGTATCTCAGAAATAATCATAGAAACCTACTTTTGATCATCATAACATTTGCAGCTATGAGACTTACGAGTTGCTTTGTTAGAAATAAAAAAATACATCTGCTTTCAGTCTAGAGGGCTATTAATGAAATACGGATGACTAAGCGAAGAGGTACTTACACATAGAATACAGCCTTGTCTGAACAAACTGGTAAGGAAATCTGTAAGAAAATTCCACAATTAATTTTAAAAATGTGGAAGTCAACTCAGTTAAGGAATTTGTAAAAATTGAATGCACATCTGAAATAGATAATGTCACTATATTAGTGCGGATAATATTTTTTTTTCATAGGGGTTAAATAAAGCTACAGTGGTTTGGCATGCCTAAGAGTAATGCAACTTCAATGCTGTTTTCTTTCTTTTTCCTAGAACAATGTCAAAGAGAGAAGAAAATGGTGAAAAAAAAAAAAATCATTGTTTTCTTCTTTACAACGTGACATAAAGTGTAACCAAAAATACTGAAACTGTAATGCAGGAAAAAACATAGTAAGTGAAATCTAATGGCCTTTCACTCGATTTTAACAGAGCTAGAGATAGGGGTCTGCTGCAAGAACACAATTTTTACAGCACTGCAGAGAATTTATCAGAAAATGCAGAATATCAGGAACATAGTGTCAAATTTTTGCTTTAAGACTACAAAGAAGAAGCCAACAAATCAATACCATTTATAAGCAGTTTACTGATAAATCCTGGAAACAAAGTGATTTCTCCTCAGCTAAGCCTCTAATCTACCATTATTGTACCATCAAAATAGGTCTCCTACTTTCCCTGGATATAACTGGATGCAAACAAATTTGCAAAGATGACTGACTCCATTTTGAAAGAATAACAGTCTGCTATCATAAATCACACTGCAACTAAACCTTATAAGTCCTTATAATTTGACTGCTAGTGGGAGAAGGGAAGAGACACATAAAATGTGACTTTAGGAATCAAAGGGAGTAAAATGAACTGAAATTGCATGGCACTACTGTCAATCATGCAGCTACCACTACAGCCATTCTACTGTACTTGCAGAGCTTGGATAGTCTTTTCCTTTTGACTGGTTAGTAAATCCATCTAATCACCTTTTTCCTCCCAGTGACAGCTCTCAAGTCTGGTCACCTTCCCTTTTTGCTGACAGTTGCAGCTTTTTTGTCAGCATCTAAGGAGAAAGATTTTCTGTAAGTAAGAAGCACAGAATGGTTGATGTAGTGTTGACAAATCAATTAAATCTGTATCAGGCCCTTTGATCATATTCTGCTTGTATACAGAATCATATGTACATATTTTGACTATCTTAGGAGTGTAATTCTGTAATTCCCAATGTTTATAAGAGTCCATCTATTATCTATGAAGTACAGTTTACATATCAGCTGGTTTGAACTCATTATAGGTTATAAATCTGTAAAATTCCGCTACAGACAATACTTCATGAAAGACATATTTAATTAATTCTATGTAGAGTGACTACTTATCCAACAGCACTCTCCTATATGTATACAACACCTTACTAACATTTTATATTAGAGCTGTTGGTCAGCTGAGATGTCATTTCTTGTTTCCTTTCTCTGTCTTGAAAACTATATAAATATAATTATAGCTATAAAAATTACAGTGAGAGATTCATAACATTTACAGACTAATTAGAATCAACAAATTAGTGAAGATGTTTCAAATATTATTAATGGGTCATTTGCAAACTCGTTTTCTATAGTACTGAAACCATTATTTGCATTTTATGTCCCATTTTAATACCATCATCCCAATGATCCTCACCAATACCAGTAAGTGCGAGAATATTGAAAAGCATCCTTCAGAATGTAATTTAAATCTTCTTCCTAATGTGACTGCAAAAACACTAGAGAAGGCTTCATTCATGTCTTCAAAACAACTTGCCACTTTTTGAAACAGAGGACAAAAAAAACACAACAGTTCAAACCTTACAGTCAAATGACATAAAGTGTTATCGAACAAATTGGTTGGAATGTCTCAAGAGCTTTCATTGCTCCTTTTCTTTGTATTGCAATGCCCCCTGCAGGTACAAAAGCTCCTCTGTTTCTACACCGCATTTTCTTTAGCTCTTTGGAGCACCTTATCTGAGAGACACATGACTTCCAAAACCCTTGCTAATGGTAAAACATCGTTAGAATCACAGAACAAATTTACAAAGGAGAAAACGGAAGGTAGAGGGAAAAGAACTTGATATTTATACTGTATCCTAGATGGAGAAGATTCTGTGCGTAAGACAGAGAAAAATGCAGAAGTTAGTGAAAACTTGTGTCCTGGCCTGTACACTGCAGGTCTCAAGAAGTTTAAATTGAGGATGAATATGATGATCCTCTCGTGCAATTTGAATCTAAAACCTCTGGTCTCAGTCTTATATGAACTGCACGTTGTTATTATTTTTCTTAAATGAACAGAAGAGAAAATGTAAATGAAGTCTCTGAGGACGACAGATTTTATGCACTACCCACCCCCACCAATATATGTGAAGCATGAAGCCAGACCACTGACTTTATGTGATTACCATTTTATTGCAGAACATACTTTGTCAAGTAATGGATCCTCAAATGTCTTTGACAGGTTTCAGATCGGGAGCTATGGAGCAGAAAATCAGAAAGACTGAGTAGGCAATGTGAACCTCTGAAACCCAGGTGGGGACCTGATGCCACTGAACAGCAGTTATGCTGGTATGATTGGAGAGATTATTGGTCTATACCAACTGTATTATTAAAACTAGGTAAATTCACAGACTGATAGCTTGATTAAGGAAACCTGTTGAAAAGGAGAGACAGCAAAGAGATTTCACAGTTGTTGGCAGGTAATATTTGATTGTATTAGTTAAGCGTCTCATTTCCTACTGTGTTAAACTCTGGAAGGGTGTCAAGCAGAAGCTCCATGAAGTAACTACAACATACCCACACCAGATAGGGCATAGCTGAGGCAAGGCGTGGATACAGTGTTTTCTCCATTTTTGTGGAACATACACAGTCTCAATGTAGGGACATACGAAGCTTCAACAACACCTGCACATAAGACTAACATAGAGGAGTCTATAAACATGGTCCCTTGCCTGTCCCCCATCCACAAATTTGAAATATGTAACTAAAAATTAATAAATAAAAGCCTCTACTCCGTAAATTGTTTTCCCAAAGAAGATGCTTCTATATAACTAGTAAAAGAGCAAATTAAGAGAATAGTAATTGCGGTGGGTTGACCCTAGCTGGACACCAGGTGGCCACAAAAGCTGCTCTATCATTCCACCTCCTCAAATGGACAGGGGAGAAAAAGTAAGACAAAAGGCTCACAAGTCAAGAAAAGGGCAGGGAGACATCTCTCACCAATTACTGTCACAGGCAAAACAGACTCTACCTGGAGAAATTAGTTTAATTTATTATCAATCAAATCAGAGTTGTGTAATGAGAAATAAAACCAAATCTTAAAACCCCTCCCTTCTTCCAAGGCTTAACTTTAGTCACGAATTCTCTCCCTCCTCCCCTCGAGCAGCACGGGGGGACAGGGAATAGGGGCTATGGTCAGTTCATCACACATTGTCTCTGCCGTTCCCTCCTCCTCAGGGGGAGGACTCCTCACACTCTTTCCCTGCTCCAGCATGGGGTCCCTCCCATGGGCAATTGTCCTCCACGAACTGCTCCAACACAGGTCCTTCCCACGGGCTACAGTTCTCCACAAAATGCCCCAGCGTGGGTCCCTTCCATGGGGTGCAGTCCTTCAGGAACAAGCTGCTCCAGCATGGGTCTCCCACGGGGTCACAAGTCCTGCCAGCAAACCTGCTCCAGCGTGGGCTCCTCTCTCCACAGGTCCACAGGTCCTGCCAGGAGCCTGCTCCAGTGTGGGCTTCCCATAGGCTCACAGCCTTCTTCACACACATTCACCTGCTTCGGCATGGGGTCCTCCACAGGCTACAGGTGGATATCTGCTCCACTGTGGACATCCATGGGCTGCAGAGGGACAGCCTGCTTCACCATGATCTTCTCCTCAGGCTGCAGGGGAATCTCGGCTCCAGCACCTGGAGCACCTACTCCCCCTCCTTCTTCACAGACCTTGGTGTCTGGAGAGTGGTTTCTCTCACATATTCTCACTCCCCTCTACTGCTGCTGCTGTGCAGCATGTTTATTTCCCCTTTTTAAATATGTTATCACAGAGGCGTTACTACCATCACTGATGGGCTCAGCCTTGGCCAGTGGTGGGTCTGTCTTGGAGGTGGCTGGCATTGGCTCTATCAGAAATGGAGGAAGCTTCCGGCAGCTTCTCACAGAGTCCACCCCTATAGCCCCCCCACTACCAAAACCTTGCCACGCAATCCAAATACGGTAATTTATTTCTAGCTGACACTATATATTATAGATTATAAAAATTAATAAATAATGTTCCCAAATGCTTCTGTATTTACAAATAGATTTTGCTAATTTTAAATCGACTTGGTCTTCAGCAGCACTGCATTGTAATTTCGGAAGAGTAAAAGAGCGCATTCTAGCTCTAACGCTTTGATTGTAAACTTTTTTCCTTCAATTATGTAAATAGTTATTGCAGCTGGTTAATTAGCAGTGACTGATCAAGTTGGTCAAATGCTATTTTTTTACCCGTTAGACATATATTCCAGACTTTGGAATTGAAAATACAGGGCATTCATAAAACGAGACAACAAAAATGTCATTAAGGAAATGTCTCTAAACAGATTTAGCTCCACCTCAGATGTAGTGATCTCAGCTTACGAAGCAACGGGTTACGGTGCAGCAATGGTGGGGAAAAAAAAAAATTCTACTGAGATACAGATGCACATAAATGCACATACATACGTATATATGGGCATGTCCTTCAGTTCAGAGCTATTATACCTGCACTAGGATGTATCTCTATGTTTAAAATCAAAACCAAAATATCCTCATGGAATTTTATTCTCCTTAACCCTTCTGCAAGTGGCAGATTCACTCAGGATATGTAGTCCTGAAACAGAAGAGTATAAGGTTCAGGAAAGCGGGGAGAGGAGCAGTTGTCACACGTAAGTCTGTCATGGTTTAGCCCAGCAGCCAGCAATTAGGAGCCAAGAGCCACTCGCTCACCCACCTCCTTCCCCCCCAGCAGGATGGGGAGGAGAAATGGACAAAACAGGAAACTCAGCGGTTAAGATAAAGATGGTTTAGTAAGGCAACAAAGGAAATACTAATACTACTAATAGCAATGATAACAATAATGATAATAATGGATATGGAAAACAAACTATATACAATCCAATTTTTCTCAACACCCGATGACTGATTCACAGTCAGGCCCAGAGCAGCGACCGCAGAACCCCAAAGTTATAGATTTCCAAAATTCCGAAAAAAACGAAACTCCTGGAAAAATCCAAACTCCTGGACAAGAGAGGATTCAAACCCATGGAAATCAGCAGAGCAGATAGCCTCCTGTCCCTGGACAACCCCCATTCATAAACTGAGCACGACGTTCATGGTATGGAATATTTCCATTGGCCAGCTTGGGTTAGCTGTCTGGCTCTGCTCCCCCCAGCTCCTGCACACCTGCTCATTAGCTGAATATGAGAAACTGGAAAAAAGTCCTGAATTTCATAGCAACAACTGAAAACATCAGTGTTAGCAACATTTTTCTTGTACAAAATCCAGAACACAGCAGCTACTGGGAGGAAAATTAAACTCTATCCCAACTGAAACCAGGACAAAATACTTTCCCTAACTTCTGGATTCTTCTAGGATCACCTGCTTCATCTGCTTTTCTACTCATCTTTCTTTTATTTCTGTATTTCTTCCTGTAGGTCTTAAGATGGTAGATGAGGACATTATTACATCAACATGTTTCATCAGGCTCTATGAAGAAGCAGCCATTTCCTAGACATACCTAGTACACAAGCTTTTGTTGTGTCTGGAGATCAAATTTACATACCTTGGTAATTAGTGAGTGACAGACCTACAAAATAATTAAAACCAAAGCAAGTCTTGGTTCTCAGTGAATGATTGGGATAGCTGTAGGATAAGAGACGCCTAAATAATTCTACTCCAGACAGCTTGGCTTTGGGAGAGCAGACGCACCAAGCCACAGAGATAGAGAGGCACCAAGAGGGCAACAAGGCCAGAGCAAAACAACCTGGAAGGACACGGTATACGTGATCTTAGAAATGAGTTTGCACAGAAACAAAGGTCAACCAGCAGAAATTGTGATGAAGAGTATGAGCCTTCATCTGAAGACCTCCGACGACCACTCGGAGGTGCTAACAGACATGTGTGAAAGACATTAACGTATGCTAATTAGTTCTCACAAAAGCCATGAATATGCTAAGCATTTCTTGGAAATATAATGAATATGTATATTGTGATTGCATTTAACTTGGAATGAAAAGGTTATTTGGCGTGCACATTTGGAAGAGAGATCCCCCGTGTGCCCGGCGCCATAATGAAGGATACCTGCTTAACAGTATACATAGTAGTGTTAGGTTATTAACGGACCTTCGAATCAGTTGGCACCCCAGATGGGACCTACTCTGTTTGGCTGCGGGACCTGGTAAGAACAGGACACCCTTGGTGGCCCTCGGGACCTTCTTCCCGAAGCAGATCCTTGCCTTGTCTGGATCACTGCGGAAACAGTCAAGGACCATCCATGAGTAAAGGTATTCTTTTACTACTACTGGGATCGATCAAAGGTTAGGGACTCCCATAAGCTGTAAACTGATTAAGCAGGAAGAGTATACCGGGCTGCTGCTGCTCTCTCTCGCTCCTTTCACTTGTTTGCTCACTCACTTACTTACTTGGCTTCAGAATAAAGGAAACTAGATTGGAGAAAAGAAAAAGTCCGACTGATTTCTTTGCCACAACCTTTTTTTTTTTTTGGCGCAAGTGAGTTTTGTTGTATGACTTAGTTCTTGCAAACTGGATGCCAGCAAATGATCTGTTTTGTCACATTTCAGATTTAAGTATTGGTCAATCCATCTAATTAATTTAATGTGTATCACCTATATGGTGTTTTTTTCAACTCAAATTCTAATCAGCATAATTAAATAAAATACCATACTTGAAGCAGTGCATTATTTGCTAAGCAAATACAGAAGATTAAATCAAAAAAAAATTTTTGTTGGCCTGGAGAGTACTAAAAATTCTGGAAAGAATGGGCTGCAGACTTGGTTTAATAACAGTGTCTCGTCTTACGGTTTAGCTAAGTACTCTTACACAAGAATATAAAACCACATTAAAAAAAAACCACAAGCACAAAAAATTCAGAATGAAAAGTAAAGGCTGTCCTACTATCCTCTCTGTTCAGTGCTGAACAGACACAGGTGATGAGCAAGCAAAGCCTACTTTAATGCTTTTCATAATTCATGTTACAAAGTTTCATTCTTCTAATTGAACTTTATATACCTACTCAGACGAATACAATGTTAACTTTGTGAACAGAAGGTGTTTAGTCGAAATTTGTTCAAGGCTCCCTCTGCAGTCTGCAAGATGCAGCAACTCATCCTGTGGCAGATGTTGAATGGGCAATGGCATCAATTGTCACCTGGAGATGTCTACCCCCTTCTCCCTGCAAAGCAATCCATGTGAGTATACAGCAAATAACAAGCAAACAGTGTTGGTTTTCATTGAAAATTTTGAGCAATAGAAGTGGATAAGTGGAATCTTCTCTTGCAGTGCAAAGAATGTATGAATATTTTCACATATTCAGGCATGAATACAGGGCTACAAAAATGATCAGAGGGCTGGAGCAACTATCCTATGAAGAAAGGATGAGAGAGTTGGGTTGTTCAGCCTGGAGAAGAGAAGGCTGCAGGGAGATCTTCTTGCAGCTTTCCAGTACTGAAAGCGGGCTTATAAGAAAGATGGGACAAACTTTTTAGCGGGGCCTCCTGCGACAGGACAAGGGGTAATGGTTTTAAACAAGGGCAAGTGCAGGGTTCGGCAGCTGGGGAGGAACAACCCCATGCATCAGTACAGGCTTGGGGCTGACCTGCTGGAGAGCAGCTCTGTGGAGAGGGACCTGGGTGTCCTGGTGGATGACAAGTTGACCATGAGCCAGCAGTGTGCCCTGGTTGCCAAGAAGGCCAATGGGATCCTGGGATGCATTAAGAAGAGTGTGGCCAGCAGGTCGAGGGAAGTTCTCCTTCCCCTTTACACTGCCCTAGTGAGGCCCCATCTGGAGTACTCTGTCCAGTTCTGGGCTCCCCAGTTCAAGAAAGATGAGGAGCTACTGGAGAGAGTCCAGTGGAGGGCTACGAGGATGATGAGGGGACTGGAGCATCTCTCCTATGAGGAAAGGCTGAGGGAGTTGGGCTTGTTCAGCCTGAAGAAGAGAAGGCTGAGAGCGGATCTTATAAATGCCTACAAATATCTTAAAGGTGGGTGTCAAGAGGATGGGGCCAGACTCTTTTCAGTAGTGCCCAGTGACAGGACAAGGGGAAACGTACACAAACTGAAGCATAGGAAGTTCCATCTGAACATGAGGAAGAACTTCAGTCTGAGGGTGACGGAGCACGGGAACAGGCTGCTCAGGGAGGCTGTGGATTCTCCTTCTCTGGAGATATTCAAGAACAACCTGGACAAGGTCCTGTGCAGCCTGCTGTAGGTGACCCTGCTTCAGCAGGAGGGTTGGACTAAATGAACCCCAGAGGTCCCTTCCAACCCCTACCATTCGGTGATTCTGTAAAGGAGAAACCATCCCTGGAAACATTCAAGGCCAGGTTGGACAGAGCTCTGAGCAACCTGATCTATTTGAAGATGTCCCTGCTCACTGCAGGGGAGTTGGGCTAGATGATCTTTAAAGGTCCCTTCCAACCCAAAGCATTCTATGATTCTATTCTATGTTTCTATACAATTAGATATACAGAGTCTTAAGTGTTGAAGAAAATCACTGAATAACCAGAATTGATGGATATACAATGGATGAATGGAAGGATTTACACTGGGTTTGCAAAAGTTCCACGAGCCTAAGACGACAACAACAATCAGCACATAAACCAGTTAAAATTGTTACTTAAGAAATGACAGTTTACATACACTTCTGCTTAGGGAATTACTCATAGAAAAAATTAAAGGAAGCTGTTTTATTAAAAATTCTTAATCCATAGAAATAAACTACAACTGCATTTATTTAAATATTGTAAAACGAATCATATAGAATAACTACACGTGATCAGGAGTACTCAGTCATTTTAACCTGTGCCTCTGGAATAGGAAACACCTTTCCTTTCCTTTTTTTTTTTTGGTTGACAGGACTAGATTGTGACTGATGGAGGAGTCAAGAAGAAGAGAAAGAAGCACTTCCAATTCAACAGCAGAACAGATCTATGCAAGTTTTACAGAAATCTCTAACTATGGGCTTCAGCTTGCAGGGAACTAGATCCAGAGAGCAGGAATTCTCTCCCACTTCTGTGTATCATTGAAAGTACTCAGAAACTGAGGACAAAAAAACTAACAGTTGAGGGGGGGGGGAGAAGGAGGGGGAGGTTGAAAGCAAAAGCATGATGAATCTACCCTAGATTAATATCGTTCTATAAACAGTGACTGAAAATGGACCAGAGGCTATGTTTGAGTTCAGCAACTACACATAATTAACCACAGCACTAATATTTTCCTGTATTCCTGGAAGTCTTTGAAACTGAATCCTTCAAAGTTCATGTAGGTGAAAGTGAAACAGCTTCCCTGCACAGTACTGACAACACCCAGATAAATTGTTGCCTAAGATGATAAGCACCTTTGGATCATAAACACTTTCTTAACATTCTTAATGCTATAAATTATACTCCAGACTAATTCAGTTGTGTTTGATTTTCCTAACAATCAAAAGATTGGGGCTGTGTTACCAAAAGAAGAGCTGAAGCAAACAAAATTAGTGACTTTTACTTTCATACGGTTGATGTATGGAGATCTGTCTCTCTACTGGTGCAGAACAAGACATAGCCCCCTTTTTTTCTTTTCAGAGAAATTCAAAAGGTACGCCTATATTCATTTTAGGCTGACCTCTGCTTTTACTGTTAAAAACATATGACATCAATGATGACGTTTGATGTTCAAAGATAAGAGCATAAGACAAATGTGCAACAAGGACACTATTATGCTATCAGGACCAAGTTTTATAAAGTTCTAATGCTTTTCCAAAAAAACACTAGAAAAAGTTTCATCCAGATGAGTTGTATGTGCTGATTTGTTGCTTGCAAACAGCTCAGGATGTGTCATTCCATTAGCTGAAAGAAGAAAAATATTTATCTACATTTCTTAAAAAAACTAGCAAAAAATGCAGCACATGGTTTTCTGCTTCTCACACATTCCCCTGGAGTAAGCATCAACAATAGTGTCTGAATTCAGTGTGAAGGCATCTATGCATCCTTTCTGACTGAAAGTTATAAACATTAATCAAACAATTAAGAAGATGGTTCACTCTAGCTTTATAAATACTGAATATCGAGATTTGGCAGCTCAAAGATAATACCTGGCATAAGTAGGACTCTTGTTCTAGAATGATCAAACAGCACCGGCATTTTGGAGTAAGTTACCTTCTTGAAAATTAGAAGTCTAGTTCCGTAATATCCTTTCTTTGGTTTAATTTAAAAATAGATGTATTTTTTATTTAAAATAGGAAAGCAGAGAAAACTGGAACTTCAATAAAGGTTATGCATGGTTATGCATACTTATGCCCTTTCAGAACATCTGTTGACAGAGCCCTAAGGTCATACTTCTAAAATAAGACAACTTTCCTTCCCAATACAGTGTAAATCCAAGCTACTGCAGTCTCACAATTGTGTCACACCCTGATCAATTTCTGAGATCAAAAAATTAAATAACTGCTGTTATTTCTGCTGTTAGTTGGCCTTCTTATTGGGGGTATTTTTTTAGATAGATACATATTGAATGTTACAGCTCAGTCTCAGTTCTGTTTTCCTTCAAAGTATGGTTTTCTTTTGTCTTACAACTTTACAGTGTCACGAAAGTTTTTCAGTTCTAAACCACAGAAATTAGGTAGGCAGAGATCACTTGTACAGAAACGGGAAATACAATGGGAGATATGCAAACCCGCAACCAAATTTGACAGACCACATTTATCCCAAGAACATTACCACACAGATTCAACTATTCCAGGAGCAGGTTAAAACGATACAGGTTCTTCCCATTTGAGGATATTTGCACCTCACAGTTTGAGCCAAGCATATGCAAATTTCCTCATCTTATACAACTCATAATTACAAGATAAGAATGATTTCCTCCTGGATTCACCTGATCTGAAAGCATAAATTTCCAGAAACTGTCAAAATACAATCTGTCAATCTTAACTTAAAATTAAAAAAAATCAGATTCTAAAGGATGATACGCAAAATCCTTAAGAAGATTTTTGCCTTAGATAGTTGCAAGAATGTCAGAGGTTTTTGCTGAATAAACTTAACCATTTGTAGCACAAAGCCTACACGGCCACATGGTGGATTTATAGCATTTCACTATCTGACAGCTTGCGCTTCAAAAACTTTCAGTTGTATGCATATTATTTGAACATGGACTGTCATAATCAAAGCTAATCAAAACAGTAAATGGAACAGATACACAGATCAAGACAACTATGAAAGTGAAAACAAAGAGCAATTGAAAAATTTAACTCCTTTTAGAGGTTTATCTAACTCCTATCAAAACATCAGTGTACGCACTGATTTAAACAGAGAAGCATCACAGCCTCTGTCCATGAAGATCTCATCTAGACTACAACAGTACAAGCGTTACCTTCATTTCTTTGGTGACAACAGGTTTAGTTTGTGGTTTCGTCTGGTTGAAAGGGCAAAGAACAAATTTTGCCCTCATATTCTTTATGGTCAGTTATCACTTCTGAAAGCACTAAAGCCAATTAAATGTAACTGAGGGGTTCTTTTTATTGTTCATTTTTATTGTTCACACATTTATGCAAAAGTGCTAAGAATGATCACTGTACATAGTATAATTCCAAAGCTGCAGTTTTATTATTTACCAATCAAACTGAACTTTACATTGCTTAAGGTAACAGAATGCTTCAATGAGCCTTCAATATAAATTTGAAGGCTGTGTACCTATTAAAACATCTTAAAATGTCCTTTTCCCTGCCAGCTGCACTGACTGATCAAGAGGAAATAAAAAAACAGCTCCCTTCTTCCTCAGGTTCTGTGGATTCCCATGCAGTCGGAGAGATGCAGAGACAGCTCATCTTCCCATCTTCCAAACTGGGAAGGTTAACCATGAGCCACCAATGTGCCCTGGCTGCCAAGAAAGCCAATGGGATCCCGGGGTGCATCAAGAAGAGTGTGGCGAGCAGGATGAGGGAGGTTCTCCTTCCCCTCTACACTGCCCTGGTGAGGCCCCATCTGGAGTACTCTGTCCAGTTCTGGGCTCCCCAGTTCAAGAAAGATGAGGAGCTACTGGAGAGAGTCCGGTGGAGGGCTACGAGGATGGTGAGGGGACTGGAGCATCTCTCCTACGAGGAGAGGCTGAGGGAGTTGGGCTTGTTCAGCCTGAAGAAGAGAAGGCTGACAGCGGATCTTATAATTGCCTACAAATATCTTAAAGGTGGATGTCAAGAGGACAGGGCCAGACTCTTTTCAGTGGTGCCCAGTGACAGGACAAGGGGCAATGGGCACAAATTGAGGCACAGGAAGTTCCATCTGAACATGAGGAAGAACTTCTTCCCTCTGAGGGTGACGGAGCATTGGAACAGGCTGCCCAGGGAGGTTGTGGAACGTCCTTCTCTGGAGATATTCAAGACCCGCCTGGACAAGGTCCTGTGCAGCCTGCTGTAGGTGACCCTGCTTCAGCAGGAGGGTTGGACTAGATGACCCACAGAGGTCCCTTCCAACCCCAACCACTCGGTGATTCTGTGATTCTGTGAAATTCAGGAACTATGTATTCACCTATTCTATACATGAAAGAGGCATGTAAACCACAGCTGCTTATATGCCTCCTAAAAATATGTAAAAATACATCCCTTTATTCTCAACCTTTAGAAGATACTCATCAGGGTTCTAACACTGAGCTGTCATTATTTCTCCTGCGTAAACATCTTTACCTGCAACTGACATTTCTCATGAGGAATGTGATCATAAGATTGTCATGTATTTTAAAACTATCTGGAGTCACTTATTCACAAAACAGTGGTGACAGCAGAGAACTTTTTGTGTGTTTTGTCACTAACACTTCCAGCAAGGAGAAATGCTTTGTCCATCAAGGACAAAGGAAAAGATTGAAATATTTCTGCTTAAATAGTTAGTTTCATGGTTATTTAACTATCTGAACTTATCTGTATGCTTTCAATAGTTCAGGCTCAAATTATTCATAAAGCAATTGTCACCCATTTCCAATGATGATTCCAGAAAGGTATTTGCACATTCCATATAGTATTATTTCTGTAGTTCAACAAATCCTTTAAAAAATCTATTCACTGATTTTTAAATTACAAATAATGAATTTAAAATGCGAATTTTACCAATTAATAAATTCACTGAATATTTAGGGAGTTGTTTTTTTTTCATGATCAAAACCAACAGGAAATACTCTAAAATACAGTTTCTGAAATCATGTTTCTGGAAGGTTACTAATATTCCACTGTATTTTATTTGTGACTTCTAACACTGGACTTTTCTATGTTACAAAAATTTAATAAATTAAATTGCTTGGAAATCAGTTTACTATCAAGTATGAAAGCACAAAAAAAAACAGTGTCCACCAGTAACTCAGTGCAAAATAACCCAATATTAAGCCATATTCAGACGTCACATGCTTAGAACGTATTGATGCCATAAGTCACACGGGGTATTTATAGAATTTAAAAATTGTCATAAAATAGCAAATTATATCAAAAGTACTGTGACACTTTAAGAGCGTTTGCAAGGAAAGCAATATTTTTAGTCTGAATTTCATCTGTAAGAATTCCTGCACTCTGAGATTGTTTTGTTGTCCCCAGAGTGCTCCTGTCTCCCCCAGGCTTCGCAGAGGTGACAAGCCTTGCCCCAGTATGAGAAGGGTTTGAGCTGAGAAGGAAGAAGTCCTTGCTCATAGGCAAGACGTCTTTGCTCCTGGTTAGGATTCCCAAGAAGTAGAGTCATAGAATCATCATCCGAGGGCAGCTAATGCTTCTTGCTACCACAAGTAACCCGGATTCAGAGAGGAGAGGTTTGTCCCTTTCCCTGCTCTACAGTGGAAAACGCTGCGAGGTTGCTTATGCCTTCTCTATGAGGCCCATGCAAAGGCTGCTGAGGATACACGGCAAGACAATCTAGTCTGACAAGATTGCCATGCAAAGACACAGGGAATTTTCAACAAATTGTTTTTACCTATTGCAGCAAAACCATTCAAATGAAGTCTTACTTAGAAAAAATTTTCAGGACGGCATTTCTGGTAAAAGAGTGTGGCTTTCCCCCAAAGTGACTTCATGGTTAGACAATGGTCCTCATTCTAAACCCAGCTCTGCCCCGTCTGGAACAGATTTCAACTCTGATGAGCTTTTCATCACTTAGCTATTTCAGAATAGGTATATTTCCACAGTTTCTGTTGGAGTTAAGCTATTTAAATGCCTACTGAATTTAAGTCATGTATCAAGAAAAAAACAAAAATTTAAGGAGATGGGAAACAATATGACCAAACAGGAATTTTTGTGTCTAGAATCCACATCTTAGAAATATCTATAAAACACTAGCACTGAAAACATAGGTTAATTAATGTAAGAGGAGAGGTCTTTATCCTTTTCATAGAAGTCTTATTTAGATGGTTACAGCTTCATCTTCCCTATATTTCCCAGCAGTCAGCTTTCCACTTGTTTCAGGATATTTTAAGTCAGGCAGAAAACAGTACTACTGGATAACATTTCCTCAAAAACTCTGCTTTGTCAGGTTAAAATCTTATTCTCCTGGTAGATAATGTTATCAAAATAATCCCAGTTTGTTCATCTTTACCTCTCAGGAAGATTCAGTAGATCTGTCAGAAAATGTTATTAGAGCAGTCATGGTTAGCAAAGATATTCCAGAGTGAGGAAGATTCAATTTTCCATTTTTTTAAGACACCACATAGTTTAAAGTAAACATTACTAAACTGTTGATATTTCACAATTTTTTCTGTCTGGCTTCAATTCCTCACTAAATTCCTTTGAGTCTGGTAACAGTTATTATTTTGTAGTCATGGTTGGAAAGTGGAGGATATACACAAAACATTCAGCACATGAACTTCACGCAGATCACTTTGAAGGACTGAAATTTTACATCTGCTTTTGCCTCCTTTTTAAACTATTTGTTGCATGAATATATTGTATTTATATACACATGCCTATTACAAAATCTCCAAGTCATTTAAGCAGATACTATAAAAGTGCAGTCATTATATCAGACTGGTGGTAGAATCCTAAGAAAGGAAACGTCCTGCAAATAAGTCATATTTAGAGCTTTATTCTATGTCTGTCATAGAGTACAAATTTAATCTGACCTTGATATATCACAGTAATGCAGAAAGAGCTTCAATTAGCAAGTGTTTGTATTATGCAAATGTTGTTCAATAGCTTTTAATGATACTGCCAATTATCATTACAACAATGTCTTTTGCTCCTTTTACAGTGATGGAGATGATTTTAGCTAGTAAACTTTACTGGCATAAAATACATAGAGAAATATAGCACTGAAGAAGCTGTGGTGCCAAAGCAAAACACAGAACAGACAGATCTGATATTTTAAAAAATTACCCAAAAATCATATGTGCCAAACCAGATCAAAATGCAAAGAGGAATTCAGGTAATTTTGTATTCTGTCACCTCCTGTCTACAGAATCCCTTATTCGGTCTCACCAAGCCCTTTCCTATTGCCCTGCTCAGTAAATTTTCTTTTGCTTTGCACTGAACTTGCCATAATCCCTTGTGAACAGGTTCTTTTCAGATAAAGAAGAATGTTTTGTCCCAGTAAATCAACAAATAACTTTCTTCTTCCAGTCTAGAACTGTCTAATCCAGAAGAGGAGACATTTATATTAAATGTTAGTGATGGTGTAGTTAACAGTGTCTGTAGACAGTACAAAGAGCTCGTGTGCTCTGGAGGTGTGTTACCTGGTAAAAGAGACGACAAGTCCCTTTGGTCACTAAATGCCTTTTGTGAGCACTTTGAGGCTGTGTCGATCCACCGCGTACCACCTGCATGGAAAGAATGAGCTGTGTTTTCACAGGGAGGGGAGACAATAGATCATACGGAGATCAAAAGTGGACCAAAAAAGCTCTAGTGATCATTTATGCTCTTACTCAAGGAGTCTGGCATTTTCCTCAATTACATTTTGTATTTTTACAATGATCAAATTCCCATTTAAGTACAGGAATCAAAGTATTATCTGTTCTTTTTACCACTCCATGCACAGAAAGCAAAAATGAAAATGCTTCATTATGTTTTGAGATCTCTATTTTAACATCCAAATATTTTTTATGTCTACAAATTCTGTTATGACCTCTTTAATTCTGAATCAGTAGCTACAAAGAATTAGTGAGGCCAATAATCCACTTCATATTCACATCATTAGTTTATTTAGATAAATTTTCTTTACTGTTCCTATGTGGACAAAGCTTAACAGAAACTAATAAATTGATAGAAAGCATATTACAAATTACCATGTAGTAATTTACTTAATTCATCACGGAAAGACTCTTACAAGCAACACTATTTTTAGTAACGTCACATGCAAAATGTAGTGAATATGTAGGAAATATGTTTAAAGAGGTGTGATGCAAGCACTCTCATTAAGGTCTCCACTGTACATGCTTTCAATTGCTTTGACACCTGAACTATAAATAAATCATAAACAATGGGAAGGTGAGATAAAAAGATAAAGAGTCAAAAGAGGACAGATGGCAAGATGAAAAATAATGACTTCTGCTAACTGCACATACAATAAATTATGCAATACAGGGAAGCTATCAATAATATTAAAGAAAATCACAAAGATTTTTAAATCTTTTACAATACACATAAAAATTATTTTTGCAAAAGTAGTAGAGGACTGGGAGAAAAAACAATACAGTTTCATAGAGAATCAGGCAAAAAAAGTAATAACTTACCAGTCTGCTAAAGTTGAATTATTAGGGACTGTGAAAGACACAAAAAACTAATTACTTGCATATTGAATTGGAACTTGGAAAGGAATGGTAGCCTACACATCAACAGCGATGATTACAAGCTGTCACTGTTTACACTTCTCATTCCTGTACTGAACCTCAATTACTCATATTTAACAGAAGAAACAACAAAACAACATCTACAGAGGAATTATCAGAGGAAGTGGTAGGGAGAAGAACATAGAATCACAGAATCATAGAATGACTTGGGTTGGAAGGGACCTTTCAGGACCACCTAGTCCGAACCTCCTGCCATGAGCAGGGACACCTTCCACTAGGCCACGTTGCTCAAAGCCCATCTAACCTGGCCTTGAACACTTCCAATGATGTGGCATCCAAGGTTTCTCTGGGTAACCTGTTCATGAGCATGGCAGCTGTGAACTTCAACACAGGCATCCGTGCATGCAGGCTGCGACAAGAGGAAAAAGACAGAGTGCAAAAGTGGACACTTTAAATAATGTGTTATGAAATGAAATGAGACATATTGTGAGCAGATGGAGTGATTTAACAGCAATGTTTCATTCCCCTTCTGTAGTGTCCTTTTTTCTGACTGACATCTATTTAATGGACGACTTCAGGCTTTACTCTCTGGCTTCGAGACAGTAATTTGTCTCACCTCAGAATTTCAAGGGATGGTGGATTCAGCATTTGGCAGCCAAGCGAGTGTACACCTTTGCCAGGACAGAGGCTCCTTCTGCCAAACTTCAATCACTTACCTCTGAGGCAGTTTTCTTAGACCTTCCTCAATGTCAATAAAGAAAAATAAGCAGTTTTAGACCATAATTCATCTAACATATTTTAAAAGTCTACTCTCAGTTGAAACAAATTCCTTTCCAGAAATGTCTATTTCTCTTCACTGACTATGAGGAAGCTTAAAATGACTAGCTCAAATATCCATGTCTAGACTGTAGACCATGCCGGCATTCCTTTGATGAATTCCACCCAAGATGTCAAAAACTGAGATGGAAAACATGAAACTGTCTGGTTATATGAAAACTAACAAGGAAAAAATCACTGGGCCTTTTACGAACTATATGGACATTTATGAAAGATAACTTAATATCAAACAACATGTATACCTTTGGTATGTAAAAAAAAAAAATTATTTGGGGGAGATTAAAAAGCCAAGAACAATTCTAGATTGCCTGATAAAAAATCTTCTTTGTGAGTTAGGTCTTTGGCTTCAGTTATAATATGGTTAAGCAAAAATAGAATAGAAAAAGAACAAAAAAGCAAAACCACTACCCCTGTTCTGACAACTCCAAATTTCATTAAATACTGCTATGTTTTGTTCAACAGGTCATAAGATTACCAGGAAATTTTTAAAGACAATTTGGAACATAAAACAGAGATCTGCTTTACATTTGGAGATTGACAACAATTTGTTGGTTTTTTTTCAATTTTGTCTTTTTCCCCACATTAATCCCTTGGTGCTATGGAACATATCTTTTTATTATTTTTATTTAGAAAAGATTTCTGCTTGAATCCTTGGCCAGATCAAGGGTACTATGAAAGTGGGAACTGGAAAAGTCAAACATCATTTATGTTGACAACAGTGATCTATGAAGACTAGAAAAAAACAGCAGTGCCACCTACTGTCTAGACTTTAAATGCAGAAACTCCTAGGAGCTGTGTCCAGGTACCTTATGTATGGTTTACAGTGGAAAGTTCACTTAAGGAATTATTTTATGTAACTGATACAGTGTAGTTTAACAAAAAAAAAAAAAAAGGTTAAAAGCAAAATTAAAAACAAATAGCTGTGCAGGGGTGAGATCACTGCCTTCCACTTCTGTCTTATCTTTTCATGCAAATTACCCCAGTTGGGGAAATAGGAAATTTGAAAACATTTTTAAGTTAAGGGAACGCAACTGATTTCACAGTCAAATGGTCCTTTGATTTGTTACATGATTTTGGAGCGCATCAGCTGCCTTTGAGCTTCCTAAGCACACTCTCACTCACTCACTCACTCACTCACAACACACACATGAAATGGACTTGCAGACTGAGGTATTATTCCTGAAATCAATGATTTGTTCTCATACAGACAACTTACAGAAAATAATGTTATTTTCAGATTAACTGATAAAGGGCATGTAAAATATTAGCAGATCTTATTTGCAGGAAATGTTTCTACTGACACGTTTAATAAGGCACCCAGAAGCAGCTCTCGCTGTAAAGGCAGTGGAGTCCATCCCCACGAGAACTTGATGATTCCTTTGGGATCTTTGGGTCTGATTTCACTCTGAGGCACGGCACACACTAGGACGGAGCCTGGCACCACAGATGCCGCGATAGGAAGCATCAGCCCCCGGTGAGGACTGCCCTGCTGTCCCCCCAGACCCTGCCCCTGCCAACAGGCATGGGGCGAGCAGGGATGAGCATGGGAAGTAGCACCAAGGAGAAAGTTACTGCGTCCTTTGGGGAGCAATGGCTATTTGTGAGGGTGTTTTTCCAGCTTGAAACACTGAACGATCCTCCTCTGGCATCACCCAGATAATGAATAACCTACAGTGCTCTTGTTTCATATGGTGTTCTCTCAAACCTCAGCTGTGTTACACATGGGTACACATAAACACTGGCCTATTACAAAATTTTCTGTTGAGATGACCACCAGTGAAAAAAAAGCCTTAGAGGGGCTCTTGGAGGCACCATTCTAGAAAGCTGTGAGGTTTAGATTCCCCATCCCTACTGTGAAATGATTACAATATTCCAGTAATATACAAGTCCCTAAATGTAGGATACATAATAACTGTTGAAGCCACCTGACAGCGAGACTTCTAACTCAGCCACCTTGGGTACCTGAAAGAAGAGATGCCATTCAGAGGGGGAGTTGCTTCATCATAGGATAAAACTTGAGCTGATTTAACTTACTGCTAACAAATGTCAATGTTTTCTTTACATTAAACAAATAAATAAATAAAAAATGTTGGCCAAAATTAATAGGGCAGGAAAATCTTTAACACGGATCTTTCAAAATGAAGAATTTCAATTCTCTTTTCAGAGCAATGCTTTGTTTTAAAATTTATTACATTTATTTTTAATAGAATAAAGTATATATTGGCCTGCAATTTTTAGTTTTGGGTAGAAAACAGGAAGTGTCTCTATTCACTGTCATTCCTTCTGATTAAGCTCCTTGGCACATTTGCTATGTGTGGCAAAGCAAAGCACAGATTAGCTTTACAAGCTAAGTGTCAGCACAGACGAATTTTCTAGTCTGAAGCAGTCAATTGTAAGGACAAGCAAACTCTTCTCTTCCTTCCCGTAGCTGTGGTACAATGATAATCAATATTGTAAACAACTTTTAATATTATAACTAGATGAAAATATAAATATGTGAAGGCCCAACCTAAACTTTCAGAGACCACTGGGAGATGTAAAGCTGCTAAAAGGCTGACCTAGCAGAATATCTAGGTGGCAAAATCAGATCAAATGCCAGATTTAAATAATGCTACTTTGTTGAATCTAGACAGATGAGGCTTTTGGAAACTGAGGACGAACTATCTTCTCTTTGATATTTAGAAGTAACTTGAACATGTCATCTTGGGACTAGATAGCAGCTGTGAGTCAGCCCGAGGGAAATCTCACTCTCAGTCTTTTTTATTAGCTGCTGTTACCCAGTTTTAATTAAAAGAACGTTCCAGATAAAGCACAGACAGGTGCAAGGGAATAAAAATGAAGAGAACCTTGACTACTCAGCTTGATCAAAGTAAATTTAAGCGGCACCCAAGTGATAAACCGGGGGCAGAAAGAAAGACCGAAATCAAGATAAAGGCAAACTTTAATCAATGCAACCATGAAAAACTAGTGTTACATGTTCCTCGTAAACAATACTGTACCATTTTATTTAAGGGCCTTAAATCACACGTCAGACTGCACAAGGTTTATGTTTTGTTTAGTTAACTATGCCAAATCACAGCCTCACTTGCTGCTCAAATCAACTGCAGGCTGGCATATCATATAAAGCCAGTATGCAGTGTTGAATATGACTTCTCAAATTCCTTCAGGCTTGGACTGAACCTCTCGTAAGTTTCAGCACATCTAACCAGCTACTACGTACTACCTAGATACTATAGTGTGTAGTATGTTTTTGTGGAGAAAGTTGAGACTGTTACCTGTCTGCCTTGAATGATTTTCTTGGCGTAAACCAACTAAATAGGAGAACTGTCTCATACTTTATATATGTATATATATTATTATTGTGATTTCATGTGAGAGGCCATATTACAGCGCTGCCTCAGGAAAGTCCACTGTTCAGTGGACTTCTGGTAACCTATGTTCCAGCTTTCTAAATTGCAGTTTAAGATAGGCTCTTGTTTCATAGTATATGACAAATAAAAGACTTGAACATTTCTAAGGACAATTTAAATTGGGCAGTTCAGGGGTTTTCCCCCTTTAGTCAGAATTCTATAATAAAGGCTTACTTGCCAGTTCAAGTTTTAGATTTAACAGATAACAAAGACTTTAGATTTCTAAAATTTATTCAAACTAATGATGCAATGTCTATCCAGCAGATAACACTGGGTTTCTTTTGCTTACATACTGTTGAGAGACTTAGCTTCAAATACTGGGAAATGCTGCAATTATTCAGTTTATAATCAAAAGAATAGTCAGAAAGTGGTAAGTAGCAATCAATAATGCAATGCCATAGTAATTACTACTGTAACTAAATTTACTTGTTTTTTTGAGGAGAAGTTAAATGCACTTTACTCCCCTTCTTCGCTTTTGGGTGTTTTTCTGACATCGTTATATTGCCATTTTACTCTCCTCTTCCCACTTTTGGATCAAATATGGTATAGCTTCCTGGAACTTTTAACTTCATGTACATGTATCCATGTACCTAGTTCTTGCTCCCAGTAATCAAAAATCTTTTTTTTTTTTTCTTTGGAATTCCACTCTTTTTTTAATTGCAATGACAAACCCAACAATTAATGCAAGTTGTATCTATTCTATAAAATTCAAGCCCTCCCTTAATTGTGGACCGTTCCTTAACTGTTGGCTTGGCTTGAGTAATGTTACCATTTACTAACACAGTTCACTAGCAAAGATGCAGTCCCAGTGTTTTATATTTGTTTCCCACAGACTTGAAAAGAAGCAGGACAGCAACTGGAAAAAGCAATTAATGAAAAAATAACCGCATTCCCTGCTCTGAGAAATTATCTTCCTATATGGTGCCTCAAACTGCATTTCACCTTCACATTTATTTATAGTTGAACTAAGTCTTTTTATTTTTCTCTCTCTTGTAGGTATCATTCACAAAATATATACTTTTAAAAAGTATTTTTTCCTGAAAATTCTCTTTGGAAGTACACCTTAGAAAGATTCTGGTCATGACTCAATGACACACTGGATCTATTTTCACTTTGCCTTTCAACAAGGTGAACTTCATTTTGTTTTTATTTTTCCTTTTTATTACATATTTCAATATTATGTCTATATCACTTGGATAAGCTCTTTGCTACAGGTTGTTAAGTCTAATTTCATATAGATGGTCATTAGTATCACAGCTGGTTTCTAAGCCAGCCGTTCAACTTTGCATTCTGAAAGCCTTCTGCTACTGTTCTCTCTCTTGAGACTCAACACTTCTTCAGCTTTGTTAACACCTCCTTTCTCCCACAGTTCTGTTTCCACTCTAACTCCCCACTCTCCCCCCACTCCATGAAGTCACCCAGCCTCCCTTCAAAACCAGATGGTTTTTATCTGGAAGCATCATTTGAGCTCACTTTTTGGGGAGACAACTCCTACATTTGCTTTACCTGTGAACTTCTATATCCTGTAATAATTCCTCTTTGCATCCCTGTTTGGATGCCTTAGCCAAGCACAAAATGATTCTGCAAGCAGGGTATACCCAGCTTAGAAATATCAAAAAATATTTATTGGTTATCATACACACATGATTACTACCAGGCTAGGCATTAATATGCTCACCACCTCTCATAAGACAAACGCAGAGTCTTTGCCAGCCAGGCAGGCAAGAGTCAAGAGGAGCGGGGGCAGCTCCTGCAGCTTCCCAGAGCACAGCTTCAGTGGTGCCACTTTCTGTCACCCTAGGTTTTCCTTATGATTTTATACTTGCTTATGTCGGTACTTCTCCTTGTCTTGCCCTGACTGTAATTTCAGCTTTCTCATCTTACATGTTTCTCGTCTTTAGACTTTCTGACAGCTTTTTTTTTTCCACAACTTGGCAATTTTCGTAAAAGTCTGCACCATGTTTACGTAGCTGTGCAGCATCAGCAATGGGCCTGGTGTCCTCAGAGCACAGACACCCAGAGTTCAAGACAGAGGGAGTCACCCTCCTCTTTCTTAGCACTGAGATGACTGTGACACAGGAGGTAAGGACACATCTTAGTACTAAGTGGCTACCAGTCAAACCCATAGGTTTGAGTATCAGTTGCTCAGCAGTAAACTCCTACATGCTCATGCTTACCCCATTAGAAAATCTTATCCTTTTCCTTGTGATACACCATTACACATTTCTTCAGAACTTAATATACTGTAATAAATCATTACATTTTCTTGAACTTTTCAATCCACATATCAGCATTTGGATCTAGGCCGATTTGAATTAAATGTTGCAAAAAAACTGCATTAAATTTGTTTAATGACACCTATCCAAAACAAGAATCTTCCCTCCTCCCCATGAAAATTTATTATGTAGAGCTCATAGGAAAGAGACACTCAGCAGGAGTCGTAATTTTTAAATATATACAATTCTGAATAATATGCACAACATCACCAGTACTAAAAGAAAACTTTAAAGTTTTAGTCTCAAAGATTTTCTTCATATATCTCCTCATTTTCCACGTAGGACTGGATCTGTCAAGTAAGAATTCACAGCCTTACTGGCAGAGACATTTTACAGTAGTCACACCACTAACCAACTTCATTGTGCTGACCAAAAACATAACTCATTAGTCACACGTGTTAAAGTCACATTACAAAAAGCTCCTTTTGTTGCTGTAGCTCAGCCTGTTAAGGGAACTGATTTTACATGCACCTCCAAATAACTTGTATCTTAACTACATCGGTGCTCCAAAATGCCTGTTCTGGCAAACACCATGTTGTAAAACCACTGAAATGTTTATATAACTCACGCAAGCTTTTTTTGGTGCATTTTATTCATAAGAAAATGACAGACTATTACAAAGAACAACTATTAAAGGAACAAACAGTAAAAGATTTTTGTCATGCCATAAAAACGTTGGATATGGATAAATTTATCTAAAAATGAACCCATATCAGATAAAAGAAGCTTTGACACTGAAAGGGTAATGGTCTGATCGAGTCTAGCTATGGGAAAGAGGAAGGAGATAGGGAGCCTAAGGAGTCTTACTCATACTCTCTTCTGAGAGGGCAAAAGAGACAGGAGTGCCAGCTGGTACATTTGAGAGACATGATCTCCATTTGCTGTCCTTGGCAATTACTTGCTTTGCCTATATATGGAACTATCCCTGATTAAAGGTTTAATTCTCACCAACTCCAAAAGCTTAATCTACATCCCTCATTTGCCAGTTCATTAATAGACCAGACACGGCAGAGAAGGAACAAGAAGCTAACTAATGTACTTGAGTCCACATCTGGAAGGATTCGAATGAAAAGGGTTCTCCTGCCACGTTTGTGAGCTCTGTACTTGCCATAGCCATCAACCAAAAGGTATCAATTTAGATGCAAGTGTGGTCCGAATGATACTACTTCCCACTACAAATTAGATCTCTGTCTACAATTAAAGCACAACTTTTTTCCCCACCACTAGGGCTCATCTGGCTTTCTCATCTACAAATTCATCCTGTAAATATGGGGGAAAAGTGCAGGATGATGAAAACAGAAGGCAGTAACTCCACCACGAGACCATTTGGTTGTAAGACAATCCCTGGGCTCCGTTTTGCAAGAATTGCTTTTTACTGTGCATTTGGGCTGCAAGTCAGTTGCTGTTACTGCTGCTTCCTCTTCCTGCCCATACAAAATATTTGCAGCAAATTTCAGTTTAAGTAAATCCCAAACAACCAAACCCATCCACAACTCCTTTTGTGAAGTATTAAAGGACTACTCCTTACAAACACTGAAAATTCAAACTAAATGGTCCTTTATGCAGAAATGTTTTAGTGCAAATTCCATCAGTTCCATGGAGTATGTTCCTGTTTTATTGCAAACTGAAATTTAGTACCAGTAGTGATTCACACTCTGCTGTCTTCACTTCTGCTGGGTGCAGAACTCTCTACTTTTTTTGCAGAGAGAGGAGGACAGCACTGAATGCCGGCTGTCAGTGTAGTGAACTTTCTTTGTGGATGGGCCTATTTTTTAAATGCATATATGTCACAAACAGGTGTAATAAAAGTTAAATACAAGATTGTGGAAAACTTAATAACCTCAAGAAATTCAGTATTCGTCTATGATTACAACTGCATTAACAGATTGTAATAAAAACAGGCTCCTCTGTTTCTGAAATATTTTCCATTTCCCATCCTGAGCAATGAGAGAAACAATGTATTTTACTAATCATCTGAAGTGGCACCTAATACTGCTAATCATGCCAATCATCTAAATTAGGGTAAGAACGAGATAAAAGCAATGGGTAACAGACGTGGAAAAGGTAGGAAGAAAGGGAGAAGAAAAAGGGAGTTACTTAGTGGGAGACATACTCGGGTCTGTATTTTCTTTACTTTTTGGTCTAGTTTTACAGATCACCATTCACATAAAAATGTCAGAGATCCACTTTGTGTTCTCGTGAAAACTGAGGCTGAAACCTCAGATATTTCTGTATTGCCCTAATGAGAAGTATATTTAGGATTGTGGCATTGATTAATTCTCTTCCCTCTACTTAAAAGCAGTATTTTAATTTTTAGATTGATAACATGCACTAGCTATCAAACAGAAAAAAATCCAATTAGACTCACAGTAATTCCAAAGTCATGTTGAACAAGAAGATGCCTGTAATACTTCACATTTTGTAAATGTTCTCATTTCACTAGCATGAGTCGCATTAAACATTTTCTCCTCACACTGGCAAGTAACACGTAAATCAGTACCTTCCAAAGATCAGACCCACAGACGTACATCTGCTGTTCTCATTTCTAGCCATCTTGAAGTTGCTGATAACACACACACATAACAGAAGTGAATTTTCCTATGACTCACCTTTTAAATACTACAACCTTTTTCCTGTCAAAACTCTACTAATTTATGCTTCATTATAGGCTAGGAAGTGCAACTGTGGATTATGCTACAGTAAGGTCTGTAGCCTCTGAGTAAGAAGTATGTGCTTTGCATGATTCCATGTAGAAACTATCCTGCAAACTTTTATTTCGGTATTTTCTATCTTAGGGTACCATCATTACAAACCATGTAAAATGTTGGGGTCAAATCAACTAGTGGAAAAAAAGACATGAGTATTATCTGTATACTCTGTTTCCCACCAGCATAGATTTGATAAGCAACAATTTAAAAGTCAAATTTTAAGACCTCTGCAAGGTTCAACTCTGCAAAGGAAATGTGGCTATTCTTTAATCCTATAAAATCTAAACTATAAAGACTAAACTGAAGAACAAATCGACTATTATTTATTAAAGCAAATACTTTTGAGAGTAGGAAATTTAGCAACTGAAAAGATGATGAAATTAAGAGGTACACAACCACTTCAGACCGCAGCAGCTGTCAAGGCTGCCCCCAAAACGGCTGCAGCCTCTTCTACCCCAAATCTCTATCAGCCCATCTCATATACCAGCAAATAGTAATAAAGGCCAGAAGTGGAGGCTAATCTGCATGAAATCCATTACATTTTTTTTCCTCAGCTAATTTAGTTTTAACTCCAGTCAGACCCCTGTGGGAGCTCACACCTCTACAGCTGCATCTCACAGGCGTCTTCCCTCTCCTTGGCTTTCTCCACCCACTGCTGGCTTCGGGATCCCTCTCCACCTCTGGCCGGTACCCGTCTGCCAGGAGCGCGAGCAGACTCACGTTATTAAAACACACACAAAAAAGGAAAAAACAAACAAAACTTTTATTGCCGCCCTGCGGTCACCCTTTCGGCACCAGAAGCCGCTCCCTACGCAGTGCCCGGCCCGACGCAAGGGCGCTGCTCAGGGGCTGCCCACCCCCCGCCCAGGACAGCGCACAGGCCGACAGCCTCAGGCGGGCGGAAAGGCGCCCCGCCGCCTTCTCCCCGGCAGGCCGCAGGCGGCGGCGAGCCAAGCCGAGCCCAGCCCAGCCCGGCCGGCCGCCGCACCCAGCCCCGCGGCCCCGCTACCGAAGACGGAGCGCGCCCACGGCCCCAGGCGCAGCCTTCTACCAGCGCCCCCCCCGCCGCCCCCCCCACAACGGCAGCCCGGGGCTGCGCACGCGCGCAGGGGCAGTGTCACGAGGGAGGGGCAGCTCCCCCACGGCTCCGGGGGCGCCCGCGCTCTGCCCCGCCCCGCCCCGCCCCGCCCTGCAGCGCGCGGGGGCGGTGACGCCCGGGGGAGGTAGCGCGGCGGGGCGGCGCGAGGACAAGCAGGGCGCGGGGCCCTGAGTTGCCGCCGCCGCCGCCGTTGTCGCTGTCGCCGCCGTGGTTGTCGTCGTCTGCGAGGGCGTTAGGGAAGGAGGTGGGGCCGCTCCACCCCGCGGTCTGTGGCGTTAGGCCGCGCCGGGCCCCCGGGAGGGGCTGAGGCGGGAGCCTGCGCGGGGGGGACGGAGGGAGTCAGCTTAAAACTTGGAAGGCTGTGGCCCGGCTAAAAGGCGTCCTTTGTTGTAAGCTTACAAGTTTAAGAGACGCAGGGGCTTTTGGTAACGCTGTGGTCGCTTCGGTTGTCACGTGACGTTCTGTGTTTCTGGCGTTTGACAGTTTTGTCTCCTCGTGTCAGCTGTTTTGGTTGTTTATGTCGGGTGTTTACCGAGCAAAAGTGGAGGGAGGAAAAATCGAATTGTGTTGTAGGCCTCGTCTCGTGGCACACAAGATGAAGCAGAAAACCTGAAACTCACTGGATTGGAATAAAATTTTAAGTTTATGGTGTAAGTCTGAGAGCTCGCCTATGCAGACTCACACTGGGTTTATTTGCTCTGGTAGTCAGGGCAATAACTTGCTTTCTGTCTGAACAAGTGCATTTCCATATGTTACTTGTTACGGTCCAGGTCTTGCTGGGTGTAAACCAGGCTTACATTTCATGTGTGAGTCACTCCTATGAGATCCGTGTAGCACAGAAGATGACAAGACTTGCCTTGTACCAGCCAGCACGCTTGGGGTTTTCTTACTAGGATCTTGACATCACCACTTTGTTTTTGTGGGCAGTTGGTTAAGTTTCTAGAACACTCATTGCACATTTTTCAGCTGAGGTAGAAGGAACAGCATATTCACGTTAATTATAAGAGATGGTTTGTTCACTTCTTCATTGCATTGCTAATGATTTCAGTCCTTCCTGTTTCTGAAATGGAGGGTGGACTTTATGGTCAGTGGTGAACAGCACAGTGGCAGATGGAGGCTGGTGAGAGAGACAGTAGCTGCTGAGCAGAAGTTCTGCCTGGAGCTGCTTCACTGTCAAGGGAATCAACTGTTCATGCATCTTGTTTTAAGTGAGAGGATTGTGAACAGGGCCTTGTTACAGTGTGAGGGCCTGGATGTGCAATGACCTTTTGGCTACTCTTTTTTTTTTTTTTTTTTTCGACCCCCACTTAATGTTTTTAAACAGGTTATGTTTAGAAGAGAGGAAGTATCTACTGCATAATACTATGGTGTCCAAACTCATCTGTTGATATTTCCTTTGTAACTCCATGGTAAAACAGCTTCTGAGAGTGTCGGTTTGGTTACCACATCATCTGGATCCAGAGGTCATTTTTAAGAAAATGTGGACTGCTAGAAGCCTCTGTAGTGCTCAAGTACTGTTGCTTCAGTTGAAAGAAGGCAGACTGTGTAGTTGCATGTTTCCAAAAACTCAGCAGTTCTGGATGGGAATTCTAAAGTACTGCACCGTAAGAGCACCACGTAACAGAGCTAAATTCCAGGTAAGTATTTTTGTGGTGCTGTAGGTCTAAGTGATATGCATCAATACAGTGATAATATAATTTTTTTTAGAATCTACAGAGCTAAGCTTTTGATGTTGAATTGAAGATGCTTATCAAGGTAAAGTGGCAGGCAAGCAACAAGCTGCAGGAGACCAGTGTTTCAGAATGAACTTTTTGTGTTTGATAGTTCTGAGTTGGGGAGAAACGTGGACTTTTTTTTCAGTTTACACTTCAGACAATACTGCCTGATAACTGACAGGCTTATTAGAGTGACAGCTGTTTAGTGAAGAATAGGACCAGAGTTCTCTGGAAAACTTTTTACTAATGCAGTATTGCACAAAAAAGAGGAAAAAAGTCAATTTTTATTGGATTGATAAGGGAGGATGAAAACATCAGAGTTTGATTATTAAAAAAAGAAATCTGGATATAAACAAAAATGGTAGGAAAAGACACAAAATTAAGATTAATCTTGGACACAGTTCCACATGGCAATGTTTTTCTAGATGTCTAAGTTCATCTTTAAAATATAAATTGCTGCATGTATAAATAGTGGAACATTGTGGTTTCATCTAGTTTAGTGGTGGCTAAGCAACTGAGAAATTAATCTATATGATTTTACAACTACTTTAGTAGACTTTATTAATCTATTTAGGGATAACTAATGTTCATCTTTTATTTGCCTGTGGTTTCCTTTTTTAATAGTAGTATGTGACTGTATGATTGTAGGCTTCCAAGCTAAATGATAAACGATCGGTAGTAGATACAAGAATGGCTACTAGTGGAGAGGGAACTAAAACAGCTGCTGGAAAAAGTCCTGGTGGAGTATGTGATGGAAGCCAACATTCATTAGAAGGTATTGAACCTTTTGCCACCCTCTTAACAAGTCAGCCTTCCCTCTCCTCTAGACATACTGTATTAATGGTCAGGATGGTCTAAACTCTACATTTGAAAGTTTTGTATCATGCAGTGCGTTTATTTAAGGGGATTATACACACCTTTTATAATAAGTTTGCAAAGACTCATGTAATTTTCCTAAGTGTCTTAATGGCTGATTGGATTGTCCACTGATTATTTTGTATTATTGTTATTTTTCTTTTCCTTCATTAAACTCTTACAATGCTTATTCCATGTGTCTGGATAGATGCAAAACCTAGTTTTCCCATTCTTTTGTTAGCAACTGTGGTAACTCTTTAAGTATGGAGTACAGTCTGTTGGATGGGTTGTTGTTTTGTGTGAGCCTGTTTTTGACTGGAAGAATCAGTTTGAGTGTTCACTGGAGGCTACAAATGCTCTGTGATGCTAATGATTTTTTTTTCTGCTACAAATGTGAAAAAACCACCTAAACATTCCTGCGTGAGTGGCGATTTCTGGTCCGGGTAAATTAGTAGTTGCCATTATGACCTTTATTTCAGCAATGCTGCCTAGCTAAACAGTTATTTCTATAACTTTGCTCATTTTGTCATTCCTAGCTAATAACTAATCCTCAAATGTGCTGTTATGCATCATCATTTTAGCGCTTGTGCTTCAGGGTACTTGGTCATTCACATTCTATGTATATTTAATTTTGTTTGTAAGGTTTTTTTAGTCAGTTGCTTTGGGCATTTTCAGCTTTTGTGTACAAATGGGATGACAGGGAGGTGGGTATGACTGGTTAAGACACAGAGATGGTATGCTGTTTATATAATTACATTGCTCTGGAAACAGCAGTGTGAGAAACTGTTGTGCTATTTCTTGTGCATGACAATTAGGAAGACAGTACCTATCCTGAAGAAGCAGTGTTGTACTATATCGTAATTCTGCTGTACAGGCTTGTCTTGTTACATACATTCACTTGTAGGTTTGCATTACAAACGGATGAGACACTACTGAGTAAATAGAAATACCCCCCCCCCCCAGTGTATTTTTAATCACCAGTGAATTCTTTTTTTTTTTTTCCCCACAGATTCGAGAATCTTTCAAATAGAACTCTTAGATTTATGTTTATTCCTGAATCCTCCGGCATTACCTGTAAACTAATGAGATTGAACAGCCCCAGTGTCCTAGTTTCTTCTTGTGCTTATCTTTTCTTGTGCTTCTGTTTTTTCTTGTAGACAGCAGAAGCATACCTATCCCCTTAGCCAGTTGAAGCCTTTTGAAATTTGCCGATCATGTAGGATGATGATGTTTTTGAAAAGCAGTGGCAAAAGCGTTTGCTGTGCCCTGTTTACATCACATCTCTACAGTGTCTGTGTTGTCCAGCATCTTTTAAGGTTCATGAAAATTTTTTCTTAACACGTGCCAATATAACTTTGAGTTAATAGATAATATCTTTAACAGTCAGAACTTATGTTAAACCCTCTAAGAATATTTATTCCGAAGTCTTGTGGAACAGGTGCTTCATGCCATTTCTAAGATACCAAGATTTTTGCTGTTTGCTCAGGCGGCTGAAAAAACGGTTTATGTCCCGATGTGACTGTGCTTCTGTTTCTGGTACTCTCTAAGAAATTGGCAGGGAATAGTCATATGTAGACTTAACATGAAGTTTCTCTGCGTTGGTGCTTGGGAGTTGTTATAACAGTACTATTCTTTTTGATGAAAAAAGCAGTGATATACTACATCATCAAAGCAAAAAACATTTTTGAATCATACTGTCTCTGAAATACACCATTCTAACTTGCAAATCAAGTGTTGCCATGACATATTTGCAAGAATCAAAAGAAATGGGAAAGTTTGTATTCTTACAAACGTGTCTTGGTTCCCTATTTCGTTCTTTTCTGATTTTACAGGACATGCATCTAATAAATGCTTTCTTGCCTTTTGCTCTTACTCAGAGATTGCTTTGCAAGGTGAAATGATACTGCTTAACTGCATCTGTGAAACAGATAGTTCCTTATAGAACCATGATTCTTACTCATTTGTATCATCTTTGTAAGTTAAGTGCTCTGTTACACATTTGTTGTAAGGCACCTTCAATTCAATGTATAGAACCTCCCTGCAGGTAGATGCATAGTGCTGCATGAAGATGTTAATGTTCTGTTGTTTCTTCTCTATAATGCTGATTATATGCAGTACTCTACTGATTTTCATATTCTGAATAAATGAAAGAAGACCTGATTGTTTCACCCAGCAACAAGTACTAGTTATCTTAGGAGCTAAACATTACATGATTTTTTCAGTTAACAACTGGATAAAGCCCTAAGCAACCCAATTTGATCTGATAGCTGACTCTGTTTTGAGCAGAGGAAGGTTGGGCAAAAGACCTCCTGAATTATTGTATGATTCAATGATTATTTTTTATCTCATTATTTACCCACTTGTAGGGTTGTTACATGTATGTGCAAACGCTATTTCTCAGTCATGCAGCTAGATGTAACCACTGGATCTGTCATTTGAACCTGAATCTCATCTGCAAGTCAACATTTGTACTGAAGTACTTTTAAATTTCATGTAGATGTGACAAATACATAGTACAGACCTGGGAACTGACCTTAATTAATAAAAATGTAGTGACTTGATAACACAGCCATGCTATTGCTATTTTTGATTTGAAGTTCCCTTGGGGAATCTGTAAAACAGCGCTGTACTACATGGCGTACAAATCCAGTGGTTCAAGTAATTCGGGTTAAAAACAAAAAAAAAATTAACTTCCTTTTGGAATGTATTCATTTCATCTTTTTGGACTTGAAATTAGTCCACTCTTAACAGAGTGTGAGACTAGCAGTATTGTTTAATGGTATCCTTTATTGGAAATCTCAGTGTTCTTTTTTCTTTTTGCATGTTCATCTCTCACTGAATCCTTGTGCCAGTAAAGAAACTGATGTGAATACTCATCCAGTAATCTCTGTCTCTTGGGCAGGGGAATGAAGAAGAGTAAGAGAAGGATGGGTGTTAAGAATTCAACTCTCATCAAAGAGTAAATGCCATGTATCCAGACACTCCAGAGAACAGTCATTATTCAGAATAACTGATAATTAGATAGGATTAAAGCTTGTATAAAAAAAATAAAACTTCCTCATGAAGGCTTGGAAGAGAAGGCATGGACATCTGATTTCAGTCAGTGTATTTTCAGTAGGTTTTGATTTGAGATTCAGCTAATCTTTTCAGTTCACATAACCTCCTTTTCTGTTCTCACTTTAGACAAAATGTACCAGCCAGTTCTTTATGCATTGAATTGTGATTGTCTACTGCATTTGTAGGGGATTTTTTCATTTAAGAAAAATCCTTTAATCTAAAATTTCTTGCTGTAACTATGCTTTTAGATACTTCAGTTTTCATCTTTTTTTTGATTTGTGCACATCTAAATATTTTCCATCAGGGAGAGACACCTTTTAGAATACTTTGTAGATGAGCCTTGTAGAAGCTTTAGAAAATGTGTATATATACATGTGCGTAAGCATACATGTGCTTGTTTTTATTTAAATAAGCTTATTATCTTAACACTTGTGTTTCTTGGTTACATTTCCTAGGTCCCTTAGATGTAATGCTTGGGATTTGTGAACTCTTACTTTGCTTGTTTATTTTCTGACCGATCAACTATGTCAATATGGTCCTTACTTCATGTAATGTTTCACATTAGTAGTCTTGAGCCTGAGATCTCTTTTGGACAAAAACGGGAGTTAATTCTTTCATGCTTGCTTGTCTTCCTTCTTAAGAATGCAATTGCTTTAATCGACTTCACCTTTCACAGTGGCCCATGATACAAATGCACCTTGCTTGTAATTTGTAGAAGACATGGAAACAGCTGCAGTAGTTCATTTGAAAGAAAGCACATTATGACATCATACTTCCAAGTCTATTTTAGTTTTTTTCCACTCTATTAAAAAAAAGTCATCAAAGTAGAATTGTTGTTTCCCAGTAAAATCTTGAGTAAACTTTTTCTTCTCTTTTATGCAGTACAGTGATTTATCTTAAAATGAAAAGATCCTTTCTTTTTAATAGTAGTAACATGATTTATCACTTAATTGCAAATGCCTTTCTCTTGTATTGCCACAGCAAGAGCCAACCTGAAATGCTTTCTGTCACTACAAATGTGTTATATCTAAGTTACAGGTATTCATATTTAAAAGTGGGTATGCAAGCATTTCCAGTGCAAAGGGGGTGAAACTCAGTTGATAAAACACTACACTGCCATCAAGTAGTTTAGCAGCATGACTGATGCACCAAACAGTATGCCCTGGCACTGTGAGATGCACACATGTGTCATTGCTCACTCACTCTTTTTTTTTCTTTTTCTTTTTTTTTTTCTTTTTTTTTTTTTTTTTTTTAAGGAAAATACTAAACTTAGACCCATTCATGATCTGATTTTAGTCATGTTATGGGTAAAGCAGTTGAGTTTAGCATGTCTTCTTATCTAGTGGCTATGAAAGCAGTTGCTTATCCTCATCTTTCCTGCTCTTCCTGTGTCTGAGCTGAAGAAGCAACTTAAAAATCTGTTGCTGTGCTTGTTTGCCTGTCTTCATCAGCAGTGACACTGCAGTGTCTGTAGATGATTTCCAAGAGAAGCGTCTCATCAGGTTTCTCATTACAAACCAGAAAAAAGAAGTATACTACTAAGTATACCACTTTATTGGTTTTTTAGTCCTTTTCCTATTGATGCATACCCAAATATGCTGATTTGTTTTTAATTCAGTGCTAAAATAATCTGTACAATATGTTGTATATCCGTACAGTATAATCTGTGGAGTAGCTTACTCTCATAATTGTAGTTACTTGCAGAAACAGAAGAACTAATATAATGTACAGCCTTTTTTTAATATACTACCCCTAAGGATCTGTACTTACGCTTCCTGTTTGTGCTTTTTGTTAGATTTAAATTCTATCTGTGACACCTTTAGAGAGTGTCTGTATTTTTCATACATTTAGTGCTTTGTATTTTATTTTGGTGATTTTTTTTTATTTCTTCTTATTTTAATAGTAGCAGTGATATGCTATGTGTTTTTCTTCTCTAAATAAGACATGACTTTAAATAAGAATTTGTCTATTAATGATTACTAGTAGTACTGGTAAGCAAAGGAGTTCCAGGGGTGAACGAAAAAATTGCTTTCTGAGAGAATTGTGTTGGGTTCAAGGCTTTGTCTGTGTAAGGGAAGTATGATGACACAGTAGCCAGCAATTTGATAATTAATTTGATTTTTACTCTAGGTATGTAACAATGTTCGCTCTCGAACAGCATTCTTCTATCACTTTTGAGTAGTTACTTTTATTTTGTATTTCTTTGTCAAATTAGATGACAATGTGCATTTACATTGCACATATATATATATTTCTTGATTGAAAAAGGGATTTTCACTAAGGAGTGTTTTAGAGGTGTTTTCAATTTTGGAGATGCTAAACTTCACTGCTACTCGTTTGATGTGTTTGGTAATCAAAAGTTTTTACTGTTCTTAAATAAACTGCTTTTTGTTAGGTAGATATAGTATTTTATGTGTTCTGTGCAAAAACATTAGACGCATATTATAAGATAACATTAACTGATCCTTTTTCTGACTGTGAAACTTTATTTCCACAGCAAAAATGAAACATATCAATCTGTCATTCGCAGCTTGTGGGTTTTTGGGTATTTACCACTTGGGGGCAGCAGCTGCTTTTTACAAGCATGGTAAGAAGTTACTGAAAGTTGTGAAAGCTTTTGCGGGAGCTTCTGCGGGATCACTGGCTGCCACTGTCTTATTAGCAGTACCAGAAAATGTGGAGGTAAATTAATAAACTCATAGGTATAGGACATGATCATTTTCAAAGGATATTTTTGATATAATCATCTACCATTAAGTTTTTTTAAATGTTTTGGTTTTTGTTTTTCTTGCTTTTTGTAAAGGAACAGGACTCATCTATGTGTTTTCGTTAACAAAATCTGTGACTCATGGGCAGAAATGTTTATGAAGCAAGTATTTCTTTATGACAGAAGTCTAGCATAGGAACTTTGTATTTTAAGCTATGTAAATATAAATTTAATGTGTGTGTGAATGTTGAGTTGTACGCAATGAGGTTTACTTTAATATGCACTTAATCACTGTACATTACAAAGTTAATAATTTTTTTCTTGGCTGGAGGTAGGCTTTGTTAAGCAAATACATAGCATTATCCTGTCACCCTTTTGTGAAAGGAGATGAAACAGTAGATGGACTGTATCTTCATAAAATCAAAGAACACCACACACTGGCTCAAATTTTTTCTTTGCTGTCTGTGTACCACTAGTCAGCACAAAAAGTGGCTTGTACACGTCCTTTGGACTCAGTACAGTTCACGAGTTAACAGCGGTAGACCCACTGTATGCCAGGGAGATTAACCCTCACAGCGTTCTGTTCTGATATGCTGCATACATGTGTGTTTGAGGTTTTTTTCTCCAGGGATGTCACCCTTTTCTCACCATGGATATGATGTCATGTAGAGACAGCAAAGTGATATTCAATGACTGCTCTTACAGGTTCTGTGGGAGAACAGTAGCTTGTCTTTGTTTGTTTGTTTTTCTTCTTAGATTAAGGATGCTTTGCCCTCCTGAAATGCCTATATTGACTTTGCCTTAATATATATAGAGGACTAACTAGGCCTTGCCAATATGTTACTATTTTTTTATATTTTAAATGATAATAAACAGCATTACTGTGGGGGTAAAAAAGGCTGTTATATTTTTGTTCAAAGTACACTTAGGCTTTGGTCCAGTGAGGGTCAGGTAACTTTCTCTGGTCTTCACTTGTTAGAAGTTTCACTGCATTTGATTCAAACGGTAGTCCCAGCCAATACCACACTTTGCCACTGATCTTTCTGTTTGTTTGTTTCTGCAGTGCTTATTAGCTTGCAGCTAGCTATACTTCTGTCACTTTCAGCAGCAAGTGCTTCCCTGGCCTCTTTCCACCCCACCACTCCCCAAGTGCATTCTTTATGTGATTTGGTATTAGGACAGTTCCAGTCTGTTGTGAAGAGAACTGTACTTGCATTCTGTTCAGGTGTTTCTCCTTTTCTGTAGCCTCTGATTAGTAGTTCAGTTTCAAGTATGCCCTGTATAATCCATACTTCTGACTTTAATTTCCTATATAATCATCACAGCAGCTAGCCTTTTCTTAGCCCAAGACAGTTTTTCTGCTTATTCTAGGCTGTGGATATAAGCATTTGTTCCCAGCCTGGTCCAACTTATAAAAATCTTTCTAAGTAAAAATATTGGAAGAGTTTTTAATTTTTATGTCCGTGCAAACTAAGCCTATGTTAATTGAGTCTGGTGGATTTTTCCTTGAAAACATGTCATTTTAATACCAGCTGAAGAACTTCTCATAAACTTTTTAGTCCTTTTTTTTACTTATTTACTTTTCAGTCATTTTGTTACATTGTTTAAGTGGAAAATTGAGAGCTTTTCGTGAGGGGGAATAATTCTTCCTAATTCTCATGGAATTTAAGTAAAGCTAGTATTATGTACTGAATAGAATTAACTTTTCATGTCAGGATGATTATATTATTATCGTTATTACATTTCTAACTTGAAATATTTTGTATCCACAAATATGACTCTTACATCAGTTAATTTTTTTCTTTTTTTTTTTTTTCCCCTCTCCGCAGAGATGGGCATGTTCGGCAAGCTATAATTAGGACTTTCTCCATCTCCTAGTCTTAAAGCTCTAATACAACCTTTCCTTATCTTGAAGAGAATGTAACATTGAGGATTTCTTGTTTTAACTGTTCTGTTCTAGTATGACAGTTTGCAACTGTTTTTCAGTTGTATCTTGGATTTTTGTCACTGTTGAAAAGGCCTGGGGCTTGAGAATTCTAGGGAGGTTTATAGTGTTACAGATTAGTACCTATTTATTTCATAAGTACCTTGATTGTGTTTCATGTCCAGTTTGCTTAACTCAATCCAAGTAGTTACAATTCCTAAACAAGTCCTCGGTCACTATTTAACATTTAGATGTATTGTTTAAAGTTCCTAGCGCTAAAGTTATAAACAATTTGTAGCTGTAAGAAATTGTCCCTTTTGGCAGCAAGAATTGTATGGTCTATTCTTAATAGTGGTAATGTGGAAAGTAGTTTTCTGTCATTCACCTAGGTTTGGATTCATCCGGCTCCGGTTACTCTTAGCTCCCTGTCACTGTATTAAAGCATCTTAGATATAAAAGTAGTAGTTCTGAGGTGCTTCTGTGTATGGTTTATGAGTTTCTTCTCTGTTTAGAGAGAGAGGCATCTGAATGCACCTCTTTCCAGCTGATTAACCACAGAAGAAGCCTAACTGCCTAATGCAGAATAAATTCAAGACCTTGTGCATATAACTAGTTTTATAGATTCGAATTGGCTTGGAGCTGGCAATTGCAAGTACCTCCTAGGGTAAAGGTGCAAATCTAACCTATGTGAAATGAATTAGCACAGATCTTTACAGTGGTTGTTGCTTTAAGAGCTGTGGACCTCTTAACAAACTTTTTTGATGCGTTTATTCAAAAGCCATATAGAGAAAGTGGATGCAAGAACTGCATTTGTGTCTCTCACTTAGATAAGTGCTCTGACATAGAAGTAAGTTAAACTGCTCCAACCAGCTTGCTCCTGATCTCATACTAATCCTCATCACAAGTCTTTCCTGTTTTTTCTCCCATTAAATCCTGTACCCTCCTCTCTCTCTCTCTTGCTTTTTTTTTTCCCTTTCCACAGTCACATCAATAATTTATTTTGAAACTAGCAACGTACTTGTTCCCAGGAACACCAGACTATCTATAGACAGATCTTTTACTTTGTAAACGTGTTATTAAATAAGTGAATATGGGTATAATATATTTATTGAGTACCAATTTCAGAAAGTTGGATAAGATTGGATTTAGTTTTTTCCTCTGTCCCTAAAATCATTAGAGTTGCCTGAAAAGATAAAAACAGGAATATGAGTACTGAATAGTGAGTCTTAAGCATTTAGAACCATAATTGATTGTTTCAGAATATTTTTGCTAAAAAAATAAATGCTACCTATTCCTTTACTCTGCTTTTGGAACTCTTACGGCTCACACTTCAGGCTATTTTTTTGCACCCATTAATGGTAGGCATTTCAGCTTGTGTAAAAGAGGTTCTCTGTACAGTGTAATCTGTTGCATGGTTTTCTGTAGTTATCTTTTCCTTTGTCTTCCATCACCTGCTGTAGGCGACCCTGCTTCGGCAGGGGGGTTGGACTAGATGACCCACAGAGGTCCCTTCCAACCCCTACCATTCTGTGATTCTGTAGTATTCCATTCGTTAAATACTTCCCTAGTATTTTATTCATTAAATATGTGTATTTGTTAGCAGCATGGTTTTTGTGTGAGAAGAAATTGTAATAATTGTAATTTTTTTTAATGCTTATAGGCATCTTAATGTACTTGTGTCTGGTTTTAGTACTCAAGTCTTTAAAATAAAAGGTAGCTTTAACTTGAAATATAAATGATTGTTTTCATAATGACATGGTTCAAAGAATTGATTATTTAGCAGTAGTAATACATAGAAAAATAGCCTTTAGCTTTCCTTGATTGTTAAAGTGGCATTCGTGTGATGTTTCATTATTATTGTTATTAATGTTTATTTTTTTAATTAGAGATCTTGTTTTCTTACAAATTAGATCTTAGAAAAATGCTCAACATGTTGTTATGCGTGTCTTGTTATAAACTAAGCTATGCATATCTTGTTATAAACTAAGCACATATGGGAAAATATTTTAGTCGGATCTTATAACTCTCTCTTGATTAAAGCTTTAGCCACTAGTATGTTTTAGATAACACAGTTGAACATACTTCCCATAGCCAAAACATGCTTAATGGTGAATATTTTAACTTGCAGAAATGTAAGCAGTTTGCCTATGGATTTGCAGAGGAAGTTAGAAAATTGGACTTCGGTGCTGTAACGCCTGGTTATGATTTTATGAAAACACTTAGGTACCTATCTTAATGTATCTAATAAGATCACTTTTCTGTGTAGCCCTCTAGATGAAAATGGAGACTGTGTGCATATTTTTTACTGCACTGTGGGGAGCTCAGCACTCTTTCACCCCTGACATGTTTGCAAGGTTTTTAAATAATGATGGTGGATAACATTTAGCATTTTCTTTACTTTAGGGAGGGCATAGAGTCTGTTCTTCCTTCTGATGCCCATGAGATAGCTGAGAACCGGCTCTATGTGTCAGTCACTAACACCAAAAATGGGGAAAATCGCTTGGTTTCAAGTTTTGCCTCAAGGGAGGACCTCATTAAGGTAATGAAGTTGGATTTTGCTGCTTTAAATAAAAATGCTTGAGTTTCTTCAAGATTTAGAAATATGTTACTAGCCGTACAATAAATCGGTTACGACTTATACTATCAGTGGTGCTACAACCATAACATAAACAATGGATGTAGAATTTGATAGTGAAGTATCAGAAATTTTGCTAAAGTTTATTTTTGTGTATGTTTCCTTCTTGATAGTATGGCCTTGTAGGCAAAGTTGCTTTAACAAGTAACAGGGTAACTAACGTTTGCAGTAGATAAGAATAAAATAGAGGATCTCCAAATTCGGTAACAATTTTCTCAGTCTTTTTGTGTCTTTTACTGCACTGGTACCATTTATATTATGTTTCATCACAAAAGAAAGTAAAGAAAGTTCCTGTCTTAAAAAAAAAGAATCCAACGCTTTCTACAAGTTCTCGTGGGGAATAGGAATAATGTAATAAGTATTGTATAAAAAAATGTATTTGTCGCTGGAAAGCATATCTCTTACTGCCTATCTTTTTTCTGTTGAATGCCACTTTTTAAATTTGGATCAGGACTGTATACTTAAGCTGATATGAAGTGGTAGGATGAATTCAGATGCAAGTAAAGCAAATGTTCTTTCTAGTAATTGATTATATCTTAGTGGAGGATATCATAAGATATAACAGAATAAAAGAGGAAATAGAATAAGAAGGAATTATTTCTTTCCCTGTCTTTGTGGATGCTGAGACTAAATAAGAGATCCCTTATAATTAACACTTAAAGAAAAAAAACACACTTGTTAACAAAATCTTAAAGTATGCATTGGAAGTTTGCCTTTAAAATATAATTTTTTTAAAATCTTGACCCTGTTATATTCTACACGGTCAATCAGTTCTCAAACTTTTTGCATAATTATCTTTGCATGATTAAGTCCAACAAATTTTATCTTAAATTATGCAGTGTTATTTCTAGCTGTGGTAGCCAGCAGTGACAAGCATGGAAATTATTATAATGAAGGTTTGTGGGTTTTTTTCAGTGAAATCTTCTAACCTGAAGGCAATTAAAAGCTTCAAGACGACCTTGCAAATGCATATATTTTATTAGTATTTAAATAGTCTGTTCAGTGACTTAACCATTTTTGTTCTTTTGTTCCATGTGCTAGCAGTGGAATTGGTTGGAATAATAGTAATAAACTTCCAGATAATTGCTCATTGGAATACATTTATATTGTCTGGTCTTCCAGTGCATCTAATAGTACACGTTTTTGTGCATTCCTTCAGCTATGCATGTATCATTTATACAACAGTCTGAATGTTGGTGGCTGACCCAGTAGCATAAGAGTATAGAGCTTGTTAGGTAATGTAATCGTATTACGCCTCTCCTAGAGATGATTACTAGATCCAAAGCATGAATAAAGATACTGCTGGCCAGACAGTGTTTTGTAACAGCAGAACTTCTGTACCCTCTGCCAGAAGTCTTTCAACTTCTGTATGCAACTGGTTTCAATGCTGAACAAGCCTTATGATTCCAAAGTTTTTCATAATCACTAAACCGAATATATGGTGCTACATTTTTAAGCTTTTATTTTCTTTATTATTCCCAGTGGACGTGGAAAGGCAGTTAATAATCTCCCACTTTTGAAATAGTGTTTACATATGTGAAAGCAATCATCACATACCAGTATTCCTAGACTTGCAGTTCTTAAACTAGAGGTGAGGGGATAGAGAGGCATGATTTGTATGTTTGTGAGGAAGCAGGGCACAGAACACTTGTATTTAGTTTGGAAAGGTGGGAGCAGTGAATAGGAATCCACACTGGTCTGTTAGTGGTAGAGAAATACTGAAAGTGTTAGTTCTTCAGACTTGTCCTGCCTCACCTCACTCTTGAGATCTAAGTGACTTTTTAAGGAAGACCAGCTGCTTTCTTCAGTGTTCTTGAAAAGAATTCAGGGGGACCTTATCTTATGCTTTTGTGAGGGAAAGACATATCTAGCAGAGAAATAGCTACAACTTTGCAGTTGGAAAATAAGAAGAGAAATCCTTTTTATCTAAGCTCAGACAAATCTGATGCTTTAGATCACTGGGAAGAGAAATAGGCAAGAAAAGAGTTTTTGTAGTGAAAGTTAAAGACTTCATATAGAGCCTTAATTAAAACCTGTTAGGGGAGGAGAGGTATTTAATACCGAAAGTAGCTTAATTTGTTGTAAAAATAAATGCAATTCCACCAAAAAAAGCTCAAGCATTTTCTTCCATAATCCATGGATTGTGAGGATTTTTTGCACCTGATCGTCTGTCACGTGGTGTATATTGCATTCTCTAACATGCTTCTGTTCCTCAGATTTGTCTCTCGTGCTGTTATGGAAGCATATGCATGCCTGTCCTTCACATTTAGCTATATGTAAATTCCTGTCATGTTGGACTTCATCCACACATCTACACCTTCCTTGTCTTTGAAATGCAGTATAGTAGTTGCATGTAGATATAGGTGGATACATAAGTATAGAGATACACACACACTCTCATAGATCCACTATGAGTGGATTGAGAGGTATGCATGTGTGCACATCTGTACATGACAGAAAAAAAAAAGAGAACTAGGCAGCAATGTAGACTTACCATAGGACAAGTAGTAATTTGTTAATACTCGAAAGTATTAAATGCAAAGTATCAATACTGCTGAAGATATACATATGTAAATTTTCAGGCTGTCTGTAGTATTTTGGAAATTTTGAACTCTTAGAAGATCTGATTTATGAGGAGAGTAAATACTATATTGATATGCCAGCAGAATGATTGGGTCAGCTGCTTCTTTGACAATACTCCATATATGGAATTTTTTTCAGCATATGCAAATTCAGTTTCTGAAAAATCGTAGATTTACTTCACATTGTGTAAGACTAAGTTCATACTCTTTTGAATCACACCATCAGTGAGTTAACTCTCAAAACAAAATATCACAAATTGTCACTGTCAAGTCATAACAAAACCAAGCCCAGCTGAATAGTTTTAATTACATTTTGACATACCACAGCAAGAAGACATTTTGAGATGACAATGAAGTTTTTATGAAAAACTAATATATAACTGGTTACTGCTATGTTATTTAATACAAATAAATATGTATAGGTTCAGAATTACTTTGTTGCCTTTTCTTCACTTTTGTTCTCTATTTTTTCTTTTCTCTAGGTCCTGCTAGCAAGTAGTTTTGTGCCAGTATATGCGGGAATTAAGCCAGTGGAATATAAAGGAGAGGTAATTTTTCATTAGGTTGAAATAACAATTTTTTTGTGTGTGTGTGTAAGAATATCCATTTATGATGTAATTGTTTGATCTTAAGGGAAGGCAACTGCAGTACTATATTTTGTAGAATAGTTATCGTTTCTGTTGATACTGTGGGTTGGATTAACACTGTGAAAGCTGTCAGGAGTTTGTTCATACACTGTTGCAAAAATTATGGGTGCGGAGCCTGAAATGGTCTCTGTAGCATGAAGCTGTTTCCTGAACATATTGTCTAACACTTACCATGAGAAGAAGCTGCTCTTAGTGGTGCTGCTCATGACAAGCTGTGTTGCCAAGTCGAAAATGTTTTTTTTGCAATTTAAAGGACCACCATTTTGCTTTTCTGTGTAATGGAAGGAATGATAAGGGAGATCTTGGCAGATTCTATGCCGCTGGAGTACGTGTGTGTGTTTACATATGTGTTATTCTCATGTTCAGTACAGAATCACATGCTTACCAAGTACCTTCGAATCTCTTGCCTCTGGATAAACATTAAAGAATAAGCTTTTTTTTTTTCCCCAATAGCACATGCCTATGAAGTTTTGAGAGGTATACTGTTAAAAGGAAACCTTTTCACAGTTGCCTGTACTGGGTTTAGCTTCAGGAATTTTTTTGTCTTTCTTATATAAATATATATAAGGATCAGGATCAGTTCACTTTTTGCAAAATGTTTTGTGGCTACAATCCAAAAGATTTTTTTCTTGTGCAAGTCCTAATCTCACCAGGCTCAGCGAATTACATCTGTGTTCGCAGGCTGCGTTTACCAAATTTGGTTATAACTGAGTAAAATTAATTCTCGATAAAAAAGCATTTTCGTTGTGTTTTAAAGGACGCATGTGATTTATGGACAGGTACCCTAGTGAACTGATTGAAATGCTTCTTCATTCACACCCCTTCAGCGTGAGACAAGTTGTTTCACGGGTACATGTGTGTTAATAGAGCACTTCAGTTGGGTGCTGAGCCCAAGTACAGCTCGCCGATGTAGACTCAGCTGTTCCTGCCTCACCTTTTTGTTGCATGGTTTATCCGAGAAGACTGAAAGCTGACTTTCAACGTGGCAGGCCACATTTTGATAAATTGCTGGGCTTTCACCCCAGCCCCCAAATTAGCAAGGCAACGAGAAGGGAAATGCAGCAGCTACAGTGGAGACCCATCACTTATCACCACGTCCCTCAGCTCCCAATGTAGTGTATGCTCAGTCTTTGTCCTGGTGAAGTACTAATGCACCTGGGACAAGTGAGGATCACCCCCCAGCTGCTCAGAGACCATTCACCCAGCGCGGCAGATGCTTATGCATGACAGCCACATAAATGGGATAACTCCTTTTTGGAGGTAGTGATGGACGTGGCCAGCAGGTTGAGGGAGGGGATTCTGCTCCTTTATTCCACTCTTGTGAGACCCCAGCTGGAGTCCTGCATTCAGCTCTGGAGCCCCCAGCATAGGAAGGACATGGATGTGTTGGAGCGGGACCAGAGGAGGGCACGGAGATGACCCGAGGGCTGAAGCACGTCTCCTACAAGGACAGGCTGAGGGAGCTGGGGCTGTTCAGCCTGGAGAAGAGAAGGCTCCGGGGTGACCTTAGAGCAGCTGCCAGTGCCTGGAGGGGCTACAGGAAGGGTGGAGAGGGGCTTTTCAGAAGGGTGTGGAGTGATAGGACAAGGGGGAACGGCTCTAAACTACAAGAGGGAAGATTTAGATGAGATATTAGGAAGAAATTCTTCACCATGAGGGTGGTGAAACACTGGAACAGGTTGCCCAGAGAAGCTGTGGCTGCCCCCTCCCTGGCAGGGCTCAAGGCCAGGTTGGATGGAGCTCTGAGCACCCTGGTCTAGTGGAAGATGTCCCTGCTCATGGCAGGGGGGTTGGAACCAGATGATCTTTAAGGTCCCTTCCAACCCTTACCATTCTATGATTCTATGATTCTATATTAAGAATAATTTTGACTGTTTATTCATAATTACTAGAAGCTTGAAAACAGCTATTTATTTCTTTCTGAGAAGTACATGATACTCTTTCCTTGATTTCCTCATACACATCCAAATTATGCCTTTAGAACATCTATAATCCTCACAGCCACACTGCCAACTCCCCCCACCCCACAAAACCATATGTATTTGTCTCTAGCAAGAGGGAGTTGGAGTTTGTTATGACAGAAGGGTTGTCAGCTTTAGGATTATGTATACAGCAGTACATACTGGCTAAAACATTCGAAGGGTTTAAATCAGTATTGCCTAACTGACTGCTTGAGTTAAATGGTGACTGCTTGCAGCTGCTTAGGGTCTGGAAATTTTGTTGGTTGGAGTCCTTATACGTTGCTTGTGCCTTTCGGAGGGCATACATGGGTGTTTTAGGCTCATTCTGCCAGTAGTTAAAGGGAAGGAAGTGTTGTCGTTAAATTTCTTGTGGTGTTCTTTCAATTAAGAAATTTAAAAGCTGGCTCAGAGTTTTGTCCAAAACTTGTTTAAAAGTCATTCTACTGGATGAACACTGCTGTTATGATTTGCCTGGGTACTGCAGTATTTACTGAAACATCTGCAGCCTCTGCTTAGTGGACAGTTCTTGTTCCTCCCCAACTTTATTTTTTTGCATTCATAATCAAAATCAATGAACGTTTCATGAAAACTGGTTCTTCTGTTACTTGAAAACTTGTCATTCCCAAAGCTTCTTAGTACTCTGCTTAAGTGAGATTCAGAAAAGACAGTTGCTGAAAAGAAGGTTGCTTTCATTTATTGTTATTTGTTGGAATTATTATTTCGGCATGTCTGCACTGTCTTTTCTCATACTCTGTAAAACAGTTCGTTTGTGGTTTGGGGAAATTTCTGGGTTTGAAAGCCGTTGCCCCATAAATGAACGTGACTTCCATTCTTTAACCTGAAATACTTAGTGCAGGATGAGAGCAAAATCTGTAGGATCTCTATTGCAGTGGCATTTCCATGGCTTGGAATGGTGGGTAATGACGATATGTGGGTGGGTAATAGGGACCCTAAAGCATACAGTGTAGGGCCAGATACATGGCATGTAGCCTTGTGATTCAGACGTGGTGAGCACTGAGGTCAGTAAGGTTGATTGAATATTGATTTGACTCTGCGAGGCCGCCTGTCATATTGGCATCATATTCCAAGTTTCCTGAAAACTTTACTGTAACAGACTGAAGTTCTGTCTGTGTGCTTTTATGCTAGTTTCAGGGGGTAAATTCCGTAGGCTTTATGGTCAGTGGCAGCATGGAATTGAGCTTACTCCCTGCTAGCTGCTCGTGTCTGCTGGCCTTATCTCTGCTTCAGAACAGTTGGTCCAGATCTTCTCTGGGCTGCATAACATCACCTGCATACATATCACCAAGTCATCTGGGAGTGTTTTTGAAATGTATTTCAGTGTTATCTGAGGGACGTGTTGCATGGTACGTAAAGGAGTATGGTGCAGTTTTGCTGGAATAGTGTTAGAAAATAGCCAAACCTATTGCCGGCCTGTCCATACTGCCTAGAGAGAGTGAACACCAGGGTAAACTGTTGCTAGCATTGCACTTTAGTTTTCTTTTCAGAAAGAATGTGGTTTTTTTTGAAGCATTTGTCTCACACTGGAATTATCTGGCCTACCTGTGGTATGCATGGTTGGAGGCTAGACTTTTGAGGTGAATAAGCTAAATTGCATGATAGCATAGACATAACGTCAGTCTGTTCATAGTATGTTTTCTTCTGGTTTGATGAGCCTAAAAATAATCTGAAGGAAAAAGGAGTGTAAAATAACACTCGAGAATTTATAGTCTGTTAATGACCTCAAGTAGCTTTTTAGCCAGATGGGGTATTTAAGGTGCCTCTGGTCTAGGCTTCTACTAACATCAGGGCAAACTTGCTCCATGTGAGATTGTCTTTCTTTGAGTTGGTTTGGTGTCCTCTGAATCTCTGGCAAGGTTAGTCTTTAAGACAGGTAAAGATTTGCAGATGATTGAGTTGGCTGTATCTGATGATGAGGCTGTAGTTTGCGATACTGTAGTTCTCACAGAACAGCTTTGTAACAGCCACCTGCTGGTAAATGGGTAGGTTCTGTTAGGTCCATCCAGCCTGCATCCTCAATTTCATTGTCTGGTTTGGTTTCTGTTGGACATCATTTCAGAACTTTCTCTGTCTTTGCACTGTACTTACAGAAATCAGTCTAATTCAGACGTTACCAGGAATTTGTCTCATCATCTAAGAAGCATTTTTCAGGAACTGATTAATGGAATTAGAAGAATCTGGGGCATTACGTATCTTTATTTGCAGAATAGAAGTGCTTTGATTTTACTGTGTAACATGAGGGACTGTGGAGCCAAAATATTTTGACTGCAAAGCAGTTTTTCCCAAATGCTTGAAAATAAAATGACAGAGGGCTCATCAGCCAGGAATAACAGAATCTACAAAAGGTAGTGCTTAACAAAAAGTATTACTCTTGCCTTGGTAAATGTTTTGATTTTCAAATAAATATTGGAGTTACTTAAGAGAGGGGAAAAACCTAAATAATCAGAATTTTTGAAAGTGAGAGAACTTTTAGGTGATAAAAGTACTAAGCTAGACTTGAGAAAGACATTACTAATGTCGTCTGTTACAGCGTCTGACTTGATTTAGACAGGGACTCCACCGTTCTGGTCACTGTAGGAATTGCAACAAAAAGCCACTTAGTACTCCAAGGAAGATTGCGTGTAAATCAGTAATAAATGACTGCTTACAGACACAAAAAAGCGGCTTGGTGTTAGAAATGCTAAGTTACGTTGTGGCTTTGCTCACAGTTATTGCAGCAATGGTATAATGGAGTTTGAGAAGTCTGAAAGATAACTTTAAATGGTTTTGGAATTTTTTTTTTCTTCCTTTTCTAAGGCAAAACAGTCTGAATCCTAAGCACTGAGAAATACGATTTTTGTGCAAAGTGAAGGAATTTAGTGGTGAACTGTGGTTACTGACATCAGGAGCTAATGTCAGAGTCAAGCTCTAAAGCATGTTATGAAATAGGGTTAGAAGGGCCATGGACACTATTGAATGTGAATATTTGTAGCTTGTATTTCAGGAGCATAAAGGAAGTGTGAAATGGCAAATTTCATCTGAGAGAGTGAAGAAAAGGGTGGGATAGAGGGACAAAGAAACGCACACTCTCCTCTCCCCCCCCCCCCCCCTTAAATGGTGCTTGCTATATAACCATGTGTGAAAGAGTAAATCCATGCATCCACATACGGGAGTTGACAGTGGAAGGAGGAGCAAGGGTCAACAAAGTCTTCTGGTTACAGGAACTCAGATGTGGCAATGGGAAAAATCTGTACTTAGGGAATTGAGAGGAAGTTAGCTTGAAGTGAGAGTAAAGGACACAGCTGAGAGGGATCTATTCAACCAAATGATGGACCTCAGAGAATCTCAAGGGCTTCTGAAGAACAAAAACTGTAACTTAAGATAATGACTCCTGTATAGCAGTCACTACATTGAAAGCTAGTGTCTTGCCAACAGTTTGAAGAGAAGTTTAATTTGGATGTCATAAACAACTTCACAATAGTATACTTTTTGTGGGAGATTTTTTTTTTCATTTTGTGACGTGTGGTATGTTCAGTAATTTTGTGGGATAACTTGTATTTTTTTGCCATTTGATAGCGGTTGCATATAGTATCACCTACAGCCGAAAAGCAGTTTTCTGCCTGATTGGTGCTGAAGGTTCCTAGTACCATTTACCATTTGTTTGTAGTGTTCTGTGTTAATGAAACTTGAAGCTGATATCCTGGAGCATTCAGTTTATCTTTGGGGAGGCCAAACCCTTAAGAAACACTAAGGTGAATCTTATATTATTTCTTACAGCATTTGAACTCGCCTAGCTTTAGGTGTGTGCAGTAGTCTACATCTTACATAGTTAATATATGTTTCCTTTTAATTAGCAGAGAAGAAGAGAAGAAAGCACTTTTTCAGCACAATTCAAATCAGATGTAAATACCTACTTTAGGATGAGGTGAAGCATGTGCTAGAAGTGTTTCTTCTCCCTTGACAATAAAGGAAGTGTAGAATGACTAATTTGGCTGTAAATGTGTGAACTTCAGTAAGAAGCATCTGATCACCAGACCTCATGTACGATGTCAGTGAATGCATCTAGCCAGTGGGCTAATGTTGAGTTTTGGGTTATGCATGTAAACACACAAAGAAACATGAATGTATAAAATATATTGGAAAGAGAAGTCACAGTTGTCCCTGCTTATACTGGGATGGAATTTGGCTGTGGTCTCAGTGAAAATCAGGGTTGTGCCCCTAGACTGCATTTGGAACCAAGAAATATGTGGGGCTCTGTGAGAAATTAATTGGCTGCTTGGTTTTTTTCTTCCTTATTCCTTCCTATACTCAACTCCTGTAGCAGACTTGATGTCTGCTGCCTCTTCTGTGCCGTAGTTGTTCAGCTCCATCCCATCTTTACCCTCTGCTTTCTAGCTACTGCTGGCTTGGGTTGTTTTGTGTAAGATGACAAGAGGCTCTGGAAGATGAAGAGAGAAGTCATGTTTGGTTTAGCTTGTGCAGTCAGTTTGCCTGCACATACAGATTGTCCAGCTCCTAGTTTGAATCAGTAAGTTTTAGATTAGTACACAATATCTGATATGGTTCACATGTAATATTTAACAATCTTGTCTTTCATGTATGTGTTGAGAAAAGTTCTGCATAGGGCATTTTGTTACTAGGTTAACTAACAAGCCTTACTGGTAGCTTGATAAAAATATTATACACGTATTTTCATATTATGTCGAACACTCATTGATTAAACACACTCTGTGTATATTGTCAGTTCCTTGATTTTTATGCCTCATATTCCAGTCTGTGCGTGGTATTCTGAGAAGGAAGCTTGTAAGTTTTCTTGAGGGTGCGGTGGAGGAGGCAGGGACATAAAGAATGAAGTATTCAGTTATGAACATACTGTACTAACCTTACTTTGAAAATACTTTTATTTTCCAGTAGAAGTGGGTTGATGGTGGCCTCACCAATGGCCTTCCCATCTTGCCTGTTGGAAGAACTGTGACAATTTCGCCTTTCAGCGGTCGATTAGATATCTGTCCACAAGATAAAGGACGTGTGGATCTTTATGTTAAATTTGCAAAACAAGATATAATGGTGAGTTGCTGGTTTATTAAATAACTTCAGAAGAAGAAAAGATAGTTGGTCAGTTAAAGTTATGTGTATTTTTAAGTGTTTATTTTCTACTTATATATCGACATAATTAATGATTTGGTATTTTCTGTTTTGCAAATGGAGTGTAAACTTTTTCTTAAAGGAAAATGTAGAATAAATTTTGTCAGAAAGGTTGAAAACCATTGATCTAGTACAAAGTTGAGCAAATGATCACAGGTTGTTAAAAGTAAATAATCTTGGCTTGCTTTAAGTATCAGTTGTCTTTGGCCAGGCAGAGTGTTTATACAAAAAAAAAAAAAAAACAACCTTCTGTAGAATATCTCAGGAGGGGAAAACTCCAGAACATCCCTTCATACGTACTGAAATAAGCTGCTTTAACTGAATTTAAAACAGAAGTTTAAGTTGTACATTTGAAGTGGAATACAATGACTTGTTGCCTCATTGCTCAAGAGACCTTGTGTTAAGATTCTGAGTGTCTGTGACCACAACATTTTTCCAGAGGTTATTTTTTTAGATGTTACAGAAACATTTCTGCATATTGCAATATAGGCTAAGACTTACTTTTATGGCCTCCTTGTCATTATTGATGTTTTTGTCTTTGCAAGCTTTGTCTTACAAACTTTAACCACAATATTGCTTCCTCTGACATGGTGAAAGAAAATATTGAACAGTAGCAGACCAACCTGTCAACAAAACTCCGTACAAAGAATGAATAAAGTTTAGCAATAATTAGTACTTTTCAAAAAGTTTATTTTAGACAGCTCTTAATTTTTTTTTCTCAATTTGAGTAATGTCATTCTAAATTGAACCAGTTTCCGAATCTTTGTTTCACAGAGAGTTTAGAGCATGATAGTACTTGGTAAATGATCGTAGAGCATGAAGTTATTGATTTTGTATATGTTGAAAATATATGCAATTGCTTACTGTGTATTTCTTGGTTATGATTTGTGTCTAATATCTAATGCATCTAGAGGAGGAAAAATGAGCTGGTGATTAGATTAGTTTAGAGATAGGAAATTAATTGCAGAGTTATATTGCTTCTAGCATCCTGCAATTGTAGAATTGTGGAGAATCTCAGCCAATGTTTTAAACTATTCCATTTTTAGCTTTTAGAGCTGCAAAAATGTAAACTAAGAATACTTTTTTTCACCAGTATTGTAATCTGCATAAAATGAAGAGTTGTGTATCTTTGTTTATCTGGATTGGACTGTGAACAGTTTTCTGTCTCTGTGAAAGTCCTCCATCTATTAGTGTCAGAATTTGAATAATTGATTATTTCAAATAATGAAGATGATTTTGATACTGTTTTTCAAATTTGTGTATAATAAAGTGTGTGGCTAAAGTATTAAATTAGTCGTACAAATGAAGAGTTCAGAACTTTATGAAATCTAATCATAGTTTTAATTTTGTTGTAAACAAATTTAATGTCTTTATTCAAGAACAGAGTCCTGAAATCGTTTTACACCATCAAAGTGACCCCTTGAGATGATGAGTAGTTCTTAATTTGTTGGTAATACAAGCTACATTTGTACTCATATGTTAAACATTGCCTGGGAATGTTCCCAAAAATGTGGTTGTTTGCACTAGTAAGTTGTCAAAATATTTTCTTGCACAAGTTTAGCATGTGCCAGCTACCACTTCTGAGAATGTTTCCAAAGTTAAAATGTTTTGGAAACTTTGGACAGTTTTACAGGTGGACAGTCTGTCTTGGAGGCTGTGAGTTTAATAGTGCACATGCAGACTGTTTGTGCCAGTCTGTCTTGGCACTCAGTAGTGTACCTGGACATAGTTAATTTACTAGTGTAGGCATAGCCGTTCGGGTCTTTGTTTTTACATATAGTACATGGAACAGATGACAGAACAGATAGCAACACAGTCAAGTCTAGATAAGTTTCTTTAATAAACTAATTTATAGCTTCTTGCTCTGTTGCAGCTGTCTCTGGCCAACTTAGTAAGACTTAATCAAGCTTTGTTCCCACCAAACCAGGAGAAGATGGAATCGTTGTACCAAAACGGGTTTGATGATGCTGTACAATTTTTACTGAAAGAAAACTGGTTTGAATAGATGGTACACAGAAAATTAACAGAATATGATGGCTTTCAAAACACAGTTACAGGCATCCTATGGTATCTAAGGGATTGCTGTCTCAATTCCGGTTTATGGAAATAAAAATCCCAATAGAATTGCATCTGCTTCTGCCGAGAAAGTACCAGTTGCACTACGAAGACCTGTATAAAGATGTCAGAATGGAATTGTACTTGCCTGATAGTTGTCTTGTTTTGAAGAGGTTCAAGCTTAGATCCATTTTGCTTCAGCTGAGGAGTTGCGTGTGGGATTTGTAAAAAGCTCATGTTGTCATAGTTGCAGAAATTTGGAAAAGTCTTTTTTGATGTTACTTGAGAGATAAATCAAGGTTGTACCATGAAAAATTAGTCTGTATTGTTCACGCAATGTAATAGTGCTAATTGGATGCTTGCGATATTGCTGATCTAATACATATTTTGAAGTGCTCTAAGGACTTGAATACCTAGCACTATCTGCAAGAGATACAACATTTGCACGCTTTTTCTGTGTTATGTGTTATTTTTTTAACATTAAAAGTTCTTGCCTTTTCCAGTGAATGGTCTTTTAAAATTTGAAATACTAGTTGAAATTTGTAACAGAAAGGTGATGTTTGAATGTAAAAATATCTTGTGAAGAAGGATGTAAGAAATTTTTATATTTATTGTGTGTTCTTCCTCTGCTAAAATTGAATAAATGTATTTTCTTGAAAATTTTGTCATAATTTATAAATTTCTCGGAATGCTGTAGCAGCCTGATTTTCTGAAAAAGACCCCACAACAGTCTGTTGGAGACTGTTGGAGTTGAAGTCACTCAGCAGGTAATAAACTGAGACTTACGTATTGTTCTTGTACCATTCACCTTGCCTTGACTACCTAAAGCACAAGTTCAGGATTTTCAGTCTCAGTGCCTAAGTCCTAAAATCTACATCTGTTTATTTAAAAGCAAACAGTGTTTGTTTAAGTGTGTGTTTTTAAGTTGATTTCTTAATACTTAAAAAAAAAAGTTTGAATTAAATATGTATGAAATGATAGAATTCTGCAGAAAGAAAATCTGGGGAGTTGAGAAGTAAGATTAAAAAAAAAAATCTGCGATAGCTGTTTCAAAGCCTCTTCAGCACATAACCGCCAGATTTATGTTCATATGTAGATTGCATCACATTAGGATTCATGGGGCAGGAATTGAATTCCTTTATTATTGTTTTTGATAATGAAAGAAATATAAAAAAAAAATGCTGATGGAAAGCACCATACTTTCATTTTAGAGCAGCAGCTCCTTCTACATGCATGAGGTTCTGTATATAGTGAAAACAGGAGAGCTTGCAAGATTTCCAGATCTGTAGGACAGCATTTTTGCACGTGAGACTGAAACGAGTACCTTTGTGTTACCAAGGCACCTGTGCCTGGCTCACCTGCATACTCCTTTATACAGAGGGTAACTTTCAGGATGAATAGAAATGGTAGATAATGCTATTAGTGAATTCTCTTTTTTTTCTCTGCTGGATGCTTAGCAAGACTCAAGAGATTTTACCACCATTTGGTAAGTGTTTTTTGATTTTGTATGACCTACCCAAAGCAGAAGGATGCAGCTCTGTTTTCTCCAGTTGTTCATTGGTCCTAACGAAGCATAGTAAAGCACATTTGGAAATGCATTATTTTCAGCCAACTACGTTTAGATCCATTTTGTTTGTATGAAAAATGATCTCTTGTTTGAAAAAAAAAAAGGGGTATTAATTTAATCAATTAGCATATTTGGGAAATATTTACAAAAGGTAGATCAAAAGGATAGTCACAGTGTCTGTTCATATAAGAAACCAAGGCTGCTTCTAAGCATTCAAAGGTTGTAACTCCTCCTTCCCCCTAGTCCCTCCACTGCATCACCTTGAAAATACCAGATGTGAAGTTTAAAGAAAACCTGCTTTTTCTAAGAAAACTAGCGTTTCGACAATAGAGACATAACCTTATTAAAGGAAAGTGTACTTGCTTTCTGGTTCAGTCTCCGTAATTGTGTTAATTGGTCATGATTTCTTCCTATTTATCTTTGTAAACTTCAAAGCCTGCTTATTTAGTTTTCTGTTTAGGTCTGTGTTTACTGACTCACTATTTGGATGTTTGAGCCTGGACAGAACTTTCATTTTCAAATCTCTAGTTTTAAGTGCATTTCCCATATCTGATAAAATAGCAACGTTTTTGTTGCCGAAAATTATCTGGAACAGATCCCCCATATGGATGTGAGGAATGTTGTTTCTGGTTTTGTGGCATGTACGTGCCACTCACATTCGCACAAATGAGGGGTAATTGAGGAATGTTTGCAAAGGCTCCTCCCAGGGTGGGAAGGCTACTAAGGACCATAAGTCAGTGTATTCCATGGGGAAAGATCTGATCCCTTGTAGATGGTCTCCCATCCACCTGTATTAGTACTAATCCTATCCATACCCCATCCCAGCTTTCCTAGTTGGAATATATATGGCTGTGTTCTAACGTAATTGTTCTTCTGTTTGAAATCTCTTCAATATGTAGTCTTACTGGACAATTACACTTGTACATTTTTATTGGTTAAATATTTTCTATTGGAAAGAGAAGCAGATGTTACAAGATCGGAGCCTCTTAGACTTTGTTTTCTATTAACAGTAGTTGTGTTCGTCAAGGGGTGAAATTAGCCTTGCTGAGTGGAAGGAAGTTCAGGGGGGTTTTACCGCTTTGCAATTTCTTCTGTTTGGTATGGATCTTTCCTGGCTAATTATGTTGACTAATAGCTGGAATTCTCTGTTAGAACATCAAAAATCAGTTCTGAGAAAGGATCCTAGCTGCCATATTTCTCACAAAAGTCTAAGGTATTAGGGAGTTCTCTTTCAAACAGTCCAAAATAAATGGAGTTGAAAATCAGTTAGTGACCTCTTTTGTCAAAAGAAACCGTAATGAAATATATTAATTTGTAATTTTAAGAATACTTCTTAAATTCTGTTGCTCTGCTCTGTTCTGTTCTGTTAGGGGTGTTTTAGGTGTAGTCCTTGTGTGGCTGAAAGCAAAACCCATGCTTGTCAGAATTTCATCTTCTGATGGACTTGCTACACAAATAGGCTGTCCAACTGTTTTTTAAAAATACGTTATTAATATCTTAAAAGGCTGAAGGAAATGAAACTTGCTGAAGTGCATGCCTATTTTGTACCGTGATGCTGTTGGTAAATGGTTGCAATGAAGATAATTGCAAACAATACTTAAATTTATTTTTAAAAAGGTGCTGTTTCTGCTGAAACATTACTAGCTGTGCTAGCTCTGTTGTCTGGGAAACCATTGTTTTGTGGGGTTTTTTCAAACTCAGATTTCACAATTCTGAAAATCTTTAGTACGGATACAGTCAAATCTAGAAGATGAAACAGGATAAGGTAATATACTGAGGATGAACATATTTTTATGATAAAGTACAATGGTAATACATCTGTTCTGATACTACTACTTCAGAATATGCTAAGGATGTGCTAATTTATGTTTTTCTTATTTGACTATTCTATACAGAAGTATATTTGAACAGGCAAGACTACAAATCCTAACAGAATATTAAGAAGGACCGAGCACTGGGACAGGTTGCCCGGAAAGGTTGTGGAGTCTTTCTCCTTGTAGATAATAAAACGCCACCTGGACATGGTCCTGTGCAACTAGCTCTATCTTACCCTGCTTGAGTAGGGGTGTTAGAATACGTGATCTCCAGAGGTCCCCTCTAACTAATGGTTCTGTGATTCTTTGGCTTACTGTAGGATCAGCATGTCATATAAGTATTAAAGGTCTTAACACTACAATGTGCACTTTTTAAAACAGAAGTATAAATAGAAAAAAGTGATATTTCACATGTCTAATATGAAGAATTGTTGTGTTCTAAACTTATTCTGAATTTGGTCCTGATGTTTTATTCTGTGCTAAGCTGCCGTAAAAATCCGTGACCTTGCTGACTGCAACATAACAAATAATGTCTTTTTGCTATCCTTGGGCTGTTGGTGTTAGATGATGGAACGTATTACCTATTACTTGTTTTCAGTCCCCAGAACTTTTTGAATTTTTAACCTTTCAGACTGGAAGTTTATGTCCAACTTCTTTGGAAACGCTATATAGAAAATAGCGCAGCTGTTTCTGAGAAGCAGGTGGAAAAGTGCAGGAATCATGCTGACCTTCATTTGAAGGGCCATTGATCTGAAGTGGAGGCAGTGTTATAAAGTGGAAAGAAAACAGCCCCATTTGAGGATATGAGCTGTCTGAAGGAGATGCTTTTTAAATGCACCTTCTAGTTATGTCTGCTTGATAGGTATGAATTGTCATTTTTGCCAAAAACCTCAGAGCTGGAAGGTTGCACTGAATGCATTGACCTCTTTGTGCTTCTTGTACTTGGAGGTGACTTTGGTTCAATGACTGCTGCATTCAGTTCTCTTCGCAGAACTGCGTCTTTCGCTCAGATGGACTTCACACCTCGCATTTTAATGGATGGGATGGCTATTCCTTTCTCCTCTAAAGCTTCATGTTAAATGTATAAACATTCCCTGTATTTAACCCATCTTATAATTTTAACTTTAAAATGATGTTAGACATATATGCAATAATGTTTTTATTTTTAAAAGATCCTTAAAATAGGAAATGGAATGTTTCTGAAGAGGTAGTTTCACTGAAGAAGAAAGGAGTTACATGTTTACATGCACAATTAGAGTTTGATTTACTGACTCTGGAAACTTAAACATGTATGATGGCAGATGCAGTCATTTCCCAGTTTAGATAGAGGAGGAGGGAAGACCATAGTTTAATTCCCACTGTCCAAATAATACAAAAAAAAAAAAAGATTCTTCATTATTGTCCACCACCTCTCCAAATGCTCAGTTACAGTGCGTCTGTTCCTCTGAAAGTCACATTTCACTTTTTCCAAGTGTACATAACTATACCAAGGCAGCACTTCATTACTATGAAAATTATAAGATCTTTCTATGCACCTTAGTTCTGTTGTTGTTATTTACATACACAAGTATTCTAAACACTTTAAAACAAGTTTAAAAGACACTTTTTTAATCCAAATATTTTATGTTACAATCTTAGATATGGCACATAAGCAATAAGGATAAGCCCTACATCAGTAAACTTGTATGTGTGTAACCTATCTACATGTCAAGATTATTTCAGTAATTAATGTTTCTTCGGAAAACATAGAAGTTTAATTTCTAAAAACACATTAAGTATTTTCATTGTATTGGGAGATGCATTACATGAGTAGCGTGGCTGGCTAAATAGCTAAGAGGGGAAAAGCTGCAGGGAGTTGTAAACGTGGGGGATGTGTAAGGAGTTAGATATTAGGTCAGACAGTGCACTGGGGAGAGCATGTGAGGAATTACTCTCTGATAAACTCTTCTTTAAATCTGTCATTGCAGCGGACAGATACTGTATTACAGAACTGCATTTTTAAAGCAAAACAGCTGTCTTAACATGAGTGAAAATTCCAACTGTGTCCTTGTGTTTGAAGTAGAAAAAAAACAGTATATCAGATCTGGTCAGATTTGTTGGCATTGAGAAGAGGTTTGAAAACCTTTAGCTTTTGTAGCATTTTGATGATAGTTACATACGTTAAAGCTTATTTCATTTGTAGCTACATGGAGTGGTAACTTCTTTGGTTTGACATAAATACATGAACAGATGAAATAATCCTTGATTAAAAAAGCTCCCGAGTTAATGAAGCATTTTGTGTGTATGTTTCTTTTCTGCCTCGACAGAAGTATCACACGTGCTCATATCTTGGTTACAACTGCACACGCCTTGTTTTTCATGACATTTTCCTTCTGCTGTCACTGAAAGGTCTTACTAGTGACATATCTTCATATTCTTGATTAAACCCATTATTAACTGGTCTGGATGGCTGGTCATAAATCCATTCACTTGGCACGGTAGCACTGTTATGTGTATTTCTTGACTCATTCTTGCACTTCTTACAGCACTGGTGAATCTGTTGCAATATTCCACAAAATATATTGTTAAGCAGTAAAAATGTTTCCATCAGATACCATGTCTTTTTAGAGAACATAATGCTAACTTTACTGGGTAGCAATCCAGTTGTGAATTGTGTTAAAATTTGTTATGCATATCACAGTCAAAATGAAAGGTGTAAATACTAATTTTAACTATACTTTTATGAACAGACAGACTATTCATTATTATTAATAAATGTTAGTGATACGTAAACTAAGATACTAGTACCCATGAGGTTATTTTTTTATAGCTTACCTGGTTCTAACTTAATAAACAAGTGGAATAAGGTCAGATGTGGGCCATTATGATAGAGCAGGACAAATATGGTACGTTTTGGTCTAAAATAGACTAAGAACAGGTATCAAACAGTGTTAAATTAATTTATTTCTGTGAATTAGTTTCTTATAATCTGAATTCTAAGCCTTTACAGGTAGCAGAGTAAGGATGATTCATATTGTATTCAAGAAATAGGCACAAAGTAAGTCGGACTGTATACCAGTGATTTCATTTAGTACTTCTCCAATTCCTAATACTATTCTTGAAGATGTGTGTGTGCTGTTACTTTGTAAAAATAGAGCATGGGAGTGGGAAGAGACATTTTCATTCATTCTTTGTTTTTATGTAGCATACACAATTTTTTTGGAGAGTGGATAAGATGGGTGTCTTCTTTTGGGGAGAATCCCCAGGTGACCGGTGTAATGGCTTCTCCGTAAAACACAGTTATCACTCAGGTCATTGGGATAGTGCATTGCTGTGCCCTCGTCTGGACTTGGAAGCACAGAGAAAGTTTGGCAGAAGTAAGAAGCAAGGGAACAGCTGACAGGATTTTAGACTCAGAAAAGGCAGGTCAGACCTCTTCCTGAGGTTAACAGCTCTGTACAGAAGCTGCCTGAAAGACTTAACCAGCCATGACACGCTGGGTTTAAGCCGTGGCCTAAAGGGCCTTTGAATCCTCTAGTCCCACTTTCATTAGTTTACACGCTGATGTTGAAACAATGTATGTTTTCATGACAGGAAGCATTTGTCATTTAGTAAAGAAATGACCTTTGAAAGTTTTAAACTTTCTAACTTTATGAATTTCAGTATCGGTCTGTGTGGTGGGTTGACCCCAGCCAGCCACTGAGCTCCAGCAGAGCTGTTGACCTCCTCACTCCCCCATCCCCGGTGGGACTGGAGAGAGAAGATGAAGAACAAAAGCAAAAAAACCTTGTTGGTTAAGATAAAGACAATTTAACAGGCGAAGGAGAGAGGAAAAAAAGATACCCAACAAAACAGCAGAAAAAAAAATGAGGCGGAGGAGATCACTCACCACCTCCACCCAACGTACCAATGCTCAGCCAATCTCTGAGCAATGGTCACCTTGGAAGCAAAAAACCTGTTTGTTCTTCTTCCCCTACCCCAGCTTTTATTGCTGAGCATGACATTATATGGCATGGGATAGCCCTTTAGTCAGCTGGGGCCAGCTGTCCTGGCTGTATCCCCTTCCAGCTTCTTGCCCACCCCCAGCCCATGTGCTGAGGCAGCAGAGTGAAAGACTTGATGCCATTCAAGCACTGTTCAGCCAGGACATTGGTGTGTTTTAACCACAAGCCCATAACACAGCAGCATACGGGATGCTATGAAGGAAGTTAAACTCCATCCCAGCCAGACCCAAGTGGAGTTTGCTATTGCTTGCTAATTGTGCTCACGGTGACTCATTTTAGGAGAGACTAGGTTGACTTGCTTTGTATATTCAGATGTGAAATGCTTCTGGCAGGCTTCTGCTGCTATTGTATTTTAGCAAAGTTTGACTGTTGACCACATCTCTCTGGTATGCGTTTACTGTCTCCCCAAATTCACATACCTTGTCTCCTACTGCCTGAACTGTGTGAACATTTCTGGTTTTGATGTGGCTTTGAGGTAACCATGCTTAACAACTGGTTGTTAAAGAAAACAAAACCCAAACCTTACTTGACCTAGAAGGGCAATCAGATACCATAAATGTCGTGGTAAGTTATGTCCCTGGTGCCATCTTATATAATAACTAAGTTCTTGACTGTGCGGTGGTATCAGCAGAGAAGGAGCTGTTGCCACAGTGGCAGGTTCAGTGACACTTAGGTAACTCCTTTAAACTACACAAGCTGAGAAAAAAAGGACAAGGTGAAGGAAATCCTGCCCTTCAGTCATGACTTGGCTGCCTGAAAGATCTGTCTTTCTGCACTTAAAACTGCCACTATTTCAACACCGCGCTGAGTCCTCAAGAGCTAAGTTTTCTTCTTCTAAGCCTGTGAAGTTTGGTACCTGTTCCCTCTTGGTCCAATTTCGCTGTGTTTGTTAAATTTTAAGGGACTCAGCAATTTTGATTTTGAGGAGAGAAGCTGGTGAAACACAAAGAATTTTTCAGGTCCTCTATAAATTATAATCTTTGAACTACACTTGCAAGTAACGACCTCATAAATGTAAAAGTAGAGCACATTGTACTGTTGAGGGTTAGGCAGAAGTGCAGCGCCATCCATGCCTTCAAATACTGTGATGCTCATTTGCATCAAAGTATGGCATAGCTCAGATTTCTTCAGCTCATGTTTATTTGCTTCCAGATTGTTTCATTTACATAAAGGGTATTCCCAGGTAGGATCAAAGTAGAGCTATTCATTAATAGCTGGATTTTTAGGTTTTAGTTCCATGAAAAATATTTGATTGACATTATTATGATTTTTTTCCTGAAGTGGGCAACAGAGCCACAACTAGGAAAGACGGAAGGATAAGAAGGTAGCATAAGAAATCACGTAGGCTTAGACATTTTTGTAAAAAAAAAAAAAAAAAAAAAAAATTTTTTTCCTTTTCTTCTAAAATATATTCAATTTTTCAAGTTGCCAGGGTGCTGCACTGCTGGCCAGGTAAATGTCAGGCAGCAGCCTGTATCAAATGGTCGGTAAGAGTGGTCATAAAATCGTGGCATGGCTGGTTGGTTGGCCAGAACGTGAGTAAGACAAAAGACGAGCAGACATTGATGTGTGTCCAGAGGAGCTCATGAAATTAGGAGCTGGATCCCAGAAGCACGAAGAGAGCAAGATGTGTTTCAAACTGCCAATCATTTAGGCCATTTTTTCCTCATTGTCTTTCCTTTCCAGGTGAAAGTAACAAGATCAGCCAGCAATACAGAAAACAGCTTCCCAGTTGTCAGTAAGCTCAGAAAAATACAGATATAGTTTCTCTGTATGTCACAGATTCCTTTATTTTCATGGCTGTGCCCTGAAAACGTTCACAGACAGGGGTTTATACCTCTAATGCTTTAGTTACCAGAAAACAGAGTGACTTTTTAGTTTGCCACAGGTACATATTCAGGCTAATCTGCTTATAATTACTTTCTGTCAGTAGATGCCACCCATCTTTAGGTTTGTAGCATTTATTTCTGAAGTTATTACTTACACCAAAACTTATGAGAACAGTGGTGACAAAGATGGTGTATCCAGCAAGAAGCAACCAACCCCACCAGGTCTTATCTGGTCTTATACAGTCTTTGCATTTGAAATCTGAAACAAAGAGAAAGAAAATTAAGTATTAGAAAAACAAAATAAATTGCTTTTCTGGTAAGATTTCATTTGAAGGATTAGCAAGGATTGATGAGGCAGCACAGTTTGTCACATTTTTTTCATTGTTTTTTCAGGCTAAAATGTTAAGCTTCTCATGAGAGAACTGCTACCTTCTTTGCACTTCAGACATGAGATTTTTGAACCTGTTATAAGCTACTGATGAAACGCATGGTAAACGAAATTCTCAGTTTACTAAAAGTGGCATATCCAAAAACATTTTTGTTATGTAGCACACACTTAGATAATAATAAAAAAACCAATCTAAATGACAGTTATCTTACTAACTCTCAGACAACTTTTTCTTCCTTTTTTTTTTTTAAACTCAATCAAACCAATCATATGTTTATGGTGCGATGGTCAAAAGAATTTCAATGGCCGCTGTGGTTTTTTAGGGACTCAGAAGAATTACATTGTACATTTGTTAAACATAATGTGAAAGCTAGAATTAGAGACATGCTTTGCGGCATTTATCATTTGCTAGTCAGATTTGTCTGGGAAGTCCTCATGGAGAAATCTCGACTCATCTGAAATAGTGTATATCGGTCACTGAGGTCACATCCCCAGCAGGATTACAGAAATTGGATTCATAATTTGAGGGCAGAGTTATAAGGTGTTGAAAATGATGTTACAATCAAACAGAAAGAATTTTCACACCCACATATGCCTACTTTCATGTACACACTTTTTAAAACCCCTCACGCTGCTGTGTGAATTTACTGTTCGTTTTTCAGTAACTGAAAGAGGAAGCAACAAACTACATATTTCAAAAGAGACCATTGGCTTATAAAGAGTGAAGAAAATTATAAAAATATAATGAAAGATGGTTGGGGATTTGGGGCTTTTTTGTTTGTTTGTTTGTTTTGATATAAGGATGCAGCAAATGTTTGTGGAGAATATTAAGAAAAAGTATTTTTAGTGTATATATGTAAAATTTAAAGCTGTATATAAAAATGTATACAATATTTAGAATATATAAAATATACAATCAAAGTTCTACTGCACAGTGAACCAGTTTAGATCCAGAGAAAATCTCTGTCCCCAAGAAGTCTGTCTGTCCAGCTGTATAAATAGTTCAAACAAAAGGCATGCTTTCCCTCCTGTATTCTATAGACTATAGACTGCTTTTTCCCTCCCTTCTTCCATCAGGGGTGAGCGTTGGGTGAGAAGGCAATAAGGCTGAAGGAAAATTTAATTCACCTTGCGCACATCAAGTCTGGTTTTGTTAGTCCCAAACGCTCCTTACCATGCACGGTCAGCTTGGTGCCGTTTCCACGTTTGCCCTGGATTTTCTGCGTTAGCGTCACATCGCAGAAATAGGAGTTACTGGCGTTCTGGTCAACGTTGCTCAGTTTTAAGATGGAGAATCCCCTGAGGGTGTTCTTTATGATGTGTACCTGAGGCCTGCCTGCGGCCGGGCTCGACTGGAGGCTCTGCTGGTTGCGGCAGTCGGGGCCTTTCCTCCAGTAAACGACCGGCTCCTCGTTCTCCTCGCTGGGGTACTCAAACACACACAGCATCCACACCGTGGAGTTAAGGAGCACACTGGTGTCTTCAGGGTACTGCACGACTGAAAGCTCTGGCCCACTGCTGGCTGTAAGGTGTAAATAAAGGACATTCAAGTAAACAGGGGTAGCAAGGGTTCTTCTCTCTTAGGAAGGGTTCTCTTGGCCGTGAATACATGGGTGTAGCTGATAGCTGGGCATACAGCAATCCGCAGCTGTAAGCACACAGAGCGAAAGTTGCACTCGAGTGAGGCAAACAACAGTTTTGCTACTGCCTTCTGAGAAACCATGGCTGCACTCAGCGTTCAAAACAGAGTTAGACGGTCAGTAACTTTGCCTAAAGATCACGTATCAAATAAACCACACGTATGGTATACGAACTTCAAGCCCAGGAGGTGACAAAGTAGGAGCTGCAAACAGAGCAGACGACTAGATTAAATTTGCACACAGTTCCTATTACTCTTAAACTTTTGGGATGCCTGCATGACAAAGATTCGCTCTGGGAAATTTCAGATAATATTTTCAACTTGCAAGAAGTTCTAGAAAATATACACTTATTTTTACAAACTTATAATGCTGTTCTGCAAGTGTCTGCACATAATCTAAATACTGTATTTCCTGTGTATACAATTATTTCTAGCTCAAGTTTTATTTTATAAAAGTTTGTCAGATACATTACTTATGCAATTAATAATGACTTGGGTGTATTAAAGTTTGTATGAAAGTGGAAGATGGCACTAAAATTCATTTTGGCAACAATTTACTGAGAAAGCTCCAAAAATACCTTAGTTCTGATTAATATGCAAAACTGAAATGCACTTTTCACAATTGCTGTATATGTCCATATAGTATTTTTAATGAAAGAGTTTTACCAGGAAATACATATTGCCAATAGCAGATATATAATTTACAGTATAAGATAGTTACATCATTATTCAACTAATGAAAAGACATGAAAAATATATTTCCATGCAGTGAATTTGAAAGAGATCTTGGGGGAAAATGGCAGTTAGAATTGTTCTAGAGGTCAATATCTCAAAAAGAAAGCCAGGATTGTATTAAAATGGGATGAAATCAAAGTCAACTAAAGACTGTCATTACATTCATTAAAAGTAATGTTAATGCTCTGTTAATTTTATCCTATTGTTTCAACACATCGTTATTCAGATATTTGCGCACCTTCTGTTATGGGCAGGAATACTGGAAAACAAGGACTGAAAACACAATTACAGCTAAACAGAGCAAAATATAAAAAATAAAGACAACAGTAATGAATATTTTGGGGTAAAAGAAATTCTGTGCTTTTATTAAATTAAACACAAGGATTACTCAAGTTTACTCAGACTCACTGCTTGGAATATTTTCTATGCAATCTCAAAACAATCTTCAGTTTGCAAAATTTTTTAGCTTTGAAGGTTTCTGACATCACATCCTACAATCTTTAGGTATTTTTTTGTTTTTTCAAGTAACGCTTTGTATGGATACTATGTGCACATAAACTAACTGTATACAGTTAATGCAGAAGGATGGTGAATATGTAGATGATGGATATTTTGAGAGAAAAGTCTTGCACATGTACAGGCAACAATGAGTAAGACAACTGGGAGCATGCCTGAGGTAAACCTATTACTGTGCTTTGAGCAGCTAAAAGAAAAAAAAAAAAGGCAAAAAAAGTGCTGTGGACAACATAATATACCTCAAGAAACGGATCTAATATTAAATCTTGTATCGATTGCAAAGGATCCAGAAGGCTAAACTGATAGTGCATTTAGACATTCCCTCTTCCAGAGGCAATCGCTAGCCAGTCTAAAAGCTGGCAGGCTGCAATGTTTGCATTTCCTCCGTCACCCTGGGCATGATGGCATGAGCCAAATCCAGGAGGTGACTGAAGTGCACTTTGCTTAGGCAATCCTCAACTGGCAAATAGTTTGAAGGGGCTTTTCCAGGCAGTGTGGTGACGAACTCTTGCAATTTCTTTTGAATAACAGGATTCCCTACCTGACACACCTTTCGGGTCACATCTCACTCTTCTTAGCACCTTACATGACGGAATTTTATCTGAATTTGAGTGTTGAACTTTTAACTAATAAATAATGTGAGATTACTCTAGTTTAAACTCAGTTATTTACACTTAAAATATCCACATTTAAATGCCTACACTTAACCATACTCTGCCGATGTCACCAATAAACAAAAATACTAACTTAAAGGCAAGATTAATTTCATCCCACAACAAAGATTTAAGCAGATAAAATGTTTGGGGTTTTTTTAACTACAAAAACACCTATTTCTCACATAGCGTAATGAGTTCAGATAAAGACATTAAAAATTCTATAAAATGAATATTTTCTTTTCCACCTGCCAACATAAAACTGGATTTCCATCACAAATGTTCTTGTATTTATGGAACTGCTTTCAGATGAAACAGAGTTCATCTTTTGAGTTTTACATCTGAATTGTTATACGGAGTATAAAAAAATTGGAAAGTTGTTACTAAAAGCAGACAAAACTTGCTTTTAAAAAGATAAGAACACATCAATCAGATGTTATAAAACAGTTGGTTTCTCCTATTTTTATGTGGTCATTCTTTTTAGACTTTATGTTATTTGCACATGTATACTAAGAAATGTATGTTAGAACTGACTGGGCTGTACATGAAAGAGATTCCTGAAAGCTAGTGTGAAACACTTTTTAAAATTGAAATAATCCAGAAGAGTTTCTGGGACACACCTTTCATTTGGCTGAAAAATAAATGTCTTTAAAAAGCAAAAGATATTTCAGATACAAGCCATCTGTTTCTCTGCACAAAGTTAGCTTACCTCTCCTTCATTGACTGAAGTGAGACTGGTTTTCTGTGAGTAGTGAAATACTGCTATGAATATGATGTACTAATTTTTAATCAGGCTATACAATTAAAAGAAAATTAGTCTCAAATAACTTTTGTGTTTTTTTCTTTTAAGTTCACTGGTGTAAGTGAATACATACACTTTTGAAAGCAGTCCAAGACCCAGTTTTATAAAAATGCTGAAATAAACTTAATATGTTGTCCAGTTGACATATACAAAAATATCGGTATAGATTCCTAACATGCAAAAATGAACCCATATTCTTCTCCTTTTTCAGTGAGATGTAATTTGAAGTTTGTGTCAGTCAGGTGTAATTTCAATTTCTATCTATCTACCCTTTTAAGTACTTTTATACCTTTTTCTCATTGTTGCTTTCCTCCACAAAACAGCAGCTTGAAGACTTTACAAAGTAAAACTAAGCAACTTTCACTTTTATAGAATCATAAAATCATAGGTTGGAAAAGACGTCTAAGATCATCAAGTCCACCCATCCACCCAACAACACCATTCCTACTAAACCATACCCTGAAGTGCCACATCTACATGTTTCTTGAACACCTCCAGGGATGGTGACTCAACCACCTCCCTGGGCAGCCTGTTCCAATGCCTGACCACTCTTTCAGTAAAGAAATTTTTCCTAATATCTCATCTAAACCTCCCCTGAAGCAACTTGAGGCCATTGCCTCTCATCCTATCTCATCCATTGTTGATTAAAAATTAGCACTGCCTTCTTTGGTCAGTTAGGGTTTGGAGAATTCTGGGTAAAATAAAATAAAATAAAAAAAACAAACAACAAACACACACACTGCCCCTTACCTGTAAAATGAACAACGCAAGATAGCATAATTAATGTACCAAGCCGCATCGTTTTCTTGGGATTGCTAATGCAGAGGTTTTAAAACCTCAGCCGAGACTAGTGATACCACAGCTTTCAGCAAGTAGTTGAAAAGTAGATTAAAACCTTCCTAAAAACATGTTTTTAACCTTGCTTTTAGGGGGAGGTTCCTGTGGTTTCATTCACTATAACTATTTCCCTTTCTACCATCACACATCCTGAACATTGCATGATTTTAGCTTCTAATGTTATAGTTTCAAACTGAACTCCACTGGGACTTTTTTTCAATTATGAGTATCTTCTCTAAATGACTAGTAGGAGGATCAGTTTCATATGGCAAATTTACTCAAAGCTGCCCATCTGAAAAAAAACTCAGAACTAACAACCCCCAAGACTGGGAGCAGTGGTTATGAGGTAGCACAGCAAAGTTTTCAATAGACACCCAACTCTGATGCTTTTGCTCAAAGACCTGTTTGCACCTTAAACGCTACATGGATGAAGATGACTTTGCTTTATGTAGCATTGGTCCAATTAGACAAATCGAATATACCACAAGAATGGTTCAGAAGAAATATTATTTCTCTTTGCTGAAATGATACTGAATGTCTAAATATCATCCTGCAGTCCAAGATACATGAAGATTAGCTGCCAAAAACTATAACATGGCAAAAAACCCCATACCTTCTGAATTTACAGGAGCCCATTACGTTAGCAAACATCCTTGTAGCCCCTTCTATAGACTATTAAATTTCATTCAACAAAGTTACCTCTGGGCCTTCTTGTCATCCAGCTACACCGCCTATAGATTTGAATATCTGGGACTGACTAAGAGATGACTTCCATAGACATACGCGGTTTTGATCTGAAGGCTTTGAGAGACAGAGTCTACTAGCTGAATGGTTAGCTGCTGCAATGACTAATCACTGGGAAAGACTGTATCTGTATTTGTATTCTGATCTCTGTCTTCAGCTTCTCATCACTGAAACAGCTTTGATACCTGTTCTAGAGCCCTTTAAACAAAAAAAAAAAAAAAAGAAAGAAGGCGGTACTAAAGATGATACTTATACATTATAGAGAATAGTCTCCTGATACCCCTTGTTAAAAAACAAACAAACAAACAAACAAAATGCATGCAGATCTCCTGCCCTAAGGCATTTCCATCCTGGAATAAGATATCTGATTCTGTTTCTAGTGAGTGGTATGCTTTAAAGCTGGACTCCTTACAACTGCTTTATTCAGGGTTAAAATCAAATTCATACTTTTCTGCTCCTCTGTCTTGTTCACAGATCCAAGGATATTCCTTCACAGAGTCCTACTGGGAGGTGACTGTCAGCTGATTCTCCGTTTGAAATGTTATGTATCTTTTCAGAGTCACTGCTTTCTGAAGGGGTACAGGCATATTGCATGTTACTTAAGTAGCATAAGGGCTAGAACCAAACCCTCCAACTTTCTGGTAGATGCTGTTTAATGACTTTTCCTCAGCAATAACTTCTAGAGATGTTTGTTAAACTGATCTTAAATCACAGATTGTATACTATAATAATTTTAATTATTTGCACTTACATCTTAAAGAATTCCATTCTCTTAATTCACATTAATTCAAAAGTACCTCACAGGAAGAAGAAGAAAAAAAAGTGTTACCATGTTTTGTTATCAGCACATAAACAGATATATTTAATTATTTTTACCAACAGCTGAATATAAGAATATCTAATTGGCATGATTCTTATTGATTACATCTGATACTAATCAGGTTGAAGAGAGAAACAGAAAAAGTGCAAAACTCTTCAAATTTCCTGTTTCTAGATAGTAGCTCCTCAGATAAGACTCTATTTTTACCTGCAGTTTGAACAACAGTGATAAGAGCTGTTTAAGATACTGACTTGTATAAGAAATAACTGATTCAGAGAAAACTGATCAAAGACAAGCAGAAGTAATTTAATGCAGCTGGTCTGGGATTCACACGTGCATTTAAGCAGCAATTCAGTATCAGAACAAACAGGGTGTTTTGTTTTTCTTTTTTTTTTTCCCTGAAAATTAATTTAAATAATCAGGTAGCAATAAAGTTATTCTATAGTCTAACTCAGTGTTTATCTCAGTATCTTGATCCAATGAATTTAGCTCAGCTAGTTTAACCTGGTTTTAATAATATGTGATTGCAATAGTGCTGAACTATACTACTAAGTAGAATTTCAGGCTGTAAATAGGCATTGGTTTATTGACTGAGTATTCAGCAAGCAGAAGGGCTTCCCTACAATTGTAACTAACTAAGCCATTCAAAATTGCTGTTTTAATTGCCTTGAAGTTTATGCGTTAATGTTATACAAGGCAAAAACTATAAATTATCTTTCTAAAAAACTAGGGAAAATTGCTAATGAGCTGAAATCCTGCCAGAGCTTTGAGTCAGCTAACCAAAAGATTTATATTCATACTTAACGATAAGCACGTGCTTACTTCTTTTGCTATTCATTAAACATGTTTGAGAAGAAACTGTCCCACAGGAGTGATGTGCATGTGGCATAAGCGCTTTCATGAAGAGAAATCAGATTACTTTTGTACTTAGCTATGCAAGTGAAACTTGTGACCAAGAAAACATGATGAAAAATCTGAAATAATGAACAGTTTAAGTAAGACGAAATCTAAAAACCTCTTTTATGGCATAGAACAGGAACTATTAAAATGCCATTGCATAAAAAGTGGCTTTACTCTCTAGCACTGGAGAGATATTAATCTTTAAATACTTTATATTCTTCCTATGCATTAAATGGCTTACAGAGAAGAATTTTAAGGTATGAAACATAAGACAAGTTAAGAACTGGACAAAGATCTTCTCACTCTTAGAAAGAAGTGCATAACTTTAAGATACCTAAGGATTAGGGCACTGAGGTGTAGATTTCAGGACCATCTCATGGTGATGAAAATAAGAACCAGCTCTATGAAAATATTAAAGATATAACAACATATAAGTACAATCATGTTTAGATTTTCTGCCAGTCCTGTGTTGTTTCTCATCACCTGAATCATAGAATGCTTTGGGTTGGAAGCGACCTTTGGAGGTCATCTAGCCCAACCCCCCTACAGTGAGCAGGGACATCTTCAACTAGACAAATGTAGCTTCAACTATAATTTCTGGGAATTTAGAAACTTGAGTCGGATTACTTGAAGACTATATTTTAATTTTCTGTTGAAATAAGAATTAGATATAGGACTATAACAATGACAATATCTATTATAAATACCTTGATTCCAGCTGATTATTGCCCTTTTACAGGACTGGAAAAAAAAGACGGGTGGATTTAATGAATAGGCTGTAGCTCCTCCCTTAACAGAATTATTTTCCACTATGCTAAGACTTAAGTGACTGATGAGAGTTAAGAGTATAACTAAATGACTGCCTCACTGTTCTGTGGTTGCAGCCTGGATGAGTGGCATAGTTCAGCGATGTCTAAATGAAAAACAAATACACAAACTGTTTTGAAAATGTATAATGGTATCACCAAGAGATGATGTCCTGGGTTGGTCTGGGATAGGGTTAATTTTCACAAGAAGCCAGGAGGGGACACAGCTGGGCCAGCTGACACAAACTGGCCAGATAAAGGAGGTAATTCATGCTGTGTGACTTCATGCTCGGTTCTGAGTGAGGGAGTTGGCCAGGGGGAGGTGAATCATGGCTGAGGAGTGCGCTGGGCATCAGGCGGTGAGAGAGAGTTGCTCTGTGTATTTGCTTGTTTTGGGTATTCTTCTTATCAGTTTTATTGTTGTTACTATTTGCTTCCTTTGATGTTCTGTTAAACTGCCTTTATCCTGATGTTCTGTTAAACTGCCTTTATCCCGACCCAGGATTTTACACAGGGTTTTACGCAGGACACCTTCCCATTCTCCTCCCCACCCCAGCGGAGGGAGGGGCCAGCAGCCACGTGGTTATTTGTTGCCAGTTGGGGCTAAACCATGACAGATGAGAAGATAAATTTTGTGCTCATTTCCAACTGAAGCAATGAAAAAAGATAACGAAGCAGGAGAGAAGAACCAAACAATCTTAGACCATAGTATCTCCTCACCAGTCCTTTTCTGGAGGTATTTGGCCATGAGAAGCAATTAAGCATTCCATGAGGTCTGTAAAATTGGAGGTGAATGTGGCTTTGTGAAATAAAACAGTGCCTTACAGTTTGACAACTACCCCAAAATAGCTACTTTACAATATAGAACAGCTTAGAGTAGGCATCTCCTTAACATATCATATACAAGGAGCATAAATTGCATTCAGTTTATTGTTTTGGTTTATTCATCACAAATTTGGAGTCCAACAAAGCAGACAAACACTATAAAAGCTTCCTAATGTTAAAGAGTAGCAGAACTCTGGAACAGCTCCTCTCGGAAGCCTGGAGACCTTTCAGAAAGATGAGACAAGCTTGTGTAAAGAATGACATGGATGTAGTGGATCCTGCACTGGCCCGTGAGGGAGGACATGATTTGTTACTGACTAGTGGGTCCGGCCACAGGATTTCTCTGTGTTTTCTAATGGATGTACAAGGTGTGAGAGGGTTGCCTCAGTAGCACAGACTGAGAGAACCTACCTGACCTCTGAAGCTGCTGTATTTCCAGTGACTGTTCCTGAAAACTTCAGTGAAAATCGTCAGGTTCCCCAGTTAATGCAGACTATGTGAACTTCTTCTGGGTGTCTCCGTAACATTGCATCATTTAGCCTAGTAGAAATTTAAAGGCACTGCAGGACCCTTTCTAATGATAACCAGAACAAAACAGAAGGAAAAATTAAATTCAGAAGGGAAAATCAAATACTTTAATGATACCCTATGTTCACAATTAGGAGAGAAACTGGATGAAATCACAGATGGAATCTGGGAAGAATATGTAGTCTTATTTGGCCAAACTTACAAACTTAGTTTAGTTATTTAGCAGTTCCCAATTCTTGTAGCCAAGAGAGGAAAATTCATCAATACCAGAACATTTACCATATATGTACATTTCTTTACTAACTACTATGAATTAAAAGGGCCATTAATAATTTGAAATCTAGAGACCAAATTTATGCAGTGGTCCTTTCAATAAGCAGGTATGGATGGAGATGCCAACAGTGCATGCCAGTAGTAGATCTGCAGCTTGGAAACCGGAGTTAAAGCAAATTGTTTATGAAGTCAGCTGATTTCAGACCCCAGGATTGTTGTGTGTCACTAAAAAATAAAAAATTAATTATTGTTTATACAAGATCATTGGAAGAAAATAGCTTTATAGGATTTAAAAAATAAATGTGTGGCATCTTGTCTTCTGGTTTAATTAGAATACTTGGAGATGAGAAACTTGAGACTTTCCACACAGAGGTTTTTTCCTCTGTGATGAAGCGTGCTTCTACATTCTGGAGGCTTCTTCCATGTTCACTGAGGAGGAATGGAATAAGCTTGAGGAGAAAACACTTGCATTTTGCTATCTCCATGCATAAGGAGTGTTTGAGCTGTCACCATTCTCGATGGAAATGGAGTCAGTATGTGCACTAGAGTCTATCAGACGTTTCAGCTGACCAGCTCATAGGAGTCTACAGTATATTGAGATGACTTACTCTTCCTGTGGGTTCTTTTTTTGAACCCAGTGCAGAGAGATCCAAAATAGTAGTTAAATCCTTAACAAACAACCCATAGTGGCACTAAATTTTACCAGGCTGCATGAATCAAAATATTTCTGCCAAAACTAACACAGCGGTTCAACATTCTGATCCTGGAGATACTCAGAAGTGAGAATTCCATAGTTTCACTAATCATATATGCTCCTCTGAGATGTCGTGTATAGACCACTCCAATCCTTCACATGTGCTCAGAGGATTCATAGTGTACATGGTCAGCTCTGAACAGTCCCAACAATGTTGTAATGAACATATTTTTTCCTGATGTAAAGCACTTGTGTAAGAAGTGGAAAGCTGCAGTCCTCCTCAGCTTATCAAGGTGAAACTTTGCATTTCACAAAGCCCCAAAGCGCAACACGAATCAAGCTATTACAGCCTCAAAACACCCTTCCTTTGTCTTTCTTTCTCCATCCTCATTCCCTTCTCTCTCTTCTGCATTGATGATGGAGACCACATTGAAGGTGGCCCACTGACCTGGAAATATTGTTTACCCTGGTAGACAGAGGACATTTTACTGCAGTGTTTTTTTATGTCTACTGCTTTACCATAGAAGAGAAGCAGTTTATCAAATATGCAGAAACCAAACTATTTTGGTCTTTATAGGTCAATGTCAAACCTTTAAAATCCACCCAGAGATCTGAAGGCAACTACTGCAAAGCACAAAATTATCATGTTACGTGTTCCTACTGAGAAATCAATTCAATAAAGAAGCCACAGATTTTGATATTAGCTTTGGTTTCTAAGCTGGCCTGAGGTGTAACTACGTTTAGGGTGCCCTGCAGTAAGATAGTCTCAAAACTGTAAACACAGTAAACCAGTGAGATTATTGTCTCTTTAAATAGGAGTTATGATATTCAGATGACAGGATGTTATCACACAGAAAACAAAATAAGAAGAAAAAGAGAAATGCCTTCTTGCACATCTTGTTTCCACAATGAGGATATAACTGTGATATTGATGCTGAAGTGCCTGGAAATTTCACTGCTTGACTGTAAAAAAACTGACAACCACACTCTCCCAGAGAAATCTTCACCTTGCCTTATGTTTTTAATCATCTACCCTACCAATTATATTGTGGATTTACTTGGACTAAGCTTCAGATGCCCAGCTGTTAGCTGTTCATTGGTTAAGAGTGCAGTAACCGTTGTAATGGTCTCTCAGTCTCCTGAATGCTGCCACCACAGTGAAAACTCTGGAGTAGATACTCCTACACTTCACAGTCCTACTGACCAGAGGAAAGACTAAGCCAAGTATAAGACAATCTTTACAGGAGACATAAAAGAATTTTTTATCAGAAGTACCCTTTGAAACCTCCAGCAGAAAAGATGAAACATTTTCAAGAGTAGCTCTGTTCACTGCCGAGTCAAGAGGTCTTTGTACTTTCTCATATCAAAAGTAAGTGACACATTTTTCAAGCCTAACGTAGGTGATCTTCATCTGTTGGCAGGGAGAGTAAAAAAAATATGAGGTCTTTCTACGCTATACATCGGTTTCAGCTTAAGACATATTCACTCTCTTTGGAGCAATTCCTTTTATGGAATCTGATAATTTCCCCCTTTCAGGAAAGTATTGATTTCATTACCTAGCAACAACAAAAAAATCTTACTTTTTTTTTTGGCAGTTAACTTTACAAACCACTTGAGGTTCAGGATAGAAGTCTGAAATATGACTCTGTTCTTTGAAGTATAGGTAGCTTCTCTAGCGCCTGTGTCAGTGTTGGTGGACTAGTATTGAATAAGGCAATTGCCTCTACTTAGAAAGCACTGTGTTACTGCCCTTTGAATTCCACTCACATTATCACAATATTTAGACATTCTACCACCTGGATATCATGTCATGCACTTTTATCTCTACAGAAACTATATTTCATGCATGGAAAATAGAAAACTTGAAAAGGGGAGGTAGAGGAAGGAAGCGTTAAAGGGAAGGTGAAAAAGAGGAAGAGAGGATCGTAAAGGTAAATGTAAAAACACTACCTTATTTACATATCTTCAGATTAGTGGTCCCCAACCTACAGCTCCCAGACATAATGTTTCCTGTAAGACTCTTTGATGTTCTTCACAGCTGCACAAATGAAATTACCTGATGAAGATTGGTTTACTGTATGATTTGGAAGGCTCCAATTAGTAACAATAGTTTTGTGATCAGTAACAAGAAATTAATTGTGAAGTTAATATTTTGATCCTGTTTTGTGATTTATCTGTGCACCAGTAATCTAGATTGTCAGAAATAATCTTTTGTTTGATGGAGATACCAAAATGTAATTCTAACATTAGAATAAATATCCACATTTCTCTTTTGCCTGAGGCTCCTTATAATTTATGGAAGTTTTTTTTCTCCTTTCAGGGCTGTTGATCTGATGAAGAAAATATGCTTTGTTTATTATGAGGAAATGAAAAAAATGGCTGGCTTTTGAGAATTTGGAGCTCCAAATTCTACTACTGAAAAATGTCAAATGAGTTTTAAAAATAATTACTTTAATGAGTACCCTCAGGGCACTGTATTTCCCTCAGTGTAAAACTTGACATGCTGTCCAAATATCTGGAATGTGGAGCTCATGGCAGTAATTTTTTACTAATTCCCTTGAGACAATCAATTGATTCAGAAATCAGGGGAAAAAAAAAACAAACACCAAAAATCCCACCTTGGATGATGGAGAAAAACTTAAGCCAGAACAGGATGATATTGGCAGGGTGATAAATGGAAGCTTGTATTATCACAGGCAGCCTTGTCTTTTCCTTTAATAAATTTATCAAGAGTTTCCAGCTGTAGTAACCTTCCATCTTTGTCAGCATTAAGTGATCTTCTAAGAGCAAGGACCCAAAAGCTGGTATGGCTTTTTCAGGGACCGAGCAGATTTGTTCTCAGCAAAAACACAGGTGTTATTAAAGAAGCAACTAAATTGCTGTTTTCTGTCCCTTTGGAGAAGCCAGCAGCAAGCAGGGAAACAGATGGGCTAGCATGAGTGGTAATTCAGATTCTTATACACATATGAGATTGAACTGCAAAATAGTTGGGTTTTACGTTAATCAGCAAATGTGTTACATGTTACACTGTTAAACTGAAGCAGTGAAAATGCTGTGTGTGTTAAACCACCAACAGTGACTGGAGAGATAAAACTTCCTCCTTTTAATTTGCTTTCTTTTTTTTTTTTAAAGACTAGAAAAAACAGAAAAACTAATGCTTGCTACTGCTAGTCTTTCAATTTTAAAACAGGAATTAAAAAGAGAAATACATAAAGCATACTCCAAAGAGAAGTACCATTAGAAGTGATACAATGAGATCCATAGGGAAACACTTTTATTGGTGCATGTAATCTTTTCCTTTAATATAACATTTAATCCACTCCTGCAAACAAGAAATATCCAGGGAGCTGTCAGACTTCTTGCATTTTTATAAAGTATTGCCTTTTTTAAAAATAACTTTATCTGTCTGGTTGTGGTAACAGTTTTCCTTCTTCCCAATTCCTTTTCAATCTCTGGATGTTTCCTATGTAAACAGTTGTCAGTCTTAGTAAATGTTTAATATACAGTTAGGGTCCATATAACAAATGTCATGTAATTACCTAAAGTGTAATAAAGGCAAAGTTTAAGAACATGAGTCAAAGAGAGAGCTTATAAAAATGCTACTGAACTTGCTTACATCCTGAACGACTGTTGAAAGCCAAGAGTCTTGGCTTGACTATTCCGTTTCTAACACTACATGGTCTTTCCAGACTAAGTCTCTTTCTAGGTCGATGAGCTCCCTGGAGGGCCTCACAATCCAAGAGCAACGCAGACTGATGTGACTGAATTCAGCAGAAGCACCCTCTACAACTTTCATTCAGCAGCACAGCCAGCGAAAGTGAGGGTGCTGCAAGCCATGTGTTGTAACAGGCAGATGCTGGAAGGTCTGCAGTGGAACAGAGGGATCAGAGCTCTGGGTTTTCTCTGCATTTCAGTCTGAAAGTGCTTTGCTGTAGCTGAAGATCTGGATATATTCAAGACCAGCCTGGACAAGATCCTGTGCAACCTGCTCTAGGTGACCCTGCTTCGGTAGGGGGGTTGGACTACATGATCCCCAGAGATCCCTTCCAACCCCTAACATTCTGTGATTCTGTGATTCTGTGATCTGGCCATACACAACTCCCTGTTCTGGCTAGCTGAAGCTAAATTTAGAACCACATGAGCCAAGAAATGTTTTTCATTAAATAAAAAATGCTGAAAGCAAGGCAAAACAAATAATTTTCTATCCCCATAAAATTCACAGCGTTATTGGCCATTCTGAACAGTATTTTTTGTTTGAAGTAGGGGCATCTTTAGAATGCCTGCAGGTGTCTACAGTTATAAGACTGTATTGTGTGCTTATGGCAATGAAACTAAGCAAAAAGAAAACCATCCTGTTTCTTTCCATTCTCTAGTTGCATCCACCAGAGATTTAAAGGCCCACTTCTCTGTTATGTGATACTGGTTTGTTGTAGGGGAGGCAAACAGTCTCAGAGTCAGATTTGATACAACTTTTGAGCCTTTGAGGCCAGCCACACGGTAGTCCTAAAGCGGTGAACAACCTGAAAGGAAGCAGTAATGCTTTGATTTTACATGTGTGTTGTGGAATCTCTCTGTTCTCTCTGCAATGAGCACTCATACATTCTCCACTAGTAGAAAATGTACATTTTTCACTGACAGCATCAGCCTTTCTGTTTGTGCTTCAGAAGCTAAGGCACAGCTTCTTCTGATGTTTGCACATCCTGCTTTTGAAAAGGAATTTTGGGCATTATTGAAATTCTCTTCAATAGCATTTACTAATGGAAGGCAGCTGACCAATTCAATGGCAAGTAAGGTAATCATGTGAGAGGTGACTGAGGAGGTTGGGAAATATAGATGTAGACAACCTTTCAGTTTTGTTTCCCTCTCATTTTTCCCATGTTTCAGTTCCATTTTGTACTTTGTATAGGATCATTTTGTCCTGTTTGAGCAGCTGAATGCGGGAAGAACAGTGGAATTGCACATAGCTATCTTATTGTGGTCTCTCACATCATTAGCTTTTTAATTACACTGATTTTTGAAAATATAAACAAGCATAGTATTAAAGCCATGTATTTTCAATACAACAGGGGGTTGGACTAGATGACCACAGAGGTCCCTTCCAACCCCAAACATTCTGTGATTCTGTGATTCTATGCTTTTAGGCATAACACATTATGTTGTAATTAAAATGTATCCAGTTCTGTCACCTATACTATATTCAGATTATGATAAGCACACTTCATTGCTTAATTTGATCTTTTTTACTACATATATTGAATTAGATCTACAGGCATATACTTATTAAAACACCTAATTTTATTCTTATTGCTTTGATCACATTTTTATTGTAGGAATGTGAATAATTATCTGTGGAAAATGTATAGGGACGTTTCATCGTAAGCAAGTAACTAAGGAACAAATTGGTACATAACCTTTACAAAATTATTTAAATTTTTCAGTCTCAATTTACCTTTGCTAAGGTGGAGTATTAATAATTTTGTTTACTATTTTCATTCTATAGATTTCTAAGGTTTTCGGACCAAAAACTGCATCCTATTATTTATTTATACAATACAAGAGAGAAAAATTTTCTCTCTCTCTTGATTTCTTCTCATTTCAGTGTTATGATGGCATCTGAAGATCATGAGTAGCCTCTACTGGAACAAAATTTACAGGTAGTCAGGGAAAAATAGGCTAAGACTGGCTTTTCCCAAAAGGCTGCACTCTAACAGACCTGACATTAAGTCTATTATCTATTTAAGACTGACAGTTTCTCAGTTTCCCTTTTTGTAGGACGGGAGGAGACTGTTAAATTAACAAGTGTAATACTGGGAAGAAGTTTAAAAGTGTTAACATTACAGTTAAATTGTAATGTTTAAGATCCCGAGCAGTCCTGAGTGCTGCAGGGACAGTGTTTAAGAAATGTCCAATTATTTAGAGTAGTAAAGAGGAAACAGTAAAAAAAATAGATATCCATGCTGCAAGATAGAGCACTGAAAATAAGGGAAAAGGTCGGTACTTTGAGTAAGTTATTTATAAGAGGAGTGAAAGGAAATTCTTAAAAGTCTCTAGATGATAGTCGTGAGTCCATAGTACTTTAATTTATCACCATGGTGATAAATGAAACAGAGATTCATGTCTTTGAAACTTGAATTAAATATTCTTCTCACATGAGAAATATTTTAGGAACTTTTTACTTTATAAATCCAGTCAGGTTACGAGCCGAGTTTTCTGCAGCAGGTGTAGCAGGAGAATGCTTTTTTCATTCCAGTTCTGCCTCCATTTGCTGAACCGTAAGTATTGCATAAATGGCAACTATTGGCCATCAGCATGCATCAGTAATGTCACTCTCAGGTGACATCCCTAAAGGGTGGTAGATGGTATCTAAACCAGCTCTCAGATCCTAAGAAGTAGAGGTCAGAACAGCATCTGTCTCCATTAGTGCACACTTGCTGACAGGTAACAAAGCACTTTTAAGTTTTGTTGTTGCTGTTAGTTCAGTATGGAAGGGTCTTTTCATGAAAACATAGGACAATAAATTGCAAGTAAGTGGCCTAACTATCTTCCTGTGTGGTTTACGCATTTTAAAGTCAAGTAGCAGATACAGTTCATAATTATTTGCTTTAAATGTATGCCCAAAAATCTTCGTCAGCAGATTTATAAAGAATCCAGCTGGTCTCAAGATGACAGACTCGTGATTTCTAGTCAAACAGTATAAGCATCAGTATTATTTGATGTGAGTTACATTGAAGTGTCATCAAGGCGCTATGGTTTTCATGTAAAAAAAATTTGTTCAGAGGCATAGTAAATCCAGGTGGATTTAGTGACTTCTGAATGTCAAATATGACTCTTGAACATAGTTCCTGCTTCATGATTGTTTTTGTCCCTTAATGTTAAAAGAGGTTTTTTCCCTGAGATTCTTTAATTTGAGGGGTCATTACAAATGTATATACACTGAAAAAGTAGAAGTTTAATTAAAGTGCAAAAAATGATTTCTATATGATAAATTCCTACTCTTTTTTTTTATGTGATCTTGCCTTTCCAAAATCTGCTTGTCTGTGAAGGTAAAGGTAAATAGAAAGGAGAAGAGGAGGGAGAAAAAAGGGAGAGGGACAGAAGACAGAGGCAGAGAGGGAGAGGGAGAGGGAAAGGGCAGAAAAGAAGGAGAAGGAGAAGGAGAAGGAGAAGGAGAAGGAGAAGGAGAAGGAGGAGATGGAGAAACAAAGTGAGATGAGGAGAAGGGAGCGTGTGCTATGCATCATGGAGGATTGACAGGACATTTTGAAGTTAACAGGGCCCACTGCGGAAGTAAGAAGTAGCAAGTTCAATTTCATATGTCTGTGTCATATGCCTGTGCGGTGCATTAACGGGAAGCTCACTTTTTTTAAGTGTCTTTTTGTTTTCCATCTTTCTCTGCCATGATGAAATTGGAAAAGTGCTCACAAACTTCTCACATATTGTCAGATAAGTAGTAGTATTTTTCATTAGAGACCTGTGATTTGACTTTGAGAGCTAGAAAGGCGGGGTTAAATCATCAAGATTTGATATGTCTGAAGAAAAGCTGCTTCTTTTCAGTGCAGGCAGTACACCACCAGGCTGGCCAGAGGGAGCAGTTTTCTAAGGGTGACTTGCCAGAGCTATGAGCAGGTGGTAAAAAAATTTCAAAACACTTACTTTTGAAGAAATCTGAGATAGCCAAAATTTCAGTTCATCCGTTTACCCTCTGCCCATTACCCATCTTGGGGTAATGTTATTGTCATATGTTATAAACAGTTCTCAGAGGTTTTTTACTACTTTTTATTTTAATATTTCTTTTCATCCTGATCATCACTGCAACAGCCCTAACATTTTCTAACACAGCCTGTTACTGCCTGATTCAGCTGGCAGCCTGCCCCCAGCTATGTTGTTTTATTACTAGTAGCAGTTGGGATATGAGAGGTACATAGTTCCCAATGGCGACAAATGTAAACAGAAAGCAAACAGACCTGTCTGTGAAACCCTCAAAAGAAACAGCGCTAACCAAAGAAACCACATGACACTCATGAGGCCCTAAATGAAGCAGCCTTCCTTTAATCCTTTAGCTAGGCTAACTGTTTTTACGGTTGTCAGGACAGGCTCTCTTAAGAAGTTGCTGGGAAGGATTTCTCTTTTCCTAAAGGGATATGGGGTTTGTGGCTACTTCATCATAATGGGCAATACCACAAACCTTGCATTGTGTGAAGTGACAGAACACTATTACAAGGGGAATCATGTTAGATTTCCTAACATCAATATGTTACCTGCTCCACTTTATCTAATAACCTTTTATCAGTGAAGACATTTATCGGTTATAAATTGTAATATTTTGTAGTAAACACTATAGCAAATTAATCCCCCATTTCTCCTTTTTAGCAAGAACTGTTTCAGGCAGAGGTGTCTTCTGAACTCTGCACATCCTTGCATCTCTGCTGCATCATTTGCAACGTAGCTTTTCTGTGAGGTAGATTGCTGTTTGCTCTGCAAATTGCTTCACGGTGAGATTCTGATTGTGGAGAAGCTACGGAGAGACATTACTCCTTCGATTTAATGTCAGGGTGTAGCAGTGTTCTTGTTTTTGTGTCTTCGTAGAGATGAGACCCAGGAATCAATGGTTTTTCCACTCACTGCTGGACCTTACCCTATGCTTAGGTCTAGTGCTGTAATCCTGACTTGTTTCAGAAACTTCGGCAAGACTGAATGTGCTGCTCACGGGGACAATAAAACCCCAGCAGGGTTATTGTTACCCACCTCTAGGTCTGGAAGACTGCCTAGCGCAGTGTTTGGTTTTGAGGGAGGATGTCAGTCTTCTGTCACCTCTCACAGAGTAACTCTGCTGGGTGTCTTTCTCCTTAGCACTTTCTGCATAGCTGAAAGCCTTGGTCCTGCAGCTGACCTGAGCTCAGGGCTGAGATTAGAGCAGGTTAATGCTAGGAAATTAAATGCTCTTTCGCAGCTTTTCACCAGGAAGCTCTGGACACTCGCACTGAGGCATGCATGTTGCCTAAAATGCCAGAGCATGTAAGCAGCAGAGCCTCACTGAAAAAGCACCAAGCACAAAGGATTATAAGCACTTAGGACTGGAAGCTAAGTCTTGCTGCAGTATTACCAAAATTTTTAAATAGTGGGAGGAAAATTAGCATCCGTAAATTGCCTTACAAATGATGTCACCTCTGATGTTGAGATCCAGATCTAGTAATTTTCTGTTTAAATTTCCTTTTCTGTGCTATGAGATGATATATTGGAAGTATTTGGGAACTATCTTTGTGTAAAAACTTTTCATTTTAGTGTGTTCTATACAATAGTTTAAAGAGAGATTTCTGGAGGAATCACCTGTGGCTGGCAATGTGTGGGGCTCTGCAAAAGGCGTGTGTCAATTAATCTGTTGTGTTAAAGATCATTTCTAATGTTGCTAAGACATTCAGTGAGCCTCTTTTCCCCCATTCACCTGACTAATTTTCTTCATCTGTCTTTATACTTTCTTCTCTAAATGTGTCCACTTTTGCCATTTATGCATTAGTTACTTTTCAGAACAAACTTAATCTATTATTTAAAAGACCTAGACTTCATAAAGTATAGATATTTTCTGCCTTTCTAGATTCCTTCAAGTGTACAGATCTGTGCCTGATTCTGAGTTAGCATTTGTTCACAAAACAGAAAAATTTGGTTAAACTTTCTGAAGCCTATAGGTCTCACTAAATTAGCACACATGTTTTTTGAGCCATTAGGCCTTCAGCACACAAGATGGTCACTGCAGAATTAATGAGAAAGGAGTTTGCCCATTGAGCAGTGAGAATGAAAATAAATATTATTCCCTTCTCCAGTCCACAGTGCACTATTGATCTTCAATTTTATTTCTTTGTTTTTGAATGCTGACCTTTGCAGATAGAATGTTCCCTGAAGGCATTTAGTTTTAATTTAACTTCATAGTTATATTAAAGAACATTGGTAATATAATCAATGTTTAAAAACTGTGTAGCAACGGGAATCTTAAGTTCAAGGTTCAGAGCCTATTCATTACCCGTTTTGATATTTTAACATAGCTTAGCATTTTAACTTGTCTCACAGCACTAAGTGAGTCTCCATACAGAAGTAATTCTCAAGAGTTATGAAATAGGTACTTTTGTGTCTTTTTTCTGACTGCATTGTACTAAGATGTTTGAGCTTTCTTTCTATAGTAAGGAAGATCTGCTCTTGGATCTAGAGACTTTCAAGGAACTTATGGTACTGGTGGCTGGCATTAAAAAAAGTTAGGGACATTTGGAGAAGTTTCAGAAGTAATGTATGCCAAAACATTTTCCTTTTGACCCATTTTATTATGTATGTCTATTGATGTATAGAGACACAGAATTGGATTTAGATGTATATATTTAGATTTACATTTATATTTTAAGTGTTACGTGCTATTGCAGGAGAAATATTTGTGAAGATTCAATGCTACCTTCGTGCTAGCTTTATTTGAATTGGATGTACAGTTCCTCCTTGGTTATCAACACTGACTGTAACAACCTCTGCTAGCTTCTATGGAGAGAAGAACTTCTACTGTGGGAAGTCTTGCACCAGTTGTACAAACATGAATGTAAAATACAAAACGGGCATGGAGAATTTAAAAGAGGTAGACCATAAGTCCTAACAGAATGACTAAAACACCTTGCTGTGGACTGAACATTTCCGTGTATATTAAAGGTAAAATTAATTATAATTTGTCTGCTTCATATTTTCTCATTTCTATAGTTTCTCAGTTTTGTTAATACAGTTTCACTTCAAGTATGCTGCATTAGTCTTGTTATAAATGTGCTGTTTCTGAAATGCAGTGTTAGGAGAAGCTACCATCTAGAGCTTCCTCCTATTTTTTTACATGATTTATATAATAATTTTATTTAAATTGTATAATTTTAATTTAAGTAATAATTCAAAATTTTCAAAATTAAATATTTAATTAAATTTAAATTTATTTTAACTTACTAGCTAATTTATGCATTTACTTACTTATGTTAGTTGAAGAGATCATAACTTTTGAACTATGAGTTTTGTATTTTACTACCATGAAAAATGGTTTTAGATCAAATCCCTCAGTTGGGAAGTTGCTAAGTGTATGGGAGCAAGAAGTCTAACTTCCCTTTCCAGTGGTTTGCAGTGTAGAAAATAATACAGTGAATGTATCCATTTGTTTTGCTGTAGCGTAGACAAAAAATGTCTTGGCTGTTAACTACTATGATTTTCAGCCCATAATATTCTGTGACTTTTTTTCATTTCTTGTTCTACCAGAACATACAGAGACATAATTAGCTTTATGAATTATTGAATATATAAGATAAATATACAAGATTATGAGAACAAGAGCATGTATTTTTATTAAAAAAAAAAGATTTTTACTTTTGCTGGCTGTATCTTCAATATGATTTCTACAGCTTTGGCAAATATCATATCTGCACACATGGTAACTTACCATTTCTTTGCTACTTCAATTAAGCAAATTTAAAACTATTACATGCTCATCAATTTTGTTCACCAATTAAATGTCTTTAACAATATTTTCCCCACAGCTTCATTCTATTTACCAAGTGCTGATGTGCTTTTTATGCATCTAAAGGGCTGAGCATCTATTTGTGTGGGAAAGTTTCATTAGACCATAATAATCTGCAGTTAATTGCACAGCAAATATTTATTTCTCACACAGCAAATTAACGAAACAGGCTCAGTGAGAGAAAAATCACATCAGCTTGGCAAAAAACACTTATCAACCTATGTAAGACTTCCAAGGCATTCTTGGCAGAAGTCCTATATCTAGAAGAATTGTTTATCTTTGGGAATACTGTCATTATTTAATTGCTAGACAATAATGTTATTGTAGGTTTGTTTATTGTGTTTTGCTTTTTACCTAGAAAGAATAAAATATTTTTTTTTTTTTTCTGAGTTTACTAATGTTCTGTCCCATGGCTACAACAGTACAATTGAAGAATGATCATTTTCAAGCTACTACAAACATCATTTAATCTTCATATTAAACAAGATTAATATTATATTAGTATTCAATATTCCTAGAGCATTTACTCCTCCTCATATATAAATGTGAAAGAAGCTTTAAAAATCAATTTTCAAAACCCCCACTTTGATTACTTTACAATATGACTGTATTTTTCCTGTCTAAGAGCAATGTGGATGCTTTTCATGTGTATGCAACAACGATTGTTTCATATCCCACATATATTTTTGTATTCCCTTCCCACCAGTGCTAATATTCCCTGTGCTGTGTCCTGTGTGAAGGCAATGACACTATATGCAACTGCTTGTAAAGATAAAGGACAATGATGCATAGAGTCATAAAGTTTTTTGAGCAGAGGAAGCAGAAAGCCTAACTTGATCTCTCACTATTTAGGTTAATTTCATTGCTATAAAATTTATATCATTATTCTTATCACAAATTTCTGAGAACCTCATAAATATTTCTTTTTGCTTGCACAAACTTTGCTTTTTATGCCATCTGCTTCTTCTGAAGCTGACCCAAAAAGTAGGTGCATGGGATTTGTAGCACGCATAAGGGCTCTTAGTCTGTGCATAGACTCAACTTTTATAACTAGAAATTAATTTAACATTTTAAGTTAATTGAATTTGATGTCAACTACCTGGACTTACTAACCCTACTTTTTCTGAAACATAGATGAAAACAGTGACATATTTTTTATTTACTTTCCTTTTTTTTTTGCCTTGAAACTGCTTAAAAAACAATTAAAAATATGCCTTTATCCAAAGACTATTCACTTGTTATGTATTATGTGAAGCACACATAGAACTGTGTTCATGAAGGTGCAAAATTTGTCATAAGTTCTCCCTGGCTGTACATAAAAATGTTGCAACTTTCACTAGGAGATATGATCATTAAAAATAAGGGGAGAAACCCTGAGGGTCAAACTAAAACCAAATATAATTTTCTATACCTCTGAAAGAAAGCACACCCAGAAATATTACAAGTCCATGTTATTTTCCCCATTTTTACGTTGAAATTATGGATAGAAATATACAACCCAGAATATAATACCCTGTTATATATGCAACAATCTGTGCCCAAAATAGCCATTCTCTAGTATACATATTAGTGCAGAATGGGATAGGGAAGTGTGGCTTGAAATTTTCATCTGATTTCCTTTGGGGATGCCTTGTTGCATTGCTGTTACTAAGGATTAAAGTGACTATCCCAAACTTTTATGGCAAACAGTCTTAATATTATACCATTGAATATTCTATAGGTAAGGAAGAAAGATGCAGCATTAGAAATTTGGTTACATTCAGTAAATGCAAAGAGGAAATACACATCATGCCTGGCTGAAGAAAAAGATCTTCTCGAATCCCTCCCCACTTCTCCCTCTCCCTCCTTCCTGCTCCTGTGTGTTACCTATGCTATCCATTGTTAAGGAGACATATTCATGAGAGCTGATGACCTGGTCAAAGTCAGATCTTTGAAGAAAAAAAAAAGATAAGATATTAGAAAAAAATTAAACAGCACATTAAATAAAAGCAATCTGTCAAATCAACTTAAAGTGAGTTTGAATATCTTTATTGTGAAAAGTTTGTCACTGGGATAACAAAAAACTGTAGACTGCTTCCCAGCAGTAGCAATACAGAACCACCATTTGTCTGCTTTATGTATTTTAGAAACCATAGTATTGTAGTCTTGAAAGCAGAAAAATCTCAACTGGTTAAACTGTGACATATCACACATATTGCAGTAATACTATGCATTTGCTAAAGTCTGTGAATACGCAAGATCAGAGACTGCAGAGAGAGAAAGAGATAGGGAGAGAGAGAATAAAAAAAAATGAATACTTTTCCAATGAGAAGCAAATGGAGAGGTTGTGTATAGAAAATTATTTCACAGTCTCTGATTCTGACTACAACTGACAGTTTCTGCCCGCTGCTTCTGCGCTGGTGGCAAAGGCTGAGATTTTCAGGTGGCACTGAAACCCCTGTCCAGGACTTCATGCTGTGAGGAACACCCATGCACAGAAAGAAAGAGTGGACAGAAGGCAGTGGGCTTTTAAGTGACTCCAGCGAGAATTTTTACCAGACAGATTTTGCTTTAGGCCAGTTATGCTCCAAAACCACACTACTGTGCGGTCTTTTTCAAAACACTTTGCTGGAAGAGAGCTTCCCTTACTTCTGCTGGGTGGAAGGACAGCAATGTTACCTGAATACGTCAGTTCTTGCCATCTTAGTGTACCAAGAGAAATCTCATAAACTGTTTTGCAGAATCTATGCTTTTTCACAGTTTTTAGTTTGAAGTGGTCCTCAGCCAGTGCCAATCAGCAGAGCTAAATCCTTCGTCACAAAAAAATCTGACACAATTGCAGAACAAGAACAATGAAATATCTGCCAAGTTTTTATTGAAAATCTAGATCCAACTTTACATGATTCTTAAATTAAATCCCCAGGCAATCCCATCTCAGTCACTGAAAGGTTTTTATGACTTTGCCTCACAAGAGATGCCACGAAGATTTTAACACTTGAATTCAATAGCTAAGTCGATGTAGAAAATATATCACTTTATTGTTATGTTTCAGTCATTCTCAGTCACACAATGACTTAAATTCAAATGCTCCTCTCCTATAATTACAGTTTCCTCCTTATCTCAGTTTTATAAGAGAAGTATAACCATGCAGCATGCTTATTGAACAGAATTTTTTTCAAGTGACACAAAGCAAAAATAGTCAATATGCATTTTTTGTTAGAGGTATACAAAACCTGAACTGAAACACTTACCTACTCTGAGGCACAGGATGTTTTATTTTCCGTTATTAGGTTGATTATGAATGCAGATTTCCTCAGTTCACCTACAAAAAAGTTTGCACTGTATGGAAGGATGCTTTTTTTGTCAGAAGACATTGAGAAAACTGTAAGGTTTCTGCCTGAGTTAGTGAGCAGAAATGCTTCTTCTGCTTTCAGCAAGACTAGGATTTAATTCTTAATTTCCAGTCATATCTATCTATCTATAATATTTAGAAAACTGTGAAGACCTTTTGGAAATTAGTCTAATAAATTCCTTAAGATAGTGAAAGTTAGGTTAAGTCTTCTGAATCTTGGTATTCTTTTTCTCTTGGTGTTTTTCTTTTTCTTTTTTTTTTAAATTTTAAAGGATTAAGGATTAGCTCTTCAGTTCATGAGACGCGCTAGATGAGTAGCCGTTGAGAGTGAGCTCGCACAAGATTAGCAAGAGCAGAACAGCTGTCCTGTAAACCTCCTTAGATCATGAACTGAATTAAGTTCAGAATATTTGAGGTGTTTCAGCATTTTTCTTTCATCATGCCTGTAATGTTTCTTTTGTGATTGTCAAATAGGCCAGTATTAAAAGCCGCCTTCTGAATTTGATAGCTGGAACCCAAAATGTAAGGACTAAAAAGAAAAGTAGCACAGGAACAAAAAAAAAAACACCCTAACAAAATACCAAAATAAAAATTGAAGCTCCAGAAATATTTTAGCAAACACAACACTTGTTCCTAACTCAGATAAAATTCACAGATCTAACAGGAAATAGCTTTTTGTCTTTTCTCAAAGTTATCAAAGGTTTTCTTTACCTATGAAAATAAAACATGCATATATAATTTCCTCTTCTCTGTCTATTCTCTCCATTTTGAGTAAAATAATACACCTTGCAGCTGAAAACATGAAGTCAAAAATTTATCTGTATTATGTTATATACTCAAATTTGTTTGGAAAGTAAAAAAAAATTAATAATATAATACTTCTTGTAGTTTTTATATTATACTTTCCTTTATAGTCATTGAAAATGACTATTTTTTCTATATGTGTGAGAGTCTGATGTGATCATGATGCAGAAAAACAGAGGAGAAAAATAGGTGTCCCTTAGAAGGAGATCTGTCTCGCAAACAAAGCTATTGGACGTGGTATGAATTACATGTTGCACTGAATTCTGTCTTAACTGAAAAGATCATTAGGAAATAGCACCTTTTAAACCAAATGTATTAATCAATTGTTTTCTTCACTTGTTGTGAAAAAGAAAGAGACATATCTTGCGGCCAAGGAAGATGAAGACAGTGTGCATTTGCAGAGGGTATTGTACAGCAGGAAAAACAACTCAGAAAATGACACATCATAAGATAAGAGAAGCTTCACATCAACTGCTTTATCTTTTCCTGCTACACCCATATCTCTTCCTGCTAACTCACGTTCTCACACTTGCATCTAGTGAAATCTGTACGTAACAATTATTTTCTACATAGTCAGAGTGTCAGTTTATGCCATGAATGCTGTCGATTTACCAGTAGTCAGTTCTGACAGATCCAGACCTGTCAATGTCAAAACGAGAGCAGAAGAAAGCCCTTTGTGTTGAAAGGATAAGGGCTCCCTTGTTACACAGCTATGAGAAATGGATTCTTTTAAAGTGAATAATCTGCTTTGAAGTTTTTTGCTCAGCAAAAAGACAGGAGTTCCAAGGTTAAAAAAAATACACTACCTAGATTTTTTTATTGTTTGGGATTTTTTGGTGGGTTTTTTTTTGTTTTTTACATTAGGATTTGATGAGCCATGCATCCCTGGACTTGAGATTTTCAAGGTGTTTGGTCACGTCTCCCTTTAGACAGGATTAATTTGTAGTGGTCCCTATATTTCCATACTGTAGAGAGGAGAACAGTACCAGTATTTTACCATACATGTTAAAGATGGGTAAGACATGGACCAGAAAAAAAGAATTTTGATAGATTCATATTATTTAATGTTTGGAAATCCTGGTTTACTTGGATCACTGCAAAATCTTTCAAATTTGGCAAAGAAGATTTAAACCATATCATGTGAAATATGTTGCAGCTACCATTATTGATGAATAGGTTTTGCTAGCAGTCTGTTTTGATTTAGTTGTTCAAATTTTACAGTAAGATAAGGTCATAGCTTTTAATAGGATGCAGAAACACGTTGTAAGTTAGATTACAGCTCCTATAAGGAGACTGATGCTATAGACCTACCTGGGTCTTTGATGGTACAGTTATATGAGAAGTCACCTTATTATTTCTGATGATAAAAGATGGAAAAATGTGAACAGTTGTATTAAATTAATCTCCTCTTAATATTAAAATTGAGATTATTTTTGTGTTAAGAATGAAAAATACTTGCAGAATAGGTCAGTTTTGGCCTAAAATTGGAAAAGACTAAGGAAATTAAAAGTACTCTGTTCTTTTGCGTCTTCTTTCCTTATCAAGAGAGATAGAGGTTATGAAATGCAGTAGATTTTTCCAGACTCTCCTTGTTCCTGTGCAGGTCACAAAAACCGCCCCAATTTATCTGTTACATGGAAAACAGAATCTTTTCCTTGTTACAAATTTCCTAAATACAATAGACTGCTATTTTTGCAGTTTTCAGTTTTACATTTTGAGTAGCAGGAACTCTCCGGACTCAGTCATACTATCCAGTAACAGTTGTTCCTTTCTCAGTGGTAGTTTTGTAGGAAAATGCAGAACAGACTAGAAATATGAAAAGTGAAGAGACACTCTGCTAGCCACTTAACTTCTGTCAGAAAACTTTTGCTACCCTGCCTCTTGTGTTGTCTGAGTACAGTTTCATTCTTTCTTCATTTTGTCTTTTTCAAACCTATTGTTACCTTTGATTTCATTAGGCATATATAATTTTGTTGCAGTATAACTTTAAGATTGATTTTATCTTGCATTTATACATGCAAGAATGAACATCTCAGATGTACACAAATGAGTTTGTCATTGGTGCAGATGTGGGAAGAATATTGATTCTTGGCAAGAAACACTCAATTCTCCATATGATTTGCCCTTCCTCAAGGTTAAAGCTGTTTTCCCTGTCATTATTTCTCTATGACAAAACTCTTAACAGGGATAGTTTGGTCTCTGAAGGAGAAGGGAAGAGTGGCACGTTTCCTTTTTAACACCAATTCTCACCAAATTGTAATAATAAGAGACCAATGACCATTAAAGGCAGACGGATCTCTGAGAACAATGCAAGCTGTGCACTATGATTTCTTTCATAGCTGCCTTTATTTGTTGATGATCTGTCAATTTCTTTTTTTTTTTTTTTTTTGGATGATGCTATACTTTAAAAAGCAATAAAATTCATGAATCAGTAGATACTTTAGATTATGCATATTGATCCTGGCAAGACTTTACACTATCTTTTCTCCTACTGATGCATTGCAACACTTCTACAGCTAAGGAGAATGAAGGAATAAAAGGATAGAGAGAACACTTTTCTGCACCTCACCCATCTAGGAGTACAGAAGTACGAAGTACTAATAAGCACTAAGTACTAAACTCTGTGCATGAGGTGGAAAAAACTGTTTACAATTTCTTTCCTTTATGTATCGCTTCCTTGCCAAATGACCATGGATGGGAGATGCTCGTTTCTGTCAAAGATTAAAAAAACAACAGGATTTGAAGGTTAGAATTTACTGAATTGTACTGCTGATCAAACAGATACAGAGTAGCATCTAATTTACTTCTACTTGACCTTTGTAGTAATGTAGAAGTAAACAGGTGTTATTCCTATATCTCTTAAATCAACAGACTGACTTATACAGAAGGACTTCTAAAAAATGGCATCATAGCCAAGAAATAAGCAGAAGGAAATAGTTTTTCTCTCTTTTTTATTCAGATACTTCTTATAGTACAGCTGAAGGAAATATTAAACCTGTTGTCTCTCTGAGGGCACCACCAGCCCTCACCATCACTGCTCAGTTCCCTCAGGGCTCCCCTCACCCTGCCCAGGGCCCAGGACCCCACATCAGCCTCCAAGGGCCGTCTGCCCCTGCCCCAGCAATGCCGCAGCAGGGCCGGTCTCCTGCTCCCCACAGCCTTGCCCTGCCCAGCCATGGGCACTGCCAAGCTGGGCCTTGGCTAGTCCCCATCCCCAGGGAGGTGCCCAATGCCCAGGGCTGGGGCTGCCCTCATGCCCCCCAGCTGCCCGATTCCTGCCTGGGATGGGACAGGCCCTGGCTGCCAGGCCCTCCCCTGACCCACCATGGAGAAGACCCACCAGCTCTGAGGTGCCCTGACAAAATCTTAAAGCTGTTCGGAAGTTGAATTTCTCTGGGCAAACCCCCTATCGCTTTATTCTCTGAAATACCTATGCTCTTTAAAGAGTTGTTGCACAGCGAGATGTCTAAGGAATTTTCAGGTTGCTTTTACACCATACCAGCATCTCCAGAGGACAAGTGCTGTCTAGATGTATACAGCATCTCAGCAGGCATTTCCAGTTCTTTTGTAGAACTTGAAAATAAATTAAAATGCTTCTTTATACATTACTGAATTTCTTCGTGCGTGCAGGTCACAGCAGTAAGGCCCTGCCAGGTGATGATTCACTAATTATTCCCCTTTGGAGACTCTGTTTAGAGTTTGATAATGAATCTCCAGGCAGAAAAGACCATCAAATAGTCTATTCTGCTTATTTTATGGATAAAATATATTACAACTGTTCCTTCTAATGGCATTTTTGTGTAATTATTCCCAGGGAGAGAAGTAGTAGTTAAAAATTATCCTGGAGGGGTGGCATGTAGGTCCTGGTGCACTGGAGGACTGTTGCCAGAGCATTGCTTTGCCTTTTGGTTTGTGCAGCTCTGCTAGGGGTGGATTTACAAATATTTATGCTGCAGGCACAGAGGAAAAATGAAAAGTGAAAGAGAAGGAAGGTGTTGAGATATCAGCAGGGGAAAGTGAGGTAGTTTTTTGGTTTTCCAGTGAATCTGTCAAGTGCAAAAAGAGTACATTGCAGGTAACTCAAGTGAGGCATAAGTCTACTCATAGAATCATAGAGTGCTTTGGGCTGGAAGGGACCTTTAGAGGTCATCTAGCCCAACCCACCTGCAGTGAGCAGGGATATCTTCAACTAGACCAGGTTGCTCAGAGCCCCATCCAACTCAGCCTTGAAAGTTTCCAGGCATGGGGCCTCCACTACCTCATCTGTTCCAGTGTTTCACCACCTTCATGGTAAAAAATTTCTTCCTTATATCTAGTCAAAATCTTCCCTCCCTTAGTTTAAAGCCATTATTCCTTGTCCTGTCACAACAAGCTCTGCTGAGAATATTTTCCCTATCTTTCCTATAGGCCCCATGCAGACACTGAAAGGCTGCTATAAGGTCTCCCCAGAACCTTCTCTTCTCCAGGCTGAACAGCCCCATCTCTCTCAGCCTTTCCTCATAGGAGAGGTGCTCCAGTCCTCATATCATCTTTGTGGCCCTCCTCTGGACCTGCTCCAACAGCTCCATGTCCTTCTTGTGCTGAGGGCTCCAGATCTGGATGCAGGACTCCAGGTAGGTTCTCACCAGAGTAGAGGGGCACAATCGCCTCTCTTGACCTGCTGGCTATGCTTCTTTTGATGCGGCCCAGGATACGGTTGACCTTCTGGGCTGTGAGCACACATTGCTAGCTCATGTCCAGATTTTCATCCACCAGTAGCCCCAAGACCTTGCCAGCAAGGCTTCTCTAATCCCCTCATCCCCCAGTCTGTATTGATAGCAGGGGTTGCCCTGACCCAGGTGCAGGACCTTGCACTTGACCTTGCTGAACCTCATCAGGTTCATGCAGGCCCACTTCTTGAGCTTGTCCAGGTCCCTCTGGATGGCAACCTGTCCTTTTGGTGTGTCAACTGCACCACTCAGCTTGGTGTCATCTGCAAACTTGCTGAGGGTGCACTCCATCTCGCTAAGTCATTGATGAAAATGTTAAGGAGCACTGGTCCCAGTATGGACCCCTGAGGGACACCACTTGTCACTGGCATCCATCTGGACATCGAGCCATTGACCACTACCCTCTGGCTGCAACCTTCCAACCGATTCCTTATCTGCTGAACAGTCCAACTATGAAATCCATATTTCTCCAATTTAGAGGGAAGGATGTTGTGAGGGACTGTGTCGAAGGCTTTACAGAAGTCCAGATGGATCACATCCATTGCTGTTCCCTTGTCCACTGATGTAGTCACTCCATCATAGAAAGCCACTATGTTGGTCAGGCAGGACTTGCCCTTGGTGAAACCATGCTACCTGTGTCGAATCATCTCCCTGTCTGCCATGTGACTTAGCATAGCTTTTAGGAGGACCTGTTACATGATCTTCCCAGGCACAGAGGCGAGGCTGACAGGTCGGTAGTTCCCAGGGTCCTCCTTCCTACCCTTTTTAAAAATGGTCACAGTATTTCCCTTTTTCCAATCACCAGGGACTTTGCCTGACTGCCACAACCTTTCAAATATGATGGAAAGTGACTTGACAATGACATCAGCCAATTCCCTAGGGACTCTGGAGTGCATCTCATCAGGTCCCATAGACTTCTGTATGTTTAGGTTCCTTAGGTGGTCCTGAACCTGGTCTTCCTGTATAGTCGGAATAATAAACAGGTGGAATCTTTTTTCACTGGATCCATCTCTTTCAATTTCAGCTTCCTTTCTGTCAGAGTTATAAATTTAAAATGCATTGCTGTGAAATATGAATTCAAGATAAAAGAGAGAGTCAGGAAAGAAAGCACTCTTCCTCCCTTCCAGAGAGGGGGGAACAACAGGAGTGAACAGGCACTGGGATAGATATATGCCTTTGAATGCATAGCCTGACTGAATACATAATAGAAAAGCGTATTACGTACCATCTGTGTAAATGACAGGTGGTATTTCTTTTCAAGGAAAAGATAAATGTAGTTCTGATAATGATGAATAAGTAATTAGTTATTTAGTAGAAAACACCAAAGTTGAGAACTTTATGGTTCATCCTAGCTAGTGGTACTGAGGCAATTTAGTTGTTAATGTAATTATAGTTTTGGTTTCTGTTGCTATCTTAATGAAAATACTTGCAACAATACTTGCAATTGTTTTCAATTTAAGATTTCTTTCCATCCAAAGAGAAAACAGGCTCACAAAATTAAGAGAATCATATTCTACTGAGTACTAATAAGTATGCTATAAGTACTAATAAGAATGCTATAGTCTTACATTCGAAATTCATCCAGGTTTTTGAGAGTGTATTTGATAATTAGCGACTGTAAACTCAGTTACCACCGAAAATTATTGAAGCGATACTTTACTCTTTCTGGTATTTATTTAAAACTCTCATTGCAATGCCTAAATCTTTGAAATATTTACATTTGATATTTAATAAGTTAAATTAAAAAAAAATAAAACCTGGCTTTATACACTTCTCAGTAGAAGATAAAAATAAGGAAATGTCGTGTCATTTGGAAGTGTTCACCAACAAGTCTTGGTCTGTTCATCCTTTCCAGAACATAAAATACACAGAGGAATGACATTTTTGTGCTGAACCAGGAAAGCAAAACACATCTCGCTAAAGTTTGTCTAAATATTTCCATATTCTTGCCTATCTTGGCTTCACCCAGAGATGCTAGATGACCTAGGTTTGCTAGTTTAGTTAGGATATACTCAAAGATGTTATTCTTTGCAAATAATAAGATTTTAATTTTTAGTACATACATGCTACAGTAACTGCCAGTGCAACTCTTGTTTAAAAATATGCCTTTTTTGTCTTCATTATTGAAATAAGAATATGAGGGAATTTCTCAAACGTTAAAAAATGTCCCAAAATTGAAATAGGTCTGCTAGATTATAAGATGGAAATTAAAATAAACCCAGTATTTCTGCTTAGCCACAACAGTTTCCAGATAGTAGTCAGCTGCCATTAGAGTACTCTTCTACTCTGATATGCACATATTTACCAGAGCATGTTCACAGTCAGCAACATTGACACTGTACACGTGCCAGAATGAGAACTGAAAAATCACACTGAAAAGTTAACGGCAATCCTCAGTTTTTTGCAATATTAACACATACATTTACAGTTGATCCCTGCGTAATGTTTAACTGGAACACATATATTTTGAATGGTACACACTGACATTTTCTGAAATGTAAGAGATTTTCAGATAACTACATCCATTTTACCATCATCTTATTATTTGCTGCCTACAATGCACCAGTTCCTCCCTGTGCCATATAGAATTTCTGCAGAATCTTTCTTCATATTCAGATTTTTACACAAAAGCATGTTCAATTGTCCTCTCATTTAAAATACTCAGTTGCATGTAAAATTGTGAGAATCAATTTAGTAAAAAGAATAAAATTCTGTTCGCAATTTGCAAATTACCAAAATTCATAATTTCTCACATTGACATCTTGACCAAGTTTTTATTTGTGGGGGTTCTTTTGCATTCACTGTTCTGCTTGTTGTCTGCATAAATAATGTTTGTATTTGTAAAAATTTAGTCCTAAATGATTATGTCTCTACTGTGCTGGTCTGTTGAAACATAACTTAATCATGAGCACATGACCAGACATAGTGCTCAGTCCCTTTTTAAACACAAAAAAAAATAGTGGTGATATATAATCAAAACCAACCTTAACCCTCTGATTTAAATTCTTTGCAAAAATATTTTACCAGTAAACTTAACAAGTCCTGAGCAGCATTTAGCTTTTGATCTTAAAAGTGAATTAAAATATTCTGTTTTTTTAATGTTGTCAGGGTTTCAACAAATAGGTATACTTTTTTAAAGATTTAATCCGTAACTTGTCAACCAGTCTAGTAAAAAGATAAAATACATTATATTTATGTTTAAATACACTAAAAAATTGACCAAGAGGAAAATGTTTCTAAGTCACCTCCTTGTTTTGTATAAGCTTACATACTACGTTAGAATGTCATTCTGTTCATTCCTATCTTAAAGATGATGAGTGAGAAGCTCAGTGTCTCTGCTTGAACACAGTTTAAAATGTATTGTGAATATATTCTAATTTCATTGAGAGTGTGATTTAAATCCAGGGACATGAGAAAGTCATTCAGATGCAAAGCTGAGAACTCTCCGTCTTTACTTAAATGTCTTCATACATACACAATTAATTTTGACTCTTCAGTTGCCATTATATCACTTGTGATTACAAGCATAAGAAAATAATGTATTTTATTAAATAGCCAGAAAGGTTTACTTGGAATAAAACCCACATATCTCCAGCTTAAGGTGTGACAAGGCTTTATAATCCACTTTAAAAAGTATCTGAAATTATCAACTAATAGTCATCACTGAAACTGAGATAATGATGGGACTGCTAATACAAGTGCAAGTGCAAGCTAATACGGAATATCACCTGGGAGGTTCAGACTGATAGGAAAGGAGAAAATTGCTGTGCAGATACACATATTTCTTAATTCTTAGCAGTGAAGGAAAATAAAATGTGGATAAAATAAAACTGAATTTAATGAGATTTTTGGTGTATGTTATCACTTTTGATGCTCATTTCAGTATGGCCTGTCTTTTACTAAAATTATTGTCACAACATTTGTAAATCTCCTACAGCAAACCATACTTTTAAGGCCAGCACCTCAAAACCTGGGGATATTAATTCCATATTGCTTTTGTTTGATTCTTGAAGGAAAACACATTGAAGAATAGAAAGGGACCAAGTGAACTACCCAAGTTTTACCTGCTGTAATAGGAAACAGATTTTAAAAAGGACACTTTTGAGCGTGGATGGGTAATTAGAAATGAATTCTTGTTGCCAGAGTTTGCAACCAGAGCTCTTTGCACAGGAGAAAACCCTGATCAAATAATGTTTTACTCACAGACTGCAAAAGAGATGCAAATATCTATGAAGGATTGGGATGGCAAAATAAGAGAAAAAATTATGCATAGATTAAGTTAACTGAGGACACATAGAAGAACTCCTTCTTACTCAGTTGACTTATATTCGTTTCAGACCAGGTGGCAGCCTAGGTTTTGCATTTTGTGTGCTACGCATCAGGCTGCAATTATTAGAAAAAGATGGTTTGGACTCCTCTCTCAAAGAAGTCCTTTGGAGGTAACATCCTTCAAAGATGCTCTATGAAAAATCACCTTCAGAAGCAGACCTCTGAGCACATCTTTCATCTTCCAATTCTCAGGCTCTCCCTGCCTCCAAGCTGAGTGTCTCTGTTTATCAGTCTTCCCTCTGAAGACTTCTGCAGTTTCAGACCTTTTGTAGGTTCAGTCTTTCAACCCTAAACAATTTTGTTTATACAGGAGACAGTCTGTCTGTTCTTTTCCATTAAAAGTAAGATTTGTTTTACTTCCTGGTAGATGCAAAAGTTTGTTTATCAGACTTTGAGTCATCTGTACTTAGATAGATGGTAAATAACTCTATCAATGAGGGATAAAAATATCCCCCTTCTCTTTGCTGAGTCACCACTGTGCTGGAATGTGTTCTCCTCCAGATCACTGTGTCCATCTGACCATTAAATGTATACATCAGACAAGCTTCAGAATTGGATAAATGTTGATAAACATCGGCTATTGATGGAGACCAAATGTGAATGTAATTAACTGCTTCAGGATCACTGTGTGTTTGAGGTGAGAGATTCCCAGCCTCTTTCTCTTAAACACACCACAAAAGTAAGAGATGTGCCCTTGCTTCCTTGAGAAGTTGTATCAGTATGCCAGAGAGGCTGTAAGTAAGAATAGGCAGTAGGGCAATGCAGGAAGAGAAAGAGGAAGAACAGAGTCTTTGCAGGCCCCAGCAAAACCGTGGCCACATGATTCCTCATGTAGACACCTCATGTATTTTTCTTGGTTTTCTTTTGTGCGCACCCCTCACATTTGTCTCTGTTCCTGAACAGATTTGTCATGTGTTGTTCTTGGGTTTTGCGTATTTTTAACCGAGTATTAGCTCATGTTTTGGAGGGGTGCTGGGAAATCCAGTATGGTCACATGTTTTTTCCTGTTTGGTTTTTGATAGCCATATTAGCTATTTGCAGTTATGTGGTTGGCTTGTTCACATTTTTTTTCCCTGTGTGGTTTTAATTTCTTTGTATCACTTACTTTGCTATGCTCTAACTGTCAGGTGTCATGTGGCCTTTTTCCTCAGTGGGAACAAAGGGGCTTATTAAATATTTTTTCCCACACATGCTATAGTTGTGGGGAAGGTGTGATGCCCCTGGGAAGAAAAGGGGCATAGAAGTGTAAGAATCATTCAGGGCCAAGGTCTGAAGGAGCAAGACCTATGAAGAAAACCACTGCCTACCTCTTACATAAGTTCATCTGTTGGGTTTAGTAGGGGCTTCTTTTGACATGTGCCCTTCCCTTGGTCTCTACAAGTAGCTTTCTCAGAGCTGGAGCAAACTTACCGAGTTAAAATGGAAGAGAACACATGAGGACAAAAGAGTATGAGAATCAATGCATTTTTTTCTTGAATGTTTTGAGTTTTGGAGGAAACAAAAACAGCATTTTATTCAGTTCTTTGTTAGGGAAAAGACTGATTGAAAAAATAAAAAAAAAAAAAAAGCTTTCACTTGATTTCCAGCCTCTTCGTCTGTATAAATTATAGGAAAATAACATTTCCACAGGGGATGGCAGAGGACATTGAAACAAGTGAAAGTAATGTCTTTTTCTGCTGTGTGAATAGGAAGCCTATGTACTGCTGACTGTGAAATCTGTCTTGGATAGCTAATGGCTAGAATAACCAATTTTCTAGCCATGCAGGAATAAGCCTTGTTTATGAGGCTGAGCTGATACTGCAGCTGAGTGAGTGGCCGCAAGTTGGAGTTCTGTGTGAAGCCTGAACCAGGCTGTGTTGCTGTTGTTGCCCAACAGACCAAAACAATACAGGAAGGCATGGTCCTGACTCCAGACCAGGTGAAATGGTTCATTACCATTTTTACACAGATTATGTAAAATGCTAATATTAGACTACCCCTCAGAGTCTCACAGTGCTCAGCAACCAGATGAGCAGTTTATTTTGATTCTATGAGAGTTCAGGGCCCAGACAAAGGTATTTGTTGTGCAGGAACTGTGGCATTTATGGGGGCTGTGGTGCTTACGTTGTACTATCCACACTGAAGATTTCACACGATTCACAGATGATGTATCTTGGGGAAAGGAGGTCCCAGCTTATCTGTGTTCAAATATCCTTGAGCTGTAGAAAATATAGTCATTGCTAGTTTATCTGCAGTGAGGGTTTATAACGTCTATAAATCTGCAGAAGAAGTCATCTCTAGGAGGGCGTTAACTTTCATTACTACTTGATACATTGCCATCTTACTTTGTAACACTGATTTTGTGAGAAGCAGATGAATTGTAAGCATGACTTGTGTTAGAATGGGCTTTAGGCACAGAAGGTTATCAGGAGATATGTTAAGTGTGCTTACATGTATTGGTTCCAGAATCAGAAGTCACTCTCTGGAAACAGCTGTTAGCATGCTATAAACATGCTCATTAATTGGTTGTTGTGTTCTTGGTATCATCAAGTTTCTTACTACAAGCAGAACCTTCCCTCTTTGTCCCTATTTTGCAATTAGAAAGTCCGGTTTTACTGGGGATGTGCTCTGTTCGTATTCTTCCTGCAGACATCAGACAATCCTCTGTTAGATATCCTATTTACAGTGCCTTTGTGTTGTATGAAACATACTGATTTCCAGTGTGGGACAGTGGACACAAAAGAAAAAAAAAGACAAAATGGCAAACATGCTCTGACCATTGTTAGACTTTTGCCACTGATCATAGTTGGAAAAGATTGGTTTCTGGCTGAATTACTCTGAAATCTGACTTACATATTAACACAGCTGGGAACCTGGGTAGGCAGGCTCTCCTGGACCAGACTCCAGTAACTCTCTTATTATAAAGCACTTTTGTCTCCAGGGAATAGAAAGCTAGATGAATTCCCGAGTGATCACTTGCATTCTCTTACTGGCAGTTGTTACTATCCACCTTGTTTTTGACAAAAGTGTTTTCTTTCTTTACTTCATTGTATTTTGATTATACCTGTCGATATAGCCGGTGATTGCTGTTGTCACTGAATATAAAAGGATTATAGTGATGCCTAGCATTTATGGCACATTTTTTCCATTTGTCTCATCAGTTTGGCAGGTTGCAGAGGTGAAACAACGCTCAGCTGTTTTGTGGTCTGTGTTGATGGGAATCATGCTGTATGGGCCAATTTGTGACTGCTTATGTCCGTATTGTTAAAGGTTGCAATATTCTTGCTGTTGCCATTCTTACTTTTGAATGCAATCACAAGAATATTTCTGAAAATTGTAAGATGACCACTTCTGACAAACATTTGCAGCCTGACCAGCATCACAAAACAACCTCTCTGATGACACTCTTGCAAGACTTGTCACTCTGCTACACTTGGCTGTAGTTGATCTTGTACTGGTCTTTCGCCTAGCTTCATTACCAACAGTTCGTGCTAAAGTCAAAACTACCACTGACAGCCACATGCAACATGCAAGGTGTTTTAGTCATTCAGTCAAAACTACCCAAATTGTTGTGACCGTACTCAGAAGTGAAGTTATTATAAGTAAACTGCCATGTAGAGGGAGAACTGTAACAGGCTACAAGGCCAACTGCAGGGTGCAAAAATTATTTTAACTGCTTACAATCGACTTTTCATACACCGATGCCTCCTTCTCCATAGTAATGAAAAACCTGGTGTGGACATTGCTGGACAGCCTCTTTAAATAGCAACAGCATATTTCAGATTAAATTCCGTAAGCAAAAGGAACAAAAAGAGCACAAGAAGTGCAAGCAATCACAGCAGAATAGCTTATTTGCTGAGACTGAATTGTCTGATGTGCGTACGGCTATCGCAGCTGAGCTCACCTACTCAATCTTTTCTTTGTCGTTGTCACTAATGCACACTTTCAATCTTAAACCCACTGAGCACAGCAGAGCAGTAACCAGGATTTTGTCTGTGATGTATTATGATTAAAAGAATCAAGTACAGATAAATTGATTTGTGATGTATTTTTGAAAATTAATCATTTAGAAAAAAATTGTATCAAAGGGCAAAGTCTAGCTGCACAGGAAATACAGGGTGTATTTCAGTTCATAAGAAATATAATTTATTCATAAGAATTATCTTTTATTTTGTCAGAAAGACTCATATTTAAATTTTAGTACTGTGTTTGTTATAATTTATTTCAGAATATATTGATACTCTAGAGGACATGAATGTAAAGTAAGACAATGTACCAGGCTGAGGTCTGCTTATTCATAAGGTAACTACTTATAAATACTTTTTATTTCAGATAAGCAGTCATCTTTCCTATGTCTTTTTTAAGTATAAAAATGTTTGTGCTATTCAAGAGGTTTGATTACCAATGAACTCCATTTGAAGTGTATTATATTGACTTTATTTGCTTTCTGCTTGTGTCCCCCAGTGTGTCTAATATCACGTTACCTTAAATTTTAGCCTACTTCCTATCAGATAGAAATGACCACATGCTTCTGTTTCATTGTGTGTATTCTTGACAGTCATCTCATATGGCTGTAACGGATTTACTGGTTTTCATCACACTGTAACTTTTCCTACACATGCTTTGCACTGCTACAATGACAAATGCAAAAATGAAAACAAGTCAGTATATCCTGCAAAACCGTATACAAAACAGTAATCCTTTCTTAATCAGTTTTGAGTTTTTCAGCTACACACAGTTTGCAATATTTGCAGTGTTTGCAGTATTTTCAGTATTTTCAGTTATGCACAACTGTTATTTTTGTCATAAGATCATACAATCTTCCCTAGAAGTTGCCTTGGTAAGGGATAAAGATTAGCAGAAGTTTTAGAGTCAGGGAAGGGCAGGTGGAACACATAATAAATAGCGAGAAAATTTTACTCTAATTATTTTACTGTTTTGTACATGTTGACAGTCTTTCCATGTTCTTGACAGGGAAGTGTGTGGAAGGCTAATAAGGAGACTGGCAGGAAAAACTAGATCTGTTTGTTTTTGTTTTTTTTTCTTTTTATGCCAAGCTGCTAGCTTGGAAATATTAAAGTAGGGCATGGAAAAGAAATAACATTTTACTTTCTGGGTGAGATTAATTTGTCTAAATATATAAATCTAATATCACTTGAGGCAACATATGGTTTCCAGTCTGGCCTTTACAATGTTTCAGAAAATTGACATGGATTGCATATTGTATCTGCTAGGCTCATACAGAGGACATTTAGACACCTGAGGTCAATCTAGCTGGCACCAGTTATCTGTACTTAGGGAACTGAGCCTTGGCCTCTGTCTCCTATTTACCGGACAGCTGTACCTTTCCTCCCCCTTAAAAAAGGAATTACCATTCTATTCTTGTTTCTCCAGAACCTCTTCTTCTACCTACTAACACTCATTCATTACTAGGTATGCTGACAGGTAATTCAAACCTACTTCCACCAATCTGCACAATCCCTCTCTCCAGCTTCCTGCCTCCACCTCAAGTTTTGTTTGTTTTTTTTCTAGTCCATTGATTGCAAGTACTAGTAATAGCAAGTAGCTTATTTTCACAACCCTGGTGTTAAGAGACATCAAATCCTTTCACTGCATAGCTTCTTTCCTGCAGTCTGCAGCCTACTCAGAATTCCTCTTTCTAAGGAATCATTATCAACTCTTATAAACTAAACCAGCTGTGAGATTGCTTCCAACTAGCAAAAGTAGAAAGAGAGATGAAAATCTTCATATTTCACGCAATTTGGGTTTGTAGAGCATTGCTCTGACAGTGAAAGGTACATATTAAGTTATTGAGAGGCACCAAAGAACAAAGAAAATCTGGTAAATTTGCCCCTTCTCCTTCTTTGAGTGTTTTTCTTTAGAGTCTTCATGTTTGCTTGATATGCGCAAGGGCTTAGAGTTTGAAATACAATGAAATATACATACATACATTATTATTGCAAAACACACGCAAATTACTAACTAAATTTAAGGATGCTGTGTGATCAGATGATGTTAATCTGACTGCCTCATCAATCCTCATAATCTAGAATATTTCCTCTTTTTAAACTCTATGTTTTATAGTTTTGTAGTGAAACAATCCTGAAAGCAAAAAAAAAAAAAAAAAGAACTAATGTAGACAGACTTTAATGGCTAGTCTGGGTTTTACAGCTGTTGTATTGGAAAGCATTTTTTCTAATAGAAACCAGGGAATAGCATGACTCCCTGAACCAGTGGGCACAAGAGAGTGTGCTTGTGAAGGAAACGCATGTTTCAAAGTGATATGTTAGATAACAGAATATTTGCATTATAATGTAGAGGAATTTCAAATCTTAGAGTGGAAAGGGAACAATTTACATGTCTTCAAAAATTATATTCTTTTACCTGTGATTCAGAAGGTTAGTTTTGTCTTAGTGAAGAATTTGTACTTCTGTATCTCTAGGTAATAAGAATTGGAAAGATAAATAAACTCTATTGTATAAGTACTAAATTTTTTTGTGAAGGTCAGCAATACCTGATCTCATACAGTGTGCAAGGAAAATTACTTTTTTTTTACAGTGTACTATGCTTAAACCCATCTGGGCTGCTTTCTAGAAGTGCCAGCAGTACTGGAATTGCACTAGAATACACAGCTTGAAGCTGAACTTAGGTTTGAACTCCAGCATGCAGAAATTGCTTTGAAAAAAAGAAAACTATAGGTTACTACAGGGAAGAGCAAAACAAAACTTTGTATTAGTTTCTTTTCCTTGCTTTACTGCTTTGCAGCTGTAACAAAGGACAAGTCTAATTTTCTTTTTTTTGTGAAGTGTGACTTTGGACTTTGATATTTATAACTTCTTCACAGCAGTCCAAGTAAGAGAACAAACTTCAGACTTCAAATTCAAGTCAGTGGAAGAAAATTGAGTGCAAAATGTCATGTGTTGCATATAACCCATCTGCACTGTTTGAGGTTCAAAAGAGGGACTTGCTGCAGCTTAGAATAAGCATTGCTACTAAGATATCAATATTTAGATGAAATGTTATGAGTGCAGTATCTGACTCTGTATATCTTCAGATTACCTTAGTGTTTGCTTTGGTGATCAGCTCCTTTAAGAACTACTCAGTTCCAAGTTCAATCATTATTTTTCACATATTGTTAATGGTTAACCTTTAGTATATGGACTTACTCCAATAAGTCCTTGTCCAAGATTTAAAATTAACATCTCACTGAGGTGGAAAAGAAAAGGGACTTTTTTTGTCTTCTACCGAAGTTGGTGGGGTTTATTTTCTTCACTTTTATTATAAGATAAATTGGTGCAGATATCAGAACTTGTTTTAACTGAATGTTTTCAGAATAAGGACATCCACATATGGTCCTGACTGATACCTATAGTAATTGTAGAAAGGTTCCCATATAAGATAATTCTATTTGAATTACATTCTCACTTTTTTCCTTGATTTGTGCAAGTATGAATGAGAACAGGATTAAACTATGCAGATGACCATGTCCTCTGCTTCGGTGAAATCAGGTGAAACCTTTCAGAGCTGCGCTCCCTGGTGTGATGTATAATCCCACTTCTCAGCACTCTTCTGCTCCAAAACAGTCCCTGCAGAACTCCCCTTCATCAGGCAGGTACCTCATGGGGTTTATGCCAGAAAAGGATGAAATAAAGAAATTAATTATTCTTGTTGACTTAGGTGGTACCGGGAATAGGTATCTGTATACATGTACAATAACCATATCCACTTCAGAAGTAGATTCATCTATGTACAAACCAATTCAGTATCTCTGAAATCAGCCACATATACAAATTTTTCGAACATAATGACCTAAGAAATCTGTCCAAGCATTATAGGTGGCACAGCGACAGTGATCAGGCCAATATTTTACTCTCTTTTTTGTGTCTCCAACACAGACAAAATGAAAATGTTGCTGTTCCAATGGAGTTCTTACAAAACAGCCAAAGAAAAAATGATAATAAACACATTCAAGTACTCTAGCATTCAGGTTTCTTTGTTTTGCTTCCTTGTAAAACCTTCATGGTAGTTTTCTGCCCAAGGCACGCTGGACGGCATAAGCATCTAAGCTTAAGCACACTTGTTTAAAAATTACTGCAGGGAGACGAGATCACTTCTGAACTCTGAATTATGAGGTTCTTGCACACAGGCTTGTATCTCAGGGTCATTGGTCTCCGTTTATACAGTCAAAGTGAATGATCTTGAACAAAAAAATTTGGTATGCTGTTCCCTGCTTGGTGAATGCCAGTGGCATTTTGACTGGGGAAAAAAATCTGAGTGATTTTACAACTGGAAGAGTATTCCAGTCAAAATTGAAACATTGGCATGTCATTTCAAAGCAAAGGAAATTTTGCAACAGCGCATTGATTATTTGGCTTTTTAAAGTTTCTAATTGTAAAAGTTGTCTGTCAGAAGTGTGGGACAAGCAACCTTGATTTCAATTTGATTTACTTTAACTCTTACCTCACGTGTGGTCATTAAACAGCCTTTTTGTCTATGTTTCAGTTTTAAGAGAATGATATTGCACAATTTATTTGGGTGCGATTAGAATCTGGCAGGAAACTGGAGCTTAGTATCCATTTTTTTACAGCATAAATAGTTTGATAAATGATCAGTGCTGTAGTTTTTTCCCAAGTCTTTCTTCACCCTCGTTTGCCTTATATTCACCATTTTGTTTCTTCTCTCAACATTCTACAGCTGCAAAGACATTGTACCTTCTTATGCTCTCTGTTTAGCTTCACATATAGATACTATGCAGATGCTGAAAACACTAGATGTGATAACTGCATCTGTTAATGCTTTATGTACAGAAAAAAGTACATAGCTGTCAATTACTGGATTTTTTCTAGGTAATACCAAATTGCAGTATGTTCAATGCTCGTTTTATCTTTCTACTATGTAGTGAATAGTTGCTTTAAAAGCAAATAAAGCCACTTTTAAATTTGGAAAAAAAGAAAGAAAAATCAGAAAGAGACACCAGAGGTGAAGCAAAGTTTCTTAACCACTACTGTCCCATATAAATCAAATAAAAGACAACTGCATATAGTATAATTGCACTACTTCGTTTTAGTAGTTAAGGGTAATTACTTTTTGTCATTGACATCAATGGAATAAAGATGCTACCCGAACTGGAAGAATTACTTGCAGTTTAAAGGTAAGTTTTAAATTTACAAGTTTACTCCTAAAATTTTCTTCTAATTAGAAAAATCTGATAATTAATCATAGCTAAGATGGTAACTTCAGCTCTGTATTAATTCATGTGTTTGCCTTTTTTAGTTCCCCATTCTGGTTATGAGAAAAGTTTTGGACACGGAAGTGTTTTGGACATCGAAGTATCTACATTTCCATTAATTTTAGGTAAGGGAGATATATATGATTAGGTAAGTTTAGATATGGACAAATAACAATTTTTAGACCATGGCTTTTATTGTAAAAAAATTATTTACAGGGAAACATTTCACATACAAAAGACAGCAGGGCTGTTTAGTAGTGAAATATTTCCATTATCACCAAAATCTGTGTACAAAACTCCTTTTCCTGAAACCTCCCCAAAAATATAGTGCCATTAAGTGTAAATTTACTTTGAGGGAACAACCTATATCTTCAGATAAAGCCTTCACAATATTAGTGATTATTCTGCTGGCATAGTCTAGTATTTAATAATGTTCCACATCTGAGACTGTCAAATGATTTTTAAAATCTTATTGTGCTTGAATTGAATGCTTTCATTAGCAATAATTTTTAGGGTAAAGTATGGGTCATTTACATGGCTATCAAAACTATACGTTCATTCTTTCCTTCATCTGTCTTTTTCTAAGCAGGTTTCTTTATTCCAAATTCCCTATAAAAATTCACGTGTCACTGTAAGGATTACAATATTCTGCTACTTATTGCAATGATTAGCATAATTTTTCTTCGGTGCTTTTCCCCCATGTTGTGTTGAAGGTTTGTTAACACTGTGCATTTTGTTTCAACACAGACACCTTTCCTTCCATGACTGCAAAGCCTGGGCACAGCAGGAGGTGCAGGGAGTGCTCAGCTTCCAGCTGAGAAGGAGCCTCAGCAGGCAGAGTGTGCCTCAAGATATTCCATTGCCAGGCGAACAGCTTAGAAAAGTAGGAAGCTTAAATATTCTTATAGTAGTCTATAATAATAACATCTTTTTTCATAAAGTAAACTTATAGACATAGTTGTTGTGGTAGATGAGTGTTTAAATGACAGAGAAGTAGATGCTTACTACATCACAATGAAGATATTTTAATTGATTTGGAAATGCACTTGTATACAGTTAAATATTAAAAACAATCGTTTATTTTCTCTTTTAACAGGAACATATATTTTAAAAAAATGGGAAATTATATCCATCTTTTTTTTTTCCCTAAATAATGAACAGGGTATGAAAAAGAGAAAAAAAACACCAGCCTTCAGGGTATTTTGAAGATAGTTATTAACTCTTTAATCACATACTCTGACAAAGTTTTTATTTATAACTGACAAAATTAAGTCCTTAATAATGATAGTCAAGTTCTTTAAAAAATTTTTTTCAGGTCAGAAGTAAGGATGTGTGGATGCCTTTCCATACTATAGAATGTTTTCACTCAGTCTTAAATATCAAAGTCCAGAATTTATTAATGCTAATTTTGAGATAGCTACAGAATTCCTGTATTATTCAGCTTTTACAGATCATTTAAATGCCCTCATGCATTTAACTATTCTATATCTATATGTTAAATGAACAGGAAAAATAAAGAACTTTATTCAAAGTTGGGGAATGTAATCATTGCCAAATTCTGCACTCGGTCATAAAAACATAACACTGTATCTAGGTACATAATTAATTCTATATTATCCACATTTCCAAATTCTACACTCGGTCAAAAAGACATAATACTGCATCTAGACACATAATTAATTCTATATTCTCCACATTTCCACCAGAGTTTTGTTGAATGCAAAACTGCAAACTCAAAAGTACTGATGGCCTTTGAAGAATGTGACTCAGGTCATACCTGAATCGAAAGGATTCCAACATCCAAATGTATCCAGGTTCACTGGTATAAACCAGCTAAGAATAAAAAATGAGGATATGTTGTGAAATTTTATTCAATTTCATGATTCCCTCTGTTGCAAAGCGCAACGTGCAGGGCCCAGTCTAGCACAGTAAGAGAAACAGGTAGTTTATAAACCTTAAATTTAGGAAATGAAACAAAGAAAAGTTAAAACAAGGACAAAGCTCCACAAAATCTTAACAAAAAATTACTTGCACTCTGGGAAAGGAAATAATAGGTAAAGAAAGTCATGTGATTTACACAAAAATTCATAAAGTTTTAATGTCTTCTAGAGATCAGGGAACACAGCTACCCAAGGTGAGGCAAATAAGATAATGATTTATTTGTTGAAATTATTCTATTCTGTTTCAATTGTTTTTGCACCCTTCAAAGCTAGCAAGGACTTTTCGCTTGGTTCACAAGAGAGAGCAAGGAGATTACATGGACATGCTTCCTGGTGGAAAAATTCACTATAGTCTTGCAAAAATAGAGAAAACATAATCTAAGTAAGAAAGAGGAGCGCAAGAAGTTGCTTGGCTTCATTGTTAAATATGATTCCTTAGAAACTTACTTTGAAAAGGCTATGAGGAATTATGGGAGATGGCCCAGGTAATACAGAAACTGATGAAGGAAATTTTATAAAGAACATGTTAAAGAACTGGGAAAGAAATCATCTGAACTATCACAGAATGTGTTGCAAAAAAATCTAATTTTAATAATCCCCTGATAGATAGCCAAACATCGGACATTATTGTGTGGATTTATTCGAAAATAGAGAAGCAAACATTCATTCTATGTCCTTGATCAAAGCTTATGGAACATCATCTTGTTTTTGAGTATATACTTCTGTTTGTCCAAACAGACTTTTCCCAAAGCTTTGATTTATTGGTAAGTGTAATAGCACTCACAATATCAGATGCAGAATTTTTTTACTAACATTTTCCCTGTGAAAACCTGATTATTTTTGTGAAAATTCAAGGACGATTTCACCTTCTTAATGATAAGACTATTCCTAATTTCTCTTGGTCACCCCAGGGAGTGATTATGACTGCAATAAGAACCACCTAATGTTTCCACCATCTTCTAAGAAGTTGGTCAGGATAGGAATATAATTAATCGTTGCACATATATTGGTGAGCTGCATGAGAGAGTTTGTGTTATTCCTCCTGGTCTGACAATTTTGGCTACTATGGACCATGGAGCATTAGAAATATGTACTTCGTGAGGTTAAATTGAAGTATCAGCTTTACTGGCAGATACAGCACAAAATCATGAAAGAGTTGAAATGACTGTAATGGTTGTAAAATTATTGCAAATATATCTACAATATTTTTCCACTACAGTGAATTTAAAAGTCTGAAACAAATTTATTCACAAGATATTAGCTGCTGTGTATGTGCAGAATACCAGGATCCAAATCTAGTTAGTAAACAGAGAAGACGGAAAAAATACTCAGTGGTGTGTATTTAAGAATAAGTAAATTGCTGGAGAAAGAAGAAATAGCTTGTTTTTCCAAAACATGTGATTATAGTATAGCTGAATTGACATGAAATCAAATGATAATGACTTGATATAAACTAGTTCCAGAATTCTAGTTGCTGATGCTGCAGTTGATGTCTGTGGACCCGTTTGGCTTTAACACCAATGGCTTTTTATTTGACCTTCAGTGGAGCTATTTGCTGAATGATATTTGCCTGCTTATTTTACACCCTTGAAATCTGCAATCTCTACTGGGTAGGCATGATTTAAGATTGATTTTTCTACTACTAAGAAAGCCAGTGTGATAGATGAGGGCAAGCTGGAATGAACCCCTAAGTGACCAATCCAACTTGTGAAACTCTTTCTCAAATGCTGAAGTGCCTTTTTTCAGCCAAAGGTACCTGTTGGCCTTGGATATTTTTTTCTCTGTCTAAACTGATTTCTTTTAACTTAAAAAAAAAAAAAATATATAGCAATTTTCAGGTGAAACTGCCATCTAAATGAAGAAATACTACAGAGCAAAAATGCAATCATCTGTGAGGTGGTTCTTTATCAGAAGCTAGATCAAGGTTATGCAGCTTCCTCGAGATCTGAATATTTTCTGAACTTGCAAATTGCACCAGGAAGGATTTATTTCACAGGTTTTTGACTTTACATCATTAATTAGAAAAAATTTTGGTTTTAGGAGAAACACTTGGAGTTCCCTAAATCATGGACTTCGAGTTTTTAAACAAAGGATGAGGCAATAGCTCATTCTTGAATTCTAACAGCCTTAAGATGAAATCAAAGGTACCTCTTGCCATACACAGGCTTTGCTTTTTTTTAGTTATATACTTCGATGAATCTAGTCGATGCTTAAGTGGATTTTGTGCAGGAGGCATTCTCACTAATTTCTAGTGTAGTAATGCTATAGTGGAAAAAGGTGTATTCACAAGCCTCTGATGTGTATGAGGTTATCATAAACCGTTGTACAATTAGTTTAGGCAAAAATAATAGCTTTACTTTGTGTGTCACTTCAGTTTGAGCTGAAAAACATTCCAAGGTGAAAAAAATAGTGTAAATTTGTGAAAAATCTGTGAAAAAAATTTTTATAAACAAGTAATTATAAAATGAGTATCCTTCATGTTTGACTTAGCATCGTGATGTGATCCTACAATATGAGGTTTTTTTATTATCATTCATTTTTGTATAGCAAAAAAATCTTCTTAAGTACAGGCTTGGCGCAGACCTGCTGCAGAGCAGCTCTGTGGAGAGGGACCTGGGTGTCCTGGTGGATGACAAGTTGACCATGAGCCATCAGTGTGCCCTGGTTGCCAAGAAGGCCAATGGGATCCTAGGGTGCATTAAGAGGAAAGTGGCCAGTAGGTCAAGGGAGGTTCCCCTTCCCCTCTACTCTGCCCTACTGAGGCCCCATCTCGAGTACTGTGTCCAGTTCTGGGCTCTCCACTTCAAGAAAGATGAGGAGCTACTGGAGACAGTCCAGCGGAGGGCTACAAAGATGATGAGGGGACTGGAGCATCTCTCCTATGAAGAAAGGCTGAGGGAGCTTGGCTTGTTTAGCCTGGAGAAGGCTGCGAGGGGACCTAATAAATGCTTATAAATATCTGAAGGGTGGGTGTCAGGAGGATGGGGCCAAGCTCTTTTCAGTGGTGCCCAGTGACAGGACGAGGGGCAATGGGCACAAACTGAAGCATAGGAAGTTCCAGCTGAACATGAGGAAGAACTTCTTCCCTCTGAGGGTGATGGAGCCCTGGAACAGGCTGCCCAGGGAGGTTGTGGATTCTCCTCCTCTGGAGATATTCAAGACTCGCCTAGACACGGTCCTGTGCAGCCTGCTGTAGGTGACCCTGCTTCAGCAGGGGGTTTGGACTAGATGACCCACAGAGGTCCCTTCCAACACCTACCATTCTGTGACCCTGTGATTTTGTGATTACCAAAAAGTACAAGGAGGAAAAATAAAATGAGAATTTAAGGAAAATCCTGTAAGTTTAAAAGTATATAAATATTTCATTAAAATTTTAAGGAGTTTTTAGCTATAAAGTTCTAGGATACTTTGTGAAACAAGATTGACAATGTAGAAACATGAATGTCTTGTAATATATATCTCTATATCAAGAAAAATCAACAGTCTAGTAACAATTGAATTTCAGTAATTTATTATGGGTCTTTTTAATGGTATTTGATACTACCCTTCGCTCTACTTTTATATGTATCTGATAGAGGCTTCATTATCAGAACACCTGAAAATATATTTATCCTTCTGAGAATCTGAAATATGAATCTATTTTAATAGATGGGCAGCTGAGGCAGAAGGAGGACTAATCAGTTCACTCATCTGCGATTTTAGAATTGAGATTACTCCTTCAATCTCACAATTGAGATTGAATTGCTCCTTCAACTGGTAAAATTTACCATAGGTCCAATTAAGTCAGTGAAACTTTTTCTCAGAAATGCAAACTAGTGCAAGTGCTACAATTATGCTGTTCTGTAGCTAGCACTCATAAAAGTTCTTGTTTAGATGCCGTCCTGTGAAGGTGATGGAACAACTAGTTTTGGAAACTCTTTCCAAGCAAATGAAGGACATGAAGGTGGTAAGGAATAGTTAACATGGATAAACAAAGGGGAAGTCATGCTTGAGCAGCCAAATAATCTACAGTGAAAAGTCTGTCTCAGTAGATGAGAGGAGAGCAGTGGATATCGTCTACCTAGGCTTCAGTAAGGCTTTCATCACTGTCTCCTGTAAATTTCTTATAGAGAAGCTGATGAGATATGGGCTGAATGAGCAGACAGTGAGGTGGACTGAAAACTGGCTGAATGGCTGGGCCCAGAGCTTGGTGGTCAGTGGCACAATGTCTTGTTGGCAGAAGGACTAGCATTGTACCCCAGGGGTCAATACTGAGTACAATACTGTTCTTTAATGATCTGAATGATGGGGCAGAGTTGGATCTTCAGCAAGTCTGCAGATGATATCAAACTGGGAGGAGTGGCTGATATGTCAGAGAGTTGTACAGCCTTCCAGAAGGACCTCAACAGGCTGGAGAAAGGTGCTGACAGGAACCTCATGGACTTCAAAAAGTGAAAGTGTGGTGTCCTACCCCTGGAAAGGAACAATTCCAGGCACCCAAATAGGCTGGGGGACAACCAGCTGGAAAGCGGCTTTGCAGAAAAGGATCTGGGAGTTCCTGTGGACACCAAGTTGAATGTGAGCCAGTGGCAAAGACCAACGGTATCCTGGGCTGCATTAGGCTATGTGTTGCCAGCAGAACAAGGGAAGTGATTCTTCCCCTCTACTCAGCACTGGTGACACCAGTACAGAGTACCTGGAATACTGTGTCCAGTTCTGGGCTCCACACTACAAGAAACACATGGAGCTACCAAAAGGACTCCAGAAAAGGGTCAATAAATTGATTAAGGGACTGGAGCATCTCTCCTGTGAGGAAAGGCTGAGAGAACTGGGACTACTCAGTCTGAAGAAGGCTGAGGGGGATCTCATCAACGTGTACCAATACCTGAAGGGAAGGTGCAAAGAAGACAGAAACAGGCTCTTTTCAGTGGTACCCAGTGACAGGAACAGAAGCAATGGGCACAAAAAAAAATGGAAGATTCTTTCTGAGCACAAGGAAACACTTTTTCACTGTTAGAGTGACTGAGCACTGGCACAGGTTTCTTTGAGAGGTGATGAAGTCTCCATCCTTGGAGTTAATTCAAAAGCTGTCTGGACCTGGTCCTGGGAAGTGCACTCTAAATGGCCTTGCTTGAGCAGGCCCAGTGGACCAGATGTATGCTGGAGGTCCCTTAACCTTTCTGTAATTCTGTGAAGGAATCTGAGCTATTTTAGGTGGCTGTGAGATGATACGGAACTTACTGGGGACATAAGCTGTTCCAGAATGGACAAGCAGATACCACACAGCAGTGAAAATATCACTAGCTGTCTATGTTTATGTAGCTGATTTTGGCTCTTAACAGCAGGTTAACTTAATTGTTCTCTGGACACTCTATAAATTTTCTGTAGTGATTGGCCTAGACTTTCAGAATAAGTGTAGCAAAGACATTTTTCTATATATGAGCACATTTATTTTTCAAAATAAAATTGCAAAATAATTTGCACTAAAAGGCTTTTTCCTAGGTTTTTTGATTTTTTTCAAATATATTTTACTGATAATATTGTAAAATATGTCACTGAAAAGTCTTCCAAAAGATTTTATTCATCTATGGAATAACAACAATAACAACAAAAATAGTCTTCATTTTTCTCTTTAATACCTATTATTATTTATTAATTTTATTTTTTATTCATAACTATTAAGTATTAAAGAAGGAAGAAGTCTTTCTGGGTTGTTATTAGTGACCCATAAGTTTCAGTAGGTATGCAAAAGTAATTGACAGTTCAAGACCAAAAATATAAATGGCAATATTCATTTCCATATGCTGTACTGTGTTACAGTCTGTGAAGCAATCAAAAAATCAGCTACTGTATATTTAGCACAGTTTATTTTCAAAGTATTAAGCACTGGTTTCCTTAATAGAATTGCAAGACAGGTTAAGTATAGGTGAACTGGATATAACATTGAAACATATTAAACTGTGTGATAACTAGAAGCTCCAAATTTGTTTAATAACATGTGTTTTAAAGTTATTTACAAGGGTTTTATCTATAATAAAAAGGCAAATAATATGTTATCTGACATTCAAACCACAAAACATACTTTGGATATTCAATCTACTTGTAGTATAGATTAAAAAAAATGACAAATGGTCTCTTAACTGATCTGAACAATTGAAAATAAAGGGTTTAAAACACTGCTTAGTTTTAGTGAAAAACATTTGATGCTGTCAGTTGTTTGCTGTCATTGTTGCTGAAAATGAAAATAGAATGTGAAGAAGAGGAGAAACCAAGTGTGACTGTGTGCATCACAGTGTAACTATATATGGAGTTCATAAATCGTTATAGCTTTGAAATGTTGTCTTTACATGCAAATGCCGAGGATACCATCACTGAAGTTCTGTCAGATGTTGAAAGTGATTTATCTTTCAATAGGCATAAAGCTAGTACTTTTCTTTGTAAAATGAAGGTTAAAATGACTAATGAAAAAGCTTGGTACAGTCATTCCACAAACTGCGTAGGGGCTGATCCACTGCAGAAATCAGACAATGAATTTGCGACTCTTTAATAATTATCTATTCAAGGGAAAAACATCATAAAAATGTGTGCAGGCAGTTATAGCTGATACATTCAATTATGTCTAATTCTTTCTAGTAACTGTAATAACTTTTGGGTTTTTTTCCAAAAATATGATATTAGACTTTTGCCTAGGAAGCTGGAAGCTGTGTATCTTTATTAGTAATTGATCAATAACTAATTGATATTTGGTGAAGTCAGTAGGGATTTCCATGTGAAGTGTAAAACATTTTATATAAGCTTAGAACTGTTAGAAGCTTATACTTCATTCTGAGATACAATAAATGCTTGACTTACGGTCTAGTTTTCTTATACAGCTTTTTTCTGTTTGAATGATAGACAGTAAAAGTCATAACTTTAAAGCTAATGGTGTTTGTAGAGTTTCTTTACGTCTGCTGTAACTAGATAATATAACTAAACTCTCAAAATGACTCGACTCAGCTATATGGCATTGCTATGGATATTTTATTTAAATACAAACTAATTTTTGTAGACATTAAAAAAACCTACACCAAGCAATCAAATATTATCTTTGCTTATATAAAATATATTCCTGCCATCACTGATGAGGAGGACAGTAAAAGAAAAATATACATACTGTATCATCTTTTATTATCTGCAGAAAAATATACATAATTTAACATATTTTTTATCTGCTTCTTCATTACTTGATTGTGGCTTGAAAATATACCTGAGAGAAAATACAGCCCAAGTTTGTTTGTTGGTTTGTTTGTTTGCAATAATCCAAACAAGAAGTGCATATACTCGCTCATTATGCCATTCTGAAATAACCATAGGTTGAATAACATACTTTGTCTTGAATAAAATGAGAAGTAAAGATGTTTGAGAGAGAGGGAGAGAAACAGGTGGAAGACATGTACAATGTTTACCATAGAAATTACCCATGTAATCTCTTCACATAAGAGAAGGTGTAGGTAGGTGTAGATGTACAAATAAAAGAGAAAGGACAAGGTATTAAATATAATTTGGATGAAACAGTGCACCAATGTGTATGTACTGAGATTGTATCACAGTGTTATTGACAGAGCTGGTCTCTGCAATGACTCTTGCTTTGCAAGATGGGTTACAAAAGCTTTGGAGACTCCCATGGGTACATGGAGAGACTCTAGAAAGACCTTTTGCAAGGAATATCAGGGGTTTTATATACTTGGGAAGATTGTTTTGTCCTTGTCACAGGTCACAGAATAAAGCACAGAATATTTCATTTTCCTAATTACCCCAGTGTTAGACTGTTTTCCATTGTATGTATATAGGGAGATTAGAAAACATGGATTAAAGACTACTCTTGTGAGTATCGGGCTGTAAGTGGATTTTGGTGTAGAAGACGGGCTCTGTTTGATGAGAATTTGCCTTGCAGCTAATGCCTGAAGTTGCATGTGAAGGCATCATTTACAGTGGGGATGAAAGGCTCCCCAGCATTTAACTATCTGTGAATCAATGCTGTACACCCAACAACCCGTATGAGCTTGATCACTGGTAAAGACACAGCGTGGGTATGCAGACCTAGAACCTTAAGGGACTGCAGCACACTAAACTTCTTACCCCTCCACCCCCCCCCCACCCCCCCACTACATCAGTTGCACTTTATGGGAAAGCGTTTGTACAGCAATTTTCACAACAGAGAAGAAAGAAACTTAGAGATAACAGAGTTAACCAGCTAGAAGATTTAAAATTATTTGATTCTTGAATGCTGCAGAGGACAGAAAAAAAGTATTGTTGTGTTAATCTTTAATCACAGGAAAAATAAATTTGCTTTGTTGATGGCAGTTCAGTTAAGAAAAAAGAGAATGTTACTAAAATTCAGAACTTTTTTTTTTTTTCCTTTTTCTTAGACAATGTTTACTATGACTGTTTTGGCTTCAGAGGTTCCTGAACAAGTTCCATTAAGATCCATGAAAAATTGCTGGGGATTTCAGTGGAAATGGATTTCACACCTCAAGCTATGGGGCTCCTTCCTCCCAGTCCCTTATATAAATTCTCAGCTTTCTGTACATGCGAAGTCTGCATGGTCAACTCTTAGGTGCCTGCAAATCATACAGGCACAATGCCAGAACTGCCTCTGGATGGAAAGACTGTGGCACCTTTCATTTTCTCCTTCCTCTAGATAAGCATATGTAAGACTGACTTGTAGAATAGGGCTTAGCGGAACACAGCGGTTACAATCCTCTTTGTCTGGACTCCCAGCTGGAGGATAGAAGAGGTTAGAGCTTTTGCTCTCAGAATTAGGCAGTCTCAGAAGCTGGGTCTGGCTAGGACAGTCATCAGAACTGCCAGGCTTTCTGTAGGTATTTTCTTCCTTTTTTTTTTTTTTTTAATACTTTTTCTGCGCTTCTGCATACCAGGTATTTCTTCTGTATTCTATGGGAAAACATCTGAATAAGATTCATAAGGGGTAACAGGAGGGGAATGTAGGATGTACTGTAATGTTTGACCTTAAACTAACTCTTTCCTTGCAGAATGAGAGAGGCATATGTACCCGTAGCTTATTGAATAGGTTCTCTTCTGGGAGATGGAAGAAGTTGATTCAAAACCCACAAAGCCGAGAAGTGAACTAATTCCAAATCTTATGCTTTTAAAATGACTTCTCTGAATTCTTATACATTAGCATACAGCAAACCACCTGTGTAGAAAAGGAAAAAAAAGGAAAAGAAAAAGTTATCTGTTTTGCATTTCTAAAAAGAATAATTCAGGTCTCAGAGAAAGAATTCTGGGCTGTGAATCAATCACATCAGTTCCCAGTTCTGAACTCTTTGCTCCTCACTTGTTTTTTTTTTTTAAAGTTATTATGCACCTAAATAAAAAACCCCTCAATTTATTTTCATCACTTGAAGACTTTGGTGGTACTGTTAATATACCATATTTAATACCTCATTTTGAAAATTAACTAAAGTTATCAGAGAGACTAAAAAGTAGCTGAAGAATATGAAAATAACAAACAACAATGATTCAGATTGGAGGCAATATGAAGAATTTGGAATCAGATGTCAATTCAACTTTACTTTTTGTCCTGTACAAATAAGAGGAACCAAACATATACTCAAATACAGCAACTGTTACTAATCTGAAATAAATTGTAAATAGCAATAGAACATTGCAGTTATATAAAGTGTGTAGGAAAGAAAAACATCGCAGAATTGTAGAAGATAATTGTCCTGGTTTCTGCTGGGATAGAGTTAATTTTCTTCCCCGTAGCTGCTATGTTCTGGATTTAGTATGAGAAGATTGTTGATAATAAGCTGATGTTTTTAGTTGTTGCTAAGAAATCAAGGACTTTTTTCAGTTTCCCGCATTCGGCTAACAAGCAGGTAGACAGGAGCTGGGAGGGAGCACAGCCAGGCAGCTAACCCAAGCTGGCCAATGGAAATATTCCATACCATAGATGTCATGCTCAGTAGCGTGACTGGTGCACTCACCCCAGTAAGGATGAGGGCTTTTCAACATGATGGCTGCCAACTATTTTGCACCCTTATTTTCACACCTCTGGCTCCCTGCCGTGGCAGTTGTCTAGTACACAGCTATGGTCAGGTGATGACCACTGTGCCCCACTGGGATACCATGACCCTAGTCATGGTACCCCCACCTTGTGGCAGGAAGGAGGAAGGTGGGAGCCTTTGGTTTGCAGACAGGGTCCTAGCCAATGATGTGCCTTGACAGAAAGAAACTTCTAGACCACTGACCATAAATGACCACAGTTCTTATCTGACCAGGCTACAAAAGGGGGCCCTGTCTGAGATCCCCTGAGATGGTTCTCCCTGGAGCAGTGGACCTGTGATCAGGGATTCTCCCCTTGAGCTGAGATGTCACCCAAGGAAACTTCCTAGGATTGAGTGCGCCACCCTCTTTTGGTGAGTGATCTTCTGGATATCCTTGAGTAAGCCCTTCCCCCTTTGGGTGAGCAATCCTATCTTCTGGGTACCCTTGAGTGACAGTTTTCCCCTTTATGAGTGAAGGTGTGCACACTTTAGATCCTCGTTCTTACATGTTGTTGTGTAGTAATAACATCCCCAACTGGTATACCAAGCCTGTAATTTGATGAATGTTATCGGAGTGTCATCTTGGTTATTCCCCTTGTTTCATCAGTTTTGGTTGTTTGATTTCAGTCACGAATAGAAGTTTGTTCGAGTTTATTGTCTATGCGAGGTTATCTGGTGTACCTCCATGACAAGTGTATAAACAGAGGTTGACCAGAGGGTGGGAAGTCTTCTCTGTGAGTTCAGACTTTTTCGTGAGTTCAAACTTTTTCCATGAGGTCGATCTTTGACATGAGTTCAGTGTATTTCCACAAGTATGAAATTTTCCGTGAGTTCAGCGAGTTTGGCAAAGTCTGCGAGTTCCACAATCACTGCTCAGAGACTGGATGTGCAATCAGTTGTCAGGCAGTGAGAATAATCATATCGTGTAGAGCTTGTTTTGCATTTTCTTTATTATTATTAGTAGTAGTATTCCTTCTTTGTTGTTTTATTAAACTGTCTTTATCTCAAACCATGAGTTTTACTTTTTGACCATTCTCCTCCCCTTCCCACTGCAGGGGAAGTGGGGGGCTGAATGAGCAGCTGTCTGGTATTTAGTTGCCAGCTGCCAGGTAAAATCATGACAATAATACTGCAGTATACTTGAAAAAAAAACCCCACGCAAGCTATTCCGCTGTTCCAAAGCACATAGTTATTAAAAAAAAAACAAACCACAACATAAACCCTCCAACAAACTACTGGAGACAGATGAAAGAATTTTATCTATTAAATGACAAATTACTGTAGCTAAGGTAGAAAAGATGCAACTAACATGTTGAAATAATGAAAAGAAAAATGTAGAGACATCAGGAGAGACACGCATGCAGTGAAATTAACTGGAAAGGTTTCCTTTTTAATATGTGTGATTTACGGAAGAACAGTCATAATGATTTTGACCATGCAAGGCTGAAGCTGCAATGAGAAGCACCGTAAGAATTTTGATAACCTAAAATTCTTATTTCTTCACTGGCAGGAATCAGGGTATGTGTCACTTTCCCCCCCCATCTTTTCCTTGAGTTCATAGCACGACTCTTATGCACATTAGGACAGAAACTACATTTTTGAAAAAGCAGCATGGTGTTTGTGAACACATTTAGTTCTGTCGGTAGCTGACACAATACTTCTACTATTTTGTATGTCACGTATGTATTATACTACAGTGTGCTTTGCTTTCATTTTACACCTCTGAGAGCCTTTGTCACCTAATCGCAGTTATGGCAAGACTGTGAGGAAAGCATTCCCAATGTTACAGCTCAGATTGATGGCATTGCAGATGTTATTGACAACTTACATCAAGTCACTACTCAGTGCTTTGCAGCTGTTTCCTCTGGCAAATGGTAAAATTATTGCAATTAAACTTCATCAGGACTGTTATGAAACACAAATGCACTCATGTGGAGTGTGGGCCATTTGTTATGGATTTACTGGAAGAGAATGATGACTGAAGTATGGTTCACTATACATCCATAAGAACAGAGAAGTTAGAACAGGCTGAATTAATCAAAGATGACTGTGCACATTATGTTCTATTCAACGTGGAAACTCTGTTTGCAATTCTGCAAACCGGTTTATCTTACAGCACACCAAGGACTGCTGTAATATACAACTGTTCAGAACAGTATCAGTAACCAATGCTGGAAGCAGAGCTTGGCGGGATCATAGTGTGGTCCCTGAGCTGTAAGCAGACTACAAAGGGGGATAAGATAGCCAGAAGTTGGTAAACATTTTCCTGTGAAACAAGACTGTGAAGTCTAGGACTGGTTTGTGTAGAACACTGGTATGTGTTTAAATTCATAGTTGCTTTAAGAAGAATTTAAAATTCTTTGTAAAATTGTTGGATTCTTCTAAGTAAATGTATTTCTTCATAGTTCAAAGTGACTCAGTTGCACTGATTAGATAGAAACAAAAAATTGTGAATGGTATTCCACACTGAAAAATCAAAGGGCACCTGATCTGCTCAAGAAAAGATTTGGGACAGACTAGTGGCAGATCCGTATGCAAGAGACACTACTGATCTAATCTAAGATGGCATTTTCTATGATATTATGCTGTTTTATAGGAGTGTCTTCAACAACAGCTTTTCACTGTCTTGTGGTTCTAGTTCAGTATATCTGCACAGTATGGTGAACCTACTGTGATTTCTGCAGGGTTTCTGCATCTGATCATCACAAACTGATCTGGAAGAAAGCTCAAGAAGACTCATTTAGCAAGGCTCATCTTGAACTTGGCCTTCATGGAGCCTTCATTTGTCCAACTATATTTTCCTTCTTCTTGTGCCTGAACAACCAAGAGCTCTTTCTGCATCCGGAGGCAGAAGGGAACTGGCAGGGACAAAGATGGGACACAGGAGTACCTCTGTCTTGGAGGTGGGCTGGAGGATGGAGAGGAAAATGTGGAGGAAGGCATCAGAGAGGACAGAGGAAGAGGAAAGGAGGGAAATTGGAAAGAACAGCTAAAACTAGAATCTACATATTTTCTGCATCTACAATTCTGCCTGGGTTCCTGCTGGCTGCTGATCTGAAGAGCAATCCAGTTCATCTTAGGTAGTGCCAGTTTCATTCTGTGTATTGAACTGTAATGAACTGAAAAAGATCAGAAGAGGTCAGTGAGTTCATCCCCAAGTCTCAAGCTAGAGATTAATATGCCTAAACTTTACATTGCTGTAAAGGGTTAACCTTGGCTGACTGCCAGGTGCCCACCCAGCTGTTCTCTCTCTCCTCCCTCTCAGCGGGATAGGGAGAAAAAATACAATGAAAAAACTTGTGAATCAAAATAAGGATAGGGAGATCACTCATCAGGTACCATCACAGGAAAAACACTTGACTTGGGGAAGACTGATTTATTTTACTGGCAATTAAAAGTAGAGAAGGATAACAAAACAAAGCTAAAACCAGTTTCCCCCTGCCTTCCTAGGCTCAACTTCATGCCTTCATTTCCAACTCTTCTACCTCTTGACCCCAAAGCAGTCCATGGGGGATGGGGAATGGGGGATATGGTCAGTTTGTAATACCTTGCCACTGCCTCTCCTTCCTCCTCATGCTCTTCCCCTCCTCCAGCATAGGGTCCTTCCCACGGGATTCAGTTCTTCAGGAATAAACTGCTCCAGCATGGGTAGTCCCCACAGGCTGCATGCCCTGTCAGAAGCCTGCTCCGGTGTCAGCTTCTCTCCAGGGGCTACAGTTTCCTTCAAGGCACATCCACCTGCTCTGGCATGAGGTCCTCCATGAGCTGCAGGGGGATGACCTATTTTGCCATGGTCTTCTCCCTGGGTTGCAGGGAAAGCTCTGTTCTGGCACCTGGAGCATCTCCTTCCCTCCTTATTCACTGACCTGGGTTTCTGCAGGGCTGTTTCTCTCACATTTTCTCACTCTTGTCCCTCACAGCTGCTACGCAGTATTTTTAACCCTTTCTTAAACACGTTATCATAGAGATGCCACCAGCATCACCGATGGGCTCAGCTTTGGCCAGGGGTGGGTCTGTTTTGGAGCTGGCTGGAACTGCTTGTGTCCAACACAGGGGCAGCTCCTGGTCTCTTCTCCCAGGGGCCACCCCTGCAGCTCCACCTCTACCAAAACCTTGCCATGTAAACCCAGTACAATTAGTCATTAGTGTACTGGTGAAACCTAGTTCTCTTTCACTTCCAAGGAAAAGTTAAATGATTTGTGTAATGAACTAAAACAAAAAAAGTGAAAGCAAGACTTCCTTTCCAATGACAGAAAGCTTGTTTTCAGAAATTAATTTTCTGTACCACTTCCAGCTGTAACTCCTGCAAGCGTCTTCTGGGGTAGATTGTTTACGTAATTTCTCTCAAGTAGTTTTACAAGTCTTCAGTGGCAAAGTTTCAACAATTCCTTTCATGGCCACTCACAGAAAATGTCACAGTCAGGGAGCTTTTCATGATAAAAAGTCTTTATGAGCCATGAACAAATAAACCATAATAAAGTGACTGCATATCTAATTATATGCCACTTAAATGATTCACAAATGACACACTTGTAATAAAGTTTTTATATTTTCAGATTTTTAATTTACAAGCTTGTCAGCTGCAGTTTAGTCATTTTGTTCAGATAGGGTGAAAAACTGCTTAAGGTTCCTCTAATTGTCAATTCTTATTTATCCGTTCTAATTATTCCTAATATTTGTATTAAAAATCTCCCACACACAGAGAAACCTGTGGTACAGGATTTAAGGTGGCAAGTATCGAAAGTAGAGGACTATCACACAGAATCACAGAATCACAGAGTCACAGAACGGTAGGGGTTGGAAGGCACCTCTGCGGATCACCTAGTCCAACCCCGCGCGCAAAGCAGGGTCACCTAGAACAGGCGGCGCAGGAACTTGTCCACGCAGGTTTTGAATATTTCCAGAGAAGGAGACTCCACGACCCCTGTTAGCAGCCTGTGCCAGTGCTCCATCACCCTCAAAGAAAAGAAATTCCTCCTCATGTTCAGCTGGAACTTCCTATGCTTCAGTTTGTGCCCATTACCCCTTGTCCTGTCAGTGGGCATCACTGAATGGAGTCTGGCTCCATTCTCCTGACATCCACCCTTAAGATATTTATAAGCGTTTATAAGCATTTAGAAGATCCTCTCTAAGTCTTCTCTGCTTCAGGCTAAATAAACCCAGCTCCCTCAGCCTTTCCTCACGCGAGAGAAGCTCTAGTCCCCTCATCATCCTTGTAGCCTTCCGATGGACTCTATTCAGTAGCTCCTCATCTTTCTTGAATTGGGGAGCCCAGAACTGGACAGAGTACTCCAGACTGGGCCTCAGTAGGGCAGAGTAGAGGGGGAGGAGAACCTCCCTCATCCTGCTGGCCACACTCTTCTTAATGCATCCCAGGATGCCATTGGCCTTCTTGGCAACAAGGGCACATTGCTTGCTCATGGTCAACTTGTCATCCACCAGGACACCCAAGTCTCTTTCCTCAGGGCTGCTTTCCAGCAGGTCCACCCCAAGCCTGTACTGGTGCATGGGGTTATTCGTCCCCAGGTGCAGGACCTTGCAGTTGCCTTTGTTGAATTTCATCAGGTTCCTCTCTGCCCAACTTTCCATCCTGTCCAGGTCACGCTGAATGGCAGCACAGCCTTCTGGTGTATCTACCACTCCTCCCAGTTTTGTGTCATCAGCAAACCCTCTGAGGGTACATTCTAACTCTTCATCCAGGTCATTGATGAAGAAATTGGATAAGACTGGGCCAAGTACTGACCCCTGGGGGACACCACTTGTTACCGGCCTCCAACTAGACTCAGCACCGCTGATGACAACACTCTGAGTTCTGCCATTCAGCCAGTTCTTTATCCACTTCACTGTCCACTCATCTAGCCCACACTTCCTGAGCTTGCCTATGAGGATGTTATAGGAGACTGTGTCAAAAGCCTTGCTGAAGTCAAGGTAGGCTACATCCATGTCTCACCCCTCATCCACCCAGCCAGTTATGCCATTGTAGAAAGCTATCAGATTGGTCAAGCATGATTTCCGCTTGGTGAATCCATGCTGACTACTCCTGATAACCTTCTTTTCCTCCACTTGCTTAGAGATGACCTCCAGAATGAGATGCTCCATCATCTTTCCCGGGATGGAAATGAGGCTGACCGGTCTGTAGTTCTCTGCATCCTCCTTCTTGCCCTTTTTGAAGATTGGAGTGACATTGGCTTTCCTCCAGTCCTCAGGTACCTCTCCTGTCCTCCAGGACCTTTCAAAGATGATGGAGAGTGGCTCAGCAATGACATCTACCAGCTCCCTCAGCACTCGCGGGTGCATTCCATCGGGACCCATGAATTAGTGGGCATCCAGGTTGCTGAAGTGATCTCTCATACAATCCTCCTCAACCAAGGAAAGGCCATCCTTTCTGCAGGCTTCCTCTCTTACCTCCAGGGCCTGGGATGCCTGAGGTCCAGCCTTAGCAGTGAAGACTGAAGCAATGAAGGCAGTCAGCAACTCTGCCTTCTCTGTATCCTCCTTCACCAGGACACTCACCTCATTCAGCAGCGGCCCCACATTATCCCTAGTCTTCCTTTTGCTGCTGATGTAGTTGAAGAAGCCCTTCTTGTTGTCCTTGACATCCCTTGCCAGATTTAGTTCCAGATGGGCCTTAGCCTTCCTCATTGCTCCTACACACTCTGACAATATTCCTGTATGCCTCCCAAGTGGCCTGTCCGTCTTTCCACATTCTGTAGACCTTTTTCTTCTATTTGATTTTCGCTTGAAGCTCCTTGCTCATCCGTGCAGGTCTCCTGTCTCCTTTGCCAGATTTCTCACTCAGGGGGATGGTATATTGCATATGGTGAATATTAATATCAAATGCTGAAAAATGCTTTTTTAACAGAGAAGATTTCTTACTGCTGTACACTCACAGAGTGTGACTAAAATAGATGGTACTGGGACAGTGCTACATTCTTTCTAGTAATATGGGATTAGAAGAAAGCTGATAATTAGAAAACTGTCAAATCATTTTCTGTCATCTGGGAAGCTCACTACTTATGCTTCTCGCAGAGTAAAGAAAAGCCCAGACTATTGGAAAACTGCAGATGGGCAAAGCTTGTGTGGAAGGCTGTCTGGATAAAACCTCTCTACTGACAAGTTTTACGAGGAAGTGGTAACTGGTTAGTCTTGCAGGGTTCAGTTTACAGGTCTTTGTGATAGTCTGGGTCACATTTTTCATATGGTGTTATGGTCTTCTTAGATGTAAATCAGTGTTCCTACTTGTGCATGGTATGCTCTGTTGATGTTCTTTATCGGTGCCTTTGACTAGGTTGCCCCAGCAGCAACGGGAGGCGGGAACATTGCAGAAGGTGTATGAAGAGGGAGCAAAGAGGGAGACAGGCCAGCAGTGGTTTCCTATTACTACAAAGATTTAGAAGAGGGATCTTGTTTACCACTGATTCTTCCCTGAAAATCTGTAAAGGGTGACTTGAGCAGGTGAATAGCGCAAGGTCATTGTAATGATTGATTTGAAAGGAGACACCATGGCAATCACAGTGAAGTAAGAGGGGCAGTAAGGAGCCAGCTGATGATAGTACTGGGAAGACTATTGGACTCCCAGCTGGTATCTTGGGGAATATCACTCGAACACTTGCTAACTTAGGTTTCTCTGAGCTGCCATTTATTTTTCCTGACTCCCAATTGTTGTAGTTGACCCTGACCAGAAACAAAGGACCACGCAGTCATGCTATTACCCCTCTCCCCACTGGGGTGGGGAGGAGAATGCAAAGGAAGACAGACAAAACTGGTGGGTCGGGATAAGGGCAGTTTAACAGAACAGTAGAGGAAGCGAACAGTAATAACAATAATTCTGACAAGAAGAATATGCAAAACAAACAGCAGAATGCGCAGAGCAACTCTCACTGCCCGACGCCCAGTGTGCTCCTGAGCCATGACCATCTTACCCCCGACCAGCTTGCCCCCACTCAGAACCGAGTACGACATCACATGGTATCGAATACCCCATCTTTTTGACCATTTTGGGCCAGCCAGCCTGGCTGTGTCACCTCCTGGCTTCTGGTGAAATTTAACTCTATCCTGGCCCAACACAGGACACCCATAAAGTTCTGTTTTCTTTAATTCCTTTATTCACAACTGGAAAAATCTAATCATGGACGCTCCAATGATGTCATTTCCTTACTCAGGCCTTGGAGTGGATAGTTGAGCTCATATACAGTCTTTCTGCCAGCTTAGTATTCTTTTGAATGCTCTAGGGCCATTCTTTTTGTATTTACCTTACTCTGCTGAGACTGAAAACAACAGTGTGACTTTTTTTTCTGATATGGATGCATTCCTCCCCTCCCCCGCCTACCATGTATGCATCTTTGGCTCACTCCAAGACAATAAAAGCAAAAGGATTTTTCACATCACATATGATAGCAACACTACTTGTCCACTAATATTCTGAAATAGACCAGGGCCAGAAGGAAAATAGGGTACTTTGTTGCTGGTCCTGGAAGTACCAGGTTCTCCACTTGGCTGTCTCACCTTTGCTTTACAGGCCTTACTCTTCCATAGCCTTTTCACTTTAAAGCTCTCTGTTTAAATTGTCTGCACTTGAATGACCAGCTCTTGGAACATAATACTGTTGTTAAGCCTTACAAGAAAAGAATTGCAATTTTGCTTGGTTAGAAGGGGCTCTTCTGCGTAGTGCAACTCTCTGCTGAAATTCCTCTCCTTGAGGTCTATTTCTGAAAGCCCTTCATGTGCCTCATAATTTCAGTCTGTGGAAACTGCACTCCATAATCCTTAACAGGATTTTTCAAAGAATTTATTTGTATTGATAAAAGTTGTAGAAACCCATTGTGTTAAATGGGTGGATTACATTTCGAGTTTACAGTACTTAACATTTTAAAAATATGCAAAAACGAAATGGAACTCCTACTGTGGTGTCACAGAACCATACCCTGGAATGTGAAGGGATGATAAATAACAGTTCATTATTTTTTCTCAGGAACAGACAACGTTAAATGTTCAGTGAAAGAAATAATAATAAAAAATGATAAATATTCAATATGATGATTGCTAAAGAGGATGACTGATATTTATTTTCTAACTACAGTCATTTTCTTTCAACAAAAAAAGGTTTTCTTGAAAGAAGATTAATAAAATAATTAATTTAGATTTAGTAATTCTCTAGAACTTAATCTTATACATGTACTTTTTTCATAGAATGAAAATTTTGTTTGCATATATCATAGCTCTTCAACAAACACCTATATGAGACTAAAAGCACACAATCTAGATTTCAAATATTTGATTATCAACATACAAACCCAGGGTTTCAGGGGTAAACATAATTTCATGTTTTTAAAAGCCCCTAAATCACCCAGTAGGTTGAACCTTACTGAATTTCAATTAAGCAAAATCTGTAAAAACATCCGATAAATTATCATATTATAATATGCTGACAGATAAAACAATGAAACCCATTTTGTATTATAAAATTTATCTTCTATAAGCAGTGAATTTATTGGGCAGTTTCACAGTTTGCTCTTTGTGACTGCTGATCCTGTAGTTTCTTCATAATATTCTTTTATTTTTGGTACAACAGTGGTTACAGAAAAGAAACTGGTTTCTGAACATAGCTGTAAAAATACAGTGCTGCAAAGATTTAATCTTTACTTGAATATAATCTGTAACTCTGCTATATAGATTACAAAGTTCCTGAAGCTTTAAAAACAGACGACTTTCAGGAATTTACCAGAACTACATATGCTATAAACAGAGTATGAGATATATACATATATATGCAGAAAAATATGGATCAGTGTGAAGGGGCACGATTCCTATAACCTCTCTCTGGTATTGGCAGAAGGAAAACCTGCATACAAGGGTATTTTTGTTCCGAGATTATACTAATAACTGTTGTTTCAGGAGCTGAAACATGTAAAAATGTGGTATTTTTTTCTAGTAGATAGAGCTAGATTTAATGTCTGTATTTTTCTGCTTGTTCCTATTAGAGTCATGGACTTTGTGGTCTCTGGAAATAATACCGCTTCCAAACACAGTAAGACAACTGATTCATTATTAAAAAACCATAGCCATAAATTGTGTGATATTAGCCTAATCCTGCGTCCAAGTTGCTTAGTAGCAGCATTCTTAGTTCATTTTTTCAAGATATTTCAGTAACGGCAACCTAGAAAATACTGCTTTCCTACTGCTGGTTGGCATGTCTGAATACCACCACTAGTGGGCAATAACGGGCCTTTTATCCTCATTTTGAGGATAACTGCATCCATGACAGAAAGAGAAGAAACAGGAATCTTTATCACATCTGAGAGCTGGTCCTGTTCTACTAATTCATGACCAGAATTGGTCTGTTTATTTTCTTTGTACTGCCTTCATAGAGCAAGAATCTCTGTCCAGCATTAGATGCCTGTATAACATTAAGTATGATCAATTCTCTATAAACTCGTCTTTACTCTCTTCCTCCTTTTCCTGTCTGAACTTAATTGAGCACTTTCATTGCTACTGCAGAAGCATTCTGAAGTGCTGAATACATGACAAAACTTGTAGCAAATACAGTGAGCTAAGCACTTCAAACAAAGATAACAGCAGTAAGGGAGCAGAGAGAGGAGAGAGAGGAGAAGGAAAAGCTACATTGAGAAATTATGTCAGAGATCTGGAAATTTTCATCAATTTAGAGTCTGCTCCGTAACTTTGCTGTACGTAAGGGCCTATAAGCTATAGGTATGATTCAGTGTCTCAGCCCTGTCGCTTAGTTGACCAAGTGTGCTGCTTGATGAACTGGCCTACCAGCTTTGAGGTTTTGCTCCCTTGGACTTCAGCTAAAGGCCCTCAACCCATCGAAAGCGTAATTTAGTGTTTGCGACTACATCATAGTATTTACTACTGTCTCTTATTCCTTCTTCTTGAGTTCTGCTCCAGGGCCAGCTTAAATAAGACCTGTTCTTATATAAGCAGCAGTGAAGGCACTGGCAGGAACAAAACCCAACTGGCTCTGTGCAAACAGAGTGAGAAATACTTTTGACCTGCCAAGCTAGGTAGCAACAATGATGAAACTGTTGTATTAATATGAACCTGGACCTTACAGCCACTACTAACAAAGAGTTTCCAGCAGAAGTACTAGGGAAGGAGAGAAAAGCTGTGCAACCAACAAGCTTTTGACATCACCTGCAAGGCAATTGTGTTACTGAGGGTAGCATAGGCACAGAGCAAGTTAATTGTCAGGTGTTTAGTTATTTTAGTTACTTTTCCATTGGCAGGAGTTTTTAAGGATTTGATTATATCTGGCAATAGTTCCATGGGGATCTTATGGCAGTAGCATCCTGTGTGGGACTGAAGTGTTTGAGGAACTTGAGCATCACACAGTAATAGAAGTTAACATTAAAAACTTTTGGGTTTTCTTCCCCTGCTTAATGAGACAAGATGAGACAGACTTTACAGTCCAGCCTAGATCCCAGAATATTTGCTTTGCCTCTCTAATCCTGTAGGGTTCTGAATTCTCTAATCACCTTTCCATTTAATCTGAAATCTCCCTGACCACCTTTCTTGCCCATGAATACTCAGTGTCAGTGTTGGGAGGCAGGAAGCAATGTCTGGGGGAGAAGCAGTGACGATGATAATTTCAAGTTTTTGGCCTCAGCTGCTGGCTGAAATCAGGGTCCTCTTCTAGGTTGTGAGAGAGACTCCTATTCTGTCCCCATAAAGCTCAGAGCCCAGTAAGCAAGAGCTAGGTGAGCGGTTGTGGACTTTGTACTCTCAGCTGGAGCTCAGACCTATTAAAATACATCTGTGAGGTTAAAAAAAAAAAAAAGTTTCAGGAATCACTAGGAAACCACTGAAATAGAAATTAATTAAGAGGACTGACTCTCCCTCTACTGGTCTTAAAAGGTACCTACTTAATGGAAAATTGGAGTCTTAGAGGTTTCGTTTCAACTTCTGCCACCTCTGGGACTGAACACCTAAACTTGGGACCTGGGGAAAGGGGACAGGAAGCATTTGACACAGAAGAGAATCCAGACAGAAGAGAATCCAGACAGAATCTTTACTAATGTGTACCCTATATTTCTGTGTGCAAAAAAATGGCAAAAGAGAGGAACAGAATTTAAAATATGAGAAGGAATCTTCCCTGTGTTGAGTTTTAAATGTACTGAACCAGTGAAGGATAAAATGAAAAAAAAAAAGAGAAAAAATGCTGAGTGTTCTTTTTTGTGATTTTTTTTGCAAGCCAGTAAACATCACTAATTCACTGAATTAGCTGAGGTAGCTTGGTTCAGTGGTTCTCTTGGGATATGGTCAGATGCATAATGCTTTGATTTATCAATAGACTATTCTGATTTTATGTTTATAGTTTCCTGTTTACTGGTAAACTGCTCATTCAATCCATATTAAAGTTGCTCTGATAGGCAACACGTATAATACGGAAGGCTTTTAAAGAGATAAGTTAGAAGTAGTACTGGATGTCAAGGAAGATTTTGTAATAAATCACTTAGTGTATTTATGTGCATATTTGTATATGTATTTGTCTATGAATATCTTTGCAGGAGGAAAATATAGAAAGAGTCAGCTGGTATTAGTAATCTAATTTAGTTCCAGTCTGCATCTGAATTGAAGGTGGGAAAACATTGAAAAAAATGCATTCAGAAATAATCATTCAAAGTCTCTGAGAGGATATTTCTTTTGGTTAAGAAAAGAGATCTGAGTATTTGTGATGTGAATAAGCTGCATATAAATATTTACTCAGACACACATTCACACAGGAAGATTTTGCAAAGCCATTTTGAAAGCTCTATATAGGTTGAATAATCATCTGATGGGGAAAAGAAACATGAGATTTAGGAGATTAATTACACAGCATGAATATCAATCATAAGCTCCTACTGTTCAAACAATAACCCCAGCTCATCCACAGTATATTATATGCTTTCAGTCAGCATTCGTCAAATAACAAGCAAATTGCTGTCAAAGAGTGAAAATACCAAGAAAAACAGATCATAAAGAGTCTGTCTTACAGATTCCAGAGTTTCCTTAGAGACAGTGTGAATTAGTGGCAGATACTGAGGATGGGCAGGCTTGGGGGCACCAGTTGTGTTTGGTGTCTTTGCTGTTGATCAGCACCCTGCCTTCTTGTGGGTGAGAGTACTGTAATGGACTTTGATCTTTCTGCGAGCACAGCTGCAACGTCAGTAAGAAGGGCAAGCTGCAGGTGATTGACTGCAAACCAGAATATATTTAAGATAATTCAAAGTTCACTCCAGATGGTCCCTTATTTTAACTCCTCTTTTCTGTCTGTGGGGAAATGTAGGGATATGTTAATCTGCACATACGGTAACAAGATCTACTTACAATTCAGCCTCACAAGCTACATTCTATACCTATACCAAAACAGTATATTTGAGTATACTTGATGGGAATGGGAAATAAACAGAAGTTTGCTCTTTGTCTGTCTGAGTAAGGAGATCTTGTGTTCTGGGTAGCGAGGTAAAGAACGCGCTACAGCTAAGGAGATGAATTCTTTATGCTGTGAAGCAGGTAAGCTCTGCCTGAGAATCGAAGACAGTGTAGATAACAAAATGGAGCTATACATTAAGCACATACTGGAAAAAGCACTTGACTGAAAACAGAGAGCTGCGTAGCCAGAAGAGGATTCCAGCTCATATAATTATTCCTCAGCAAAGGTGTGTGTCAGGACGATAAATTTCTTTACCAGACCTCTATACCTCACCATGAAATATACAGGAAGACATATGTACAGAAGTTGAGTTTAAGCAGAACAAAAATTTAGATATAGATCATTGCCCTTCATAAGATAACCAGAATCTTTAAATTAAGAAGAAGTAGGCACTTGGGGGTTAAAAACAAGACAAAACACAGATTCTCACAGTGAGCTGATGCACAGCTTACCTTTAAAGCACAAAGCAAAAGGGCCTGGGCTGGAATTCAGCACCCAGTTTCAAACACCAGCATCCTGTATACGTCCTGTAATGAGAGTTAGGTTTCTCAGAAGAATAATTTACCTAACTCTGTATAGTAAGTAGGAACTGTATAGGGTTAGCCCATAGGAAGCACTAAACACCAGGCTGTACTGGTATCTCACTGCCTCTGGAGACTGACTGCGGGCTGCAGCAGAGCTCCCTGCATGTGGATGGGAATTAGAGCTCAGAAACTTGCTTGAAGACTGTCACCTGCAAATTTGCTTTAAATGTAAGGAACAAGGCTATTTTATTATTTTCTTTAAATATGTGATTTTAAATGTGATACTATGTGTCTTTCAAGTCCACTGACCAGAGGCAAACCTTTGTCCTGACCACTGATCTATGTGAGGGAGTTCAATCACACTTTTTCCTGCCTCACTGTAGTACCCTTGCTATAAGCTTCACAGCTGTGAGAAGGGATATGTGCTCTCCAGGGCAGCTGTTACAGCTCAGCTCTTATGCAGCTGGGATTATTAAGCTAACACTGAGGTGTGCATGCTTCTGTAGGCTGTTGGTCATCTTATCTAGTTTGGAGGACCTGAGTACAAGAAAAAATAGAGGTTGTATTAATGTATTTTATTTTGAACTGCAACTAGATGAAAGTCGGAAATAATCCTTAAGGCCCCTTTCTTATTTAGAAACAGAAATAAGCATCCTAATAGTAAATGCTCTCTCCTCTGCATCGCAGTCAAAAGAAGTCACTTGCAAGTACACCCTGATGATCTGTGTAGTCTTCCTGCCTGCAGGAACATTGTTACAGCTGCAACAGTTGTAGTTCAGTCGTAGTGTACTTGACAGTGTTTCCCAGTGAACACTAGCCTACTCCCTTCCCTAAAAAAGTCTAGCACCAAGCTACTGTTAGAAGCACTCCAGAGTTCAGAAGCCCTGCAGGTCACATACACTCCTTCAGCTGGTGATGCTATAGCTCAAGTGGGACAGGACACTGTCTGGAACTGATGAATCTTGCACTTATTCTTACTTTTGGTGGGTAATTAATGGCATACCAGATATTTATAGATGGCTGAGACAGAAAAAAAGTATTTCTAATAATCTTAATCTCTTCCTCTACGATATAAACAATCTTGGAAGGATCTGAAGTGGATAAAGATCCACAAAAGTCTATTAGATTCTGAACTACTTTATACAGCCCAGCATGAAAATAAGGAAGTGTCACATCTATTTATGTTCTTATGTGGTGGCATATTTTATCCTAAAGTTCTGAGAACACTTTTTAACTTCAGGTCCATATTTGCACATGACATTTTATGTGGGAATGTCAGCCTTCTGTATTGACATGCAAGAATATCTTTGCTCAGCTCAGATGTAGCGTCCAATGCCGTATCTTTCCAAGGTGGTACGCCTCAACCAGTTTTACCTCACATCAAACTCACAACAGATTAACACCTCGTCAGGGTGTGAGGCTCTTGTATGGCACTTTGTAGCTTAGGATATATGTGGAACACTGACACATGGTAGTAACACAAAGAGTCTCTTCAGTTATATCAATTTTATATGTTGCCCAATACTACTTCAGTTCTGTCTCTGAAATGTTATTACCACCTTTATTTCAGTAAAACTATTTTCTGTTTTATTCATTCTCTGTGGATGAAGAACTACTAATTTAGTCTGCTGTTTCATTTTTTAAACCTTGATGTTGTTATACTGCAACCTTTTAGCTCAGAAGTCCTGAGCAGATAAAATTTCATATTTGTTATATGTGAATTGGGTGCAGGCAGCAGCCTTTTTCCCTGAGGATTACAAAGGAGCTCATCTGTGAATATAAAGGAGCTTCAGAATGTAAGAAGTATTGATGATTCGGTAGATCAGTGTCACCGTCTGGGTGCTAGGGCCGAAGTAACCATTTGCCATTCCAGGTAAACTCTACACTTTCCAGGCATGTCACCCAAACTCAGTCCTCCAGGTCTTGCTAAGAGCAGAAGGAATAATTGTTCCTATGTGTCAATGTAATTTAACCTCTCCTGAACTGATATATTGTAGCATATCAATCATTTGTCATCACGAGAAACATAAGGTTTTATAAGTAAATACAGGTGAATGATTACCACCAAATGCATCTTGTGGTTTTTGTCCATGGGGAAGAAACAAGTAGTAGAGTTTCACTTGTCTAGCTGTGATGTCTGAAGGTTGTTGGGTTAGGTGACTTAAAACACCACAAATCGTGACAAGACTACGCTGAGTTTTGTATGCGAGAAATGTATAGAAGGATACAACAAATGGCGAGGATGCACAGAAAATCTAAGGATGACGGAAGACAAACCCCTTCAGGGAAATGTTATCTAGTGCGTGGCCTCTCTTAACTTTGGTGATGTAGAAGTGGTGACATTTGGGAGGGTGTTTCGGTTCTTACTAGCTACGGTTTCAGAAATGTTGTAGAAAGTATAGTGGTATGACTGTGGTCAGGTTTTGTGGTGGAAGAAATGGTATGTGTCAGGGTAAAATAACAATGTAGGAAGTCTTCTAAAAAATGGAACCCGATGAGATGAATCCATGGGTCCTGTAGGAACTGGTTGATGAAGTTGTTAAGCCACTATCCATCATATTCGGGAAGTTATGGCAGTCCGGAGAAGTCCCCAATGGTTGGAAAAGGGGAAACATAACCCCCATTTTTAAAAAGGGTAAAAGCACCTGGGGAACTACAGGCTAGTCGGGAACTACAGGCTAGTCAGTCTCACCTCTGTGCCCGCAAGATCCTGGAGCAGATCCTCCTGGAAACTATGCTAAGGCACATGGAAATTAAAGAGGTGATTGGTGACAGACAACATGGCTTCACTAAGGGCAAATCATGTCTGACAAATTTGATGGCCTACTACAACAGAGTTACAGCTTTGGTGGATAAGGGAAGAGCAACTGTTGTCTACCTGGACTTGAGCAAAGCATTTGACACTGTCCAGCATGACATCCTTGTCTCTAAATTGGAGAGACATGGATTTGACGGATGGACCACTCGGTGGATAAGGAATTGGCTGGATGGTTGCACTCAAAAAAATTGCAGTCAACGACTCGATGTCCAAGTGGAGAAGAGTGACGAGTGGCATTCCTCAGAGGTTGGTATTGGGACAGGTGCTGTTTAACATCTTTGTTGGAAACATGGACAGTGGGATTGAGTGCACCCTCAGCAAGCTTGTCAACAACACCAAGCTGTGGGGTGTGGTCAACATGATGGAGGGAAAGGACAACATCCAGAGGGACCTGGACAGGGTTGAGAGGTGGCCTGTGTGAATTTCATGAAGTACAAGGCCAAGTGCAAGGTCCTGCACCTGGGTCGGGGCAATCCCAAACACAAATACAGCTTGAGGGGAGAACAGATTGAGAGCAGCCCTGTTCAGAAGGACTTGGGGATACTTGTTGATGAGAAGCTCAGTATGACGCAGCACTGTACGCTCACAACCCAGAAGGCCAGCTGCATCCCGGGCTGCATCAAAAGCAGTGTGGCCTGTTGGAGCAGGCCCAGAGGAGGGCCACAAAAATGGTCAGAGGGCTGGAACACCTCTCCTATGAGGAAAGGCTGAGAGAGTTCGGGTGGTTCAGCCTGGAGAACAGAAGGCTTTGCGGAGACCTCATAGCAGACTTGCAGAACCTGAAGGAGGCGTACAAGAAAGCTGGAGAGGGACTTTTTACAAGGGCATGTAGTGATAAGACAAGGGGTAATGGCTTCAAGCTGAAAAACGGTAGATTTAGATTAGACATAAGGAAGAAATTATTTACTATGAGGGTTGTGAGGCACTGGAACAGGTTGCCAAAAGTTGTCAATGCCCCCTCCCTGGCAGTGTTCAAGGCCAGGTTGGATGTGGCTCTGAGCAACCTGGTCTAGTGGAAGGCGTCCCCGCCCATGGCAGAGTGGTTGAAACTAGGTGATCTATAAGGTCCCTTCCAACCAAAATCATTCTATGATTCTATGTGACTTGGGTAACTGGAGCTTCTCTGCCACCATCTCTGAGACTATAAGAAACCTGTCCATGCTAATATGATATTATTAGTTCATAAACTAACCTGCAAGTAGAGTAACTGATCAGTAATTAAATAAATAATAACTACACAATTCTCCTCATGTTTAAGAAATGTCTTAAAACTAGGTTTTCTGAGCAAAAGCATTTAGCAATGTACACAAAATGTGGGGACATGCATGATTTTCCTCATAGCTAAGATCGAAACAAGTCCATAGGCATGTATATTAATCCAAAGGTGCCTTTTGTTTTCTTAATGGTAACCTAAGTGTTGGGATTTTTTCCTTTTTATATGGTTGCTGTTTTTTTTGTAAACAGCATCTAAAGAGGTATACTTGAAGACTTTAATGCTATACTTTATTATATCATTCTTTTCTCTGTCCAATATTGGAAAAATAATGTGTGCTAGGAGTACAAGTTGTTGCAATGCACACTGAAAAATTCGTGTAATGATTCTGAATGCAGCAGCTCCATACTAGCATGACCCCACTGAAATCAGTGCAGTGGTGAATTAGGCAGCAGTTGCAAACTACAATAACAACATATTGGTTTTGGCTCTGGAATACAAAAGTGTCCTGTAAGCTGCAAGCTGACAGACATACTCTGCAAACAAAAGCGTTAGGATGGACTCAGGGGCTGAGATATCATGGCTGATTTATAATGGAAGACTTCCATGCACAGAGCTGTATCCAATCCTTCTCTCTCTGGAATCCATAGAAAGTTAAAAGCATGATTTGACACATAACTGGAACCAAGCAGCAAGCCATAATATTCCTATACTTCTGAGAAACAAAATCTGACTTTCTGGATGTTGGTACAACAGAGGCATACAGTTGACCTCATGTGCAAACTGTATCAGTTAATTTTTACTTAATGTGAGAAAGCAGTTCTCACAAAGCAGTTTTCAGACAGAAAAGCATAGTTTGATTTTTTTTTTACCATCAGTGATGGTAGTAAGTTATTATTTGCAAAGAAAAGCAAGGATCAATGACTATATAGTTGCTGTCCTAATTTGGCAGCAAAAGGTGTGACAGAGGAACTTTATTTGTATGCCTGGAGTGTATTGTTGCAAATAATCTGCCTAGTGTTTTTGCACCTAGGGCATCTTCCTCATTATTAGAAAAGTGCTTTTCTGCCAGCCTGCCTTACAGTCACTTTATCACCATGCTCAGTCATTTTCTAATGCTGTTTGATTTCATCTGTGTGAATTTAAACTCTGGATAGTGTTGTCACACTAAGCTTTGCAAATCTTTTTTGATGGCAAGAACATTCTGCAGCATTAAGGTATTTATACTGAAAAGGGATTTTAGCTCTTGTAATTTTTTGTGGACTGGTTTTTTATCTTTTATCTTTAGCACAAACCTATCCCTCATGCTAATGCTCACAATTTCTCTTGTCAAACTAAAGATATCCAACAAGATCTTTTTGTCAGAAGCACTAACAGAGCATACTTTCATACAGAAATGCTTTTATAGACCAAATCTTCATCCCGTTTTTGAAGAGCACTCCCATTCTTTTTCACTCTTTGAGAAACTGAATGATTTTAAAATATGCCTTGTTTATTTTTTTGCTAAGAGATATGACAGCACACTTGGACACTTCCAGTTTCTTTCTTCAGCCTTTCAACCTGCTGGAGTGTTGAAACTCCTGTTTTGTCTTTTTACCAAAGTATTCTCATGACCAAAAATGTCACTTAGATATTGCTTCAGAATATGAATAACTGTGTAACATTGAATCCTTCATGTCTGAACCTTCCCACACCATTTTGTTAATGCAACAACAGCCTCTTCCATGCAAAAGTCTAATTTAAGTTATGGCTATTTTCAGGTTAAAGCTTTTTACAACAGCTGCTGTGGAGGAGTCCATTTTAGAAAAAATCAAAGTATTCTTATGAAACTGTTGTTACAGTTTCCTATATCTGTGTCATAACATTTTCATGAAGTGTTTCTTAATTTTATCCCTCAGCATTTAACAGATGAAATATATTCAAAATCTGACTCCTTGAACACGGGCTTATGTCATACTAGGGAAGATTTTGAAAAACACAAAAATGACACCTGTTTATAGAAACTGGGCAGCAAAGCATCCTTTATAACTGAAAATCTCTCCACCACAGTTCACCTTTGCTCCTACTACCAACCTTCATGATTTCCAATTCTTCAGAAAATAAGTGTGAGCTAGAAGGAACTGATCTTTGCAGCAAGATACTTCATGGCCTTTTACAGTCTTTTAAAAGTGTCTCTTCATTGTGCCGTTTGTTCCCATTACTGAAGTATTTCATTTCAACCAGGTGGAGTCAGTTCTTCTCAGCCCTGTTGAAAGCACAAGGAAACAAGTGGTGGTGGTGGTGTTTTTTTTCAGTTTGTTAAAAGTATGGAGGAAAAGCCATTTTACTAATGTGTGGCCTCCATGAACCCAGATGGCAGTGTAATCCACTTCTCTAGGGAGTAGCTAGACTCTTGTTTCTTTATTCCCTGGAGCCAAGAAGGAATGGTGTAAAGTTAAAGGCTCAGCATCTGCTGTCCGCTGAGACAACCTGTGCCCTCAGTGAGGTACAGCGAACCCCAGGTTCCCCAGGGCCCATGGGCCAGAACCACGTCCTACACAGCCACAGTGACTCTGCAGTGCCAAATGCATCTGTGGATCCCACAGGGGGCATGTGTGCCAAATATCTCTGCTCAAAGTAGCAGTAAGCATCACCCACAGTGTGCAAAGATGTTGAGCAATAAAACACAGCTTGAAAGAGAGAGAGAGAAAAAGACCTGGATCAATGAATTTTAAGGCAATTGCTGCTGCTAGGGTTCAGCCACATAAGGTGTTGCTGTTGGTCTGGTAATGTAGTCCTGGGGTGTGCTTTTTTTCCCAGGAACAGCCCCATGGCTGCCTTCTCTTAACACTGCTATTTTATTTGAGAGGTCCTGGAGGACAGGAGAGGTGCCCGAGGACTGGAGAAAGGCCAGTGTCACTCCAGTCTTCAAAAAGGGCAAGAAGGAGGACCCAGGGAACTACAGGCTGGTCAGCCTCACCTCCATCCCGGCAAAGGTGATGGAGCAGCTTATCCTGGAGGTCATCATCAAGCAAGTGGAGGAAAAGAAGGTTATCAGGAGTAGTCAGCATGGATTCACCAAGCGGAACTCATGCCTGACCAATCTGATAGCTTTCTACGATGACATGACTGGCTGGGTAGACGAAGGGAGAGCCGTGGATGTTGTCTACCTAGACTTCAGCAAGGCTTTTGACACTGTCTCCCATAATATCCTCCTAGGGAAGCTCAGGAAGTATGGGCTGGATGAGTGGTCGGTGAAGTGGATTGAGAACTAGCGGCACTGAGTCTAGTTGGAGGCTGGTAACTAGTGGTGTCCCTCACGGGTCAGTACTGGGCCCAGCCTTGTTTAACTTCTTCATCAATGACTTGGATGAAGAGTTAGAATGTACCCTCAGCAAGTTTGCTGATGACACCAAACTGGGAGGTGTGGTAGATACACCGGAAGGCTGTGCTGCCATTCAGCGTGACCTGGACAGGCTGGAAAGTTGGGCAGAGAGGAACCTGATGAGGTTCAACAAAGGCAAATGCAGGGTCCTGCACCTGGGGAGGAACAACCCCATGCATCAGTACAGGCTTGGGATTGACCTGCTGGAGAGCAGCTCTGCAATTCCAGCATCCGTAATGCTGCACTTCTTTCCCTTTCCATTCTCCCTCTGCTTCTAAAGGAAGACTTAACTCTTCCTGATACTTTATAATATGCGATTTGGATTGTTTCTAAACAATTCCAAATATCTACGTGCCTGAACTTATGTAAGACCTGGTGACACACATAAATAAGTGAATGCTGAATAGTTGTCCCTAAAGCTATGCATTAAAATATCCACTAGGGACAATTTCTCTAAGGTTCCAGCAAGTCTTGGCCAAAAAAAAGATCCTCAGATGTTTGTATGTGAAAGTCAGAAGACAATTGCCTACCTGGATCTCCCTGGTAGAGTAATTTTGGGACGAATTTGTTCCTCACACAACATGGGTGAATTTCATAGAACTAATGACGTAACTAATGTGAATTTCATACAAATAACATTGCACTTGATGTACTTGAGTTGCAAAATTCTATATATTAGAATTTCATTTTCTGGAATACTTTCACAATATTACCCTAAAAATACCCCTCGTTTTTCTCTTCCACAGCTAAACTATGTGAGATATACTTTAGTTTTATATGCTTTCTTGACGTAGTATTCATGAATTCAAGGTGTGGAAGACCACCCTAATGAAGGCTCTGAAGCCTTCAGCAAACTGAGATTCATGAAATCATGTCTCTCTGACTGTTGGCAGTATACATTTGGAATAGCAGCTCAGTATGTTATTATGAGTTATGTAAACTATTGTAATTTGAATCTGGAGGCCTACTACAAGAGACAAATGGATTTTTGTTATCCAGCTGACTTTATAGTTTTTGCTACATATTAATGCTTAGATCTCTGAGAATTTTTATGGTTTATCTTGTGGAAATAGGTGGTGACTTTATGAATGACCACATCTAATTATGATGAGTCAGGATTTTGAGTTACTCTTTACTGAAACATACGACACTATGTGTTCCTAGAACTGTAATTAATTCTCTAATAGTTGTAGAATATGGTTTTGACTAAAGACTTGACTTTACCAATAGTCGGAAAACCTAAATAGCCACCCACCTATATAAATAAAGACTATTTATTTATATTGACCTAAACATAATGAAACTGGACTGCTGTGTTGCTCTAGCCCCATAAAGTGTACTATCTTCTGTTTTCTTACAGGATTCATGGACCTCATTGATATGGTGTGGCAGAACGTATGTTAACAGTTTGCAACCCAATGTTATAAAACACAATCAGTCATGTGACTGTGGACTGTGAAGCTGCATTTGAGAACAGGCTCTGAGATAATAGAGATAAAGGAGAACAAGCTGATATTTATCTGAGCTTTTGAGAAAGTCCATCACAGAAGATTGAAAAGGATGGCTAGTAGTCACCAGAGAAGAAGTAAAGTCACGAATGACATAGTGCGACTGATAAATTAAAAAAAAAAGTAAAGGAATGAAAGGGAATTAGGAAAACCAAAATGTTCTAAGAATGCTGTGGTGGGACAAAATTTGCCAAGGACAGAGAATCATTTTATGTTATTCATACTTAAAGAAGGTGGTCAAGAATGGACCTCTAAGATAATAAAATATGGACTTTATTTGTATGTTTATTTTGTTTCTCTCTTTCTTTCTCTACTGAGCAGAAAATTATATAAGAAAATTAGCAAACAGTGGAAAAAAGGTGTTTCACTGGAAGCTGTAATTTTGCTGCCTGGTCTTTAAAGAAATTAATATATGTCAGCAGCTGATTCTGTTTTGGAAAAAAAACACCAGAAAGACTGTGCATCTGTTACTGATAGGTTGATACTAATCTACTCAGTAAATACTGAGAAGAAATACTGTGGATTCAGACTTGGGATATTTGTTTCTTCAGAGGAGAAGTCTATGTAGTGTTTTCGTGGGGAGCTCACACACACTCTCCACATGAATAATTTTGGGATGTGGAAGAGTTGCATTGTGGAAGCTGACATTTCAGTCAAGTTTTCTCTTGGAAGGAGAAATTTTACAGCATTAAAATGTGCTGAGCCAGTCTTTGGTTCTACTGAAGCCCAGGGAGAAATGTACCATTGCCTGCAATAGGACCATGATTTAGATTGAAGTGTTTATAGATTGGAAATCCTTTAAACAAACACTACATCATGTTTACACAGATTGCTAATCCACTTGTCTGAACAAAAACACAATTCCACTTTCCTTTTATGTTTGCTCGTTTCTCTAGCAAGAGCAGCATTACAGAAGTCAGCAAACAATGTCATTCTGTTCACAGTAAACATGCTCTGTTTTCAAAAAGAATGACTGCAAAAACGCCACCCTTGATTTTTCTCTCTGAACATGCCAAATCAAAGTTTGAAAGCATCTAAATAAGCAAAAGCTTACATCCATTTTATTTTTTCCAATTCGGTAAATTGTTCTGGATAGAAAATGTGGTTGTTCCATTTAATAGTTGTTCTTAATCATTTCAGGTTACAAAAGATGACATGTACTTCATCTTTTACTTTAATTAGCCCATATCGTAATATTACAGTAACAATTTTTTTTGCTACTTTTTTGATACTATATGAATCTCTTTTTATGAGATAGCATAACCCATATCATTAATAAACCACTTATTGGTTCAGGGATATTTAGGTTTTTTGGAAAAAAAAAAAAGAAATCTTCTCTAGGAGTAGAAAGGAAGATTTTCTGAAGCCCTTTACCTTTTTTTTAAATAACTTTACATTATGTGATCACAAAAGGACCTTGTGACATTGATACTGTAATTGACATTTTAGTCATTTCCCGTGCAGCCATAAAATTTCCCCAAATAGCTGTATCTGCAAAGATTCCCACCAGAGTCCTTTAGAAGTCACCTTCTTCTCTGCAGTCTTTACAATGCCTCTCATTCCCTTTTGTATGACATTTGTTGAGTGTAGTACATTAAGAATATCTTTTTTGCTTACATAATTTTCATTCTAGTGAAACTTCATCAGTTTACTAATGTCAGTTAATTGAGTCTTTCACATCTCACAAGTCAAGCCTGTGCTTAAGTGATCTGAAGATATACACCACAATAATACCAACTGCATTAGTTTGATTTGATTAGGTGGAGCAAGTATTTGTATATTAGTTTGTGGTCCCTTTTTCTAAAGGCCATCTTTAAACTTAGCTAATCATATCCAGGAGACATTTGTTTAATTCCCTGTCCCAAATTAAGGCAAATTTTTTACTGTCATTCATCTCTGTCTTGTTAGTTCCATACAAAAGAACTCTTGGTTTAATTGGCTAAGGCACATCTGCAGCAGCAACTGATATGAAACTGAGTTCTTAGTCATTAAAATTCTCATTTCTTTAAATGAGTATAAATGTCAGAAAAACTCGTGTGTGTGTATGTATGTGGAAGAAAACATAAAACTTCATTTTTGCGCTGCAAAAAAAAGAAACCTAGAATCATACATTTAATTTCATTGTTTTTTCAGCAATGTCTAGGCAATCCATTTATCTGCACTCATCTACAACTTTGTCCTGGGTTCTGTAAATATTTAGCAAGTATTTGAGTAGGCATTTGAAATCAATCCACTCTTTTTCCTCATTCTCACAATTTTCCTCATTAACCTCCCACTTCTAGTAACTGGTAAAGGAATGAAGGAAATCTTAGTGTAAATCACAATTAAAGGCAAGATTCTCCTTGTAAGGTTATTTCCTTTCTAGATTTTACCATAGCTAAAATTAGCAATAGAAATAGGCAAAAGATTGTTATCTAATCATTGACCTGAAAGACTTTTCTGAAGTAGTCAGGTATTTTCCACCTTGCTAATTTTCACTCGTTCCTACAATCCTATATCATCACATTTATCACTGATTTTACATAATGCGTGGCTAACCTTACAGTCTTTCAGCAGCAACAACTGTGGAAGCAGTTGTGATATAGTGAAAGCTGAACTAGGATGGATAATGATGAATAAAGGAGAGATTTGCATTGATTCATCAAGGAAAGACAAAATGAGGGAAGAAGAATTGCTATTATTAGTACTTGAAGTTTGGCGATGATGGCAAAAATTAGTAGAAACATCTCTTTGAACAGAGACTATTTCTGCCATGTGTGTGGCTGAAATATTAAAAATGTTTTATAAGATGAAGCGCTGAGCATCTGTGATCCCAAAACATGTATTCTTCTTCCCTTTCTACTCCTTCATTTGGAGCCCTTCTCCTCTGCAGAATCGTATTTAAATTAGAGGACTGACTTGAGCTGTTTTGTGTCCGAAGCTGTCAGTGGTGTATGACCACCATTCACAATACGTTGACTCCACTCCAACATGCACATAAGATGCATTTTGACTTTTGACTATTATTTACAAAAAAAAAAATTTTGAAACCTACCATCCCCTTGGTTTATAGTTTGCCCTTTCAGAAGCTTTGTCTGTTTCAGCTTGATTCAAACTCTGTTTTTATTTCTTAGTGAGTCAGTAAAATTCTCACCTAGATGATATAAAATGTTTACTTAATCCTGCATCCTTTACTCATTAAGCAAATGAATATTTTGACATTGTACAAAACAAAAATATTACATCTTTAAAGGAAAAAAGTTAAAAAAAATTATTTCAAGTAGCATCACTAGTCCCTTTATTTTCTCCCCTACAAGTTATCCTCTGAAATGATATGAGATGAATTAGCAGATAGTTTTGGTCCTGCCTAAAGTTGCATTTTTGTTCAATTTTCCTTTCTATACCGAGTGAAAGAAATTCATCCACGTCTACAACTTCAGTCTTTACAAACACTCCTGCTGTGGTTTTTTTGTTTGTTTATTTTTCCCTACTGACTTTCATGAAATAACATTCAGTCAATGCATTTTTACTGTTAAATACTCAGAAGAACCTTTGTTGTATATTCCCAATGTGATGAATTAGGTGTATGAGATTCAGTCTCCAATTAAGAATCACAGTTAGTACCAAGAACTAATTACATTGTTCTTAATTTTTATACTGATATTTTTTCTCAGTTCTTAATCTCTCAGTGGGTAAATGTCTGTTTATTGTAACAGAAAACTCTGCCTTCATTCGGGACTGATTCTATGGAGGGAGGAATTCGGGCAAGGCTGCAGCACTGTTCCCATGCCACTACTCCTCTTGTGTTTCATTGCACAGTATGTTACATTTCTTAAATCTACATAAATGCAGCTAAGGGGAATGGCCCTGTAGTCACCTTGCAGAGCTACGTGGGTTTTGGTACCAGGTCAATGAGACAACTTTTCCAGGGTACACAGAGATATCTCAGTGTTCTCACTTGAGCAGAAGTCAGAAAAAGGCTCCTGTAATTTAGCAGAGAAACTGTACAGCTAGCTTGAATCGCCCAAGAAAATCACATTCAGAATGCATACTGGTGTGCTGTGGATTTTTGACTTCAGATAGTATTAGCCATAAGTATTTCTAGGCATGTTACCTAATTACTGTGAAATCCCAATGACAAATTATATGACACAATCAGAAGCAGTGAGTGAAAATATGAAATACTAGCTGTAGTGCTGTGTAAGGTGCTTTGACTGAATTTAATAATTTAGAGGAGTGGTTTAATACAGATGCACACAGATTTCTGTTGTTCTGTGCCCCTTCATTCCACATCGGTAGACAAATATATGAACTTCTTTTACAGCCTTCACAGTGTGTCCTTTCACAGCACTCTGGCTTCCGAGATAACCAGCACTGCGTCCCATAGTGCAGTGCAAGAGAAATGATAGTGTTGAAGTTGACACTAGGATGCAGTGCATGTGTTTATGTATTTGGATGGGAGGTAGAGTAAAATTTTAGGATGGTATATCCATAAAATTCTTGACCTGAGGTGAAATAAATCACTTTCCCTACTTCTAAAGCTGGCACAGATAAACCTTCTCCTACTGGACTGCTGAGGTTTACTACTGCTAGACTAAAGAAGTTCTTTCAGTCAGACTACCAAAAATTTTACCTGCTTGATATAAAATGCTCGTTTATTTATAGTTGTGTCTGGAAATAGCTGATTTGTCTGTACAGAGCTGCAAGAATATCTTCATGGGTGCATTGGATTAATTATCTTCTTGATTATAGTATATATTTATAGATGGAAAGGCAGAGGATTTAAGAAAGATCTAGTGATAAGAAAGTCATTGATTATATTTTAGTTTATCATCAGAAGGCTCATAAATAAGTAGTTTCTTTAAAAGGAAGCTCACTGGATCTCTGCATAGTCTGTTCCCTAGGAAGTTTCTCTGTTTGTGAAACCCAGGGTGTGCAAGAGAAACACTCTGCTGATGGGACTACACCAGTCTCTGATCTATGAAGCCTTGGCATGCTGCATCTTTCTGCCCTCTCCCTTCAGGAGGAGCAATTACTCTCCAGGAGAGAAGGAATTTCCCCTATTCTGGCCACCTCCATCCAGGGGGATCCATCTGAACATATTGTAAGTCTTAAAGGAATACAGCAAACACAATGAGAAAGAGTGGATGAATAATACATCAGCCACCACATGGAGTCATAAAATCCTCTTCTGTAAAACAGCATTAAATTTTTCCCCAGAAGGAGGAGTGAAGGGGTAAAGACCTAGAGTGTTTAACCACATAAAATTGAACTCTAGAGAGAAAATACTGTATTCCACAAGGAATATTGGTGGAAAAACTTCTAGTTATTTTCATAGGAAGGAATTTCTGCAGCAGAATCTTATGGCAGAAGATTAACAAATGAAATATAAAATATTTTGTGGGAACCTATCTATTTACGAAATGTATTATAAGAATTTTATTTAATATGATACAGTAATATGTTGAGAATATTTATATTTATTAAAATAAAGTTTTAAATCTTATTAAAATTATATATTTAATTTTTGAAGATTGAAACGAAAGTGTTTTTCACCATCAGGACAGTGGAGCAGTGGAGCAGGTTGCTCCAGGATTTTGTGTAGTCTCCTTGTCTTAAGGTTTTCAAGACTGGACTGGAGAAAGACTTGAGCAGTGTTGCCTGACCCCAGAGCTGGCCTTGTTTTGAACAGGAGGTTGGAAGACAGACCAGCTGAGGATGCTCTCAGACTGAATTATCCTGGATGGATACAGACCATTTTGGAAGCATAGGCTGGGTCAACAAGGAGAGGGAGTCACCCTTTATGTGAGAAGCATGGATGCGTGCAGCTTTGCCTTTTGGGATAGGTGATAAGTCAGTTGAGTATGTGAGTCAGGATTATCAGGCAGACTAACATCAGTGGTGTTTTGGGTGTCTGCTATACAACACCTGGTCAGGAGGAAGAGGTTCTTCCTAAAGAACCTTTTTTCTCCAGAATGGGCAAAAAGCAGGACCCCAACCCTGGATTTCAGAAGAGTAAAGCTTGTCCTGTTCATGCATCTTCTTGGAAGAATCCCATAAGAGATTGCCCAGGAGAGAAGAGGGGTCCAGAAGAGCTGGCTGATGTTCAACAGTCACCTTGTCCAAGTTCAGGAGTGGTCTGTCTTGATGAGCAGGAAGCCAAGTAAATTTGTCAGGAGGCCTGCATAGATGAACAAGGGTCTCATGACAAAATTCAAATATAAAAAGGAAGTGTACAAGAGGTGGCAACAGGGACAGAGGACCTGGGAGGAATACAGAAACACTGTCGGAGCAGGGATGGAGTTAGGAAAGTCAAAACCTACCTGAATCTGCCAAGGCACTTGAAGGGAAATGAACATTTCTACAGATATACCAGCAGCAAAAGGAAGGTTAGAAAGAATGTGGGGTTTCTCCTGAATGGGGCAGGGGAACTGGTGGCAAAGGACATAGAGAAGGCAAAGATATTCAGTGCCTTCCTCAACTCAGTCTGTACTGGGAAGACTAGCTTTCAGGAATCTGTGATCTCTGAGACCAGTTGTCTGAGACCATATCTTAAGACAATTGCCCCAAAGCTTGTTTGCAAAGCTTGCTGCAGGACCTCCTGGCAGGCCAGCCAAATACAAACCAGGCAAGGAATAAACAACTGCCCGAAACCAGCTTTGAAGGGAGTTGGAGGACAGGTACCTCGTTGTGGAATCTGTGTCTAGACACCGACCCCCTCCCCCACCTGCTGGAGCCAGGACTGAGAAAAAAACATGTGTGGGACTGGAGGAACGTGGCGTATGTGCCATTGCCTAGGGAGCAATCTCCCTGAACACCTTATAAAAGGCCGCTTGACCAAACAACGTGGAGACTCCCACCACCAATGCACAGAGGAACTACAGGGACCCCCACCATCAATGCACACAGGAACTACGGACCAACGGGATGCCGCTGGATCCATGGGGGTGACTATCTCTTGTGATTCTATCCTGATTGCTTACTAGGTTTCTTTCTTTCCTGTCTTTTCCTCCCTTTCCTGTCACTGTTTCCTCATGCCTTTGTTTGAATAGGTGATCAATAAATCTGTTTGGTGGTATCTGACCTCGTTTGTGTCTTAATCTCACTCTGGGAATAACAACGAATCTCTACGGCTCAGGCCTTCCTGGTCCATAACACCAGTGAGAAAGTCTGAAGCGAGGAAGACTCACACTCAGTGGAGAAGGATCTGATTAGGGAACATATTAAAAAAAAATGGACAAGCTTAAGTCCAAGGAACCTGACAGGATGCCGTCACAAGTGCTGAGGGAGCTGACTGATGTTACTGCGAAGCCACTTTCAATTAACTATGAAGGGTCATGGTGACTGGGAGAGATTGCTGAGGACTAGAAGAAAGCAAATGTTGTCCCTACCTTCAGGAAGGCAAAGAAGGAGGATTCAGGGAACTACAGGCCTGTCAACCTCTGTTCCTTGGAATGCAATGCACCAAATCCTCCTGGAAATAATTTCCAGATACATGAAGGACAAAAAGGTGGTTGGGAGTTATCAGTATAGATTTATGAAGGGGAAGTATGGCTTAATCAGCCTGATAGCTTTTTGTCATGAAATGGATGGCTTGGTGAATGAGAGGAGAGCAGTGGATATTGCTCATCCTTACTTTAGCAAGGTTTTTGACACCATCTCTAGTAACATTGTCATAGCTAAACAGATAAAGTACAGGCTAGATAAAAACATAGTGAGGTGGATTAAAAACTGTCTGAATTGATGGCATTGAAGGTTTGACATCAGCAGCAGTCTGAGGCCAGTCACTAGTGGTGTACCCCTGGGGTCATTACTGGGGTAAAGGTTGATATTGTTTAACATCTTCATTAATGATTTGGATGATGTGTTTGTGTACACCCTCAGCAGATTAAACAAAATGGGGGAGAGTGGCTGATACATCTACCTCGACAGACAGGCCTTGACTGCCTGGAGAACTGAGCAGACCAGAATCTTGTGAAGTTCAGCCAGAGGTAGTGTCAAGTCCTGCACCTGGGGAGGGATAACCCCAGGCATCAATATAGGCTGGGGGCTGGCTGGCTGGAAAGGAGCTCTGTAAGACAAGCACCTGGGGGTCCTGGTGGGGTCCTGGTGGGTAGCAAGCTGATCAAGAGTGAATAATGTGCCCTTGCAGCAAAGATGGCCAATAGTACCCTGGGCGAGGTGCATAACCAGCAGGTTGAGGGAGGTGATTCTTCCACTTTCCTCAGCACTGGTGAGACACATCTGAACTGCTGTGTCCGATTCTGGGCTCTGCAGGGTGAGACACATGGACTTACTGAATAGAGTCCAGCAAGAAAACACTGAGATTATTAATGGACTGGAGCATCTCTCCTATGAGGACAGGCTGAGAGAGTTAGGATAGTTCAGCCTGGAGAAGAGAAAGCTGAAGGGGTCCTTACCAAAGTGTATACATACTCGAAGGGAGAGAATATAGAAGATGGAGCCAGATTCTTCTCAGTGGTGCCCAGTGACAGAACCAGAGGCAATGGGCACAGACTGAGACACAGGAGGTTCTGTCTGAGTAGAAGCAAACACTTTTTTACGGAGAGGGTGACTAAGCAATGGTACAGGCTGCCCAGAGAGGTTGTGGAGTCTCCATTCTTGGAGGTATTGAAAACCTGACTGTACACAGCCAAGACCAACTTGCTCCATCTGACCCTGCTCTGCAGGGGGTTGGACTAGACATCTCCTTGGATGCCTTTCAACCTCAGCCATCCTGTGATCTTGTAGTTCTAAAATTTAATTATTACTGGAAATGTCAGCATTTTAAGTTATCCATCAGACTCAGAATGACATCAAATTGAAATGATTGGGTTTTCCCCTGGGACAAAAAATTTATTTCCCAAGCTGTCATTGTTATGCAGTTTTAGTTGTGCAAAACCAGACACTTGAATCTTGAAGTATTTATCTGAAACATTGCTGATGCAAATTCACGTACAATTAAAACAACAGATTTGGCAAAGACGTGGGAAGCGGAAAGGAATGCATTCCTCCCACTTTTCCACAGCCCATCAAAAAGCATAAATTGGTTCATTTGCCAGAGAAGCAGCTGAGCAACTATATGAAGTCTTCACCCACATCACGGCTGCATCCTACCCTGAATCACTAAGAATACTCAGAACATTTTTTAAGAGAAAAATAATGACAAAAATATATCAAGCAACAAACGTATATGTATATGTTTGTGCTCTACCTTGACAATTTATGAGGAATTTAGGACTTCTGCGATGTCCTGGGTTAACAGTAACATATATCCTGGCTATCTTTCGCAGGCAAAGCAGTTGATCAGGTGAAGGTGCAAGGACAACAGCAACACTATCCAGTCTCTTTCTCTCACAGGGATTAACTTCAGGGTTCTCTAGCACCTCAGTAAACAGCAAGGTTATACAACAAAATGAAAGCACAAAGACTTTCTGACAAGGAGGAAGCAAGATCTTATTTTTCTTATGAAAGTCAAACCTAGCTCTGCATAATATCCAAGTAGCTTGAAAAGTCAGGATCCTGACTTCTAATTTTTTTATATCACAACAGCTGCAAGCTAAACACACATATATGGGTGCATTTGTGAAAATGGATAGATAAAACCAAAGCAGACAAACCTTTATTGAGGAAACTGAGATAATTTAAAAGGAACTTAGAAAATGCTGTAAAAATCTATCATCTGCTTCTGCTTTTAATTGACCTATATAGGGCAACAAAAAATTTCTCATTGGAAGAACAACCTGATTTAATTATACAGAAAATACTATTCCATGTTTAAATATATAATATTTTATTAAGGAAAAAACCCAACACAACAAATACTTCAATTCTGAAAATGTTGAAAGAAGGTAAAATTCCTCTTTTATCTCTTCAATAATTATAGCTAAGTTCAGTAAACTGTTACAACTGTTACATTCTGCTTTTTTAACTTTCATAAATCATATTACTGTAGGTAAATAACACAAATTAATTAACCAGAAAACCTATGCTATAGCACTAGCAGTCTCATATCAGCACTCCAGAATGTAATTGTGTATTTCAAAAGAAAGAACAGAAAAAGTCTGAACAAGAAAAATCACATAATAAAGGATTTTCTGATGCAGATAAAATAAATCTGTATTTATCAATATTAAAAGAGCTCTCACCTAGCATGTTAAATTTTTGTATATGTGAATCAACAGTAGTTTCACCCTTAATTAAAGTAGGTATTGCAGAAGATTTGGCCCGTTTCTTATTTATTCTTTTTGTCTTCTCCACGTCTTTTCTGCTGCAGTATGGCGATTAACACAACTACAGAAGTTTTGCCAGCATAATTTCTTAGATCTTCTAATAATCCCCTGAGCCTGAATATGCTTTTCTTTTATAATCTATCAAATTCTGAAGTTTTAACAAATGTCTTGCCTTATTCAAAGCCTTTCTCCTTTGAAATTCTTGATACAATTTCCTACCAGAGTCCTAGAGGGTTGCTTTTTTTCTTAAATATTAAGGGGAAAGTAGCTGATATACACCACAAATTCCCCTTACAATCAGTAGCAGGAAACATGAAATCCTCAAAAGAAAGAACAGAAAAACAGCAATCTTGTTTTAGGAAATATGCAAAAAAAAACCCACAACCAAACCAAAGGAAACTTTACTGCTGAAAGCTTTTTATTTGTTTGTTTCATTGTTTTCCATTTCTATTTATCAGAAGGTAGTAGCAAAGAGGAGGGATAGTATTTCATTATAAACACGTTTCTAATTTGATTAGCTCAGGTGTAAAAGAAGAGATGATTTTCAGTCTCTGACAACTGCTGCAGATGTTTCATGCCTTCTTTCCTCCTCAAACCTGTTTTCTTCCCCTCGATCATCCAGTTTTCCCTGGATTATCATGATTCCTAGATACCCCTCTGGTAAGAATCAAATTCATGCTAAAAGCTTCCAAACAGCTTTTTTTTTTCTCCTCTGTTTTTGCTTCCATTTTCTCATTACACTTTTTTTCCTTTTGTATGGAATATACTTCATTTTTATGATGTCTGAAGGCTCTTTCATTAGGTCTGTCTTCTGTTCCCTGCATATCACATAAATGGTTTTCCACAAAGCTTTTAGTAAGCTTTTCCTTATCAATACTCCTAGTTTCAACATTAGGTATGATGTTGCCCCGATGTTTGTCTCCCCTTCCTGTAGCAGTAAAATCACTTTCTGTCTCTGCCCCTGGTTTCACCATCCTTTTAGGAATATTTCATCCTGAAATACTTGTGCTGGCTTCCGTGCAGCAATTAGATATGTCTGTAACATTCTACAAAGCCAGCTTATTGTCTAGTCAATGTCTTCCTTAAAATATTTCTTAGGTAGTCTCCGGCAGACTTCCCAATGATTGAACAGAAGTGATAGGATTTAATTTCAGTCAACTATTGCTGTTTACATCCGAGCTAGTTATCCTAAATTTTCTTTATAATCAATGGAGAAAAAAAAATTACCAAGTAATTAATTTGATCTGTTTTTGACATCTGCCTTAGGATGAGTTATGTTCTAACAGTTCTTTTTTCTCTTTTTTTACTACAAAAGCATTTTGGGTGACCAGTTCAGATACAGGAGTCTACACTGCAGAAGTCTCGGTGATGCTTTATCATATAGAACAATATCATTTTGTTATTGCTTTCCATTGCTAGACCTTTTTGTGGTGACTGTTGTTTTCTCTTGCCTTTGCTTGTATACTCTTCAGGGCAATGTAAGGGGGAAGACAGAGGATGACAAGCCATGTTGAGTGTCTGTATACAATACTGCATTATATGATAAAGACTAACTGCAGCAAAAAATACAATAAAAAATATTATTATAGGTAGAATGGAAGACAATGAGGAATTTGGAGTATTTTTTGATTAATTGGAAGACACTGATGTATTATTATAGCAACATTATCAGAACAGTATAGGTTAAGAAAAAAGCAAATACTTCTGACAAAAGAAGGCAGAAATGGGAAGCTAAGAATTATTTTGTTCAAGTGATAGACCACCAACATTGCAGAATTTTGGGGTTTAGCTTGAAATAAATTATCCTTGTTTAATACTTCGTGTTTAGAAAAGATCAGCAGAGATGGCAAAGGAAATGTTCCTCGGGCCCCCATTGCCTGAGTGCCTTCACCAGCATTTAAAGTTGATATTTGAGTTCTTACTTATACAGTTAGAACAACAGGTACTACGCCTTTTCTTATCTCAGAGCCTCAAATCCTGCCACAAGTTCTCCACACTCTCATCTCTCCAGAGTAGTACTGAAATAACTCCTAGTCTTTTCATGCTGTGCTAATAGAAAGTCTTCTAGGAATCAGTCTACCACATATTATGCCCTATTAGGGTTATCTCTACTTACAGTAAGTAAATGTTGAAGGAAGGTACAGAAGGGACAGAAGACAAAAATAATAAACTGAACTTGAGTAATATTTTGCATTTGAAACACCTATTGAAACATGAAATCCACTTACAATAGAAAAGGAGGGATTACTACCAAAAGCAATAAAATCACACATTAGTGTCATCAGATACGCTTAAGTTACAATTCATCACATTCTGATTAGTAGTTTTCCTAAATACTAATAAATTACAACTACAGAATTCTTCATCTAACAGCATGGAGCCCTACAGTTTCTGGAGGGTGACATATAATTTGCTGTAGTCAAAGGATTATATTTCTCTAATTCTCAGGTGGAGAGAATTTCATGGCACTCACTTCAGTGTCTTTCTCCACTCCCAGAATTACTAACTAAATCTCTTTACAAAAAGGATAAACTGATACATCCAATCATTAGTGACAAATGTGTATATTTTTATTAACATAAGCCTTAGTTGTTCCATGGAAAGTGCCACATCTACGCTTTTTCTAAACACCTCCAGGGATGGTTCCTCCACCACCTCCCAGGACAGCCTACTTCAATGTCTGACCACTCTTACAGTAAAGAAATTTTTCCTAATATCTAATCTAAACGTCCCATGATGCAACTTGAGGCCATTGCCTCTCGTCCTATCACTAGTTACTTGAGAGAAGAGACCAATACCTGCCTCACTACAACCTCCTTTCAGGTAGTTGTGGAGAGCAATAAGGTCTCCCCTCAGCCTCCTCTTCTCCAGACTAAACAGCCCCAGCTCCCTCAGCCGGTCCTCATAAGCCTTGTTCTCCAGACCTTCACCAGCCTTGCTGCTCGTCACTGGACATGCTCCAGCACCTCAATGTCCTTCTTGTAGTGAGGGGACCAAAACTGAATACAGTATCTGAGGTGTGGCTTCACCCGTGCCGAGTACAGAGTCATAATCACCTCCCTACTGCTGCTGGCCACATTATTTCTGATACAAGCCAGGATGCCATTGGCCTTCTTGGCCACCTGGGTACACTGCTGGCTTGTGTTCAGACGGCTGTCGACCAGCAGCCCAAGGTCCTTTTCTGCTGGGCAGCTTTCCAGCCACTCTTCCCCAAGCCTGTAGCATTGCATGGGGTCATTGTCATCAAAGTGCAGGACCCAGCACTTGGCCTTGTTGAACCTCATACAATTGACTTCAACCCATCGATCTAGTCTCTCCAGATAGAATGAGAGAATCATACAGTCATAGGTTGGAAAAGACCTCTAAGATCATCAAGTCCAACTGTCAACCCAACACCACCATGCCTACTAAAAGATCCCTCTGCAGAGCCTTCCTGCCCTCAAGCAGATCAACAATCCCGCCCAACTTGGTGTCATCTGCAAACTTACTGAGGGAGCACTCAATCCCCTCATCCAGATCATTGATAAAGATATTAAACCAGACTGGCCCCCAAACTGAGCCCTGGGGAACACCACTCATGACCGGTCACCAGCTGGATTTAACTCCATTCACCACCACTCTCTGTGCTCGGCCATTCAGCCTTTTTTTTATCCAGCGAAGCGTACTCCCATCCAAACCACGGGCAGCTAGTTTTTCCAGGAGGATGCTGTGGGGAACAGTGTCGAAGACCTTACTAAAGTCCAGGTAGACAACATCCACAGCCTTTCCCTCATCCACTAGGCAGGTCACCTGGTCATAGCAGGAGATCGGTTTTGTCAAGCAAGACCTGCCTTTTGTGAACCCATGCTGGCTGTGCCTGAACCCTTGACTTTACTTCACATACCTGGGGAGCGCACTCAGGATGAATCACTTCAATATCTTCCCCACCACCGAGATCAGTCTGACAGGCTCTAATGTCTGAGATAAGCACACCGAACCTTCAATAGTCAATAAAGAGATACAGAAACTTTCAGTGAACTCTCAATGGACCTCTTTTACCCAGGACTGTCACATTAAGGTCCAACATCACATCAAGTGACATGAATGCACCTTAACAGTGAAAACCATAAAATATTGATGCATTTCTTTTATGGAAATCCTGTTTTTCAACAACCTTGTGAGACAAGAACTCCAGAAGAGAAGAGACTGTAGTATCCAGATTTTGATCTCTATATTGCCTTTCAAACAAATTCTCTACTTTAATTTGTTCTTCCAAGAAATTCCCCCTTAGTGCACTGAAGAATTCTCATTTCTCTCTATTAGAGCACCTCATATATACTTATATATCTTGCACTCTGTCAATCATTGATTAAGGATCTTAAACATTTTAATTTTATCATGTACCGGTGTTTTTTAAAACATGAGCTCTTGTCTGTGGGTCAGAAACACCATCTGAATGATTCTAGATGTCTGCCTTAAACATTTAAATCACACTATGGAAATGTGTGATTTAGGATTCATCTGGTCACATCTTCCTACTAATCACAAACTGAACCTAGACATCTAGCCACACAGGCAGATAGCACATTGTGAATATCTAAATTTATTAGCAGAATCCCTCCCCTGATGTCTGGCCTTGCATCAGTCTTCACTAACATTTCAAAAAAGAATCTTTTGTTGGAGTTTATCATTTGATCAATATTGAAATTACCTATGAGACTATGAAGTTGACAAAATCCCCAATAAATTTCAGAAATTCTTACTGCATCTACCTGGTTCCTCAGCTTAGCAGGGCATTGAGGAGCTCAGGCTTCCAGTACATCTCACTGAAAGTTCTCAGAAGGGGAGGATGTTAAGAGTCTTGAAATTTCCAGTTCTTACCTTCACTTCCAGCACAGCAACAGCTGTTATTTGGGTTGCTGGTTCTCAGGCATTCAATAGTTTCTCGGAACTGGGAAGGCCAAGGCAATTAACTTTAGCTGCAAGCTTTGAAATATCTTGACTTTGTTCTGAATCCAAATAAAATTATATTACAAAGACTGAATTTTTAGTCCTCTTAAACATGGAGCCACTAATCATGTCAAAGCTCTATTTAAAATGCGATTAGTTCAGATGAGCTTACTTTAGTACAAGATCAAATATGCTTGTATAGCCAATCTACCCTCTTCTTTATATGCTTTTCCTCCAACACTTACATAAAATTTAAGAGCAAATATTTTATTTCACAAGTATTGACAAAAATATTGACCCAGTTAGTTTGCAATATAAACATGAATCTGTGCATAATCTTAATAGATGCTCCCAAAACACAATAATTTTTAAATGAAAGCTTGTGATCTATCATTAAAGTAGCATTGTTTGTTTGTTTTTAGTGCATTTATTCTAGGCTGCATTGGTTTTGTGTAGCAATGCTCTTGTTATCAGAATTCTCAGGCTGGACTCCGTATGGTGACTTACAGAATTAATTGCATTATGGCAATACTATTAACTGCACTATGGCAAGAACTATGGAACTGAAGTTACAAGTATAAAATTCAAGTTTGTTCTTTACTCATAACTGTGATGCGATTGTGTATCAAGGCTGTGCCTTTGTGTTCACCTTGAAGTCATTAATTTCCTGGGTGGTCAGGAAGTCCTCTGCTAGTCATTTTCATAGATGAGACAATGCGCTGGCTTGAAAATGGGTGTCTGAAATGACTGAATCCCTAGCCATCTTCACAACAAAGTACCTGACTTACCAGTACAGGATCACTCCTTGTGGGACTTTTAGACTGTCCTGAAGATTCTCCCCAGACAACTCCTGCTATGCATAAACCAACTGATATTCTTAAAATTGTGGAATGACATCCTGGGTGGAGAATCTGGCCCCTATGGGCCACTTCTCTAAGGTGCTTCTTGCTGCAAATTGAGCAGATTGCGCACAGATAAGACATTTCTAAATGGTCAGTAGAAACTGTTCCTGCAGATACAGAAATTGTCATGTAGCACAGTCTCTTCTACTTTGCTAAGATAATAAAGACACTTCTTGAGTATAGATAAAGATATTCAACAGTGATGGGTCATGCATGTTCTGGAGTAGTAGGACTACAGTCCAGCTGGATTTTAACACACGAGTAGCAGAGCAAGTCCTGGTTAAGTGTCACCTATTCCAGCTGAAGGTGCTTTTGTAAGGACCCTTACAGGTACTTTTGCCACCAGCCAGACAGTAACTGACCATTCTGTTCAAGAGATTTGATTTCCAATATGTGCCTTATACTATTCTTAAATACCAAAATTATTTCTTTTAACAAATCCTTTTTCTGTGTCAGCACAAGAATATCAAAAAATCTCATTTAAAAAAATAATTACTTTCCCAGATTTAAAAATTCTATAGATACATGCATATTCATTAATATACATATGCATAATCATTAACATGCCATTAAAACGTCTTAATTACTTGCTTATTCTAGCCAATAGACTTTCATAAAAACAGAATGCTTTGGGTTGGAAGGGACCTTTAGAGGTCATCTAGCCCAACCCCCCTGCAATGAGCAGGGGCATCTTCAACTAGACCAGGTTGCTCAGAGCACCGTTCAACACAACCTTGAATGTTTCCAGGGATGGGGCCTCCACTACTTCTCTGGGCAATCTGTTCCAGTGTTTCACCACCCTTCTTGTAAAAATGTCTTCCTTATATCTAGTCTAAATTTACCCTCCCTTAGTTTAAAGCCATTGCTCCTTGTCCTGTCGCAACAAACCCTGCTGAAAATATTTTCCCTATCTTTTCTATAGACCCCCTTCAGGTACTGAAAGGCTGCTTAAAGGTCTCCCCACAGCCTTCTCTTCTCTGAGCTGAACAGCCCCAACTCTTTCAGCCTTTCCTCATAGGAGAGGTGATCCAGCCCTTCGATCAAAGTGGACAAGAGCTATGGATGTGATCTCTCTGGACTTTTGGAAAGCCTTTGACACAGTCCCTCACAACATCCTTCCCTCTAGATTGGAGAAATACGGATTTGATGGGTGGACTGTTCAGTGGATGAGGAATTGATTGGAAGCTCATAGCCAGAAGGTAGTAGTCAACAGCTCGATGTCCAAATGGATGTCAGTGACAAGTGGTGTCCCTCAGGGGTCTGTACTGGGAGAGGTGCTCCTTAACACTTTCATCAATGACTTAGCAAGATCTAGTGCACCCTCAGCAAGTTCGCAGACGACACCAAGCTGAGTGGTGCAGTTGACACACCAGAAGGACGGGTTGCCATCCAGAGGGACCTGGACAAGCTCAAGAAGTGGGCCTGTGTGAACTTCATGAGGTTCAACAAGGCTAATTGCAGAGTCCTGTGCCTGGGTTGGGGCAACCCCTGACATCAGTACAGGCTGGGCAGAGAATGAATTGAGAGCAACCCTGCCAAGAAGGACTTGGGGGTAGTGGTGGATGAAAAGCTTGACATGAGCTGGAAATGTGTGCTCGCAGCCCAGAAGGCCAACTGTATCCTGGGCTGCATCAAGAGAAGCTTACCTGGAATTTTCACAGGATTGCTGCAAAGAGCATGTATCTCACAGTTATCCAAATCACACTGTTTGCCTTTGTTATAAATAATGACATGACACACTATTTTCAAATCAGAGACTCCCCAAAATCCCATGATTTGTAGAACATTAACTCCTAACCATTCAATGAGCTGCACAGGTGCTGCTTGACTTTAGGGAACTGCCTAGAAGATGTGTGTTTGCATCACACTGTTTCTGTATCAGCCCTGGCTTCTATATAGTATGGGATCAAGTGAAAGATTTGTTTGGAAGGTTTGTAAACTTTTTTTGGCACAAAAAAATGTGTTTGTTCTTTTTTTGTACAAAACTTCAACAATAAAGAAGTATTAATGGTGTCCTGCTTGATACCTGTTTTTGTTTTTTTTTTAAAAAAAAGTTACAATTATAGTGAAAATAGTTTTGAAGAAGATTAAAAAGGAACCCCAAATCCCCACATTTTAATACATGAATACAAGTCTAAGATGATTTCCTAACAGAAAACAAATTGTCTTGCTAAGAAAAACTTAATAAATTCTTCTTAGATAATTCATCTGAATTTAAAAAAAAGTAATAAAAAGATTTTATATTGCAGCTAAACTCAAAGTAAAAAATATTCAAAGGATTTTTTAATGAAAGAAAAAAGGCAACCCTAAAGCTGTTAGAACCCATCAAAATAAATTCTTTTGTGACATTCAATTATTATTAAAAATTATTCAGCCTTCTAAATTCGAATCTCATAATCCTGAAATGAGATAAGATGTGGCTTCCCTTGAGCCTGTAGGAACAGAAATCTGGATGAGTATCATAGAAATGAATAAGCTTAAACCAAAGAAGTAATTAATGTAATCTTGATTCAAATTGGAAATCTTGCTGGAAACCAGAAAAGGTTTTCACAGGTATGTTTTCTGTATCTCAATCCTTAAATATCTGCTTATTACAAATAAGAACGCTTGCCAGTAAACCAGAAATACTTTCTGAGTTCCCTTTTCCCGCCTTGTTACTAAAATCTATGACTGGGGACTTCACCGGTATCAGGTTTGGTCTAAACCAAAACCATTTTCAAGAACTTCAGAGAGTAGCCTTGCAGCTTCATACAAAGATTAATTGTCTTAGGTCATGCTGACTACAGAGGGAATACAAAAAAAAGTTTCAAACCTTCAAAGCTTGTAAGCTTTTGCCTAAAATCAATTAAATCAATTAGTACAATTCAGTGCTGATCAGTTTTCAACACCAAAGGAAATTGTCTCATCAATCTATAGACTTAGAAGTTTATAATAAAAATGTGACTGGCATAACATGAAATCTGTTGTCCAGAAGGTGGTTCCTACTTTTCACTCCTTTAGTCTACTGTTTATTATACTAATGAATCCCAAACCCTAGCAGGATTATTCCTGTGATCAGTAATGACTGATTAATGATGACTAAACTCTTTCATTGGCTGTGACTTGGGGTCCCATTATGTCGAGAACACATCTTGGGGCTTTCACTGATCTTCCTTTCAGTGACAATTGCATAATATGTGCTAATTCCAGTGTTAGCTGTCTTCTGAAATGCTCCTTTCTTAAATAAAATATATAACTGTTAAGCGTGAGAACATAGTATATGATGTACAGAGTAAAATCTGCTTTAAATGTCAAGTGTCCTTATCTCTGGTTTGTTTTGTACACGCACAAACTTGTTTAGCATAGCATCACAGCTATTGAATTGCTATCTGGATTTCAAATTTAGGTCTCACTAAAATAGTATTTTTGCATGGATACAAGTCATATTCCATGTCCTTGAGTTTGTTTTTCTGAAAAGACATTTACCTTATCCCAATATAAAGATGAAGAATGATGCAGTAAGGAAGGTTTCTAAGTGATTTTAGGCAGATCTCCTAGCTATCATGACACTATGAGATAGAAATAATATGGAGAAAAAAGGAAAAAAAAAAGAAGAAAAAACATTAATTGTACATGGATAACTTATTAAAGGAAACACCCAGAAGCACAGTGCTCTGCAAAAATCCACCTCACAGAGGAGGAAAACAAAGGAGGAACTGTAGGAAGCTATGTATGTTTTGTTGTAAAATTAATTATAGGGATCTAGGGTGTTTATCAGAAGACATTTATGGTGTGTATAATGGAAATATAGAAAAGAATAAAATATCGGTTCATCAGAATTAAATAACTACTCACCTATGGGACAGCTGGGTTTGTTACTATGCACAATATTTCATTGTTATTCTGTGAAAAAAAAGTTAAATTTACTGTTGACTGATTTTACAGCTCCAAGGAGAAACTGAGTAGTCTGAGTTTCACTGTCCTCAAGTTCCTTAGTTTTCTCAGTATCAGAGACAATTCAGCAACACAAACATTCATCCCTGCAGAATGCTCTATGTCCAAAAGACTTAATAAAATATTTTCATCTTATTATTTTCTCTGTATTGGCATGCAGGTGTTCCCCACACCTTTCCCTTTTGAAGAACCAGCCTGAAATTAGGGTTTAGATAGTTAATACAACTAAGCAGGAAAAATATACTTAAAAATCTATGTAATATTTCAATGTATTACGAACATAAAAGAAATGCGGTTTCCATGAAAACCATAGTCGTGGTTTAACCCCCGCTGGCAACTAAGCACCAGACAGCCTCTCTCTCACTTTCCCCCTGGTGGGATGGGGGGGGAAATTGGAATACTAAAAGTGAGAAAACTCTTGTGTTGAGATAAAGACAGTTTAGCAAGTAAACCAAAAGCCACTCACACAAAGCAAAACAAGGAATTCATTCACTGCTTCCCATCGGTGGGCAGCTCTTCAGCCATCTCCAGGAAAGCAGGACTCCATCATGCATAACAGCTACTGAATCCAGAACATTGCCCCATATTAGCTACTCTGAAGAAAATTAACTCTACCCCAGCCAAAAGCAGCATGACTATTCACATTGAATATAAATATAAATACAAGAAATGTAACAGTATATAGTGACAGCAATACTGAATATGTAAATAAAGGTTGAGATTTCTTTGTTAATTATTCTTTTTGAATATCAGGCTTTGAACATGTAAGTTCTCAGTAACACTGCCTGATCCTAGGGCATTTTATGCAAAGAAGAGACTAAATTTGAATGCTTGCCCCTCATACTGGAATGAGGAAAGCTTCTGTATTTTGTACTTTATGCTTTTATAGAAGATTAGATATTTTTGTAATGCATTTCATTAACATGTCCGTGGAGAGAAAGATCATAATGATCACAATGTTAGATACGAATCTAATTGAAAAGAATAGTGCATTAAATAAGAACAAATAAGTTAGAACCACTGTAGCTGTAGTCACCTATCATCTCTCTGCAGTTAGACCTTTGTTTTTTAGATAAACCTAACAACAGAAGTGCAACCTAATGGTGTCACAGCTTAAGACCACAAATTCTTTGAAATCTGAGAAAGTCTGGGGCTGCAAACTATGCAAGATAAATAAATAACATGAAGAGAAACTCAGCACTGTCTATAGTTGGGGCTTTATTTTCATTCTTAAAAACACAAAGTCATTTTCCCAGTCACTGAGGAACTGTATCAAGAAAATTTATACTCCTTGTCGTTTAAAATTTCTTTTTTCCATATATTATCTTCTGCACTTTCTCTGACTGGACTGCTTGGATCTAGTGATAAAAAAAAGGACTTAAGCAGCAACCAAGACAAAAAGTAGGCCAGTTTTAATAATTAAGTGGATTAGACCTCACCACATGAAAGAAGAAAAGGTTTTTCATGAAGGGGAAACCACAGCTTTTTTATTTAATCATGGGCAGCTGTGTGATATGACTGTCAGAATGTGGTCAAACTTCATGGATACTGCTGTCCTTCTGCCAAGAGACAATCTGCCTTTGGGGTCACCTGTGACAGATCCTGGCTCCAAAAAATCTAATATTAAAAAAAAATGAGCTTCAATAAAATAAATCAGCTGCAGGCTAATTGCACAGGCAGCAGTTAATGTAATGGTATTTTATTTCTGATTTTGAACTACTTCCATATAGTGGTTCATACTGGTGTCACATAAATGAATTTCAAGAAGGACACTTGCAACACAGTGAATCATCTGGTAAACCATGAAAAACTCTGAGATACATTTTCAAGAACAGTTCATGTGATGGTTTGTGAGTGTTTTGCTGCAGCAGCTCCGACCTTGACATGATAACAGCAGTGAATGAACAAAAGAAGTGTGTCTCTGAGTTTTTATGATTTCAGACCCTGTTTGGTAGTATAGTTAAACATGCTTTTAAAAGATTTTCTTTATCCTGCTGATGTTGGTCAGGTGAAAAAACAAAGAGTTTTCACACTGAAGGAACAGTGCATTTCCATTCACTGTCCTTGCTTTTCTTAAAGAAGCACAAACAAGAGGTGTTTATGCTTGGGGTAAAATAGGTTATATAAAAAGAGATTTTTTTAAAATAGCATAATAAAAGCCACACAGGAAACAATGCATTGGTAACTGAATTTCTGAACAACGGAGATGTTTTTTTTAAGCTAGCTTGGGGGATTGAAACATGACCTTGGACTGAATGGAAACATGAAGTGTAAATGGACATGTAAATAAACACTAAAGCTCTTCATCTTCACAATGTAATCAGTGGGCATATTGACATTTGGGGTTAGTGGCAATGTTTGCATGAATAACTAATTTCCTAAATTCTGTTTTGCTTACACATTTCCAAGTTGAACTGCTGACTACAACAACTACAGGAAAGACAATTGCACTTTTGCAGCTGCAATAATCTGTACCTAAGGTCAAGTAAGCCGAAAACCAAAACTGCCAAGCATGTGTAAGAATTGTTTAAATTTTCTAAATGTTAAGGATGAAGATATTCAATCCAATAATTTTTGTGTAATCACCCCACAAAAAGGCCATATAGCTAATATCCTGTAACCCATCCAGCAACTCTAGTACATCCAAAGGCCCAAATTCATAAGAAGATCCAAGAACCTTCACACTGGTGAAAAAGATCCTGAAAGCTGGATGTACGTAGTTCTGGAAGAGACAAATCACTAGATCGAATTTAGATCTCTCAAGTCCTTTGAACTTTAAATAATGAGAATTTTGTGTCCCAGAATGCCCCAGAATTAGTCTGTATACTAAGCGAGAAAGCTTCAAACAGTATGAAATATAAAAATATAAGAAGTGTCTCTTGCAGAACATGTTGTTATCTTGACCTGTAAAGCCGGGCGTTCAGGGACAACTGGCGGATTTTGTTGTTTCATACTTACTTGTAATAGCTGCAGGGTTATAAACTTCTTCTGGGAAGAAGAAGATCTGGTTACACCCTTAGAGATGACCACAACCCATAGTTTCTAGATTTTGCATGTTGCAGAAAACCATCAGGCTAAGAAAGAGTCTGGATATTTTTTTCTGCTGAGTAGAGGGTGGCCCGCTGCATAGAAAACAGTGGAAGATGCATGGGGCCAGAGAGAGACAGCGCTGAAAGGGAGGTTTCCTTGTGGCCTGCTAATGAGTGATGCCTTTAAGAAAAAGTAATTTTCTACTTTGAACCAAGAGTCAGAACCAACAGCCTGCCAAGGGTCTTGCCTACACAGCTAAATAAAAGCAGGCCAAGAAGTGAGCTCAAGTGCTTGGTCCCTTACTGCCTAGGCTGCTAAAGTCTTGGCCATCTCTCTCCTCAGTTGGCAGCATTCCATTTGGCTGTGCCAACCCATTTCCAGTTCAAACCAGAAGCCTCTGTCGAGGGACAAAACTATTCTAGATTTGGCTCCTGCGCTAGATTTGGCCCGCCCTGCAGTCCTCCAACTCTGTCCCAGAAGCCTCTGCATTTGCAGCCATCCCTCTGTGATCTCCATCCATGTCCCCAAATAGAATGTTTCCTGTCTTAAAATAATTTTTCTCATGTACTGTACCTAAACTTTCATAGCATAGTGGGAGCTGGAAAACAGAAAACAACTATTCTGTCTTTATATCACATATGCATCATATGGGGTCCAGAGTGGGGTGGTAGGTAATGTGGATATGGCCAGTCTGCTTTAGATGGTGCTAACTATAAGCAATGTGGGCATGAACTTAAACATGATACGTGTTGCTTGCCCCTTCTATTCAGCAGTACAGATATAGCAAAAGATCCCTTTCCTTCTCCTTTAGCAAGTTCTCTCGCTGTTCATTCATTTCCTTTTTTGCTCTAATAAAAATGTAGCAGCACTACACTTCACTAATTTGCAAATTTTCATAATCATCCATTAAGAACAGCACATTGTACTAGCAGTAGAACAGCTGGGTGAGAAATAAAATTGTCTAACTGAAAACTGAGGGACAGGAAGAAAATAAGCATTGTGTATGTTTTGGTTTCGGCTGCCGCTGGCAACAAAAGCGCCACGCGGCCGCCCCTCCCCCGCCACGGTGCGGAGGAGAATGGAAAGAAAACAGGCAGAAAACTGGTGGGTCGGGATAAGGGCAGTTTAACAGAACAGCAAACAAAGGGAACAGGAACAACAACGATACAGATAAGGGGAATACACAGAACAGACCGCACGACCCCACAGACCCACTCTCCCGGACAGGACCGGCACCGCACGCTACCCAGCCGCGAGTGAGTCCCCGCCGCGCCGCCCTCCCCCCCCCCCCGGAACCCAGCATGACGGCACATGGTATGGAATACCCAGCTCTGTTTGGCCAGGTGGGGTCAGCCCCCACGTCCTGGCTTTGCCCCTTCCTGGAGTCCGGTGAAAATTAACCCTGTCCTGGCCAAACCCAGGACAGTGGAGCAACAGCTAACAGCAGCTGCTGTGAAGGTGGAACTCTGTGGAATGCAATACACGATTGGAAGAAGTTTAAGTGAAGTCTTTTAATTTTGGATGATTTTGAAATCCCTAAAATAGGAAAAAAATACGGTGGGAATCATAGCCACAAACAGGAAAAAGATCATTCTGGTTCCGATCAGTTCCTGTTTGGACTTGGAAAAAATGTAAGATTTTACCAGAAAACAGAATGTAATGAAGTAAGATGCTGGAATAAAGACAAGACAATGTTACAACGAAGTGGATTAAATGAGAAATATGGATCACAGCAGCAGAAGCACATGAAAGAAAAAGCTGTTTGAAAGGAGAATTGTGTCCGAAAGTAACAGTGTGAGTCACTGATTAAGCTGGGCAAAAAAATCACTGACCTAAACAATGTCCAGCTGCTCAGCTAAATTGTTGTATTTGAACAAAAAATCACATAAAAAATTGTAGACAAATATTAAAAATATCTGAAAAGAACAAAAATACACATATAACATGAAAATTTTATGAATTATTTATAGAGATTATACAAACATTTAAGAAATAGCTAAAGGAACACCTTGAGTGCAAGAATAACCCTTAGTAAGTTAATCGCAGACTGTATGAAAACATTATGCTAGTCTTACTGGAAGATATAAAAGGGGTCAACATTTTCACAGTTATATTTCTTAGCTAATAAGCATTGTATTTTTTTTTCGGTTAAAAAAAAAATGAGCTATATGATTTTATCCCATCTGGCTGTTAATGGAAAGATTCTGTGAATCTTCATACTGAGGTAAATGAAAGTTCAGTACATGAACACACTTCACAACACAATGTGCACCTTGATTCACCGAGGGCAAAGGAAAGGAAGAATTTATCATTGTTGAGTAAAGGAATTGCTAACTAACTGGTTAGTCCAACACCTGGTCTGAATAAGTGGTATTTATGTATCTCCTGAGAGGTGACACAGTTGTTAAATTAGTAAGTAAAGTGTCAAGCTTGCATATGAATAGGGAAGAAATAAAGAAGAAGTATTACTAAGAAAGTTTAAATACACCCAGACTTCTTAGAAAGCTCAGCTATGGTGAACAGCTACAAAATGAACATTCTCCATCAAGAAAGCACTTTTTCTAATAAGTGCAACCTGAGACTTAAAGTAACCAGGGGGAGGAATTCTCGAATGGATGCTTGTCAGGAAAACTTTCCCAGCAAACAAACTGATTTCAGGCAGAGAGAGTCTTTTGATTTTAAATTTGAGATTAAAAGATCAAGATTAATTTTTCCTTCTTTTTTTTCTTTGTCTTTTTCTTCTGTAAGTGTTTAAAATTGTTTTTCTCATTTTAGGTAAAGCAAACACATATTTTTACTTCTATTTCTCCGTGGCTTTACTTGCATTAAGGATGATTTCAAGACAAGTGTTTGGTAAGACGTTACTCTTTGGGAGTGGGTTTTCAGACAAATAAGGTATGGGAATACTTCAACAAATGTCAAACTCATAATAGCTTTCCTCAGAGTACTGCAAATACACAGGTTGTGTCCCCCCAGTAGTTGTATGACAATCAAGAGAAGCATCCTTTATGGGTTGGTAATAAACACAAGGGCTCTCTGAAATGCTGTAAAATAGTAAGAAGCATGCTTGCAAAGGTTCTTAGAAGTATTGTAATAAAAGATTGATGGAAAGTTCATGGTGCAGGTGGAAAGCAGGCAGGCTTGTAAGAGGCCTGCCTAATTGTGGAACTTTTTTGGGAATAAAAATTGAAGAGTGTGGCCAGCAGGACGAAAGAGGTTCTCCTTCCCCTCTACACTGCCCTAGTGAGGCCCCATCTGGAGTACTGTGTCCAGTTCTGGGCTCCCCACTTCAAGAAAGATGAAGAGTTACTGGAGAGAGTCCAGCGGAGGGCTACAAGGATGATGAGGGGACTGGAACATCTCCCCTACGAGGAGAGGTTGAGGGAACTGGGCTTGTTCAGCCTGAAGAAGAGAAGGCTGCGAGGGGACCTAACATATACTTACAAATATCTGAAGGGTGGGTGTCAGGAGGATGGGGACAAGCTCTTTTCAGTGGTGCCCAGTGACAGGACAAGGGGCAATGGGTACAAATTGAGGCACAGGAAGTTCCGTCTGAACATGAGGAAGAACTTCTTCCCTCTGAGGGTGACGGAGCACTGGAACAGGCTGCCCAGGGAGCTTGTGGAGTCTCCTTCTGTGGAGTTATTCAAGATCCGCCTGGACAAGGTCCTCTGCAGCCTGCTCTAGGTGACCCTGCTTCGGCAGGAGGGTTGGACTAGATGACCCACAGAGGTCCCTTCCAACCCCTACTATTCTGTGACTCTGTGATTCTGTGAATTGATTTAGAAACAAGAGATAGTCTTTGCTTCTGTTAATAAGGTGAAAGGCAACACAATGTTTTTATGTATTAATTTCTTACATGACAAAAAGTTTATTCCCAGAGATGAGCATGTTATGAGACAATTCTGATTTGGGGTTTTTTTTTTGCCTGTTTAAACACTAAATACTTTGTCAAGGACACCCAAGTAAGAGATTTGGTAATTTTAATGTCATTTGAACCCTAAAGATGCTGTAAACATAGAAGTGATGTATAAAGAAATAAAATAATGTCCACCAGATGGTAACACAAATCTTTTGTGGAACTTGTAAAACAATGTATATCACTACTGATTTAGCCCATAGTATAATATGTATGAGGAAAGGTTCTTCAGAATTTTTCCCAAGACTTTGTCTTTAATAAACATTGATTGTTTTTTCCTGTCAAATGAAAGTAATTTTAAATACAAAAGGAAAATAATTACTAAATTTCTATGAAAATTTGGCTCTATAAGATGTTTTCTTTGGTTCCAATAATAATGTATGTTTAGCCTTCTTAATTTATTTTGACTCCTAAGAATAGATTTTAGTAAAAGTGATAGCTAGTAACTTGTCTGATTGGCTGATTTATAAGAACATAAAAATAAAAAAAAGAGACTTAAAGCGGAATTTGTTGTTTCATAAGATATTTTGAAAGAACTGGATGCCTGACAAAGAAAAACTGTTTGAAAGACTGAAAGTTTCTTTTTTCCTCAGTCTCAGAATAAGAATAGTTTAACAATCTCAAAGTTTTCCAGTAGGAAGACTTTATTCTGTTCAACTCTGACTGGAAGCTAAAAATGCGTGCAAATAATTACCATTATTTTAATAACAGTTAAAAAGACAAGAGAATTTTCCATATATTTGGTTATTTAATAGAAAAAGACAACTGATACATCTTTACTCTGTGATCAGACACATCTCTACATTAAAGACCATATTTCTGAGCAATGTTCAAAGGATATATTCATACTAAGTTAGAATACCCTTCTGGTTAAACACACTGAGTGATACAGCACATTGTCATAGTAGAGAAGGATAAGGACAATCTCAGAGATGTGTATTTTCCTTGCATTACCTTATGACTGCCATATTTCCAGTGGAATACAACCAGGTTTTTTTTTATTAAAAAATAAAATTAACAAAACCAGGCATGAAAGATAATTTCTTCCAGAAATTATGAAAAGAAATTAACAAAATAAGCTAATTCCATAGTGTTTGGGGGGGGGGGGGTTGGAAGTTATAAAAAACATTATAAAGTCAGTCCCTTGGAATCGTCGAATCAAATTCCGAACTGAGAAATGACAAAGTCAGATATGTCTTTTTCACAAAAGAAATTAATTTTTTTTCCTATTTTTTCTATTTTTACAGGCTTTAAACAGTAGTTTCTCCTTCCATCTGAAGTTTTAATTTTTTATGTTTTTTTCTGTATCTACTCCCTTCTTGTTCTTTTACGTTCTTTGTTGTAAAAAAATTTCTTTACTTAAAGGCCTGTGAACAGTAAAATATTGCTGTGTTTAAGCTTTCCTTGTAGGTCTTACTGTTCTCACAGTTCTCATTAATTTCCTGTCTAGTCTGTGTAAGAGAGGTGGAACACAGTTGTTTATCACTGTTGTACCTTATTCCACGACAGTGAAGGTCAAATCTGCATTGCGTTATGATTGGCAAAGGTTGGGCTCTTTATCTTCTCAATATTGTGCAATTAAAGGCAGAAACCTTATGCTCTTTCTGATAAAATATACTGTGTGCTTATCCAGGCTTTGAGAAGAGGATTTAGGAGCTCAGGAGAAAAGGGTGAAGTTATGGGCCTACAACATTTTCTAATCCCACCAAATCCATTGATGCCTCATTGCTGAATCCTGACAACACAGAAAAGCAGAGAAATAGTAACAGAGAAATATTCTATTAAGAGAGATCTAACAGCATGGAAACTAAACGCTTTTAAATAATATCAGCTAAACTTTGAAGTATCGTAACACTTAAACTAGTTACATTGTTTTAGAAGAAACACCCTCAAAGATTAACTTTGAAAATTGTCTTTGTCACCCTTTTTTCTTCAACTGTAATTTGAATTACAGCAGTTTCCCAGTCTCACAAGCATCAAGTTCTGTATTTTTATTTCTTTCAAAATATACAGAGTACTGCTCTTCAAACTACTTATGCATTGTATTACTAGTGTTTCTAACATCTTAACTTAGTGTTTTCAGTTGTTTCTGCAATTTCCTGAACCTCTTTATAATAATACTGCAGTAAGTCAGAGATGTGAAGGGTAGCAGACTGATATTCAGTCATATATATCACATTTCACAAGGCATGCAAAAAACTGGTGTAGACTTCCTGGCACTCCTGTGAAGAAGTAAGGTTAGTCCCATTTTATGTGAAGAAATGGAGCTTGAGGACATATACAAAGAGAATCAGCAGCTGAGTGGTGGCTACAGATTGAGAACCAGGTGTTCATTTACCTCTTTGCGTTAAAGGAGCCATAAAAATGCCAGTGGGAGTCAGCAAAGATTTCTCTGGTCATGTTGCCTCTGACAAAAAATGTACAACTGAAATTTGTCCATTTTGGTGCCACAGGAAGCAACAATGCAAAAAAGAGGTTAATAAGTGCTAGGGTTTATAAAATGTCATTGTTTACAGATTGGGGTAAACATTACAAGAATGTCAGTCCTGCTCCTGTGAATCATAATACTGGCCCTCTAGCCCTTGTTCTTCTCTGAAATTTTAAAGTAGGCTCCCTAATAGACTAAACTGAATATCACTTCTAGCGCTTTCCAGACAATATAGCAAAGAATGGAGCAGAATAAATGAATCTGCCAACAGTAGGCCACGTGCATCCACTAAGGTTAAAAGATTTAAATTTCAAGTGTACAAAGTTTCTTTCATTCTGAATTGCACATCACTATGTATTTCACAGGGTGCCTCATTAGGTTGCAGAGTTGATAAGAGTAGCCCACATGAAAAATACCGCTCAGACTACGCAAACAAATGTGTAGGGTTCTTTTCCTCCAGGAGTGGCACCAATCCCAAAGGCTCCATTATTCAGTTCCCCTTGGCTGTGTGGAAATAATTAATTTTACTGGAGCGGCTTTTGTTTAGAAAAATGTTTGGCTGAAGATATTTTGGATTCAAGAATGAATGTCCTGGGTTTGATTATTGTGCAAAAATGGATCTACTGTGTTTTAAATGGAAGACATAGTCATAAAACTCTTCTGTCCATTAATTCCAAGTTGCTGTGCTGGCATCAATTGTGTATTGATCTACTGAAGAGATTTCAGTTTCCCGTAGTTTTCTTTTCTTCTCAGGTACCCTTGAGATCCCTATAAGGTTTAGTAGAAAAAACGTGATCTTATTCTATTTGTGCATCTACCTTATTGTTCTGTTAAATAGACAATGAACAAAATATTAAAGCATCAGTTAAGCAAAAAAAAATCATAAACTTTTAAAATAATGCATTTATGCTTAGGTCTTTAGTAAATAATTTTGGTAAAATCAAATAATAGACTTAAGTACATTTCAATCTTTTTTCCTGCAGAATTGCTTGAGAAGTAATGATATCAAGTTATCTTCATGGTATCCCTCTGATAAAAATACCCTGAACATGTGAAAACTAATACACTGATTTTGATGTGCATGTTTTCAATCATATATTTAATTTCATCTTGACCAAATCTAAAAGTGCATTGGTCATTCTCAGCTCATTTCAGTGAAAGGAGATGAGCAGGTCCTTTTCATTACAACACAGAATCATAGAATCATATAATGGTTTGGGTTGGAAGGCACATTTAAAGGTCATCTAGTCCAATCCCCCTGCAATAAGCATGGACATGTTCAACTAGACCAGGTTGCTCAAAACCCGCTCAAACTAACCTTGAATGTTTCCAGAGATGGGGCATCTACTACGTCTTTGGGCAACCTGGTCCAGTGTTTCACCTCCCTCATCGTAAAAAATGTCTTCCTTGTATCTAGTCTGATTCTACCTTCCTTTAGTTTAAGACCTTTACCCTTTGTCTTGTTGCTACAGGTCCTATTAAAAAGTTTGTCCACATCTTTCATAAGCTCCATTTAAGTACTGGAAGGCTACAATATGGTCTCCCCAAAGCCTTCTTTTCTCCAAGCTGAACAACCCCAATTCTCTCTGCCTTTCTCAATAGCAGAGGTGTTCCAGTCCTCTGATCATTTTTGTAGCCCTCCTCTGGACCCGCTCCAACAGCTCCATGTCTTTGTTGTGCTAAGGGCTCCACAGCTGGATGCAGGACTCCAGGTGGGGTCTCACCAGAGCAGAGTAGAGAGGGAACATGTCCTGATATATTTTAAGACAACTATCTCAAGATGTCATCTCAATCTAAGAATCTCAAAACTTTTCATAGAGCATCCCAGAGATCTCATCAATGAGAGGTTCACAGAGGATAGCTGAAGAGCATATTTTATCACTGAGCAAGCAAACCATAAGCTCATACTGAGGTGTCTACTTTTTTCTGACTGGGCAAGTATGCTGTCAAATGAGCTAATTCTACTTTTTGTGTCTTACACAATCTCACTTCATGAACTAGGAGCAGAAAAAGCAATCACTTCATCGCTGAAGAGAAGGAGAAGGCAGATGTGTAGTGTGAACAGATTCATTAGATTATTACATAAATACTGTTTCATTATTAGAAAAAAGCTGGATCATACTGAAGTTAGCAAAAGCAGGGATCAACAGTCTACAAAAGCAGTTGGTGAAACAGAAATGAAAGTAAGGACAAGACTTATATTCTAAGATATTAACTATTAAATAATAGAAATGAAATAAGGATAAGAAAAACGAATTAAAAGCAGAATTTACAATCAGTCCTTGCAACTATGGGAACACTGACAGATCTGAAACTGCAAGATTTAGTGCTTTCTAGAATGCCCACGATCTGCATATATATGCAGTAGCAATTCTGAGGTGTCTAGGAGAACGGTATGTCAGTGATTGTAATGGTGGGATGGTATACTAACTCTAGAAATAACATTTCTGCCGTCTCCAATAAATATTAAAAATTGCTTGGACATATGTTGGTGTATTTTCCTCTGCCCTTCCAGGTACATGCAGTGATCAGTTGTCTTCTACAGGTGTCATATAGACTGTTATGGTAGAGAGCTGGTATTGTGACATCCAAGAACAAGCCTGCTGTGTTTGATGTCATATACCTGATTCAAGTCCCTTAATGCTGAGAAAGTCTTACTATCTGGAGACATCTCCTGGGCCTGGTACCACCATTCTGTGATAATCAGGAAAATTTTAAATTGCACATTCTGTAAGTTAAAAAAAACCAAAATATTGCCTATCCTTCTATCTTCCTCATTATGGTGTAAATATCACATGTGGATCTTGCCTGAGAGGTTACAGAGAGCAGTTTCAAGGACTGTTGTTTTATGGGATGGTTCTTCTGTAGGAGAGTGAAAGAAAATTACCATCCATGTACCGGCTCAGGCAGAAAGTAATTCAGCTGTCTCTAGATACTATTCAGACTTGAAAGGCATTTGACACTGCCTCCCATAACATCCTTATAGGGAAGCTCAGGAAGTGTGGGCTGGATGAGTGGTCAGTGAGGTGGATTGAGAACTGGCTGAATGGCAGAGCTCAGAGGGTTGTGATCAGCAAAGCAGAGTCTAGTTGGAGGCCTGTAACTAGTGGTGTCCCCCAGGGGTCAGTACTTGGCCCACTGTTGCTGACCTGGATGAAGTGACAGAGTGTGCCCTCAGTGGGTTTGTTGATAACACAAAACTGGGAGGAGTGAGGGATACACCAGAAGGCTGTGCTGCCATTCAGCGTGACCTGGACAGGCTGGAGAGTTGGGCAGAGAGGAACCTGATGAGGTTCAACAAGGGCAAGTGCAAGGTCCTGCACCTGGGGAGGAACAACCCCATGCATCAGTACAGGCTTGGGGCAGACCTGCTGGAGAGCAGCTCTGCAGAGAGTGACCTGGGAGTGCTGGTGGATGACAAGTTGACCATGAACCAGTAGTGTGGCCTGTTTGCCAAGAAGGCCAATTAGATCCTGGGGTGCATTAAGAAGAGTGTGGCCAGTAGGTCAAGGGAGGTCCTCCTCCCCCTCTACTCTGCCCTAGTGAGGCCCTATCTGGAGTACTGCATTCACTTTTTTCCTTCTAACTGGCAGTAATGTGATCTACACACACCTAGAAGAAAAATGAGCAATGCTGAGTATTGCAGTTTCTCACTATGATGACACAGATTCCTGTAATATGGGAAGAAAATCACAAGATTACAATGAAAATTATGGTAGTGCCAGAAGCGTCTCTGTGCTGGGAAGAGGACTCTTACTATAAGTAGTACCAGGCACATATAGAGAAACTCAGAGGTCTGCTAACTAGATAAATCATTAGTACCCAGCATTAGATAAAACTGGGACATGTTGATTGACATGGTTAGATGGGAACAGCATGGAAGTTGATGAGGAAAGTTTACTTCCTCTTCTTGGAAATAAGATCTTTCTCATTTATGCTGGCAAGAGGCACTGAAAAAGCAGCAATTTGAAATGTAATTTTAATGATTACATTGTTGCTTTTTTTGTGATTTTTTGGTAACAGATCCCTTCAGTTCCCATCAAAATAGATATTTCAATATGTGTTGAATATATTGTATACTAGGGCATCCCACAGAAATCTGTCAAATGAATTCATGGTTATACTGTTATATAATAATATTTAAATAATATTTTGCTTTACATATCTTTTAGGGTTATAGGTTTTTCTTTGTGGCTCTGTAATGCAAGGCTAAGGCAAAAATGGCAAATGGCAAGAATGTGAATCTGAAACGTGTAACAAAGTCCCTGATTTTGCTATTAATATTGCTATGAACATTTTTCTTTTTAAATGAAAACATGTTCATATATTTTTTCAATCCATTAAGAAAAATGTTCCATATTGACTGCTTATATAAAGTAAATAGTACATAAAAAGATGAAGAATGAAAAAAATATTTCAACTGAATTATTTATTATTCTATTTATAGTCTGGGAACAAATAGAATGAAAAATATTATTTGTAATTTAACAGGGTTGCTAGAAGCCCTATGCACAAAGCATTGTATTTCTTAACCACGTCTGCCCTTCCCTTCTTCAGGCTGCAGTAACAGTAACATATCTGTCACCTGCCTCAAAGAAACATGCTGATGATTAATCATTTTAATCTAGACTTCAAACAGCAGCCTACCGTTAACTTCCACAATTTATATTTAGGTATTCTCCAGTTTTCAGTTCCTGATAATTTTAGCCAATCTGTTAAATTTTAAAAAATAAAGTTCTTTTTAAAATAGTTTTGCTGTTTGAAGAGCTACATGAGGCTTCAGACACTGTGGATTGTAAATGCCTGCAGATATTTACATTTACTATTCATGGTTTTCTCTGGTGGGAAGAATACATATCCGTATTACTTCAGGATGTGCAGAAACAAACATTTTTACTGTAAGTACAAGGAAAGTTGGAGGCATGCATTTTTGTTTTACTAATTGCTAACATTACTATATGAAAAAGATGCTTCCAATCTGATGAATATTTAGCTTCAGACTCAGCTGTTAGACTTTGCATTAATCCAGATGACACTTCTCCTTGTTATAGCATGAGTATGTCCAAAGCTATAGCTGTAGAAGAAGGTAGTCACATTTCATTAAAAAAGTGCATTTCTGTAGACTAAAATATGTAGCCTAAACCACTAAAATATGAGCTTGTCATAATTACATTTTTCAGGCATATTGCGACCTTATCTTCTTTCATTTTTTGACATCATAGTTCGACACTCCTTGGAAGAATTAACACTAAAAGAAGCATCATAGTGACTTGCCATCAAACCAAAGTCACCTCAACATAGAAGACCCAGAAAACACAGGCAAAAACTGTGAAATATCTTGTTGTTAAAAAATTATTTCTGTGAAGAAGATTATACAAAACAATATTTCTATGCCCTCTGCTGTGGATTTTATTTTGAATAAGGTAATGGGGAATTACAAATGTGAAAGGGTCAAAGTTAATTCTACTGTATACAAATGCTGTGTTAAGGGCGTGGGCATGGCCATATACTTTTTCTTCCTAAAGACCTTTTCTGTTTCTGTCACTTTTACCACTCTGCATTACTGTGCCCACTCTCCATTATTGTTTTACCACTCTGCACAGTAATGCACAATATTTGTATATACAGAATGATCTGCTACAAGACAGAACTAAAAAAAGACACAGAGAACCTATTTTGCATCTATGATAGTGAAAAACTTTGCAGATAATATCAGCTAAATTGTAAAATTGTTTTGTTACCTTTGCTTTTCAGCACTTAGTTATAAAGTTTTGTTTCAGAAATAACTGCAAGTATAGCTTTCTGATATTATTCTCCATATTCAGCAGTGATAATTTCTGCCACACTATCAGCTGTAAAATGCAATCAGAACCATACTTTTGGTGGCACTCTGTAAAGGAGGAAAGACAGTCTTGTTCTTAATAGCGTGACAACTTTATCAGTTAAATAATGATGCCTTCTCCTGAAGAATACTTGTGTTTGTGCTTCTTACAAGAAGATTTCTTATACAGATAAAAACCAGTATAGCTAGCTTATCACTGATGATGGACCAACTAACTGTGCTCTTAGTGAAGGTGGAAGAACAACTAAAGTTCAGTGATTCATCTGTTTGTTTTTCCTATGTCTTTCCAGCAGTTAGGTGAGTACAATGGTAAGAACCGACTGGTTTTGATCTGTGCTGAGGGAATCTCCAAGGCCAAGCGTTAGAGTCTGTGCGTGTAGGTAGCAACAGGTCAGGCACTATACTGACTAGATGAACATCCAAAAAATAAACTAAAGATAACTGCCTGAGAAACACACAGGTATGGAGAAAAGAGAATGTGAGGAAATAATGAGGCCAAATTAAGTCAACACAAAAGGCAGCAGTGACACTGCAGAGCCTCTATGTCTTGCCAGGCTTCTGAAGATGAGCTGTAGGCTACATTTACTAACCCCTTAATAGCAATAGTGAAATGACTGATTTAAATTTTAAATCATTTTATGTGTTTGTTGTTTTTTTTTAATAGGAAAATCTGTAAATGCAGTGCTAAGTGCTACTAACAAAGCTGATGATAAATCTATTCAAGGTGATACTTCTTCTAGCAAATACTAATTTGCTTGGGATGTTTTACAAAATACGTGTGACACCTTAAGTAAACTGAGAACAGGCTTAATCATATTGTTCTCTGAGTTCAGTGCTGCCATGGGTAACTTTCTGAGATCATTTCACCACGCTTTCTTTGGAAGGAGGTAAAACCGGTTAATCAAGCTCCTCTCCTTCACCTCCCTCCTACCCCTTCTACAGACATTCCACACTCCCAAGTCCCTGCCTAAATCATGCTGTTTGTTAGGACACCTTGTAAACCAGATCACTAAAAATGATTATTTTTAAAGCTTTTCAGGAATCTGGTAACAGAGCGGCCTCACAACCACATGGAAAGGAAGAAATGAAAGAGCATGGTAATGCAGAATGGTAAAAGTGGCAGAAACTGAAAGAGTCTTTAGGAAGAAAAAGTATATAGCCATACCCTGAATATTGCCTGAGCTTCTCAGGTGTGCTTGCCTCCTTCAACGCACTCCACATTGCCAGCACAAAGCCTTTATTTGAAAGTGAGTGGAGGGATGCTTACCAAACTGCATCTGCCAGAGAGTTTCTATTTTCCCAGCACTACAGTTAGTAGTCTTCAGAGTACTACCAAAGGAAATAATGCTTTTAATTGGTGCCTAAGGGTGAAACACTGAATTAGGTTTGTTGGGGTTTATTTGTTGTTTCTTTGGTACACATTTTTTGAAAGGAGAATAAGATCTAGGCACCATACATACATTTCAAATTTATTTTTTCTAGAAGACTTAGCAAACTAATATTTATATCTGATTTCTACAATTGGAAAACACTGAAAAGGAGTATGGAAGACTGTCTCCATCTTAGACAACAGGTGCACCTACTTTTACATGCTTAATGTACCACAGACAGAGAGAAGTCTTTATGTTTACAATACAGTCTTCCCACACAAAGGAATGAATGAAGTCAGTGGAGGGAACAGATATCCCTAGGAAGATCATTCAGTTCACTGGTGGTAAGTGTATATTTATCTTCAATCCAGTGTTTAGAAAATAAAAAAGATATTTTAAGTGCCTGCATTCACTGACTATCTGGCTCAGCTAGCCTACTTCTGTGGATATATTCTAATGGAGCAGAGCAAATAAGAGAACGTTTTTATTTTAAAAATTATGATAACAATAGATTTCCATCTGTGTTGGCATAAAAAACTAATGTTTATCCTCTAAGGAACAGGGAAGAACATTAGTATAAGATTTTTCCAGTTCAAACGCATGTCTGATAAATGCCAGAAAAGTAAAGCACTCTCCTCCAGCAGAAGTCCTCAGAGAGATTTCTCTCTGCTCTTTTGAAAGTCAGGTCACTGTTCAGCCAGGAATAAAAGAATCATGAGGCAGCCCACAGAGCCTGACTTTCACCCATAGAGGAGGATCTTCACCTGATCCTGACAATGTTTCTGCACTTTGTGTTAGACTGTAACTGAAATAGTCCTGGAAATGAGGATAAAAAATGTGCCTTAGTTCCTAGGTGACCTCGCTGAAGTTAATCCCCTTCTTGCTTGGTCACTGCTGAACTGATGATAGCCCTAGTGGCTGGGGTTGAAGAAACAAGTTGGGACATGTTTTGATGTACTGTGTTTGTGTGTCTGGCAGCTGTGGTGCCCTCCTGGGACCTGTCTGACCCAAACTGATGATCTCCAATGCCAGTGCCAGGGGCTCCACCTAGTCAGCTTTCTTCCACAGAGTTAAATCAGAAATGTCTTGGGTGCCAGTGGAGTGCTGGGTAGGAAACTTGTCCTTCTGTGGCTTCAGCAGGTACTTCAGCACAGGGCCAGGTGTCTTGGGACCTTGTACACCACTCAGGGAGACATTTATTGAATTTAGGAACCTACAGGACAGACAGTGATAGTGAGTGGGCAACCTGAATTTCAAAATGAGGGTTGAAGGTTTTTTCATTATTTAATTCCAAGTTTGTGGTTTATCTTTTTCCTTGAAGACATCTCTTTTTTTCTCATATGTAAAATAAAGAGAATGATACTGACCTCCTTCTAAAGTATTTCAGAAATCCACTGAAGAAAAATGCAATTACAAATACATGTAGTAATGATGCTTGAGATTACTTTTGCACTAGTTAATGTGCTTCAGATGAAATGTATATTAATAATTGAAGTGAAAACATATAAAGACCTGTACACTCAGGCAGATATTTAAACATGCAGTGACTTCTCTGTTGCGCGTTTATTTATGGCATCTGAAATGAACCAAAATGGAGGACTTGGAAAGTATCTTGTGGAAAAAAGATGCTAAAAAGAAAAAAACACTATGTGTAGCACAATAGAATTAGAAAAACAAAAGTATGAAAAATATCCAATTTATATCAATGCAAAGTTAACTTTGCAATGCTTTCTTCTAGGGATACTTATCCAAACTTCACCCATGTTGTCTGAAAAAGGGCTATATAGCATACAAATATTTTTTTTCCTCACCGGTTTGCATTAACATGGCACCGTTTCAAGCAAGTACACCCTTTAGTAATACTTTCCACTGTCAGCTCTATACACTTCTCTCAGCATAACCAAATAGATGTCATATTTCTGCAGAAGAAAAATATCATGCATGAAACAAAAGAAGAAAACAAGAAAAAGCTATTCAAAAATTTAATTAATATGAAGTCTCAAATTTTGAGTAAAAATCTCTGATTTATCAAGATTTTGCAGCATCTTCAGTGCAAGAAGAATCTCTCCAGCTCCACAGTTTCTTCCCTCTTTCCCTATGCTTTCAAAAATAAACCGTCAAAGATACAAAAACAAGGAGAACAAGGATTTGCTTCCTAGAGGTGGTGTCATCACCATCATCCAGCTAGAGTCAAGCAGCCTGGCTTATTCAGAATATATGTTCAATCTACAGCTATGGCAAGCCATGATACTCATTAACACATAGTTTGTTGCTTGCTACTATGGAATATATATGAATATTCCCACGGAAGGGAGACTGCATGGTATGCTCTAGCCATGCACTGTAATTAAGCAGGCCAGATGGTTTGCACTCCTGGCATCCAGTTTTTGTGGTTGAAACACAACACGGATTGGATTTCCCAGTTTCTCAGAAGCTCACTATTAGAAATATAGCATTTTTGCTTCTTCAGACACGCAGTTCCTGATCTCACCACTCCCAGGTGAAATTAATGCCTTGAATAACATTTCCAGTGTGGTGTCATTCTGTCATTGTTTTTACCCCATAAATATGGAGCTTTCTGCATGGTTGTCTTTGATGTGTACTTTATATCAGAAGTGAAAGCACAGAATAACACATTAATTCAGGCAGGAAGGGACCTCAGAACATCTCTAGTCTAACCTTCTGCCTAAATTAGGGCCAGTTCTGGGGTCGGACCAGGATGGCCGTGACTTGATCCAGCTGGGGCTTCAATCCCTGCACAGACAGAGACGGCACAGCCTCTTGGAGCAAAATCTATGACTTGGCTGTGGGGTCTGTTAGATACCCCAGATCTGTCTTTTTAGGCTGAACTAGGCCAGTTCCCACAGCCCCTCCTCACAGGGCAAGTGTTCCAGCCCTGCCACCATGGGGGACCTCCCCAAGCTCCCTCCAGTTTGACTATGTCTTTGCTGTGTTGGGGTCCAAAACTGAATACATTATCTAGATGTGGTCTGAGGAGTACCACACGGAGAGGGACAATTCCTTCGCTCAGCCTGTGGGTCATATCCCTGTTCACTCAGCCTAAGAGGCTGTTGACTGCCTTTGCTGCCAGGGCACACTGTGCACTCAAGTTCAGCTCACTGCCCAGTACCACCCTGACGCCTTTCCCACAAAGCTGCTACCTAGCCCCTCTGTTTTCAGCCTGTCCCATTGCAGGGAACCTTCCCATCCCCTTGGTATTTGCATTTGCTGACTTTCATGGAGTTCCTGTCAGCCCATTCCTGCAGATCCCTGTGGCCCTGCCCCAAGGCATGCTGAGTTGCATGACGACAGATTGCTATTGTGAAGAAACCTATGGAAACATAATTGTACATGTAAGGGTTCCCAGACTGACTGTACGAATTAATTCCAAAAGCAAAAGCTTATGAATAAACATTAGGAGTACCCACAATGCAATCAAGCTCTTTACCATAATAGTCTTCTTGTAAAGGGCACCGAGGAATACAGAGAATAGCTATGCATAGGCTCAAAAAACTTGAAATAATTGCAAGGTTAGAGACTAGCGTACTCCCCCATCACTTCCACAGGTCTGATTAAACAACATCTTAAAGAGGAAAAAAAGCAGGGAAAAAAAAAATCAAATGTTGTACTCTATTTATTTTAAAGAAAATTACTTTGGCTTTCTCCAGAAAGCTAATAATAAAGGAAACAAAAGAATAAAAATTATCTGAGGATAGGCAGCATCTTATTACGCGTGTAAAGAAGATCACCAGAGACTTTATTTCTCCCTGTGACACATGCTTTGAAGAAGAAAGAGAAAGAAACACTCTTAAGTGTTGACACCTGGCAAAGGAGCTGTGATCTTTCACTGTCACCCCCAAAGGCACCCACAAAACAGGTATTTGATATATTCAAACATTGTGTTGATAACTCCAGATCTCTAATCAGCAGAAGCAAAAAAATTGCCCATGGAGGCTGCCTGGTTTGAAGCTCTCGGCAAAATTGAAGCTGTTAATCAGCAGAGTTGTCAATGAAACAAAATACCCACAGATAGCTAGAAAAATGAGTTGGGGGCAGAAAGGCAAAATTCTGGAGCTCTACATGAAAATGTGACAATGAAGACAAAGAAAGAGTGAAATAAACAATTTATTTTACTTATAACCTTTCATTAGAAGTGTTTCATTTCTGTTTTGACCTTTTAAATTTTGTTTATGACATATTTTGCTTTCTGAATAACTTTAAGTAATACGTTAAGTAATTTACTGAGTGTTTTTACCAGTAATTCATACTCTGTGGTTTCATTGCTGTGGAATATACAAATGGTTTTTTATAGAAGGTGGGATAAAGCTGCCTGACATATTAGAAATATATTTAAATAAGAAGTCAACTGAATGGCTGAAGCTCAGCCCTTATGTGTACAATCATCCTCATTTCCAAATATTCAAATGCAGGAAGATCAGATGAGAATCCATATGTTACAGAAAATTTACACTGAAATAACCTGCAGGGAAAGATTATGGCAGTTTTATAGGGGGTTCTAACTTTACTCATTTTAAATAGTTTTACATGGCTTCACTTATAACTATGAATTATAGTAGCTCTGTGGGCTAAGAAAAGCACTAGACGTATCATGAAATTGATTTTTATGTTCAGATATTTATAATGTCAGAATTGATAGAAAGAGTGCAGGGGAGTCTGGAAAAGAGGTGTTTCTATGGGAGTCATACCTAGAGAAAAGTCTTAATTTAAACATACACTCAAATAACAGGGTATCTAGTGAAGCAAACAGCTTGCATCAACGCACTAGTTCATTTCACAAACAAAAAAAAGGTGCTACAAGTTGATGCGTTTGTATTCTGTTTTGCTGTTTTCCCAACTGCGAACAGTGGAAGAGAACTGAATAAATCAAAAGCTGTTATTACAGCAATGATATATTATATGCTACTCTACATTATCAGGAGATAATGCAATAGCATTTTAGTGGATCACTACAAGTCATAATTCCTTACAACTATAAGCACGTCCACAAAAAAGGTCACAGTTATGGGATGCCACAGCCCACCAAATAAAATTAAATGTAATACTGTGCTGTCAGAACTACTTGAGTTGAAAAGAAGAGTAACAATTTACTGAGTAGATCAACAATTTGAAAAAAGTCCATTGCTACAAAAGCTATTTTAACATCAGATATATCCTTATGTAAGGCAGGTGGGGATAAAACCATTTGAAGCAGAGGATTATTCTAGGAGTAGCATACAGCTACAATTATGCTTCATGTGAGATCAGACTGCAACACCATTGTGCTGCAAGAAGCCAGCATCACAATGCAAATAAAATTTTGGCCGTGCTACCTTCACAGAGACTAGGCGAGCCACCTCTGACCATATGAAAATACTATGATTGCTAAATGCTACGATCTATGCAAGTAGTCTTGGGCTTTGTGGGCACAGTCTAGATGATAGGCAGGGAGAGGAGGGCATTATCAGACCAATTGTCAGGTATGTAAATAATCTTCACGACAATGCTATATTGCTTATTGAAGGTGAAATCATATTACGCCAGTCTTCAAAAAACATTTTCCCCCTAAATTAGTACTGACTACATGTTGATGTTTAAAGTATGATAATGCTGTGGTATAAGTTATACACAAGTGATACTGGCTAACACACTTACTTCCCGATTTCTTTAAATTTCTTCACAGGACCAGGTATAGCAGAAATACTAATTGCCTCTAACTTGAATTTGAGTATACATCCTGGTAAAACAAAGACACACTTCTGAGACCGCTACACAGTGTTATTTGCATGGGCGAAGGCAGCTGCTTATCTTGTTTTTGTAGAAGTGGTGTGTGAAGGTACTAATCATGTATTCGCACTAATCATGTGATCACAGAGCCAGGGTGGCTAAAGAGCTTATTACTTTGAGCTTTTCTTTCCTACTTCTTCTGGGGACTGTTATTGCAGAAACTGCACTAGTTCATACCTTGGCATATTAACTTAAATCAGCCATTAATTTGCATTTACATTATTATTTTAAGGCTTTAGCTGCACTAGCTGAGGACAAGAGGTGCTGCCTGATGAAGGAGTAGAGCAAACAGCTAAAGCCTAAAAGCTTTGCAGTCACTGCAGCTAAATACAACAGAAACTATGCGACATAGCTCTGGGGAGGGTGAAGGCAAGGCAGAAGACAAGGACACTGACGATCCAAATGGGAACGTCCACATTCAATCATAAAAGCCCTGGTGACACAGCAGTAAGATACTTCAGGTTAAACATAGGCTGAAAGGAGTTTGGCACCATGGGCAAGACAATTTTTTCCTTTGTTCTGGGAACTGAGAGTTTTGGCCATTCTTCAGTTGTTTCTCTTTTGGAGGAAAATGGTTTACAGAATTCCAAATTTCAGTTTAATTGCTTAGGTCAAATAAGAATAACAGTTTAGACTGCAACCTAACCTGTGTTAGGTTCATGTCCTGTCCTCTCACTCGGTAAGTTTGCAGATGACACCAAGTTGGGTGAAAGTCTCAATCTGCTTGAGGGTAGGAAGGCTGTGCAGAGGGATCTGGACAGGCTGGATCAATGGGCTGAGGCCAACTGTATGAGGTTCAACAAGGCCAAATGCGGGGTCCTACACTTAGATCACATCAACCCTGTGCAACACTGCAGGCTTGAGGAGGAGTGGCTGGAAAGCTGCCAGGCAGAAAAGGACCTTGGGGTGAAGGTCAACAGCTCGCTGAAGATGAACCAGCAGTGTGCCCAGGTGGCCAAGAAGGCCAGCAACACCCTGGCTTGTGTCAGTGTGGCCAGCAGGAAAAGGGAGGTGATCATGCCCCTGTACTCAGCACTGGTGAGGCCACACCTCAAATACTGTGTTCAGTTTTGGGTCTCTCACTACAAGAAAGACATTGAGGTGCTGGATCGTGTCCAGAGAAGAGCAACGAGGCCAGTGAGGGGTCTAGAGAACAAGCCTTATGAGGAGTAGCTGAGGGAACTGGATCTGTTTAGTCTGGAGAAGAGGAGGCTGAGGGGAGACCTAATTGTTCTCTACAACTACCTGAAAGGAGGTTGTAGTAGGCAGGTGTCGGTCTCTGCTCCCAGGTAGCTAGGGATAGGATGAGAGGCAATGGCCTCAAGTTACATCAGGGGAGGTTTAGATTAGATATTAGGAAAAATTCCTTTACTGAAAGAGCGGTCAGGCGTTGGAACAGGCTGTCCAAGGAGGTGATTGAGTCATCATCCCTGGAGGTGTTTAAAAAATGTGTAGATGTGGCACTTTGGAGTATGGTTTAGTAGGCATGGTGGTGTGGGGTGGATGGTTGGACCTGAGGATCTTAGAGGTCTTTTCCAACCTATGATTCTATGATTTTATGATTTCATGAACGCCAACTCACCACAGATTTCATAGAAGCTAATAATGCTTATTGTTTATAGTCCACTGTGCTTAATTTAAAAAGAAATTCTTGATTCATCTTCTGAAATCATCTTGCTGGGAAGAGTTATGGGTATTGACAGTATCCTCAATAAGTGGACATTGTCAAGAAAGGATATAATCTAGCCTTGAATAACTCCTTATCATACTAGACAAGATGGTAAAGCTAGAAAGGAGAGAAAGAAGTATCATCTATATGAGCACAGAAGATAAAATCATCCACCTCTCAGATCAGTATGCCAATTCAAACAGTCTAAAAAGAAGTGTTGCACATGTATAAAAATCATCAAGCTCAGATTTAATACCTTAGTTAAGAAGACTTCAGTCTCTTGAGAACCTAAGTTACTGACATGATGTAGACTGCCATGTTTTCAGGCTTGTGAACAGTTGCACAACTCATAATCAAGTTTGGTCCAGGTCTAGCCTAATTATGATCTCTTTTTTACAATACAGAATGAACTAAGTCACATAATGGTTCTGAGATTATGCATATGTGTTGTGGTTTGGCTGCGGCCGGCAACAAAAGCAACATGCGGCTGCCCCTGCCCCCGCTGCAGTGCAGAGGAGAATGGAAAGAAACAGGCAGAAACTGGTGGGTCGGGATAAGGGCAGTTTAACAGAACAGCAAACAAAGGGAACAGGAACAACAACGATACAGAAAAAACAGAATACACAAAACAAACCCACAGAACAGAGCCTGCAGAACACAGCCGCTCTCTCCCGGACTGCCACCTCGCGCTCCCGAGCCGCGAGCGAGTTCCCCCCCACCAGAACCCAGAATGACGGCACATGGTATGGAATACCCTGTTGTGTTTGGTCAGGTGTGGTCAGCCTGCCCAGCTATGCCTCTTCCTGGATTCCGGTGAAAATTGACCCTGTCCTGGCCAAACCCAGGACAATATGTAAAGAGTGTGTCATTTCTACTTCTCCTTGTTTCTCATGAATACTATTTGCCTCCCTTTTGCTGTGTTTTCATAGAATCATAGAATCATAGAATCATAGAATCATAGAATCATAGAATCATAGAATCATAGAATCATAGAATGGTAAGGGTTGGAAGGGACCTTAAAGATCACCTAGTTCCAACCCCCCTGCCATGAGCAGGGACATCTTCCACTAGACCAGGTTGCTCAGAGCTCCATCCAACCTGGCCTTGAACACTTCCAGGGAGGGGGCATCCACAGCTTCTCTGGGCAACCTGTTCCAGTGCCTCACCACTCTCATGGTGAAGAATTTCTTCCTAATATCTCATCTAAATCTGCCCTCTTGTAGTTTAGAGCCATTCCCCCTAGTCCTATCACTACACATTCTTGTGAAAAGCCCCTCTCAGTCCTTGCTGTAGGCCCCCTTCAGGTACTGGAAGGCTGCTATAAGGTCACCCCGGAGCCTTCTCTTCTCCAGGCTGAACAGCCCCAACTCCCTCAGCATGTCCTTGTAGGAGAGGTACTCCAGCCCTCTGATCATCTTTGTGGCCCTCCTCTGGACCCACTCCAACACATCCATGTCCTTCCTATGTTGGGGGCTCCAGAGCTGGACGCAGTACTCCAGGTGGGGTCTCACCAGAGCAGAGTAAAGGGGCAGAATCACCTCCCTCGAACTGCTGGCCACGCTTCTCTTGATGCAGCCCAGGATACAGTTTGCTTTCTGGGCTGCAAGCACACATTGGTGGCTCATGTTGAGCTTCTCATCCACCAGTACCCCCAAGTCCTTCTCCTCAGGGCTGCACTCGAGCCACTCTTCACCCAGCCTGTATTTGTGTTTGGGATAATTGATTTTTATAATTTTCTTCTCCATATGCAAATAATTATTAAAGTATAGCATTATGCATCACAGTATTTTTCATCCATTGACATCATATTTCAAACTTAGATGTATTTGGTTGTCAGTACTGACTATTGTTAGCTTTTTTTATTCATTGGCTTCCGTCTGTGGGACTAAGTCTGGAAAAGCTTGTGTATTTCTAGGTAGCTAATGATATATCTTTTTTTGTCATAGTTTCATTTTTCTCATCAGAGTGTCGTATAATTAGGTTGTATTAAATAAATGGTCAGCTTCGTCAAACAATGTGTTTGATAGCTGTGGAATTTATTATGGTCTTCTGGCGAATAGCCAAGTCTGGCAATACTGAAAGACCACACATTTTTATACTGGGAAATTAGAAAAAAAATCCAAAATTCTGGGGTCTTCGAATCTATTTAGATTCAGCTTCCGGAGGGTACTAAGTTCTGCTGACACCAGTAGCTCTTCTCTGTAGCTTCTAGCCATAACTGGAGTAAAATCACACAAACAACAGCAAAAAAATATACTATACTTATAATCATCGGGTACTACTGGATGAAAGAAAATGCAATCATTTACATGCAAATAGCTTTGAAGGTGTACTGACTCTAAAGATGTAATGGACTGCATTTATTAAGGTCATATTCCTTAGAGACATTATACATGAATGTAGGCTTTATAAGCTGCTTATGTCCGTGCATGGCTTCCTGACAGCTATCTTGCCTTTACTCCAATGATTTCTTCACTTTTCTCACATTTTATCTATCTTTCATTAGTCTGTGTCCATCAGTGTCTAACAACAGAAATGAGCTGTGGCCTCAAAACCTCAGGGATCTACACATGTCACTTGAATTAAACAGTTTACCTTGATGCAAGGTTGAGCTTACTGAATAAGCCTGCAGATTATTATCTTTGCTAGTCATTTTGTTTTAGCTTTTTTTTCTGTTTTTATCTTGAACTGGAGTTCATTCTTTACGGGAAAATTTTGAGCACTGCTGCTGACTACTATTGTAAGAATATAGAAGGCGAAATACTTTCATGTCAAAGTACATCCAGTATTTTTTTCATAACGCCACTGCTGATATGTCACTGATAAATTGCAACAGACATACTAATGGACCCAGTACTGGCTCCAGTCTTGTTCAGCCTCTTCATTACTGATCTGGATGATGGCGCAGAGTGTACCCTAAGCAAATTTGTAGGTGACACCAAAATGGGACGAGTGGCTGATATGCCAGAGGGTCATGCTGCCATCCAGAGGGACCTCAACAGCTGGAGAAATGGGCTGTCAGGAGCCTCATGAAGTTCAACAAGGGGAAGTGCAGAATCCTGCACCTGGGGAGGAACAATTCCATGCACCGGTATATGCTGAGGGCCAGCCATCTGGAAAGCAACTTTGCAGAAAAAGATCTGGGAGTTCTGGTCGACAACCAGTTGACATTGAGCCAGCAATGTTCTCTTGCTGCAAAGGCAGCAAACGGTATCCTGGTCTGCATTAGACAAAGTACTGTGAGCAAGTCAGATATCAATAAAGGTTTGTGCCCTGTCTCCTTGTGTTAAAAATCAGCAATATATCTGAGTGTTTGGGCCTCATTCTTCAAGAAATTAGAGTCATTCAAGTGTGTTGCTGAAACCTATCAAGGTTGTAGAAAAACCAAGTTAGTCACCTGATCTAATTCAGGCTCTGAAGTAACCTTCCTCTCTTCATTAAGTATACACCAAGGATCCTTATTTCTTCTAAGCAAAGTTAGCAATTGTGAATATCCCTGTAAGGTATAATTAAACTTTACAGTAATCAGCTGTGCCTTTTTACTTCAAAGGTCATGAATTATTCCAGCACATACCTGACACCTATTCACTTTAAGAAGAAAATAATTAGTAGGCAACTGAAAATAGGGATCAACTAGGCAGTTATTTCCAAACTTTTGGGTTAAATTAAAAGGAAGCATTATTTTTGAGAAGTCAGGAGCATATTAACTGTAATTTCAATCTGTTTCTCTTACTGAGCCATACAATTTATAACAATACCCTTGGGACTCTTTACTGATTAAACATGGGTGGGGATGCCCTTTACTACCAAATAATTGGGTATGTGAAACTTTTCTAACAAATTCAGAAAATTCTGAGTGACCAATGGTGTTGCAAACAAAACTTGAAATTTGCCCACTCCTCTTTGGATTTCTGTTTTCATTGTTACAAGGTGATTTTCTAGGTACTCTCTATTTGCTTTCATTCCTTTCTCCCAAAGAACACTACAAGGACACACATAAACATTTGGTATTTTTCTGAATGCCTGAAAAGTTGTTGCACCTCCATTTGTACCTGTATTCACTCTCCAAAAGAATGCTAGGAGAAAAAAGGTCTGGAGAAGACAAAAGCTTACCTTAAAACCCGCTCAAGTGCTTGCTTGTTTTGTAACATATACTGATGGCTGAACCTGCAAATTGTGAGTTTGACCTTGAACAAGTTTTTTAAAAATCATACAAGAGTCAGCCCTCGATTTGACACTGCGCAAGTAGTCATCTTAATAACCTAAACATCTACTTCAGGTGTTAGAATATTGATTTGAGATCCAATATTGTGATAGAGTAAATAATATGTACAAAATTATCACAATTTTTCTGTCAATAACTTGTAGTGTAGAGCGGCTATTATAACATGTATAAAATATTTCTCTAAATGTTTTTAATTAAGTCTGAAAGAACCTTCTTTCTGCAAATTCATTTTCTCATTGTGAGAATGTATTATAAATATAAGCATCTATGTGGATTTCAGTAGCATTTTAAAAGATTCTATTTACTATTGGTAGGTCTAAGTACTTTCTACAGTTTTTGTGATTAACTCATTTAATCCATTACATGATTATGAACGAAATATCAGTTTTGAGAAGACAGGTTTCCAAGCCTCTGTAAAATTTGGTAACCCAGTCTATTTATAGTATCTTTAAGTGATTGACCTTATTTTTGTTCAAATCTAAGAACATTATAAAAAATAAACTTATTCTAAGCATGGTAATTTTGCAAAACATATTAAAGATGGCTAAACATTTTGGATCTTATTTGTCTGCTGAAACTTCTTTGATGAGTTATTTCTCTTCAAGTTGCATTGTTTAATTCAACAAAGATCAACTGAAGGTAGTTTAGACAGACATCCAAGTAGAAAGCCTTTTACCAGTCTTTGCTTGAACATGTTGAAAACAAGTTTTCACTGAAAGTGTGAGAATAATGCATTGCATAGATTTGTAAAGATCATATGTGTCTGTTAAAGATTTTTGGATTTTAAAGCAGTATCACATAAAAATCTTTGATTTCTGTTGAAGTTTTATATTATCATCATTATAATTTTGTGGCTCAAAATCCTCATTAAGGTTTGTGCTTGGACAATACAGGAGTTGAGAGCTAGTTATTAAAATTCTTTCCTTTTTCAATTTGTTACCATTTACTGTTACTCTCTCTTAGACATAATTTACTGGAAACTTTATAAAGTGCAGATCTAGGGTGAGAGATTTTCTTTCCACTAATACATTTTGTTTTAACACACTAGGTGGTTTTGTGTCTCTTTCTCAGGTAAGTTCAGACAATTTCTGTACAATTTGTGCCACAGAAACTGCTTGATATGTTACAATATTGAACTGGTTGATTAATGATGGAAGAAATGTAAACAAAATAATTGATTATAAAATTTGGGATAACATAGAACATATTTTTAAACTGAGGGACACACACACCCACCGCCATTTGATTAGTTCTTTTCCAAGACCTTTGCAGAGCCTTTGAAGACAGTTGGTGGTCTTCACATGTTATTTCACTTAGTGCAGTATTAATTGTATGTACAAATTTTTAGAGAATTTCTATGTTATTACATAGGTAGAAGAAGAAGCTGTTGTCTTTCCTCTGGCTCCAGGGACATTGAATGCCCAAGACAAATGTAGATGTAGGTATCCTCATGAGGTCATCATTGTTATTCTGTCACCTTCCTATATGTCAGCTATTGGACTTCAAAATATTTTTTCAGAAGAACTCTTTATGCAGACACCAAAGTGCAAGTTGAGAGCAAAATTTGATTTCTGTGTCATGAGCCCAGAGGCTGGCTTTGCCTGACTTTCCTTAGAGGTGGCCACAAGTATAAAGTGTCTAGTTGTAATCAAGGTCACTCACAAATACAAGTCTGCTTCCACTTCAGATTAGAGCTAGAACATCAGCTAGTGTAAATTAATACATATCTACTAAGATCAGTACTGATTTATACTTCTTGCAGCCTGGCTCTTCTTTTCTCTCCATTTCACGAACCTCCTCTGCTGACACTGGCAGAAAAGAATACACTCATTTTTTCTCTTTTACTCAATGTCATTTCCATTATTTCCTATTTGAGTTCACTAAATAAATGTTCTTCTCTTTAGCCACCTTTCTACTGTGACTTTTCCAGTAGTCAGGTACATTCCTTTACGCTCCCAACCCATCCTTCTAGGAAACCTCCACCTCAACTTCCATGTTAGAAAACCAGATTTTGCAAGCAGGGATTTCAATTCACATGATGTAATGCCATTGTATAATATTTTGTTGACTAAATCCTGACAAAACTTACTCCAGAACACAAACATTTGAAATTCAGAAAGTTTTTCTTTACCCTTAAATACATTTTAAGTTATTATTGTTCTTTGAATACATTTATTGCATTTCCATACTCTTTTATGGTAATTAAAAGTCATAAACCACAGCTATGTCAGAGTGATCCTGTTTTTTTTAAATGAAATAGGACAAGTTGAATTGTCCAGAGAAATAGAAAACAATATACGTTAGATGGCTACAAAAAATGCATTTGTAGACTTATGCTTTGATAAAAAGAAATCTGACTGGCTAAAAATTATATTGCTAGTATTTCATAGTTTTAAAAATACTCTGTAGTGGGATCTTGATTTTAATGTGACACATAAGGAGATGTAATTACTATGGCATCATTTGGTTTTTACAGTGGAGTGAGTTTATAGGAAATGGTTACTTCATCAGCCTAAAATAGAAACAAATAAAAATAAACACATTTTATAGCAGCAATGTTATCTGAACCTATTTAATTGATGAATGAGACTGATCTGAGATGTTAGTGTCAAGATCTCAGTTGGTAGAAACCAACACGGTCTGAGCAATGTCCGTGAAACCTGATTTGAATTTCCAGTCCCCACTCCTGTGAACTAACTGTCCACCTAGCCAGACCCCAATTTACTGCCTACTGAAAGTCACAAGGAGAGAAAGTAAGTATATATAACCCATTATAACTTGAAAGATGAGGGTCTCAAGGTCATTCTTTGGATCAACTGTATTATTTTCACATTCAAAGTACTGAGGAGTATTAATCATCTGTACCTGGGCAAGGTAAACAAACCTGCTTCGTGCTAGAACCCTTAACATAGCTTTGGAGCCCAGGGAATGAACATCCCACAGCCAGCACCATCAAGCTCTGCTGTACCGAAGATGGAGTAAGCACCAGCCCTCTGTGAAGGCAGTGTGCAGTATGGTTGCTAACAGTAAAAGTAATAAGTTGAACAACATCAGCCCATTAACTTGAAAGGAATTTGCTCTTTGTCCTACCTCTCTATGGCTTGGTAATAGAGTGGGCAAGAAGGAACGTGCAGAGGCACATTTAGTCATTTTCAGCATTTTTGCCAGTGAGAAGTATATTGTTCCACAGAAGATACTGCTATAGACTCTGCAGCTGTAAGAGGGCTGATCTCTGCTGGAAGATCAATACAAGGGCCCTCTGTTTCTCATTTTGAAAGAAGCCATTGCCACCTGGCATCAAAATGATGCTTTAAAAATGCTGAAGATAGTTTGCTCCTTCCTTTGAGGGCTAGGTTTTACCATCTTAAGCCAGACTGAGTATTATCCAAAGGCAACCTACAGCAGCAGCAAGACCCAAATGCTTTCACACATTTAGCTTTAAAAATTTGGAGCAGTAATAAATTTGGTTTTGCTCTTTAAAAAAAAAAAGGTTTTTTTTCTGTTCATCATTTCCACTGGATCACTTTGGGAGGAAAACACGGGAGACAAGCACATTCAAACATTCTGAAATCTCTATATATTGAGAGTCTTGTGATGAAGACATGCTTATAGAGCACTTCAGAACTGCAGGGATGGTATAAAATGGTCCTTTCTACCATTTGTACTTACTGGTTTGCATGTAGAGACTCTTTGACAGACATATTGCAGAGAACTTCACGGTCTCCATCTTACTTCCAAGTAGTTTATGACGTAGATGTATAAAGCTCCTATTAATGACACATATCGTAGCATCTCTCCCTTCATAATTTCACTGGACCGTTATGTTAGGGCAAGCAGGAAGAGATTTGTTCCAGTGAATTTTTTATGCTCCACATTTTCATGAAGCCGTTTGACCAACAGAGCTGAGTATGCTAGAAGATATCTTCAGAACTTTTAGGGTTAAAATCTGGAGGTCAAAAAATGTCTGCAAAAGGCTGAGAAGTCATTAGAGTATTTTGAAAGTGATGTTATTTCTAATAATTGGTGACAGATTTATCCTTGAAATCTGCATGTTTCAGTTAAGAAAATATTGAGCAAACAGCATAAGCCATGAAAAAATAAAATGCAAAATAATGACCAGATTAAATTTTTAAAGTTCATATCATTTCAACTTTGTGATTCGAGTTTAAAGAGCCTACAAACTAAGGTGCTGAACTTGAAAAAAACTCCATACATCTGATACATTCTGAGAATAATGTTAATTGACAGTAACACCAGAGATATTATTAGATCTTAAGATATGTAAAACTATTAGTTACATTTAAAAGAAATCTTGGCCAACAGTGTAGTTTGAAGTCTGTTTTTAATGGTAAAATATGCTCTCTTCAGTAGCATACTACTTTCTAATACTATGTTCCCATGGTACTAGAAAGGTAAGTCCTTTTTATTCAGTGAACAAATCTAATTATGTAAAGTCATAGCTGTGCAGTTTTTTTCAATATTTCTGTTTCCCAAGCTCCTTACTTTACAATCACATTTCTGATTTCCCAGTATCATCAATGCAAGAACCTTGTGTTGGAAGAAAATTAAAAATCTGAAACAGTTACTAAATGATAACAAACTTCTCACAGATTTCAGGATGGTAGAATTAAATTAGAACTTTTCACTTACTTTAGTAATATAATTAATTAAATAATTAATTAATTAAAATTCTTTGTATTTTGAGCATTCCATTTAATTAGAAACTTCATGAATAATCAGCTGCCGCAGGAACCTCAGACCATTCTATATCTGCCTGTTTTGTATAAAATTAGCCAGAGGGAATGCACCAGTACACTTCTAGAAGGGACTTGTCAAACAATACTGATCAACTTGCATGATTCAGTTCATGAGATTTTCCTTTCAAGTATGTGTTAAAGATATAGGTATTAGCTGAAAAAAAATGTATTGCAGGAATACTAAATTCAGACTTCAGCTTCTGTTTCTGCAGGACAATTTATTTTGTTTATTCCCATTATTACTGTAATCAATTCATTAGCTTCTTTGGACTTCAAATGTGATAGAAGATCCCCTCATGATAAATATGAGTGCTTCATTCTTGCCTAAGGTAAATATAAATATAATTATGCATACAACTAAATTATTATCCTTTGCTAGCTAGAACCTAATAAACACAATGTTGGTTTTCTTAAGATGAATGATTTTTCTCTTTACTGTATAATTAAAAAGTCAGTTGCTGCTCTGGGATAAATACTCTGGTTTTAAAGGTCAGATAATTGAAAATACCGTTCTCAAATTAAGAGCAATGTTTAGATCTGAAAGAGACCTTTCCTCTGCTGAAGTCATTCAAGCAGGTCGGTTGCAGAGCATGCTGAATGTAAGCCCGTGCAGCCAGGCTCCATTAAAAGCAGCAGCGGAGAAATGCTAACAGAGATGCTGGTGCTGCCACTGTTAGTATGATCACCTTCTTCCCTGGTTCTCTCCCAGAAGCCCACATGAGCTGGCACTAACAAGTAGTGCAGAGCAATACTGGCAAATCTCTAGAACAAAAACCACTTGGTGCTGTGGCCTCAGTCTCTACACTGTGAGAATTTCAGAGAGCTTTCTTTTGGATTAGCCTTTGTTTGATCCATCAAGCATCTAGCTTGCATGTTTCACTGTGTAACATGACAAGGCACAGTACGTGGGGAGAAGAAAGAGATTTACTTCAAAAACTCAGGTTTGACCTGAATATGCCTCCAAAACACACAGAGGGGGCTTCAGATCTCCCTACAGCAGGGATAAAATTCAATATTTCTCAGCTCTCTTAAGCACACAGGACTGGCTATTCTGAGGAATAGGATATACTCAATAACTGACATTGCAGCTCTACCAAAACAAAGGAAAAAATTCATGTAATTGGCCAGAGAATGGGAGTATGACCCCATGCACGAAGCAGGAAGGAAGACAATGAAAAAAGGAGGTCTGATGTCCAGTCCCTGCTCCATTATTCTTTGTGCATTTTGCATACATAAAGGTGAGGATAGAAAGCACAGAAAGCCCTAAAAATGGAAGTCAGTATGTCCTGAGTTTGGCAGGTAATCAGGTAAAAGGAGGACTACATCGTGTTTTTCATTTCCACCTTACAAGGGACTGATCAGTTCAGGAGAGGTCACACATACTTACTTTCAGAATGGAGTCTCCAAGCTGTGGAAGGAATAACCACCCTCCACTTCTCAGAGCATGGAGCAGTGGTGAGTCTGCGGCTTCAAGCTTCCTTCCAGTTCATGGCATCTTCTACTGTGTCAGCTGAGCAGGGCTATTCTAAAGCTGTTGGGCCTAAACTTGAATGCAGCACCCTTACTTCTATTATTTTGTGAGCCACCATTTGAAAAAGAAGGTGCAAAACCCACAGTCACAGTACCCACTTTCTTGGAGTTAGCCCTAGGAGGATCTTGGCATTCAGAAAGAGGAACAATACATAAACCCTAGAGCTGAAATGTGGTGTGCAGAGGAGTTTGTCACCCTGCCACTCAAAAATTCACTGAGAAATATGTGCCTGGCTCCCTGTGGGCCCTTTCAGAGCTCTGGCTTATAAAAATTATCACCTATAAAATATCACATCTCTAGAGACATCTTCGTAAGAGTTGAAAAAAGTGGCAATCCATCACACTACAATAAAAATACTCTTATGGGCCTTATTCCCCAAGGATTAAATAGAATTTTTAGGTAGGAAAAGACATGAAAAAATATACCAACCCAAAACTTAAGATTCACATTTTAAAGCCATTATAACTCCATTGTTAAAAAAAAACTTAACAGTCTATCGTTTAAGTTACCACTTAAGAATGTGAAGGTTACTTTCACTTCTTGATTGATGCTGTCTCTGATATTCTCAACAAGCAACAGCTGAACCCTTCAGAATTAAATCAGGACATCTTAAGAGGATGATTTTTGGGGTGTATGCTAAAAAGTTTCTGGATGCTTGGTTAAGACAGAATGGCATGTCACATACAGCACATACAAGACTTCAGAGAAAATGAAATGAAGGCAAGCTGATTACAACTTTCATACTACATACAGTGCCAGAGTGATACAAATGCCAGAGGAGAAAACAGTGACAGCTGCTAGAGAAACTGCTCAGCACTGCAAACCTTTGGCTGCTATATGACTCGCAATATTAGGTGTCTTAATAGAAAATTACTGTGTGGTGAACGCTGTGACACAGACAACCGAGACTGCCTTGCAGAAAACCTTGTGATTACTGGACTCCCACACGAAATTTGGCATTTTTAGGAAAAAAAAACATTTTGTGTGGGGTTTTTTATTGTTGTTTTTGTTCTGACTAAAATTTAATGCAAAAGCTCAACAGGCACATTTTGAAAAAAGTAAACAGCAACAAAACAGAATGAAGTTTCAGGCAGGAGAATGGTTGTAACAATGAGATTCCCTGCATTCCACTCAGCTGTAAAGTATAAAGACCATAGAGATGTTAGGGTCAGTTGTGGGCAGTAAGATTAAGAAACATTGTGTTTCCCTGGGCTATTGTCACAGGAAATTCTGTCTGTTGTTTCACATATTTGTTAGAGATTCCCTCTCTAATATTTTTTTTTTCCCCTACACTAATGCTTTAGCTCCATCAGAGAAAAATGTGTAAGCTTATGTCTTACCAAACACATCAAAATCACAGACTGTGTTGTGGGACCAGATGCACAGGCAGATTGAACATAGTGGAGAACTATGTGTTTCAGAAATCTACATGAAGAGTTTTTGGAATCTGGTTACTTCTATCATATATTGTCACTTTTACCAGCATCACATCAACATTTTTCCGAAGGTATAGAGAAGATTTTTTTTTTTTCCCCCATATTTGAGCAACATATTACATTTCCCCATTTATAAAACTTTATGTAGAATGCTGTGGGTTAAACAAGACCTGTTTCCATTCAGTCTCACTGAGAGGTTTGTGTCGTCTGAAAGTCCATATCCATCTGGCTGGAGCCGTGTATGTTTACCCAGGGGGCTCCAAGCTCCAGTTACCCAGGAAGAGCGAGGGACCTACAGGCAACAGAAAGGCTACATTTGTTTCTGATTATACTCAGTGACTTCAGTCAGATTGTCTAGGACTTTAACAGAATTGCAGATTTCGGCCTCAGGAAGCCAGTTAATGTCTGACATTGTTTGCTTGCTGATAGTCCAACAGCCACTAACTCAAATTACACTCTCTCTCACTTTGACTTCTCCAGAATCAGGGATGAGCATAAATGGTGGCATATATCCAGTTCCTCAATCTACTTCTGGTGTTTGAACAAAATATTTATGATGTCCTTACTTATTGTACTAAGCGGCCACATTCGAGAATAAAACTCACAAGACTAATGAAGGTGAAAAATCCCCTGATACATTTTTATAATATAAATCTACATATATAATGTATATATATTTTATGTATCTTTCTGTATACACATATATGATGTATTAATGGTCAATAAAACATCCTTCTAGGTTATATTGTGGTATATTAAGTTTGGGCAGTGAAAATTCATCTGTTATATCTTGTTGTATCTCTCCATTCATATGATAGAATATTTATGAAGGAGCTATGCTATTTGAAAACGTAGTGTCAATTTAGGTTTACATTCTACCTATATGACTCTCAGTGTGACACAAAGCTAATTTTTCCCCTTTTTCCTCTTGTTTGCTCTGAACAGAAAGATTCTGTATGTGAAAACAGGCATAGTCTGGAAGGCTGCTTTGACTGGCCTGAGATAGCACAGCTCAAGGGTGTTTTTGCATGTGGAATCAAAGTGGGTGTTAGAAAACTCCAGACCATGGAAGAAGTGGAAGAAGAAAATCACTTTTACATTTCACTCAGTATACATGCCAAACCTGTGTCCTTTGCTGTCCTCAAATCCTCTCTGGAGTCTGAAAAAAGAACTAATTTCCATCTTGTGATTCCTGTGATGAGTTCCTGGTGTACGGGCTATTCTCTGTTTTGCAGAGTTGCAAAAACCTGGGAACCACAGGAAGTGCTAGTGTGGCCTTCAGAAAGCTCCTGTGCATACCCGTGTTTGTCTCTGCATGATCACACAGGTGATGTTGTCAGTTTAAGCCCTGACAAATTCCTTATAGAAACAGAAAAGAAATGAAAAAATGTGATAAAGGAGCTAGACTTATGTCATGCCTTGATATAAAGTTTCATTTGCATATCTGCACTTGAAGCAAGGGTAGCTACTAATTTGCATACTGCATTCAGGAGAACTAAAGCACAGAATTACTGTTTTGCCCACCATTACCTAGTGTAGCAATAATGACTGGAAAGGAAGCCCAGTTGCCTGACTTTTGCCTTCTGGTATATACTCTGAGCCAAAAAATTTATGGTATTTCCAAGAAACACAGTACAAAAGGCCTAATGGAAGAAAGTTTCACTTTAAATAATGAAAAAATAGGCTAAATTTAATTATTTAACCAGTCAGTATTAACTTACAAAGGTGTTTTTTCACTACCTGTGGCAGAGAGAAGGTGAGATACAAAAGTAAGACTGCCTTACATGTCTTCATGAAGCAGAGTTTCTAGTGACAGAGGCAATTGTCACTTGATGGTGCTGTGGTTCCATGGATACCTTTTTACAGCTTTTAGATAGTACCACATCTGAGATGCAGAGTGTAAATCTTCTCCAGCAACACAGATCTCAAATGTTCAAATACATACCATAATATCAAAAGTGCCTTTAGCATGGAGCCAATCAACAGCAAGGCACTCAGGTCTGAGGAGAAGCTATGCCTCTCTGTCAACGTATGGTGAGTGCTTGATGGACTGCTTGCAGAATGGATACAGTTAGGTTCCAAGGGCTAAATGTAAAGAAGAAATACAAGAAGATGATGAAACCAGTCATCTGAAACCAGGAACTGAAAGTTTAGAGTGTCACCAACATTTTCTTTCTGATTTTACATTACTTTTTCTTGTGTTTTGGCATTGACTTTGGACACAAATGGAAAACCTACAAAGCTGGACAGTTGAGTGGTAAAAGTGAATGGAAAAGTTCACTCTTTAGAATGCACATAGCTGTGAAACTTTTACACCTACAGAGACAACATCAGCGTAATAAGAATAACTCAAACAATGATATTTTTGGAGGCATTTTGGAAAGAAGACTGAAGTTTTCAGGGAAGATATGTACCTTGAAGTGCGTTTAGATATTAATGCACAGGTTTTCATTAATCCCTCCCCCAAACAGAGCCCCAAACCCATAACCTTTTACCAAAATCAATTTTCTGTTTTCTTGGTTATTTTTATTTGGAGATGGAAAAGAAGAGGCAGCTGGGAAAAATAAATATAGAATGCCTAATTAGTAACATTGTCCATCACTTCCATTTTTAAGATCCTGATTTCATTTGTTTATAAGTTTGCCAAACTTCAACCATCTGGACTGAAATTTCCCAGCCTGTAGGCTGATTAAAGCAAAAAAATAAAAATATAAGGAATAAAGCTACCCAGACATTTTTAGGGATTAGAATACAGGAAAATGCTTTTTTTCTACCACAGGAAAAGAAAAAAATGGTGACATTTTCATTGAAAATTCTGGTCCTTTTTCTGCTGTAGTGAAAGGACTCGAAATGCAGTAGACAAAGGGCTCATATAAGAAATGTGACTCCTTTGTCTAGTTTACAAAAATTTGCACAAGTAGGTCAAACTTTAAGACTATTTTTTTTAATATTGCTGTTCACACATGCCCTCTGAAGACCTGTTTGCTTTAAAAATCTGAAATTTTTGAAGATTTCAGTCCCACTGGTCATACTTCCATGTGGGAACAGAGAGTCCTTAAATCTGTAGCTATGTTCCTGTGTGTCACACCAAGTGCTTGTACTAGTACAGACTGCGTTTTCAGACATCATATTTTTTCCTTAGTGGAAACCAATGTAAGTAGAATAGAAAAAAATAATTGAGTAGAAACTGAAACAAAAAAAAGACTAATAAATTTGGGCTTGGAATGGCTAAACCAAAAACCGAGGAAGGAAGAGGCCGGATGGAAGATTTGAGAAAAGAGAAGCAGAAGGGTTTAAGAAATGTAGGAAAGAGCCTATGAACACCAGTGTGTAGTTCTCATCAGAACCTGAAATGGTACCAAAATTATTTCAGTCCCATCATGTCTCTCCTCTCAGTATGTGTCTGTGAAAGTCAAATGCCAAGTGTTCTCTCTTTAATCCTGGTCTGAACGGGTGAGCACAATGTAAACCTGTCACTCTAGTAATTCAAGTGCTAAAGATGTCTTTAGTGAACCTTATCGTTATTGATGACATTTTTATATTAAGAAAAACTTGTTTTCAAGCGTGTGTTTTTATGTCTGATTTGACCAAGGAATTTTTACTGTGTAAATCCCCAAATTCTTTATGTTGCAGACAAGTGTTTATAAAAGCTCAATTTTACCTGCATAATTAAAGACTGTATTATAATGCACATGCACAGGGGAAGGTTTACACTAACATGCATCATCCAGATCTTCCATGGGGCTTTTGTGAGGACTTTGCAACTCAGAGAATATATTTTTAATGAACAGTGTTAAGTAAAACCTGTGGTATATGCATTATCAAGAGTGGTGAATTCTTTTGAAAAGAATATTGAAGGTTTAGATTATCAGAGATGTGCAGTTTTCTGTATGTTTCCCATGGAACACACAGATAGTTATTTTGATACTTTTAAAGTATGTTCGTTTTATCACACATACAGAGAGAAGGAATTCTGTTTTGATGAGATATTTTACGGTAACTTTGAACTAGGTTTTACACCTCAGGATATTTTCTACAGGCTGTACAAGACTACTGTCTGGAAGGGTTTTCTTAATAGGAAGAGACAGTCTGAGAATGTGTACAATGAACTAGATCTTGTTCAATTTTTGCTTTTGCTATAATCTGTACAATTGGACAGCGTATTTAAATACTTAAGCAAATGCATGTACTTTAAACTATCTTTGACTTCAACATATACTTAAGTATTTGTCAGATAGTGACAAAATGAAGTCTTGACTATTTTACAGTCTTCTTCCTAGAAAATGGGGATGGGATTTTCCAGCGTAACTCTTCCTAGTTTTCTGTAGATTATTTAGGTTGTAGAAACATTTCACTTCCTTGGTGTACAACTTTATCAACAACTCAGAAAGCTTTGCATACTTACCTAGTATAAGAACACATATTTAATGCCTTAAGCATGCATTTAATATCTTACACAGTAGATTAAGCATTCAACATTTTGCATAAAAATAACTGTCGTGTTTTCTGGAAAGTTTTAGTGAAAATCAAAACAATGTACATAGGATAAGTTGCAAAGAACAGGCAGATATGTTCAGAATAGTTGCTGTGAGAAATACAGAAATGATAGCAGATGCTTATAAGAGTAATCAAATAGCAGACTCATGAGGATAAGCATACCACCATAGTTATGATGAGTATGATGAATAAAAGGCGTAAGATACCCTTGATGTATAATGAAGATTATAAACAAAAAAGAAGAAAAATGCTTACAGTGTGAATTTGAAAGTAATAGCACAGCAAAATTAAGGATTTAAAAACCTGCTGGAAGTTGGCAGTTCAGAAGGGAAGAGATATTAACCTCAGGGTAATTTCCATCTGTTACTCTTAACTAATCTGAACCATCTGAAGTCAGGCAATGTAATAGAAGTATATATATAATAGATAAAACTGTACCTTTAACACCTTATACACCTGTACTATGTATTATTAAAGTAGGTTTTATTTTACTCTGGAGGAGAAAAATCCCTCTTTTTGCTTTGGTTCTTTCTTTTATCTTCCATACCAAAGTCAATGTATTTCAAATATATCTAGTCATTAAGAAACTGATGCTCTCATGAACTTAAACTGCTGTTGCAATGGTTGATAATTAAAAATCAGTGTATAACAATCAGCCATCTTTCTATTCTGATCTTGGGTGTAGCGTCTAAATGTTGCGATGAAGTAATTAGTGTAATGATATATCTTAAACTGAAAAAGAAAATCTTTCTGGATTTTAGTAGAGTTAGTTTTTTTTCTTTAATTTACTTCTGCCTTTATTTTGCTCTTCAGTAAACAGGAATAGAGATGAGTGTCTTTCAGAAAATGCATAGTAACAATCCTGTACTGCTGTGCCAATGTATAAAGTTCATGGAGTATCCATGCTAAAAGAAAGAAACTGCATCCAGATTTCCAAGCTTATCTCCTCCATCCCCATACTACCAGTGCCCTGCATTTGGGAGTGGGAGTGCCATTTATTTAATAAAAAAAACAAGCCTTTTTTTTTTTTTTTTTACACTGCCAAAGCCAAAACCAGCATTTTCAGTTCTGTATCTGTAGCTTTGGAAATGTGTACAAAGAAACTCAGCAAACAGAGTGGTTTTAATTGATTTAAAAATGATAGTTGCAAAAAATTTAGTGTGTCAGGATCATTTATTTATAGATATTTGTGTATATTTATACAGCCTGTGTTGCAAAACCCATGAGAATTACCTAATGAATCTAAATTATAAACATTTTTCTTGCTGCTGGGAAGGGAGACAGGTGGATATGTACTGCCAGAAGTCATTTGGGTGTGTTTGCTTCAGAGGCCTCCCTTGTTCCAAGAGGCAACAGAGAGAAATGACACCTGGACATGCTCAGCATGAGGTGTTGAGGGCCTTCTAACACAGCATTTGCTCTGTGCTTTTTAGCTCCAAGTTCGCAATATTCATATGAAGGCAGAAGTGCACACATTCGCACACTGAACACAACATAAAAACACTTAAGCAGTCAGATGGTTATTGTTCTTTGCCCCACAAAAGACAGAGATAAGTGGCTGTTTCTTCTTAGTCTGATTTTAGAGCCAGCTTGACAGAAGTCACAGCAAACTGTAACTGCAGTAACCCCAGTAACCCTTATGTCCGACTGCTTGATCTGGTAGGGCTAAAGTTATTACATAGCAGCAAACCGTCAGTGTGATTTGTATCATCTTCTGCATCTACAGAGATCTACGACATATAGGTTGATGATTTATGCTTATCTAACACGATCAGCCACAGTGTTAGTTTTGTTGGACTGCAAGGCTATGCTTTTCCCTCTGCATCCCATAATAAGCCCTATTCCCCTTTAGTCAGCAGCCACCTTCAGTGTGCAAGTCTTTCTGGGGAGAGCTGGTTGGCTCCCGTCTGGGTTTCACACCACAGCAAGGAGCTGCTTGGTCTTTGACAGTCTAAGCAGTCACCAACTTGAGCACCCCACTTGCCCTCACCATGTTGGGGGGGTTTCCTTTACCCATCACTGCTCCTTCAGTCACTCTGGGTCTCTGTGTGCAGTGGTTAGTCCTTAGACACGTAAAACTATGAGCAGCTGCAAGCTGCAGTGCAAGAGAGCTGAAGACCCTGACATGTAAAAAAGGCCAGAAATCATCCTCTAAGTATGAAAAGGTTGTCCCTCCGGATATTACTTGCCTCAATAATTAGATGACTGTCTACTTTTGTTTTAGCATCAAGAAAATAATTTCTCTATAAAGGACTGTTTCTTATCCAGAACACTAGATGAAGTCCTTTCAACAAAAATATTATCTTGAGAGCTTGAATTGTTATGCTAACAAAAAAAAATGAGGGATTAGAATTGTTTGCTAAAAAAAATAATATTGTCCTCTTCCAAAAGCATTAGATTTATTTTTATTTGTTTATTTTGTGGCAACAGACATAACAACGTTGCACTATACATAACAGAGGCATTTAGACTAGCTACACAGGAACTGTGTCTGGCGAGTGTAAAAGATCTTCATTAAAGCCTAGTGAACACCATCAGGCAGGTAAGGAATGGACTGAAATAGAACAACTTCTTTCTCTTTCCCTGAGAATACAGTTTGACATTCAGTCTTGCAAAACTGCCTACACAGCCTAGAAAATGGTGTATGGATTGTAGGATTCAGACTTAACGTGATAGAAGGGACTTAACCCAGTCCTGATGTTATGTTTTTACACATGGAAAAATTATTTCCCGTTGGGAATCTCTGCAAATTTTTTGTTTATATCACACAGTCCAACCACGAGATGTTGTCATCCTTTTTAATTCACAGATTAAGGCCAAATCCTAGAATTCACATAACAATTTCTATGCATTTTATGCAGCTTCTTAAAAATTAATGTGAAACTATTAAAAAAAAAAAATTGCAGGGAAGAAACTTAAGGAAAAAGTTAAGATTTAAGAGAGTTAGACAGTCCGTAATCAGAATGGATATCATGATTTTAGTAGTGAAGAGGGTCAAGGCAGTCATATTTGCAGCCTTCTACTCATCCTGTCACGTTGTTTATAATATAGGCAAGCACCACCTTACTGTTGCTACCTACCAGTTTCCAAATGTTCAGTTTGCCTTCCAGATGATTCTTCAGCAAATATATACCCATAACACTTTCTTCATATACGGTGTTGTTTTCGTGCTCTTTCTATTAAACTTATTTTCACTACAAAGTGGATATTATCATTATGTCAACTCCAATGACATATAACATGATATGACTGTTATGATGTACGTAGTATCAGAAGCTTTACATTCAGCATAGATTATTAACTAGTGCTATCTCATTATGCTCAGTGGAGTGAAATGGAGAAGCAATAAATAGCAATAGCTCTGGTGGTCTATATTCACATCTCATGCTGGATTCATTCCAAAGGCCAGTGCTTTGTTTTATTGTGAATGCTCATTTGGGCTGGAGGACTGAAAGTGGCCAGATATAATGTGAAACATTGCTTCCTCACTTCAAAACTGACTTTAGAAACAGATGTACCTTTTCCATGCTAAGCTAGTAGACCAGAAAATTTTATGTCAACCAGTTAACCCAAGTAATGGGTGTTTTTATAGTAGTATTACTTAAGGAAAACAGAGAAAGCATATCGGCTGAATTATTACTTAAGAGTCAACCATACCACCTAGCAGTAGTTACTTTTCTGCTTTGGTGTACAAACATTTCCTAAACAAAAAGCCAGTTGACTAGTTTTGGTTGTAGAATCATGTAATAGTTTGGGTTCAAAGGGGCTTTTAAAGGTCATCTAGTCCAACCCCCCTGTGATGTGTAGGGATATTTTCAACTAGGTCAGGTTGCTCAGAGCCTCATCCAAGGTGACCTCAAATGTTTCCAGAGATGGGGCATCTACCACCTTTCTGGGCAACCTGGTGCAGTGTTTCATCACGTTCATTGTAAAAAATTTCCTCCTTATATCTAATATAAATCTACCCTGTTTCAATTTAAAGCCATTAAGCCTTATCCTATCACAAAAGGTCCTGCTAAAAAGCCTGTCCCCATCTTTTCGTTCCCCTTTTAGTACTGAAAGGCCACAATAAGGTCTCCCCAGAGCCTTCTCTTCTTCAGGCTAAACAACCCCAACTCTTTCACCCTGTCCTTGTAGGAGAGGGGTTCCAGGCCTCTGATCATTTTTGTGACCCTCCTCTGTGACCGCACCAACAAGTCCGTGTCTTTCCTGTGCTGAGTGTTCCAGAACTGGATGCAAGACTCCAGGTGAGGTCTCACCAGAGTGGAGTAGAGTCACTTCCCTCGACCTTTTGCCCATGCTTCTTTTGATGCAGCCCAGGATACGACTGGCCTTCTGGGCTGTGAGCACACATTGGCGGTAAATTTTTTCGGCAAAGCCACCAAAGGCAAAGGGCTCTGGAGCAGAGGTTTGTGCCGAGGGACCCTTCCTAAAGTGGTAAAACTGCAGTGTCAAGGCAGCAAAAGCGCTGGGAGAGAGAGAGGAGACAATCTCCGCTCCCCCCCCCGCCATCCCCTGGCAAACAGGGTGCAGTTCATGAGCCAGGGTGCTGTCGTCAAGGCAGCAGGAGGTGGCTCCACAAGCAGCAGAGGACTCCCTACACCCTTGCCACCAAACAGAAAGAGGGGACCTGATAGACAGAGGCTAATGGAAACAGATCCCTGCTCGGGGTGGCAGATGAATCGCCTCCCTGCCTCCCTCACCTCCCCGGTTGCCCTTAAGCAAAAATATGGCGCTCTGGAATGTGAGGGCCAGACAAAAGAAGATGTGGGCAAAGGTCCATCCAGGGGGTTGCCTAGGACGAGTTGGTCAGCCCCATGTATTATGACTGCCCCAGTTAAGAAAACAAGGAGGGTAAATGTCATAGGCAATTCCCTTCTGAGGGGAACAGAGAGCCCGATATGCCCACCGAACCCATCTCACAGGGAAGTCTGCTGCCTCCCTGGGGCCCGGGATAGGGATGTTGCTAGGAAGCTCTCTGGTCTTGTGCAGCCCTCTGTTTATTACCCACTGTTGGTAATGCAGGTTGGTGGTTATGAGATTGCGGAGAAAAGTCCCAAGGTCATCAAAAGGGACTTCAGGACACTGAGAGAATTGGTGGAGGAATCAGGGGCACAGGTGGTGTTTTCCTCCATCCCATCAGTGGCAGGGAAGAGCACTGAAAGGGGCAGGAAAACTCACCTGATTAACAGGTGGCTTGGAGACTGGTGCCATTGGTGGAATTTTGGTTTCTTTGATCTTGGGGAGGTTTACATGGCACCGGGCCTGCTGGCAACAGATGGAGTTCAGCTGTCTGAAAGGCAAAAAAGGATTCTTTCCCATGAGCTGGCAGGGGTCATTGAGAGGGCTTTAAACTAGGTTCAAAGGGGGAAGGGGACATCACCCAGCTCACTAGGGATGAGCCCAGGCGTGGCACACCAGGCTCAGGCGTGTCACGCCAGGCTCAGGCGTGTGATCGACAGCCCAGCTCAAGTGCATCTACACCAATGCATGCAGCATGGGCAGTAAACAGGAGGAGCTGGAAGCCATTATACAGCAGGGCGTCTATGACTTGGTCGCCATCATAGAAACGTGGTGAGATGACTCTCATGACTGGAGTGCTGCCATAGATGGCTATAAGCTCTTCAGAAGGGATAGGGGAGGAAAGAGAGGCAGTGTACGTTAGTGACTCAGGAAAAAAAGGAGAGTCTACTTCTTATGAAAGAAAGTGCGGGTGGCTCAAGAGGAATACAGGGGTCTCACTAGGTCATGCACAGAGCAAATCAGAAAGGCAAAAGCCCAGCTAGAACTCAGGCTGACCACTGTTGTAAGGGACAACAAAAAATGTTTTTACAAATACATCATCAACAAAAATGAGGGGAAGGAGAATCTCCATCCTTTATTGGATGCAGGGGGGAATATTGCCCACAAGGATGAGGAAAAGGCTGAGGTACTTAATGCCTTCTTTGCCTCAGTCTTTAATAGTCAGACTAGTTATTCCTAGGGTAGTCAACCCCCAGTGCTGGAAGGCAGGGATGGAGAGCAGAATAAATCTCCCATAATCCAGGAGGAAGCAGTCTATGTCAGGTGCTATGCCACCTGAACAATTACAAGTCTATGGGGCTGGATGAAAACCACCCAAGATCTGAGGGAACTGGCGGAGGAGCTGGCCAAGCCACTCTTCATCATCTATGATCAGCAGTCATGGTTAACAGGGGAGGTCCCAGATGACTAGAGGATAGCCAGTGTAACATCCATCTACAAGAAGGGCCAGAACGAGGATCCTGGGAACTACAGGCCTAGCAGCCTGGTCTTGGTGCTGGGGAAGATTATGGAGCGGTTCATCTTAAGTAAGGTCACCAGGCATGTGAAGGACAACCAGTGTATCAGGCCCAGCCAGCATGGGCTCATGAAAGGCAGGTCCTGCTTGATCAACCTGATCTCCTTCTATGACCAGGTGACCTGCCTAGTGGATGAGGGAAAGGCTGGGGTGGTTGTCTACCTCAACTTTAGTAAGGCCTTTGATACTGTTCCCCACAGTATACTCCTGGAGAAACTAGCTGCCCATGGTTTGGATGGGTGTACTCTTCGCTGGATAAAGAACTGGCTGGATGGCCGAGCGCAGAGAGTGGTGGTGAATGAAGTTAAATCCAGCTGGTGGCCAGTCATGAGCAGTGTCCCCCAGGGCTCAGTTTTGGGTAGGTCTTGTTTAACATCTCTGTCAATGACCTGGATGAGGCGATTGAGTGCTCCCTCAGTAAGTTTGCAGATGACACCATGTAGGGTGGGAGTGTCGATCTGCTTGCAGGTAGGAAGACTTTGCAGAGGGATCTGGACAGGCTGGATCAATGGGCTGGGGCCAATTGTATGAGATTCAACAAGGCCAAGTGCCGGGTCCTGCACTTAGGTCACACAAACCCCATGCAATGTTATAGGCTTGGGGAAGAGTGGCTGGAAAGCTGCTTGGTTAAAAAGGATGTTGAGGTGTTGGTTGACAGCTGGCTGAACAGCTGCACCTCGAGTGCTGTGTTCAGTTTTGGGCCCCTCACTACAGGGAAGATATTGAGTTGCTGGAGAGTCTCCAGAGAAAGGCAACAAGGCTGGTGAAGGGGTCGAGAGCACAAGTCGTACAAGGAGCAGCTGAGGAAGCTGGGGCTGTTTAGTCTGGAGAAGGCTGAGGGGAGTCCTTGTTGCTCTCTGCCACTACCTGAAAGGAGGTTGTACTGAGGCACGTGTTGGTCTCTTCTCCCAAGTAACTAGCAAAAGGACGAGAGGCAATGGCCTCAAGTTTCATCAGGGGAGGTTTAGATTAGATATTAGGAAAAATGTCTTTACTGTAAGAGTGGTCAGATACTGGAATAGACTGCCCGGGGAGGTGGTGGAGTCACAATCCCTGGAGGTGTTTAAAAAAAGTGTAGATGTGGCACTTCAGGATGTGGTTTAGTAGGCATGGTGGTATTGAGCTGACAGTTGGACTTCATGATCTTAGAGGTCTTTTCCAACCTATGATTCTATGATTGTTGGCTCATGTCCAGCTTTTCATCCACCAGTACCCCAAGTCCTTTTCTGTAGGGCTGCTCTCAATTACTTCATCCCTCAACCTGTATTGGTACTGGGCAGCTGCAGGACTTTGCAAGTAGCCTTGTTGAACTTCATTTGGTTCAAACAGGCCTACTCCTCAAGCAGCTCATGGTCTCTTTGGATAGCATCCCTTGCCTCAAGTGAACTAAGTGCACTCCTCAGCTTGGTGTCATCTGCAAACTTGCTGAGGGTGCACACGATCCCACTGTCTAAGTCATTGATGAAGATATTATATAATAGTGGTCCCAATATGAATCTCTGGGGAACACCACTTGTCACTGATCTCCATCTGAACATTGAGCAGTTGAACGCTGCACTCTGGATGTGACCATCCAACCAATTCCTCATCCACCAAACAGTCCACCCATCAAATCCATATCTCTCCAATATAGAGAGAAGGATGTTGTGAAGGACCACGTCCAAGGCCTTACAGAAGTCCAGATAGATGACTTCTGTAGCTGTTCACCTGTCCACTGATGTAGTCACTCCATCGCAGAAGGCCACTAGGTTGGTCAGGCAAGACCTGCCCTTGATGAAGCCATGCTGGCTGTCTCAAATCACCTCTCTGTCCTCCATATGCCTTAGCATACCTTCTAGAAGGATATGTTATATGATCTTGTCAGGCACAGAGGTGAACCTGACAGGTCAGTAATTCCCAGGGTCCTCCTATCCACCCTTTTTAAAGATGGGTGCAATGTTTCCCTTTTTCCAGTCACCAGGGTCTTCACTTGAGTGCCATGACTTTTCAAATTTCATGGAGAGTGGCCTGACAACTCTGTCAGCCAGTTCCTTCAGGACTCTGGGATGCATCTCCTCAGGTCCTATAGACTTATGTATTTTCAGGTTCCTCAGGTGATCCCAAACCTGGTCTTCTCTTTCAGTGGGAGGGACTTTGCTTCCCCAGTTCCTCTCTTGGGGTTCATCCACTTGGGGTGTGGTAGAAGACAGATTGTTAGTGAGGACTGAGGCAAGAAAGTTGTTGAGTACCTCAGCCTCCTCTTCATCTGTTCTTACTAGTTTGCTAGTTGTGTTCAACGGGGTGGGGTATGCTTTCTTTGACCCAGTCCCTTCTCACCAAGTCCCAATCCAAGGGAGAAGAATCAAATTGTATCTATCCTTATTAGCAAAAAAATAAAAACATGCTACTGCTACTGCAGTGAAAAAGTACATCAATATAGCAACAGATTAATATTCTCAGTCTTCCATTCTTCTCTACCTTCATAAAGTGTTATGAAAGACAAACAATAAAGTAGACATCATTTTCAATAGAGTATGCATTTATTTCACTTTGACTGTTTTCTGTTTGTACAACAAAAGAGAATAGTATTAAACTTTTCCTTCGAAGTATTTTATTTTAAAATATAGCTCCTTTATTGTGTTTAATAGCAACCCAAGGAGAAGAAAAAAAAACATTGAACAACTACATAAAACAGAAATTGGAAACTGCTGTGAAATTGTATCCAATGCAACAACTCTCCATGCATGCTAGTCACAGAAATAAGTATTAGATTGGCAGCTTTGCTCTTTTGTCTCCTTAAAGGGCTGTGAGCACAGCAAGAAGCAGTCTCAGTGTTTTCTCTGAGGCATAAATCACTGTGAAAACAACATCTTACTCTGATAAACTGGTCTAGCCCATAGAACTTCCTTAGGTGTCATATGTACCTTTTGTTTAATTCCAGTCTAGTTTCAGGTAATAAGAGGTACTCAAATTTGCCATTAATCTAGTGCATTGGTGACCTGTGGTAACTGAGTTACTCTTGGAGAAAGGAGCAAGGAAAGCCAGGGGTATACAGGACCGAACAATAACAGAGTGTGTTTGTAATGTTTAATCTGTCATCTATTGCATGCATATGTAATTTATAGATATATGTGTATATTATTTATACATATAAACGTATTGATATATATGTATAATGAGCTGTAGATCCAGTGCTATGTATCTAATGGTTTATAGCAGACATTTTTTTGAAAATATGGTCTATGGAGCGGTGCCTGGTATGCATGGTATAATCTGTGTCTTCCACAGAATAGATTGCATGGATGCTATCCTGTTAACAGAGATGTTTTCTTGTGTATAACACTAAAAGAACATTCCTGATGGCTCTGGACAGAATATCTACACTCAAATTACATATTTTTGAGCATTTGAGGTTTATTTTAAATATTTTTTTAAATTTTGTTACATTCATTAGTAAAATTCATTTTAGAAGACTGCTTATTACCATATAGCAAAGTCTCAGAGGAAAACTGCCTGTGTTCACCAAATCAGAATGATGCTAGCTGGTTGACAAAGAAACTGTGCAACATGTAATTTACTTTTAGAAAACAACAGATGAATATGAATAGATGTCACTAAGCTGCTTCCAGGTTGGTTTCTTTCCTGTGTTGTGATGTATGCTGCCTTCTGCATTTAGTACACACGTCTTCAGATGTCCAATACTGTCATAATCCAGGATGCAAAATGAAAGTTACAGAAGTACTAGATGGGCACTGGACCTACTCCATTCAGCTGTTTCTGTGTTCCTCTTTTTAACCCTAAGCATGAGTTGCAAAATCCTGGGTTTGATTTTAATCCCCTCCTGCTCATGACAAAAATCAAATCTCTAGCTGATCATTTTCTGAATCCACGTACATGCCTGTCCCCATTTTCCCTTCTGTTCAGAGTCATATATTACCATTTGTATTTGAGACAAAGTAGATAAGAACACAGTTTCTTGCTTTATGATTTAAGTGGCTACAGGTTCTAAATATTTAGTAATGAAAGAAATCCAAGGAATTGCCTACTGTTATTCATTTATGGGAGATATTGCGCTTTCAGTTATCATAATAGTTGATTACTGGAATAAATCTCCTTGTGCTGAAGAACAAGCTATTCCTGACAAAATAATTAAGTTATTGAAATGGACTCCTCTGGGCTCTCCCTCCCTCTAGTTATGGAGTTACTGCTTACTTTACTTAATTAATTAATTTACTTAGGTTGCAGAATTTGAAATGGCAAATTACAGAACTAGACCATATTCACCCAGCACTCCTCATGACTGGGAAGGAAAGTTCCCATTTTCCAGGTGATGGAAGAACAGTACCACTGTCATTTTTTCAGCAATTTTTTTCTGTCTGGTGAATTGGAGTGAATGTATTAGTAGTCCACAGCAGCAGGACCAGAATGTTTTTCAGCTCGGTAACCATGCCCATTTCATCACAATTCTCTTTTTTAGTTGTTCAGCTGGTAGCAGAGCATTAACAGCAATTTACATTTCATCTCCTCACTGATCGGTCCCATTCACCCAGTTAACACCTCTGTCACAGAACAATGGAAGTATTCTCTAAAATATTGTTCTTGGCTCAATAGGATCGATTAAATATAAATGCCTGCTACTGTTCTGTGCTTCAATGTGTCTGACTAGCTGCTAGCTCTCAAGCTGACTGAAATTTCATAGTGCACCATCATCATCTTTTTTCCTTTTACCTGAAAGTGAAAAATTTGTAACCAAAAGTAGAAATAAATTTTATTTTATATTACTAGCCATTGCTGCTATATGGCACATTTTAATAATGGCACCATTTTTTATTCTGGAGATTCATGGTGCTGTTATTCAAATACACTTAAACCAATAGATATTTGACAGAAGTTTCCTGTTCTTCTCCTTGTATGTCAGAAATCAGCCAAAGTGAACAGCAGTCACTTTGCCTCCCATTCTTCTGTAGGCTAGTTGTAAGCTATGTGTACATAGGCTTGCATCCCAGAAAAACGAATGCAAAATTATTCAGCTGTTTCTAGGGGATGTTATGAAATTTAAATGACAATGTGTTAGCTACAATTCTTAAGGCACTGCTCAGTGTCAGAAACATATTTATTTCAATGACCATATGGCAATATCAGCTAAGAGCACGCCTTAAGAAGACTTGGGTTATTGCTCAAACCACTAGTCAATGTGAGAGTGAGCTGAGTCTCAATCTTCAGTTCTGGATTTAGCATTTTAAAGTCAGAGGAAAACATACCATCACCATTACCATGCCTGGTTGCCAGTATGGGAAGCAGCCCATCAGGTGAAGTGTCATCCCTTCACATTTTAGTGCATGTGAATAGTCAGGAACTGTAGAAAGAAGCCTGCAGAAACCAAACACCAATTCTTTAGGGAACTTTCAGCTGAATAGAAATGATTCCAGGGAGAGGTATTATTTTGGTTTAGCCTGAATAAATGCCAGGTGCCCACCAAAACCGCTCTGTCACTCCCCCTCCTCAGCTGCACAGGGGAGAGGTAATATGATGAAAGGCTCGAGGGTCAAAACAAGGACAGGAAGAGATCACTCACCAATTACTGTCACGGACAAATCAGACAGAACTTGGGGAGAAAAAGGAGTTTAACTCATCACCAATCAAACCAGAGTAGGATAGTGAGAAATAAAACTAAATCTTAAAAGATCTTCCCTCCACCCTTCCCTTCTTCCCAGGCTCAACCTCACTCCCATTTCCTTACCTCCTCCCCCTGAGGGGCACAGAGGGACAGGGAATGGGGGTTATGGTCAGTTCATCACACGTTGTCTCTGCCGCTCCTTCCTCCTCAGGGGGAGGACTCCTCACACTATTCCCCTGCTCCAGCATGAAGGTTCCTCTCACGGGAGACAGTTCTCCACAAACTTTTCCAACGTGAGTCCTTCCCAAGGGCTGCAGCTCTTCATGAACTGCCCCAGCATGGGTCCTTCCCACGGGGTGCAGTCCTTCAGGAAAGAGCTGCTCCAGCATGGGTCCCCCATGGGGTCACAAGCCCTGCCAGTAAAACCTTCTCCGGCATGGGATCCTCTCTCCACGGGTCCGCAGGTCCTGGCAGGAACCTGCTCCTGTGTGGGCTCCCCACGGGGTCATAACTTCCTTCAGGCATCCACCTTCTCTGGCATGGGGTCCCTTCCACGGGCTGCAGGTGGATATCTGCTCCACTGTGAACATCCATGGGCTTCGGGGGGACAGCCTGCCTCACCACAGTCTTCATCACAGGCTCCAGGGGAAAACTCTTTGCTGCATTGTCTGGAGAACCTCCTTCCCTCCATCTTCACTGACCTTGGTGTCTGCAGAGTTGTTTCTTTCACATAATCTCACTCCTCTCTCTTGACTGTGGCTTTACCATAGTTTTTTTCCCCCTCTTAAATACGTTATCACAGAGGCGTTGCCACCATCGCTGATTGGCTTGGCCTTGGCCAGCAGCGGGTCCGTCTTATAGCTGGCTGGCGTTGACTCTATCAGACATGGGGGAAGCTTCTCGCAGCTTTTCACAGAAGCCACCTGGATAGCCCCCCCACTACCAAAACCTTGCCACGCAAACCCACGGCAGGTACCTTCTGAGTAGTGGGTCACATAGGGCTTTTTGGATCTTGACTTAGCATGTAGGAACGGCAATGTCTGCCTAACCTGGACTTTGGTTTTCATGTCCCTGGCAGCCTCACAGTAAAAGTTCACAAAATCTTTTTTCAAGTGCCTCCTACCCTTGTAACAGTATAAAAGCTTCAGGCATATTTACTTTCACCAGTGAAAATACCCAGATGTATATTTAATGTTATTTGAAAGGTGTCTTCTGAAAGTAGCTGCACTCTGATAGCTAAGGTGATCCAGAGGCTAGAGGCTCTTTGTATGTTGTCATCCACACAGCTTCTTCTGTAGGAGCACAGGGATCTCATAGTTGTGAGAATATCACTGCCAGTCAGCGTTTTGAATAAGGCAGAGTCAGAGGAAATGCAGCTGACTTTTATATTCAACAGCCCAGTGTTCAGATGTAGGACTCTTAAGTCCAGTTGCATTTCTTGTCAATGTGGGAAGCAAATTGGGGAGCCAAAGGAGAAGGAGGAACTCTGGCTTGTGTCTCCCCAAACATAGGATCTGTCTGAACTTAGCCTGCCTTCTCTTTCTACACACACCGCACACTACACAGAAAGTGTTTATAATGCTTGCCATCATCACTGTTATTCATCCAATATTCATTGTAAAAAAATGTTCAGAGCAAAGAAAGACCTTCTCATTTTTTTGGAACTGTGTTTTGGTCTATGTAACCTGCCAGTTGGAGATGAGACTTGGGTTAGTTGCACACCAGCATTGACAGATCAGTTTATAGCTCAGTATCTTGCACTGAACAAATGCTCTCATTCTTCTACTCTTCATCAGCTCGTACACTATATCATCTCAGCTCTCCAGCTGGAGTTGCTGCTATAGTCATAACTGACATCAACTAACAGTTCTGTAAAGCTCATGATCCATGAAACCTGGGTTTTGGTGGCTTTCTACAGAGAAGAGCTATGATGCAATAATGTAGATGAAACACTTATCAACAGACAACTTGAGTAACATCTGAGAGAATTTTGTCTTTTCCTGAATACCAACTCTTTCTAGAGTATTTGTATAACACCAATTGTTTTGCAAGTGTTTCATGTAGAGGAAGACATGGCTTTTTCATACATTTTGATACTTCTTACAGTTTTTTATTCAGAAGGCCATTTTACAGAGACAGAACATGGCCAAAACCTTGATAGAAGGGATCATAAGAAACTTGAATAAAGGATACCTGCTTAACAAAATACATTGTACTGTTATGTTATTACCAGATCTGCTAATCAACCTCATCTAGATGCTGCATTTTAGACAAACAAATGTCGCATTAGAGTATGGAAAGTTATTCCAAAGCCAGACACTTTATGTTGTGTTACTTTTAATTTGTTTTGATCTTTTGTTCTGTGGTGGGGTTTTTGTTGGTTTTGTTTGGTTGGTTGGTATGCTTTGGTTTCTTCCTTTCTGGACCACTAGAAGTTGCTCTGGTATCACTCCTTCTAAGCCTGCTACTCAAAATATTAATGGCAAATTTATACAGTTAAAAACACATACTTAAGTCTTCCTCATAAATGAATATAGCTAGAATGACATAGATCAGGTTCAATCGCTAAAACGTATGTTGCTTTAATTGTCTGATCACTAATGGGCGGATTTGTGGCAGTGAGAAGGTCTTCCAAACTTGCAGCCCAACAAAATTATGAAATCATAATCAAATAGTATTGTACATAAAAACACAAACCTGTGCATTTGTTATTGCTACCTATAATATAGACAAGCATTTATTCTACCTAAATTGTCAGTTTTGTTTCACTTCTAAAATATATTGCTCTAGTAATAATGACAATAAGCTTTCTATTATCTAACCAACTTTTTAATCTAATTGTTTATTCCATAAACCTCTCATTTCAGAAAGTCATTATAAAGACACAAACCAGGACTAAATATGATCAATTTCTGATTTTGGTATGACAATTCTCTTAAGAAAGCTGTATTTTTACAGTAGTGAAATAATACAGAAATGAGAACTTAAGGGGAATTATAATACTCTTGACCATTTAGTGCTTTTAGAAGAATATTTATTTTCATCTGTTAGACCTCCTGGACTGGAAAATCCAGGTATTTTATTTGAATTCTGCACACTGTTTGGCACAATGGGCAGAATGACCTAATCTGAGGTCTTTAAACAATGTTGGAAAGCAGATAATTCTACAAGACAATCATAACAAGGGAAAATTAATGCAACACCTTTACAGAGAATAAAACATACATAGTCCATAAAATGTACTAACCAAGAAAGTTTTTCTTTCAGGAAGTTTTCTTTTTACAAGAAATATAACTGCATTTTTTTTGTAGCTATACACACAAGAATGCATTAGAAGCATTATTGAAAACTCTTATGGGCTTACATATAACACTATTTGTATGCTCCTTTCTATGTACAAAACCTCAGTTCTCCCCTTTTCTGGGTCCTTTCATTTCCAATGGCAGGGATAAACTTTAAAACTTTTAAACAAGGGTCACCTCCTCCAAGCTCAAGAGAGTTCCATCCCAACAAATAGGAAGTAAGGCAAAAATGTCAGGAGGCCTGCATGAATGAACAAGTTGCTCCTAGACATACTCAAACACAAAAAGAAAGCATACAAAAGGTAGAAGCAAGGACAAGCAGCTTGAGAGGAATACAGCAACATTGTCCGAGCATCCAAAGATGAAGTTAGGAAAGCTAAAGCCCAAGCGGAATTGAATCTGGCCAGGGATATCAAGGACAAGCAGGGGTTCTATAAGTACATGCCAGTGACTAGGAGTATATCCTAGGGGTCAATACTGTGTCCAGTCCTGTCTAGCATCTTCATTACTGTTCTGGATGATGGGGCTGAATATACCCTCAGCAAGTCTGCACGTGACAGTGAACTGGGAGAAGTGGCTGATAGGCATGAGAGTCATGCTGCCATCCAGAGGGACTTCAGCAGCTGGAGAAAAGGGATCCTTGTGAAGTTCAACAATGAGAAGCGCAAAATCCTGCACCTGGAAAGGGACAATCCCAGGCACCAAGGAATGCTGGGGTGTCGCCAGCTGGAAAGCAGCTTTGCAGAAAAGGACCTTGGGGTCCTGGTGGACACTAAGTTAGATATGAGCCAATAGTGTGCCCTTGCTGCGAAGAAAGCAGATGGGTGACAAGGATGATTAAGGGACTGGAGCACCTCACATGAGAAAAGGCTGAGAGAGCTGGGACTGTTTATCCTGGAGAAGAGAAGGCTGAGGGAGGATCTTAGTGATGTATATAAATACTTTAAAGGAGGGTGCAAAACGTGGCCATCCTCACTAACAGCTATGTATATTAAACTGAGTAAGTTGAAGCATAAATAAGTTTCACTGACTGAAGATTTTAAACCAGCCCATCTCCTCACCCCAAATGCTTAAAAGATATAAAAGCTCCTACTTTCTTACAATAAACTGAGTAACAAGGATTGCTTTTTTCAGACAGGAAAGAAAAATGTCCAGAAGTGAATTACAGCTCAATAACAAAATTTGATTAGCTTATTTGCTTTTAAACCCTCCTATCTGTGCAACCAATAATCACAACTGGTATAATTACCCAATTGTTGTTCCGTATGTAGCAATCTTATTACTGTAAACAAAACACTGTGTAAACATTAATTGCTTTTTAATGATGCCTTTTGTGCAATGGCTACAAAACATCTATGCTAAAACAACTTGGAAATTAATGTTCTGTGTACCTTAGTCCTACCCACTCCCTCCACCTGGCTGGTGGAGAAGTTTAGAGCACATCTGTGGCCTTTCAGTCCTCCTCAAAATGTTTAAAAAATCTTTATTTATTTGTAGTTTCCCCCCCATATGGACTAGAAATGTATCATCCCATCACTCTTTAAGTATGTCTATTTTATCTCTTCTGTATCATTGTCCTTTCAGTCATATTTTCCTGACACTGTTCATATACTGATAAATCTTTCACAGTCATATTGTCTCTTTCATCAACACTTTGCAGTATGCACATCTAACCCTTGTAATGTTTTGGGTTTGTTTTTATGTTTTTGATTTTTTTTTTTTTAGGTTTTAGTTTATAGATATCAAAACTAGTTCATTGGTTAGCATGAACACTGAATGTTCTCACAGGGGAAAAAAAAATGTTCAGAACCATTGCTTTCTGCCCTGCTGAGTATTTTTTGTAGTCTATTATGGTTCCCATCACTTGCATTTTATTTATTTCTTTGTCTCACTTCCTTTAAGCTCCTTTAAACTACCAATGGCAATGAGACTCTAAACAGGAAAAAATATAGGTAAATAGGTCTAATCTCTTGCTAACTATTCACCCCACTGTGCTAAGAAAAAGTTAATGCTAGGACTCTGGTTCTGCAAAGTACTTATTCAAGTTAGTAATTTAAAGGTACTTTGCTAGTTTACACATCGTGAATGTTTTGTACGTAAATAAAAATTTGGTTCATTGATCATCTTAGAGATGACATTTTCTTCTAGAACAGAAGGAAAAACATATGGCCTCAACTCGTGCTACCTGAAGACTGGGGCTGACAGAGTTCTCTACAGAAATCTATGGAAGATGATACAAGTATTTGCTTCACATGTCAAGAATGTTTCTTTCACCTTATAATTTACAAATTTTCTGGGGATAACAGTTATTTTTACATATGTTTGACTGGCATCAATTTTAAAATTAGAAATAGCTTTGCAGTTTCTCGAAGTACTATTCTAGGAAAAGGACCTGCTTCCTGTTGATTGCAGCGTTATCATTTAACCCCTTGCTGTTGTTCAGATACACATATAGCAAACCACCGGTTTTCCCTGAACTCTTTGTTAAAGACAACATAAAGCTAGCATTTTCCTTGTCTGTGTAATTACGTATCTTTCCACGCTGTTGCCCAGGTTTGGCCTTCTCTCTCCATTTGTCCCAATTAACTTTAAGCACTTAACTGTGTCCCTTATACTATACACCTCAACATGAGGTTCATTTCACAAGCACTGCAGAAAAGGAGGTGACTTCAGAGGAGATATTCACTGGGTTGTGGAAGTGCCAACTATCCACCATAAGCTGTAGGTAGGAGTGAGTTTTCTGTCTATGATGTCATTCATCAAAGGGTCTGAAGTCCAGTTAGATCAGTTTGGCCCTAGAGTGTGAAAATCAAAACCAAACAGAGTTAACATTGTGACTACTGTAGTTAACCGAAGTGGGTGAGGGAAAAAATATTACTTTCTTATAGAAAAGTATTGGATTTTGAAATCTAACACTCCCTAAAGGTTAATTTTTGCATTAAGAGTCTCCCTGTACTTCTCTAGTAAATTGAGACAGCCGAGTTCCTCGAAAGGGTGTGATGAAAAATCACTGTCGTAATATCCCGACTAAGTGTTCAGAGAACCGAGAGGAGTTCTTTTCCCTCATTTTGTGGAAATACCTCTCTTAACCTCAGTCTGTTGTATGCTGACAGTTGTAATTGTGACTCTTCCACTGAATCTGAAATGGTAATTTTGGCCTTTTTTTAACTTTTTCTTTAATTATAAAATAATATAGTAAAAATTCAAAATAACATGTAATATATTTTATGTTTACTGATAAGATTTTTTAAAAATAAATCCCAGATTAAAAGACAAGCAATCTACACTTACTCACGGACTATTTCAATTCCATTTAGTTGCTGTATACCACAGAAAAACAACTTTTCTGGAAATTTTCAACCAGTTTTACTGATTTCAATCAGTTTTACTGATTAAATGGTCATGTATACATAGATTTAAGGCCTTTGAAATGTACTTCAGCATAGATCTCAAGTCCACCTTTAAGGTATGGGAAACAGGATCACATGTTTAGTTATTTTGTGGTTGGAGTGTACCAAAAACCCTGACACTGCATTCAGCGTGAAAGGAAAGAGACACTTTTGAGCCAGATAGGTAACAGTTAAGATTATCACTGATATGTGTTAAGTACGAACCATGTGACCTATGGAGAATAACTTAACACTGTTTCTAACTCAGAATTCTAAATGAGAAAAATAAGTAAATAAAAACTTCTCCTCAAACCTGTTCCTGTTTTGAAGTCAATTTTATTTAAATGAAAAGTGTTGTGTCTTTAATTTTCAGATACAAATCTGAAGAAAGATAGTCGTGCTCGTGAAACACATCTGCCACCAACAGAAGGCACTGCTGGAAATAAGATTTTTAAAAATCCCAAGTTTTCTGAATTAACAGTACAAAAAGGTCACCAGGTTTTCTGGAGTGACAGACGCTTCATTTCTATTTGTGAAATTTAACAACAGCAGATACACAGAATATAACCTGGCATTATTTCTGAACTACAGATTATGTTGCAGATTCTATATTATTAATCGTATAGAATGTATTCTCAAGCTTGAACCTGTTCCTCTCATATTTAGTTAGGCAAAGTTATGCAGTGTGTTTGATCCCAGAATGATATAACACATTACATTAGACAGTGGCATGATCACAGTAGCTGTTGTTGGGATTGGTTACCATTTCAGTGCAAACACTACACTTGAGGCTGTGCCTGTTCTATACAATCAGAGAAATATTGTTGTAAACCACATATTTTTCCTTACACTATGTATCTTTTTGGTTTATTCAGTTCTGATGAAAAGAAAGCCTTAAATATTAACGGTAAATTTGTGGAGTCAGCTACACTTTTTACCACACAGCTTTCTGATTAAAGGAATTGACACTACTCAGAACCAATGTGGTACCTAGTCAATAGATGACGAAGTGATAACTGATGGATATTAAAATGTAATCACTAGTAAGAAATCACAGAAAGAATATATAGCCTCAAGAATTAATCCTCAATCCAATGCAACTCAATGTCTCCATTAGAGAAGTGAAGAAAATATAAACAGTTCTCTGTCAAGGTTTATAGACAACCAAGGACTGGTGAATAGATAGATAATAATTAGGGTCATTTTTAAACTGAGTCAAACCATTTTTAAGAGGGTCACAGTCAAAGAGGAATAATGGGCTCTGTCAGCTACCATTTTTCCTAGACTCAGACGAAAAGACATATATATAGACAGACAAAAGATTATTGAATGAGAACTGCATCCTGGGAAGAAGCAATGACCTTGACAAAGATTTAGTGTTTGGCCATGCTGAAGAATCATCTGACCATGAATTTCCAAAAACATTAAAAAGTTCAAGGGCTAAAATCAACGGTAGACAAATCCAAAAGAGAGGACAGACATATTTTAACAATGACTAACCTTTTGAAAAACTTCCCTGGAGAAGTGGTGGAGGCACCTTCAGAAAAGTTTTTGAGCTAAAACTATATTTGTAAAATCTGTACTTATTAATCCAAAAATTATTGGATTCATTGAAGGTATTGCAAGGTGAAATTTTATAGTTGATATTACATAGGATCTTCAAATAGAATTTCATTAAGGCTCATTTTAGACTTAAAATTAGTAACAGGTAGAAAAAAAAAAAAAGGAACACATATTATGATCCGGACTTAGGATTTCTGCTGAAGCTGCTTTTCAAATGAAAAGGAAGCTTTAGACCACGAAGGGCTCCTCCTCTCTCCCCCAAAATACTGGCTCTATTCTACATGCTTTTTGCAAAAAAGAAAAAAAAATGTAAGTGGACATTATTTTAGAGAATCATCACGTTTTTCACGTTAGTCGTCTAGCAAAGCATCTTGTTTTCAATATAATGAAGCTCTAAGTGACTGTGTTCAAGGCTACTCTAAGAAAGCCACCAGAATGAAGTGTATATATAATGAAGATGCAGTAAAAATTTCAGGGGCAGAGAAAAGGTGATAATACAGCTACAAGAATGATAATTTAATCAAGGGTAATCAATGAGAGTAGACTTCAGTGTCAGTGCTTCCTCTTCTATGTGTCTCCCCTCTCCTCAGTGAGTCATATCCACTCTAGAGAGCAGTAAGTAGGAACATAGCAGGACGCTCTGGCTCTTTATTCAGCTTGTATTACAGGAAGACTTACTGCTCATATAGATGACTTTTCAGCGTACAATTTGTGAACACAGGTTAATAAATGGGTTAGCCAAATTGGGACTTCTGTCCATTACAGAAAAATGGAATAGCGACAGCAACAACCTCCTTGTCCAATGTTTCTAGCCTATTTTCCTTTTTTTTCCCTATTCTTTTTGATGCTATTAGTTAGCTACAAAAATCCATCTTTGCTACTTCAGCAAGACTTTCAGATTTATAGAGAATCCGTTTTAGAATCCTGCTTTAATTAGATACTGGTTAATTAATCCCTAAAGCTCCTATGTAACTAATCTGTCATTAAAAAATCCCTGTGAAAAATATGCACACTTTTATTATGTATATTTATTACTATCTTCTCTTATTTTCCTTGCCACACGTCATTCCAATAGCAAAACAAGGCCAAGATGTCCTGAGTTCAAAGTGTCAAATGAGTATTTAAGAAAAATTTCAGAATACCATAGGTGAACATCTGGCCATGCTGAAATCGGTATGCATTTGCTACTGGTTTACTGGGGCCAGGCTTTCAAACCAGAACTTCCAAAAGGATTCTAGTATCAAATTTCTACAAAACTTCTTAGTTTCAGCTGAGAAATGACTTATGACTTATATTTATGTGGTAAGAATATCAGATTTGTAATAAGGAAGGCAGCTTCAACATTTGGTATGTATGTCCTGTCCTAATGCTCTAGAATTCTATAAAGTATCTTGATTGACTTATTAATAAACAGAAGTAAAACAATGACAGAACAGATGACACTTTAAAGTCATATATGGTGGGTGCATCACCAGGAGAATTGCACATGGATTGCTTGTATATACAATTATAAGAGTCACTTTTAATCAGATAATTACATGGGTGCATGAAGATTACATGGACTGAAAATGCAGCATGCCGAAAGATCTGTCTTAGTAGAAAGTCTCTGGCACCTCAGTGGATGTGTTTATTGCTGTACTGTAAAAGCAAACCCTACGTGCTGCAAGTCTGTGTCAAAGCGACAGCTTTACAAGATCGTCTTTCTAAATTAGTAGAATATAAAAACATGCCAAGCACATACTGTACTAGACAAATACATTTTCTTCTTTCTACTGAAATTTTCTATCTAGGCAAAAGGTTGAAATGAAAAAAAAGGTCAAATATGACAGCATGATTTACAACTTCCTAAGTGAACAACCATACATAATACAGGAATAATATAAAAGGCAATAAATAAATAACCTGTAAAAAATCTTCTGACAGATTGCATTTACAGTAGCCTTGATTCTTCATTTTATGCAGCACTGCTGTAGATGAAGGATGAGGTGAGAACACAAGGAAGGAAGATAAAAATTTCCCAGAAGGGGTGGCCAAAATATTTAGCAGCTAAATTATTATTTCACGTGTTTATGCAGTTACCCAAAAGACATATATGGAATTTTTACATTATGATATACTGAGACTGAAATACTTAGGAGCATGAATATTACATGTTCAGCAAGGGAGGCAAAGTAGTTTCCTGTAGGATGACATTCATCAAAATCAGAGCAAACAGCGATATAATATAAATAAGAATACTCAGAAATGATGATTGACTGTATCTTTAGTTTGAAATCTATCACTATTTCTAATAAGATGATCCCACTTCATGTGGAAGAGAAAAGAGCTTCAAAATATCATAGTGAGTAGAAAAGGGGAGAATGAGTTGTCAAAAACTATCTGGAGAAAAAGGCTGACAGAGAGAGGGACTCCAGAGGTCTCAGTAGGGTTTTTCCAGGAAGCAATAAACCTTAGGGAAGAGTGGATAGACGTGTACAGTCTAAATTTTTGTTGCTTGCATGCATGCTTTGAGAGCTCAAAGTCCTTTGTTTTACATAAACTGTTATTTCCCTTAGGAGACTGCACTTTCAAGGGAACCCATTGCTGTTTCCCAGAGGGAAAAGAATCCCAGCCCTGGAGCGAAAGCAAACAATGGAGCTATGGCTGCAGGGCTGAGCGCCAGCATTACCTGGCAGCTGATACTCATGAAACCAGCACAGAGATGTGAAGCACTACAGCTTAGCCTTCCGTCAGTGGTGATGACTTAGAGCATAAGATCATGAGAGTATCATATTTGCAGCTCCTAAAGAAACACCTTAAATAGATGCTTCAAGACAGCTTGCACATGTATGTCAAAATAATACATGGAAAGACGGCTTCAGTTCAGCAATCCTCATTTACCAGGTTTTTTTTTCTGAGCAAGGTGCATAACCAAATGATGTGTTTTCCAAAGATCTCATCTTCAGTATTTTTCTGTATTCATTAAAGAGTTACACCTAGAAAGGCATATGCTAACTAGGACTATTTGGTAATCTGAAATGCTAACTTGAGTATCATCCTTTGATTAAGGACAATAAATTCTTTAGATAATTGCCTATGTAAGGTGCATCTGTATTTTGTAAGCATTATTGATGTTGTGCAGTTATTGCACTCCTTTGCTTTGATTTAGTGCTCATCTTTAAGCCAGCCAAGTCTATTTCGAGGCAGGGTATCTTGTGAACAATGATCAAAGTGTAAATTTATGCAAATTCAATGCTTCACCTTAATTACCTTGATGGTGCTTGTCAGCAACCTTTTCCATGCTTTCACTGATTAGCAAGCTATCACAAATAATTATTATTTCATCTGCAATTACAATGATGCTGTGCAATGGCTTATTGCCCAGTCACAGTATTGCATTCTGCCCCTCGGTCTGGTCTTCTGGAGTTATGCTACACCGCACATCACGAATTAGCATCCCTATTTTATTCAATCAATCACCATAAACTCCTGAACCTTATGATAGCATAAGGCAGGTTCTCTCTAAATGTCTACAAGTGGTATTACTACAGAAAATTGTTAAATATAGCCTGGAGAAGTGCAAGAGCAAGAAAGGGCTGTATTCTCCATGACCATTTCACATCTTCCCCACTTTCTATTCAAAAAACCCTTTCACTTGTCCTCTCTCCTTTTTTTGCTCAGAGTATTTTACTTCAGGAAATCTAATGCCACTACTGTTGACAAGTGAATTATGAACTTCAGAGGTTAACAAATTGCTTCTAGGCAGCCCAAGGCTATCGTTGTAAAGTGGGCCTACAGCATGGAAATGGATCTGGTTCCACCATGTTGGAGGCTTTGAGTAAACTCCAATACCAGCTGCAATCAACAAACAGCTCAGGAAGTAAGTACCTGTTTGTTCCTTTTCCCGATTGAGTAACGGAGCAGAAAAACTAACATCACCGAGTTCTGCCCTCATTTCAAACAGTTTATTTCTCATTACGCTGGATATGCTTGCATGTATTGAGAAAGGCATGAAGAATGTGGGGAAGTGAGTGGCTGGCTGTTTTTCTTTATGAATGCTTATACATCATCTTAAATCACTAGCTATAGCTAACAAGCAAAAGAAAAGCAAATATAAAAGTAAAAAAAGCAATTAAGTAGCAACATATGGTCAAATATGTCATCTCTTAAAGCAGGAATAAAAAAGGAAAAATATTGGAAGAGTAGCCTGAAGTGCTGTTTCTACACTTTAACTAGAAAACTGGTTTATTGACTCTTCAAGGTCAGAATAAAAACACCTGAAACATAAATAAATACTTCAGCTGCACAAGCCTATTCTAAGAAAAGGAAGCTGAGGATGATATAGAGAAACCAGAGTTAATAGCAGTCATCAACTCTAAAACAAAAAATGTCAACTACCTGTAAAACATAAACCAAACATTCTATAAATAGAAAGATTCATTTTTAAGTAGTCTCTGAAAGATGACACAGGAGATGAAGCAATACCCTAGAATTACGAACTGCATAATGATTAGACCAATGGAAAGAACTAACTAAACTTCCCATAAATTAAAGGGGAAACATTGCAACTTAAATCAGAATCATCTGTAAGACATTAAAACACAATGCTTACTACCATACATTTTGGAACTACAAATCAATGTCCCAGAATAACAAACTCAGATCACAGGATAGAAAAGACAGCATCAGTTTAATCTAGAAAATCTGTAAAGAACACAAAGCTGGTAAAAACATGAAAATGGAGCTATTTGGGCTAATAAAGCAGGGAAGGGTATTTCCAAGAGATGTATAAAAGCAAACAGTGTTCTGACTGGATTCATATCAGAGCTGCAAAAGCAAATCTGTTTAAGATTCAAAATTCCGCTTAATAGTTTGCCACAAACAGACACTAAGAGCAATGTCAAGTCAAGAGATCAGGTACATCTGATGAAAATTTCCCATTTGAAAATATGAAGACAAACAGGGATTGCAAATCAGCTAATGTAGTATAATGTAAAGCAAAATAGTGCTATTTTGTGCTAACATCTGTGGTCATCTGAATCCAATGACTCAGAAGAGCTACATAGTTGAAATAAAAGCATCCACAGAAGGATGAGTTAAATAACTTTCTATAATCCAAGGAATGTATTTACCAGATCTCTGCTGGGCATGATTGGAGCTTCTTGTTCACATATGGTCATCTGGACTGGAACATAAGGGTCTAGTGCCAACCAAGAAGTCTGCACAGTCTGGCAGATGCAGTGCAGGACCTATATGGGACTTTCGCTTCCTGTTTTGATACCTATAGGCCATATGGGATACCCTGCATGGTCTTAAAAAAAACAGCTAGTATCTAGGCTTAAGGAACTGACTCACACCCTGTGTTGTATTTGCTACCTCCACGGTCCAATTTGGTGAAAGGTTCAAAGCAGAGAAAGGGTCTCAAATATTATCCTAACTTATCAATAGAAAGAGGAAGACACAAAACCATACAGTCTTCCTTAAGTAGTGATTGTGTAACTAGGAAAGCCCAGAAGAAATTGGAACTAAAGGAATCATTATACTCCAATTCCTAAAAATTCTTGTGTGTAGCAGAGTGATATTCTTTCAATTTATCGACTTGTAGGAGGCCACCAAAAATTACAGACCTACATCTACAACTAAAGATAATGGTAGCAAAAATAAATGCTGTGTTATGTAGCAAACTGCTGCCACATTCTGAATTGAAAACAGTAATAAGTAAAGATTACTATCCCAAATACGTTTTACTGTCTCATCGTTTTGAAGCCAGGTGCAATTATTATTTGAAGGGTTTTCTCCTACATGTTGGAAATTCCCTGGAGTTATGCCAGAAAGTACTTATGGGTTTTTATGGAATGGAAGAAGGAAGAAAAAAAAATGAACTGGTAATCCATTACTTTTCCTACCACTGGGAAAAGCTGACAGGATTTCTCTTTCACTGATGGTCAGTGGAATCCTTCCTAATGTTAAAGTGTTCCTGAATTAGTGAGTTGAACTAGAATGCACCAGTACTTAGGAATGTTTTTGTGTGTAGACAATGCAGCTCTGTATGCTTGAAATGCTTTACTAACAGATCAGTAAGTTTGAAAGTAGAAAAGTTTCAAACATTGCAGAAGTTTGAAATAGAAAAGAACTATAAAGTCTAATGAAGCTAATTCTGAAGTTTTCTCAGTTATACATTAACCAAGTCTTTGGTCAGTCTGTCTTTAAATGTATTAATGAGCTTATTTGATGGGTTGGAAAATATTCCACAACCTGCCAGAACACCGTCAGGTGGTTGTTCCAGCTATTTGCGCTTCAGTTACGTCATCTCACTTCTTCACTGCTATGCCTTACTGAATTTCATGCAGTTAAACATGAGGGTGCTGAGTATTACTCTAATGCAGTAAGCATGTGTAGTATATGTTACTTAAGTTTTTTCATCACCCTTGGCAAACTCCAATGCTTGCAGCTCAAGTGTTGCATGTGGGTGATTTTACAAGTCACAGAACAAGACACACACACTGCTAAACTGCTTAGCCCCACTAGTTTTGATTTGTAAACCATCACTAATGACTGATGTTCCTTGCCATCTGTAATACCACACCTGTGGAGAAGAATTTTTAATAATAAGTCAATGTAGATTAATGCTTGTGCAGAGTGTATTGATGATATAATAATTTGTACATAAGAAATATGAGCGAGCATTTGCTAGTGGAATAATTTGTTCTACTGGAGAAAGAATGCTTCTGACTAAATCTATTTCATATAAATCTGTTCACTTAACCTACTTTTGGCTGCTATTTGCTCAGTGTCCAAGTGCAGAAACCCTATCATTTTGTATCAAGTGCAAAAACCTAGGAGTTAATGTATCCTCTCTGCCATACATTTATGTTAATGGGATTTTGTCTGTAGTTCACCTGCAGCTTGACATGGTACTATATAAATCAATTTTGCATTCTGTAGGCTTCACGTTCACCTGAAAATGACAGTCGCAACACATTCTTTGTGAATATATTGTTGCATTTTTCTTCAACCTACTGTCTTTATCTTCCTTCAGCACTTGAAGAACATTTCTCATTAATTACTTTCTACCTGAAATTAAGTCTGAAGTAAGATTGAATTAGACCTGCTTCAAAGGGAAAAGAATAAGAATTTAAACTGGATAAACATTAACATTCTGCCATCTAACACCGGTACAAGTAAATATAACCTGGAAACCTGAAGACAAAATGAAGAAGTATCCTTCCAGCATGGCTGCAAAGTTCTGTCCACCTCTCGCTTGCTTTATCATACAACCTTCAGCTTCCTCAGTCAGAGACATTCAATAATTTTTATTAATTGCCTCTCTGCCTCATAGGCTAGTTTTAAAATCCATTATTAATAGAATATTTGACCAAGGTAGTTCATTAAACAATTACTATTTCCCTCATGTGCCCTGCACAGGCTACAAGGCTACATGTATTCTACGACACTAGCTTGGATCTGACTCTGGCACACTGCTGTGTGCTGAAGCCCAATCCGCTGAGCACCTGTACTGCATGTGTACCTCCGAACACGGACCAAGTGTGAAGCGAAGGACCAGGCTGCCCAGGAGGGGACTCAGGCGGGGGAGCATTGCGGACAGGTCAGAGAAAAGACTCATGCACAGCTCAGGCCTCTGTTGGCAGAGCTTGCTGGAGCCATACTTCTCTCCAATATCAAGCCTGAGTCTGAGCCTGTGTAGCAAAGGCAGTGCAGACAAAACCTCAGTCAGTCCTTTTTCATCATCCTTCTATTGAAAGTGGTGTCTTCAGTTTCGGATGTTCCAACAGTAGTTTCTGATCAGCTTTAAAGGGCTCTAATTCTGCCCAGTCAATCTGTAGATGAGGTTGTCTGTGCAGATTCTCCATGTTCCCTTGGAAAGCTGTTTGACCAACAACACAGATAAAATGTATTCATACAGCTAGTGCAAAAGTGTCTAGAAAACAGCAAAAAAACCCCCATAGAATTTTAACACAGATATCCAGAAAAAGCCATCTGTCACAAAGAGCTACTGACATCAACATGAACAACATTGAACCTGAATTTCTGTTATCACTTCATTATGCTGTACTATCACAAGCACATGCTCCAGCGCAGATGCCTTTTGATGCTAGCCGTATTCATTAGGAAAACAAAATGTTCATATTTATCCTTAACAAAAGTCATGGACATAAGTAGCTGCATTCTACTGAATGTTAAATTTTCTCTGAGATTATTTCCATGAAATTATACGAGAATAAATGCATTCTTCTAGCAATATAGACAGTAAAGACACTCTTTAGGATCTCTTTCTAGAGGGACTACAGACTGTAGATGACATCCAGGAAAAAACCACAATGAAAACAGTTTACAAGGTTTCTTGTAAAAGTTAAACAAACCAAAACACAGCCTAGGATGACTTTACTGAATGATTCACAACAGTATACCTGACCGTTTTGCAGATACTGGCTTTGCCAAAAATAACATCACTAAAATGCCGTGAGACTTCTTACAGGGAAGTCCAAGCAAAGATGTTGAAAAGGAAGTGAATCAGGACAAAGTGCATTCCAACAGCAGGTACTATGCTGTGGAAGCAGAAGGGTTCAGTCTGCAGGGAGATAGTGATTTATACTTTGGCTTGGTCAGATTCCAAAAAGTTTGTATATATGTTCATATCTGTTCTTTTCAATACGCTGCTGTTGAGATGGCCATCTCAAAAGCAAAAGAAGTAATTTCGTGTAAAAATCTATTAATAATACTATAAATGGTTTCTTCTTGTCTTACAATGATGGTTATAAACATGTACACTTGTGCTATGTAATACAGTGGAGTCCCAATGTCCATAAATATTACCACAATATGAATGCAAATACCTGCAGGAGCATATGGTTGGAGAAAATACATTTTCCGTCAACATAGTCTACTTAGTCAACAGTTATACTATTTTATGCCTAGTGTACCTAGCACTAAATTTTTTTCCATACTTCAAAAACTTAGAATAAAGAGAACATCCATCTGATAAGAACAGCATCAGTCCCAGTAGAATGTACAAAAAGCAATCTGAAGCAAGCATTCTTATTCATCAAATTGAAAACATTTCACTGAGACTATTCAAATTGAATAAACTTTAAGGAGTTGTTGACATAGTTTTCCCAGTCTTCAAAGTCCCTGGCCAATGTTTACATTTTTATTTCATAAGCTATACTGGAAAGAGAGTAATTCTTCCCCTTCCACTACAATGAAGGCCTTTGAGAAACTAAAGTCTTCCTCTCCCTTCCTTTATAATAGAAAGCCCCTGACTTGGTGAGATTGGAAAACCCAGTTTTGAAGAAAATGAAGAAATAATAGAGGTCAAAAGCTTAGACTATGTAAGAACCCTGTTTTTCATTTTCATTTTCATTCTATTCTGAAGTTACTTGGCCACATGTTATTTTAAAGAAAAGTGTCAAACTTTGTAGTGTGAAACAGGAGCTCTGAGAAACAAAGTTCACTGTGCTTGTTCTGGACTGTTTCGTCTTTCCAAGTTCTTTGTGCTGGAGAAGGTAGCACTTTCTGAGGCCAGATATCCCAAGGATGCACAGGTAAGCCTAAGTGACCGGTTTATTTATTTGATTTTCTAGTTTCTATAATCATCTGTCATTCTGACAGCTAAGTGATCTGATTATGGAAAATTAAAACACAAAATGAGAACATAGCAAAAACAATAAAATGCTAAACAAAATAAATGGGTCTTGCCTCCTTCCCTGAATTCATTCAAATCAATCATTGAGTAGAGCTATAACAAAATTTAAACTATTCTACTCCATCACCACCTGTTTGCCACTTAATAAGGCAATCCTTAGTAATTTTAAGTTTTCAACTTCGTTTTTTGAGGCAAGAGGTGCATTAGACAATAAAAGCAGTTTAGACAGCACTATTACCTGTCTTAAGAGTAATTTATTAAAGATATTTTTGAACAGATTCTCTTATTGTCCTTTCATTTTTATCCAGGCTATCTAAGAGAATGATGCTTATGTGATCAAGAGAAGTCAGCGTTTCAGGGGAAGGAGGAATAATATGATGCATCTTTGGGTAGGCCAACTGTTGGACATGATAGTATTTAAATAAACTCCAGAGAAGATTCACATTGTGGATTACACCACGAAACATGTAGCAAAATAGGCAGCCGTGCTGGGGAAACACATCTCCTCTGCTTCCCCTGAGGGAGACATGACAGTGGAAACTCTTATGTTGTTGAACATCTCAGTGAGCTCACATGGAGAGAAGAACTTAAAGATGCCTCAGCCACTGGAAAGCTTTAATCGAAGTTCATGACCCAGATAAAAGATCTACAGGAATTTGAATTTAATTTTCTCACACTTATGAGAGCACTTACACATCAGTGTTCTGGTATCTCATGGACTCAGAGGATGTTGAAGGACCTCTGGATGTCAGGCAGTCCAATCTCCTAACATAGGACCAAAGCTGCTCTCTGTGTGTAACCTGCAGAGGAAATAGGGCTGTGATACACTGGACTTTGTAGGAGTCTTCTATGCCAGTCTTGTACAAAGTGTCACAGAGAAGACAGGGCTCTGCTTTTGTACATTTAAAATTGACTCCATGGCAAAGAGCCTGCTGAGGAAGCTTAATAAATGTAAGACAGGGAGAAACTGAACTGGAAATGAAATTCAGTTGCAGTTTATTATTAAAACTCTCTTCCATGTATGACAAGCAGAAACAAGGAAGTTCTGGTTTAGTGTGCTGCAATTTGTAAGTGACCATTCCTACATGAGTCTGAAAGTCTCTTTACCAAGTGTATTTGTGTGCTTATTAATTACACTGCTGAGGTAATCTGTGCGGAACATAAATTCATGGCATGCTAGCTATTATAACCATCATTAAAACACCATTAAAATATAAGGCATCTGTAGTGCAGTTTTGTCAATAGAACAAGCAACAAAAAGTCTGCCTCACACAGTTTAGCAGTCATGAAGTGATAATGAACAGCGTGTTATAAACTACTGAATTCAGACACTATAGTAAAAAGTACTTTAACATCAGTAACTTTCAACCACTGGAACACTGGTCAGATTATAACTTTCATTAGACAAAAAGAAATTAATACATAAAGATCAGCCAACAAAGTAGAAGTTAAATTTATCTTTAATGAATTTTAAAGTAGAAGAACTTTTTAAAGATATATGCACATGTAGAAAATCTCCAACATCATGATCACATCTACCATTAAAATGACCTTTTGCACTGAGACATCACTGCTTACTATGTGTCCTGGTTTCGGCTTGGATAGAGTTACTTTTCCTCCCAGTAGCTGCTGTGCTTTAGGTTTAGTACGAGAAGAATGTAGATAACACTGACATTTTCAGTTTCTGGTATGAAATCAAGGACTCTTTCCAGTTTCTCATATTCAACTAATTAGCAGGCATATAGGAACTGGGAGGGAGCATAGCCAGACAGATAGCCAAGCTGGCCAATGGAAATATTCTATAGCACAGATGTCATGCTTAATTTAGGAATGGGGGTTGGCCAGGGGGGCAGGAAGTTATCTGCTCTTCTTGTTCCCATGAGTGTGAATCCTTTCTTGTCCAGGAGTTTGAACTTTTTTGGGAATTTAGAAAAGTTTGTGATTTCTGGGTTCTGTTGTTGCTACTTGGGGGCTGGCTGCAATTCAGTCATTGAGTGGTGAAAGAAAATTGTATTGTATATAGTTTGTTTAGAATATTCATTATTATTATTATTAATATTAATATTAGTATTTCCTTTGTTGCCTTATTAAATTGTCTTCATCTCAATCCATGAGTTTTACTTTTTGTCCATTTCTCCTCTCCATCCCACTGGGAGGAAGAGAAGGGGTGAGCAAGCTGCTGTCTAGTGCTTAATTGCCGGCTGCCAGATTAAACTGCGACACTGTGTCTTCACCTGAATGCACTAACGTGCCTGAGAATTTATAACTTTAGCCTATTGTGGTCAGAATTCTTCTTCCTTAAAATATAAAACAACACTTTTTTTTTCTATTTTTTCTATGGATTTAGTATAGCTTTAGCATTCAGACTTTTTCTCTTTGGAGGTCACCATGTAATCTTGAAAATATTTTGTGGAACATGAAATAAAATGGAGTGTAGTTAAGCAGAGAGAAATCGCAAAATTTCAAGTTATAAGTATCCTATTAAGAATCAGCACACAACAAAGATCCTACAGTCTAGATTTGTCCTCAAATCCACCAGGATGTTATATTTTTTACTTATACATTTAGACCTGAATAGAAAATATGCCCACATGACTCTATCTCATTCGATGTAAGAGCTAGGTCTTCAAAAAGTACTTATTTAGCATATCACTGGTATAGACTGTTTTATTTTTGTATTTTTCTTTCTTAACTACATTGATTCCTCAGGCATGCTGCTGTCTACGGGTAAGACCCATCTGCAAACATGCCGTTATGCAGTGGCCAAAAAGGAAGGCACACTTTGCAACCCCAGAGATTGCTAATACTTGCAAAATCTTTATGGTTTTCTTCACTCAATAGCATACTCTTCTCATGAATGTAATCTATTGTTGCCTTTGATTGAATTTTAAATTTTTTCAATAGTTAGCACTCTCTCACCCCTCCACTTCTCTTCTAGATGGTCATGAAAGACTCAGGCAAGAAGAGGATCTTGAAACATTTTACAGTAGTTGGGCATATGATCTTTAAAGCTGGAATAGACTGCAATGCTTTCTAAATTCTTACTGTCTTAAATAACCTACATATTTCTTCCTTAAAGGAAACCAGAAAAAAAGGGTTGGAAAATGTAGTCACTCAGTTTACTGTGGATATTTAAGGGAAAGGGGGAATAAATTATCGATGATAGATTTTCCATTTGCTGCTTAGATAGTCTTAACACAGTGACATATATTATTTAGGCACAAATTCATAATGTGTTATTGAAGAGATTAAGCTGGATTGCCCAAAAGGATTTCTGTGCAGCCACAGCTGCTTATAGCACTGAAATTACCTATCCAAATCCCACTGCTTACACATGGCATGGAGAGATTTAACTTGGTGAGTCACCATGAACAGGGTAGACCTGCAGCTCTAAAACACCTTGGAAAGGGAACTTGGCATACAGGCAGATGAAATGGGGTAGAAAACGAGTGATTAAGTGTGCAAGTTGCCATGCGTAAGTCCTCGTAGGTGTGTACATCCAGAGAGCAAATGTGGTTATTAAGATGAGATCTTTCATAGGCACTGTGGACACAGTTTAGTAAGTATCCTAGAACTAGCTTTGAGGACCACAGAAACACAACAGCTAGATGCTGCTTGCTTGCAGTGAGTAATAACAGGCATTTCTTGCATTATAGTCTATTATTTCTGTTACATATGCTATTATCTACAGGTGAAGTTGGCTTGCATGTCTTCTTAGAGCTGATGTCACTTACAAGAAAATGATGGTCGGGGCAACCCCCGCTATCAATACAGGCTGGAGGGTGAAGGGATTGAGAGCAGTCCTGCTGAGGAGGACTTCGGGGAACTGGTCGATGAAAACTTGAACAAGAGCCAACAATGTGCACTTGCAGCCCAGAAGGCGAACTGTATCGTGGGCTGCATCAAAAAAAGCATGACCAGCAGGCCGAGGGAGGGGATTCTGCCCCTCTGCTCCACTCTGGTGAGACCCCTCCTGGAGTCCTGCGTTCAGCTCTGGAGCCCTCAGTACAAGAAGGACATGGAGATGTTGGAGCAGGTGCAGAGGAGGGCCACAAAAATGATCAGAGGGCTGGCACACCTCCCCTATGAAGAAAGGCTGAGAGAGCTGGGGTTGTTCAGCCTGGAGAAGAGAAGGCTCTGGGGAGACCTTATTGTGGCCTTTCAGTACTTAAAGGGGGGATAAAAGAAAGATGGGGACAATCTTTTTAGCAAGGCCTGTTGTGATAGGCCAAGGAGTAATGTTTTTTTTAACGAAGGGAAGGTAGGTTTAGACTGGAAATAAGAAAGAAAATTCTTACTGTGAGGGAGATGCAGCTCTGGAACAAGTTGCCCAGCGAGGTAGTGCAGGCCCCATGCCTAGAAACATTCAAGACCAGGTTGGACGGGGCTCTGAGCAATCTGCTCTATTTGAAGATGTCCCTGCTCTCTGCAGGGGGGTTGGGCTAGATGACCTCTAAAGGTCCCTTCCAACCCAAAGCATTCTATTAGTCTTTGATTCACATTGGCAAGTCATTTCACACTGGACGGTACGCTTCTTAGACTGGGCATTAGAAAAGAATACACCACTAAAGCCAAATTCTACTGAAAAAAAGGGAAATAGAGCAACCTTAAATTATAAATCATTTCAGGAGGTGAATGTAAATAATTTCTAACCAACCACATGCTATCTATATTTCAGTACAATTTTCTTTCTTTTAATCTTTCTAAACACTAGAGATGTCAGTTATGTACCCTAAAGTCCAGATGAAGGCTGTCGCCTGTTAAAAACCTCCAGAACAATCAAATCACGTATTTTTTCATTTCATGAGGAAACAGTAAAAATAGATGTGTTTTCTATTACATATCAAAACATATTTTCTGTTGCACAGAAAAATGAAACCTGTGACTGAGATTTTTTCCCACTTACAAATGAAATATCCAGTTTCTGCTATTAAAGACAAGGAGAACATTTAATTTTTTTTCATCTTCCTGTCCTCAGAGTAGCAGATATGAAAGGGCAACATTGCAATCACTTTCTAATAAAAACATAGTAAAATAGTCCATAAGATGGAAACCAATGAAGGCCAGAACACTGATTTCACCCCAATGGTTTCTTTGAGCACCATACACACAATGACTGAAACTCACAGAACTCAGAAGTGGGTTATTGATTATTTATCTAACTAGGAACACAGGCCTAGGAGGCACCATCCTGGAGTCACTGGACTCTAGTCCTTTGCGATCCCTGACCACAAGTTGGTAGGGTGACACCTTGGGCCAGGGAGCTCCTTCCCCCCTGCAGTAAACAAAAGCCCTACCACAAAAAAGCAAAAGCCAAAGCCAAAATGTGCCCTGAAAGAGAATAGGAGATACTGAAGACCACCTGTTTCACAGCCAGGTGCTCAGATGATTCTAGGAAAAGTATCACTGCAAAGAAAGATGGACTTTTTCCAAAAAATAATCCCCGCACGATTTATCAGTCTGAGCTAGGAGAAACATCCACTCTTTACCTCTCATCTGGAGAATGGATAAGCAACTGGCAACAGACTGTCTGGAAGTGTGATAGTATTTATTCATGCTTAATTAATTCTTGTCTAATTTTTCAGTGAAGGACAAGAATAGATCTTACAAGTTGGGAAAAATATCCTTTCACCAGCTACCTGTTTTAAGAGGTAGTGACACTTTACCAATTTAACTGTATTCTAAACAGTGGCAGGAGATATGGCATAAGCATTCAAAGGCTGTGTCACACAGGGTTAAATTACTTCTGAGCAATCTTTATATCTGGAAATGTGTTTATGTTTAAAACCAGAGATTGCATGACTGCTTCAGGGGAAGTGATCAAATTTCTAAAAGTAGACTTCAGGTTTCCACTACTAAACTCAAACTATTAAATAAGAGATATTACTTTCAGAAGGCTGTTTCATGCTGTGTGTTAAAATGCATTGATCTCAGTCTGGTTTCTAGTAGCCCAATTTTCCACATCAAAAAAATGAATAAAAAATAAAAGAAAATACTAGAACAGTTTGCGTTTGTTAACAACATGATTGGCTTTCTCAGTACAAAAGGAAAAGAAGACAGAATGGGACTGAAGAACAATTTTCTTTCATTCCTCAGAGGGTCTCATCACCGGGGTAAATCACGGCGGCAGCAGGTCAGTTGCAAGAACTTTATTTCCTCTTATTACTTTTCAGATTTTATTGAATGAAAAGGTCAACATATTCCAAACTGGCTGCTTTCACAGAGAGTGAAATTTACTTTAAAAACATGCAGTAAAAAGAAGAAGAATATATGAGCAATTTAGATCTCCATAAAAATGGCTGTGAGAGGTCTCAGAATATTAGCAAGGATGGTGGCAATGTTAATTTATCTCTATCACAGAACTGCATAAGTTATTTATAGTCTTAAACTCCTAGTTTAACTTCAAGTTGTTGCTTAAAGAATTCTTGAATGAGACAATCAAGCAGATTCATGTATTTGCTAACAAAGAGATTTACACTGCTGTAGTAAAACCTTATATAATGAAGCTACAAGTTCTTTTGTCATGCCAAACATGTAAGGGAGGCAGAGAGGAGGAAAACACTTTCACATGAGTCTTAAGGCAAAGTTAATGAACTTCCAGAGTTTAAATGAAGTTGTCTGTATGGATACTACATCATACTATACTCCAAACCATTTATTGACTTCTATGAGAGCATCCTAAAAAATCTTCTCTTAAAAAACCAAGAGTGTCACAAATGAAGAGAATGAACCTTCATTTACACGTACAATATGCACACAAACACATATACATGTATAGCCACATATTTACACACACTGTGAGAATAATAAAGGTCTTCCTTAATTTCGTAGGCATATTCTTCTTTGTGCTGTCTTGTCAGAACTTCTTCAGCCCATGCATTAGTGCTCTGCGTGTATTTAGTACAAAGGTGTTGAAGTACCTGTGCCAGGACTTTTTAGTCTCTGCAGAGACAAGTGAGAGAAGTGTTGCTCATTGTTCGGAATACCAGCTTACAAGTTTCATGAATCATTGATTTCTTTTCATTGGACCTGGAAAATCTTGACATAGTGTTGGTATATACAAGGAATATATGGAATCTGGAGGAATGCTTCATATATGTTTATTTTTTACCAGCCCGCTGGAGTGCCTTGCAACCGTTTTCTATTACTGTTCACAAAATTCAAATCTCCTTTGCAAGATTAGTATTAATCAAAGGTCATTGAAATATATTATAATGGTTATAATGACAGTGCAAGGGCAGTTTCATAATAAAGAGATGGTCAACTTGTTTTCAAGCCAAAAGATAATTTAACATAAAAGGGTGACAGAAGGCTATCTTTTAGGTCTTATCAAGCTAAACTTGCATAGGCACCCAGACATTGCCCACTGAAGCTGCTTTTGGAAATTACAGGCTCTGAACCTCTTTGTTCTTACAGCATTCTGTGACAGGCTGAACCTATGAATCTGAAAAAGTTGTGAAGCAAAAGGGATACTCCAAATCCTAAACCAATCAACAATATTATTGTTATTTCATGAAGAGGTCTTTAAAGTAAACTCAGAAAGGTGTTTTAATATTGTAACATTATGAACAATTTATTATTTTGTTTACAATTATGTGAATTGCAACATTATTGCAATTTTTTTATCTCATTGATATTTTTTATGAGATGTAGTCTGTGAATCGCTACGAGACCAGGAAATATTTCTCAATGTAAATCATATAATGCAGGAAAGGAAAAGTCCGATAATATGTTAATAGATTGCTTAAACAGCACAGCAAATCTGAGCTGAGACATATTGAACATATTTCAATATTAATATATTGAAGAATCTTTGTGTAATTCTGGATGGACTTGAAACTGTGTTTTAACCTGGATTCTTGTAAGTACCAGAGATAATCACGTAAGTAACATGATGAAGAGGCCTACATGTATTACTAGGGTTAGAAGACAGGTAGGAGTGGGTAGACATTTCCAAGAGTGACTCTGAAGATTTATTTGCATACAGTGAAATCACGCCAATGTTGAAGTAGAACAGAGTGGGATAAGAGAGCCTAAACACTTGTCCTATATCTGAAGGCAACACTGTAGGCACTTGTTATCATTGACCTGTTCAGGGTTAAGAATCATGTCTTAGAGAAAACTTATATAAGAGTTGGGAGAGACTTGGTTCGGATATGTTGTACAGCTTTCTATAACAGTCTTTCCAAACTTGCCATCAGGAACTTCCTTTTTTCTTAGCTTTGTTTCCATTTTAAGCTTTCCCGATGTTTAAGATTAATGCAGATGTATTTCACAGAATCACAGAATGGTAGGGGTTGGAAGGGACCTCTGGAGATCATTTAGTCCAACCCCCCAGCACAAAGCAGGGTCACCTAGAGCAGGATACATAGGACCTCGTTCAGGTGGGTTTGAAATACCTCCAGAAAAGGAGAATTCACAACCCCTCTGGGCAGCCCTTGCCAGTGTTCCATCACCCTCAGAGTGAAGTTCTTCCTCATGCTCAGATGGAACTTCCTATGCTTCGGTTTGTGCCCGTTGTCCTTTGTCCTGTCGCTGGGCACCACTGAAAAGAGTCTGGCCCTGTCCTCTTGACACCCACCCTTCAGATATTTGTAAGCATTTATAAGATCCCCTCTCAGCCTTCTCCTCTTCAGGCTGAACAAGCCCAGCTCCCTCCGCCTTTCCTCATAGGGGAGGTGCTCTAGTGCCCTAATCATCCTCCTAGCCCTCTGCTGGACTCTCTCCAGTAGCTCCTCATCTTTCTTGAAGTGGCGAGCCCAGAACTGGACACAGTACTCTAGATGAGTCCCCAATAGGGCTGAGTAGAGGGGAAGGAGAACTTACCTCGACCTGCTGGCCACACTCTTCTTAAAGCACCCCAGGATCCCATTGACCTTCTTGGCAACCAGGGCACACTGCTGGCTCATGGTCAACTTGTCATCCACCAGCACTCCCAGGTCCCTCTCCATAGAGCTGCTCTCCAGCAGGTCTGCCCCAAGCCTGTACTGATGTATGGGGTTGTTCCTCCCCAGGTGCAGGACCCTACACTTGCCCTTGTCGAACTCGACCAGGTTCCTCTCTGCCCAACTCTCCAGCCTGTCCAGGTCTCGCTGAATGGCAGCACAGTCTTCTGGTGTATCCCTCACTCCTCCCAGTTTGGTGTCATCAGCAAACTTGCTGAGGGTACACTCTGTCCCTTCACCCAGGTCACGGCTGAATAAGCTGAGCAAGATTGGGCCCAGTACTGACCCCTGGGGAAACCCACTAATTACAGGCCTCCAACTAGACTCTGCACTGCTGATCACAGCCCTCTGAGCCCTGCCATTCAGCCAGTTGAGAGGACATATGTTACTTTTTATTTCTTGGTATAAGCAAATCTATATCAAGCCATGCTGAAAAAAGAATCTTGATACCCAAATTTTGATAGGCTATATATATTCCTGGGGATCCCTAAATTCGTAAAATAATAATGACCAAAAACTTTGTCAAGAAAACAGGTTAACTTTGATGGAAAAAGCTAAGCAATACTGGCAACATTCTTGGCAGTTTTTCTTTCCTGGTTTGCTTTTTAATATAACATTAATAAAGTTAATGAATGAGATTTAGTAGCTGGTAGACCAGAAGCAGAACACTAAATGCTAGGAATGCAATTATATCTTCCTTGACCCTCCACCAGTGAACGAAAATACAAGCTTTGGAGAAGTATCAAAGGAATTTTCATTCCAGTCTAAGCAGCAGCACCCTGAATAATGTCAGACTTCAACTAAAACTGATTATAAGGAGTTATGGGGAGTTAGAGGGCAAAAATTTGTGAATTTACAAGTTATGGAACTAAAGATCTTTGACACCCATTTTCTTAGATTACCTGAGATACAAACAAGAGCTGATACCTTAGCAGAGATTCATGAGGATTTTCTCTTAAAACTGCAGTTCATATCCCTTTATTTACCTCTCTTTATTTGTGTCCTGGGTTCAGCCAGGACAGGGTTAATTTTCACCAGAATCCAGGAAGGGGCATAGCTGGGTGAGCTGACCCCACCTGGCCAAACAGAGCCGGGTATTCCATACCATGTGCCGTCATGCGGGGTTCCGGTGGGGGTGAGCGGGTCTGGGGGAACTCACTCGCGGCTCGGGAGCGTGGGCGCTGGTCCTGTCCGGAAGAACGGCTCTGTGGGTCGTGCGGTTTGCTGTTGTGTTTTCTCCTGATCTTTATCATTGTTGTTACTGTTCCGTTTGTTTGCTGTTCTGTTAAACTGCCCTTATCCCGACCCACCAGTTTCTGCCTGTTTCTTTCCGTTCTCCTCCGCACCCCGGCGGGGGGAGGGGCGGTCGCGTGGCGCTTTTGTTGCCGGCCGCAGCCAAACCAGGACATTAAATTGGCACCCAAGTGTGGGGCGGGGATAACGGCAGGGCTGAGCAGCCAGTGTTAAAACGGCTTTCTTAGATTTTTGTTAATTTTTTTTTGTTATATGCATTTACTGTGTTAATGAAATAGTTGCCGGTAAAAATATTGCTGACTTTGTTCATATGGTTTTGGTATTTGAATCCTTATTTTCTGTATCTGTTCATTGCCATGCTGTTCATTACCTTGGGGAAAAGGACCAGGATGATGATTTTGCTGTACTGTATGATACCGGCTTACGATATGATAACATCACTGTGCATGAAATTAGGCTTGTATTTGCTTGCGGCACTGTGATCATTTCCGTACCTCAGATCCTGTGTCTTACAATTTGTTAATAATCGAACCCAGCCTGTGGGGAAAACCGGAGGGGATACTTTCCCCCACTCCTTCGCCCCTCCTCTCTCCCTTAGGCTACTTCTAACGGCTTTTGAGAATTTCGAGTACCCGTGGGATGCTCAGGCCAACTCGCTCCTATTATTATGCCTCCTGAATGGGTTTTGGGCCTTGTTTAGGGTTAAACAAGTAGTTAAGAACATCATGCAGAGACCTGCCCCGGGGCTGGATAGCTGTGAGTGGCTGGGTGTGTGGGACAGCATGGGCAAGTACCTAGGGCAGTGGACACCACCGATGTGTTTTAAACTCACCCCTGAACAAGTACAGAATCCAGACAATCTTGTAAAATATCTGCAAAAAGTGTGCTGCCACCCTGGGAACTCCAGAGAGACACAAATCACCACAATGTGCTGGGGTCTGGCCCACGCCTACCAAGCCCTGTTCAACCCGATGCAGTGCCCTAAAGGAGAAGGGGGGGGAAACGAGGCGGCAGGCACTGAGACTGGTGCTGCCCCCCCAGCCGGCACTGCAGCCCCTCCAGCCCAGCAGGCAGTCACAGCCCCCCCAACCGGCACTACAGCTGCTGCAGCCACTGACGTTGTCCCAGCTCCCCCGGCAGGCAAGGCAGCTGCTCCAGCCCCAGCTCCAGCCGCAGGCATCACGGCTGAGCCCAGTAACCAACCAGTGCCAGTAGCAGTTGCCCCTGTAAAACTAAAGAAAGACACAAAGAGAGCAGATCGCTCCGGGAGGGATGACAATGAGCCAGGGTCATCGTGGGAGATAGAGACAGAGATCATCACACGGCCCCTGTCCCTGAGCAAGCTGCGAGGCATGCGGAAAGATTTCAGCCACCACCCAGGCGAGCACATTGCCACCTGGCTGCTGCGGTGCTGGGATAATGGGGCCAGCAGCTTGGAATTAGAGGTCAAGGAAGCCAAGCAGCTGGGATCCCTGGCCAGGGAAGGGGCCATTGACAAGGCCATTGGGAAAAAGGAACAAGTCCTCAGCCTCTGGAGGAGACTTCTGTCAGGCGTGAGGGAGAGGTACCCCTTCAGTGATGATTTTGTATGCTACCCTGGCAAGTGGACCCATATGGAAAGGGGTATTCAGTACTTGAGGGAATCAGCTGTGCGATGAGCAGTTACCCACAGACCCAGATGAAGTCCAGTGCACACCATCTATGTGGAGGAAGTTTGTGCGGAGCGCACCATCCTCATATGCCAACTCACTGGCAATAGTAGACTGGAAAGGTAAAGAGGCACCAACAGTGGATGAGGTGGCTGTCAGACTCCGGCAATATGAGGAAAGTCTCTCTTCCTCCCTTGTCTCAGCTGTGGAGAAACTGGCCCGGGAGGTCCGACAAATGAAAGACAGTAGGTCCTACTCCCCACTTGTACGGGCCAGCATCTCAGCTATTAGGGGCAAGCGTTTCTCTGCTCAGGAGAGGGAATACAGAGTCTATACACCACGGGGCACCCTGTGGCTTTACCTGCATGACCACGGACAGGACATGAGGAAGTGGGATGGAAAACCCACCTCAAGTCTAGAGGCACACGTGCATGAGTTGCAAGGTAAAACAATCACCAAAGGGGATTCTGTTAGGAAAAATGTCGCTCCAGTTTCCAGCAGCCAGCTCTCCAGACCAGGTAGACAGTTTGATCTTGATTCCGATCCTCTGGAAGGGACCTCCAAGTCATTTTTACAGTAGGTGAGCAGCAAATTCTCTGACCAGGATTAGAGGGGTCCTGCCTCCAGCCAAGTGGAGGAAAGGGACAACGGTGTTTATTGGTCGGTGTGCATTCGGTGGCCTGGCACGTCAGATCCACAAGAGTATAAAGCTCTAGTGGACACTGGTGCACAGTGTACTTTAATGCCATCAGATTTCCAAGGGTCTGAGTCTATTTGCAATTCGGGAGTGACAGGGTGGTCCCAAGAGCTGAGTGTATTGGAGGCTGAAGTGAGCCTCACTGGGCAGGAGTGGCAGAAGCACCCCATTGTGACTGACCCCAAGGCTCCGTGCATCCTTGGTATAGACTATCTTAGGAGAGGGTATTTCAAGGACCCAAAGGGGTATCGGTGGGCTTTTAACATAGCTGCTGTGTAGACGGAAGAAATTAAACAGCTGTCCATTTTGCCTGGTCTCTCAGAGGATCCTTCCATTGTGGGGTTGCTGAGGGTTGAAGAACAACAGGTGCCAATCGCAACAACAACGGTGCATCGGCGACAGTATCGTACCAACCGAGACTCCCTTATCCCCATTCATCAGCAGATCTGCCAGCTGGAGAGTCAAGGAGTGATCAGCAAGACTCGCTCATCCTTTAATAGTCCCATATGACCAGTGAGAAAATCTACTGGAGAGTGAAGACTGACAATAGACTACCGTGGCCTGAATGAAGTCACACCACCGCTGAGTGCTGCCGTGCCAGACATGCTAGAACTTCAGTATCAGCTGGAGTCAAAGGCAGCCAAGTGGTATGCTACAATTGACATCGCTAATGCATTCTTCTCCATTCCTTAGGCAGCAGAGTGCAGGCCACAGTTTGCTTTCATGTGGAGGGGCATCCAGTACACCTGGAATCGACTGCCCCAGGGGTGGAAACACAGTCCCACCATTTGCCATGGGCTGATCCAGACTGCACTGGAAAAGGGTGAAGCTCCAGAACATCTGCAGTGCATCGATGACATCATTGTATGGGGTGACACAGTGGAGGAAGTTTTTGAGAAAGGGGAGAAAATAGTTCAGATCCTTCTGAAAGCCGGTTTCGCCATAAGCGAAGTAAAGTCAAGGGACCTGCGCAAGAGATCCAGTATTTGGGGATAAAATGGCAGGATGGGCGCCGTCAAATCCCAATGGATGTCATCAACAAAATAGCAGCTATGTCTCCACCAAACAGCAAAAAGGAAGCACAAGCCTTCTTAGGTGTTCTGGGTTTTTGGAGGATGCACATCCCAAATTATAGCCAGATTGGGAGTCCTCTGTACCACATGACCCGGAAGAAGAATGATTTTGAATGGGGCCCTGAGCAACGACAGGCATTTGAACAAATTAAACGGTAGATAGTTCATGCCCTAGCCCTTAGTCCAGTCTGGTCAGGGCAAGATGTTAAAAACGTGCTCTACACCGCAGCCGGGGAGAATGGCCCAACCTGGAGTCTCTGGCAGAAAGCACCAGGGGAGACTCAAGGTCGACCCCTGGGGTTTTGGAGTGGGGGATACAAAGGATCGGAGGCCCGCTATACTCCCACTGAAAAAGAGATTCTGGCAGCATATGAAGGTGTTTGAGCTGCTTCGGAAGTGGTCGGCACTGAAGCACAGCTGCTCCTAGCACCACGATTGCCAGTCCTGGGCTGGATGTTCAAAGAGAGGGTCCCCTCTATGCATCTTGCCACCGATGCTACGTGGAGTAAGTGGGTCGCGCTGATCACCCAGCGCGCCCGAATGGGAAACCCCAGTCGCCCAGGAATTTTGGAGGTAATCATGGACTGGCCAGAAGGCAAAGATTTTGGAGCATCGCCAGAGGAGGAGGTGAGACGTGCTGAAGAGGCCCCACTGTATAACCAGCTGCCAGAAGATAAGGAACAGTATGCCTTGTTCACGGATGGGTCCTGTCATATTGTGGGGAAGCAGCGGAGGTGGAAGGCTGCTGTATGGAGCCCTACACGACAAGTCGCGGAAACTGCCGAGGGAGAAGGTGAGTCCAGCCAGTTTGCAGAGGTGAAAGCCGTCCAGCTGGCTTTAGACATTGCCAGTGAAGTGGCCAGTGCTCTGTCTTTACACCGACTCCTGGATGGCGGCCAATGCCTTGTGGGGGTGGCTGCAGCAATGGAAGAAGAACAACTGACAGTGCAGAGGCAAACCTATCTAGGCTGCCCCATTGTGGCAAGATATTGCTGCCCGTCTGGAGCAGTTGGTTGCAAAAGTGCGTCACGTGGACGCCCACGTCCCTAAGAGTCAGGCCACTGAGGAACATCAAAACAACCACCAGGTGGATCAGGCTGCTAAAATTGAAGTGGCTCAGGTGGATCTGGACTGGCAACATAAGGGTGAACTCTTTATAGCTCGGTGGGCCCATGACACCTCGGGCCACCAAGGAACAGACATGACATACAGATGGGTTCTTGACCGAGGGGTGGACTTGACCATGGACACCATCGCACAGGTTACCCATGAATGTGAGACATGTGCTGCAATCAAGCAAGCCAAGCGGGTAAAGCCTCAGTGGTCTGGAGGACGATGGCTAAAATATAAATATGGGGAGGCTTGGCAGATTGACTACATCACACTGCCGCAAACCCGCCAAGGCAAGCGCTATGTGCTCACAATGGTGGAGGCCACCACCGGATGGCTGGAAACCTACCCTGTGCCTCATGCCACTGCCCGGAATACCATCCTGGGCCTTGAAAAACAAGTCCTGTGGCGACATGGCACTCCCGAAAGAATTGAGTAGGACAACAAGACTCATTTTCTTAACAGCCTCATAGACACCTGGGCCAAAGAAAATGGTATTGAGTGGGTGTATCTCATCCCCTACCATGTACCAGCCTCTGGAAAGATCGAATGGTACAATGGGCTGCTAAAAACCACTTTGAGGGCAATGGCGGGTGGAATTTTTAAAAACTGGGATACTCATCTAACAAAGGCCACCTGGTTGGTTAACACCAGGGGATCCACCTACCGGGCTGGTCCTGCCCAATCAAAACCTCAGCGCCCCGTAGAAGGGGATAAAGTCCCTGTAGTGCACATACGGAACATGTTGGGGAAGACGGTTTGGGTTAGTCCTGCCTCAGGCAAAGGCAAGCCCGTCCGCGGGATTGCTTTTTCTCAAGGACCTGGGTGTACCTGGTGGGTAATGTGGAAGGATGGAGAAGTCCGATGTGTATACCTCATGGGGATTTGATTTTGGGGGAGAATAGTCCATAAATAAATTGTATAAAGTTAATTGTTAAAATAACCCTGTCACTCTCTGTTACCACTGTTATAATTGTTCTATGTTATACCAGTAGTATCATAGTAAGAATTCTCCAGATTAAAGAAGGATGGACTTTTTGATGAAGCGTAGCAGAGCACAGTGATGATGGGACTGGACCTGGTTTTCAACAACTGGCACCCAGCAACTTCATCATGATCAACAGCTCCTGCAGACTGTGGGCACGGGCCGCACCAGATACATCAGCCGTGAGCTCTGGATGCAGCAGGTGACCACCCATCACCTCTCCTGCCACGGAAGACCTTTACGACAGATGGAGCCCGAAGTCATGGATTAAATGAACTCAAAGGACACTTTGGAGTGATGATCCATAGACTAAGGGAATGATATCTGGAGACAGTAGAAGTGGTGTTGATCAACTGGACAATGGGGGACCTGGGCATGACGTAGATGTTATGGAATAAGGGGTGGATAATGTCCTGGGTTCGGCCAGGACAGGGTTAATTTTCACCAGAATCCAGGAAGGGGCACAGCCGGGCGGGCTGACCCCACCTGGCCAAACAGAGCTGGGTATTCCATACCATGTGCCGTCATGCTGGGTTCTGGTGGGGGTGAGCGGGGCGGGGGAAACTCACTCGTGGCTCGGTAGCGTGCGGCGCCGGTCCTGTCCGGGAGAGCGGCTCTGCAGGTTGGGTGGTTTGTGTTGTGTTTTCTCCTTATCTGTATTGTTGTTGTTCCTGTTTCCTTTGTTTGCTGTTCTGTTAAACTGCCCTTATCCCGACCCACCAGTTTTCTGCCTGTTTCTTTCCGTTCTCCTCCGCACCCCGGCGGGGGGAGGGGTGGCCGCATGGCGCTTTTGTTGCCGGTCGCAGCCAAACCAGGACAATTTGCAGAACAAAATGTTCACCCAACACCAATTTCTCTGAAAGACTTGCCCTCTGTATCTTTTTCTCCTACTATGTGTATAATATATTAGTATTATTAATATAAGGCAAATGGCATCCTGGCTTGTATCTGGAATAGTGTGGCCAGCAGGAGTAGGGAGGTGAGCATGCCCCTGTACTCGGCACTGGTGAGGCCGCACCTTGAATACTGTGTTCAGTTTTTGGCCCCTCACTACAAGAAGAACATTGAGTTGCTGGAGCATGTCCAGAGAAGAGCAATGAGGCTGGTGAGGGGTCTAGAGTACAAGCCTTACGAGGAGCAACTGAAGGAACTGGGGCTGTTTAGTCTGGAGAACAGGAGGCTGAGGGGGGAACCTTATCACTCTCTACAACTATGTGAAAGGAGGTTGTAGTAGGCAGGTGTTGGTCTCTCTCCCAGGTAACTATCAATAGGATGAGAGGCAATGGCCTCAAGTTGCAGCAAGGGAGGTTTAGATTAGATACTAGGAGAAAATTCTTCACAGAAAGAGTAGTCAGGCATTGGAATAGGCTGCCCAGGGAGGTGGTGGAAACATCATCCCTGGAGGTGTTTAAAAAAATGTGTAGATGTGGCACTTTGTGATATGGTTTAGTAGGCATGGTGGTGCTGGGTGGATGAATGGACCCGATGATCTTAGAGGTCTTTTCCAACCTATGATTCTATGATTCTATGTGGAAGAGTAGCAAAGGTTCTGAGGTCTGCTGGCACATGATAAAGCACATATTTCATATTAGACACACAAAATTGTGTAAAGTGAATGGAACTCTTCCTGGTGTTAGAGGTGTTTTTCAAGGGAGGAGAGTTGATAAAAGTGGAGTTTTAGCCTGTGGCTCAGTAGGATAACCGACACCTAGCCACTGGCTGTAAGGCAGAATTTGAGTTATAGCAGCTTGTGAATGGTGCTACACTTTCAAATGATAACAGTTTGAGCTTTGAATTTGAGCGTCTGGCTGCCAAAGAAAAATATCCCTTTTGCCCTTTTTGTTTTAATATAATTTTCTTCTGTTAATTGTATTGAAGATTTTTTATTTTGAATTCAGCATATAATGACAGGATTTGGGTGGAAAAGAAAATTGCTATTCTGCCTATGGGAATGTAAGTAACTATATGTCCAAAGATAACTGTACCTGTATAGGTGAAATTTTGTCTGTTCTTATGATTTTATATTTTTACTTTCCTAAAAAATACATTCCAATTCTTACCTTTATTTACACAACACATTATGATAGTAATTCAGCTACGGGAATAAACAGGAATTTCTGGGTTTTATGACACTTATTTTGTTTTGCAGGAAAATAATCTAAGTCATAATAATGTTTTCTTCTGCTGAGTACATTACCTATTAGACGTGGAGAGTGCCTGGCACTTCAGAAGGCAAAAGTATCTAATAATAGAAGAAAGCGATGGAAGCCGGCTGCCAAAAAAAGGTGTAATATCTGGCAGCTGTGATGGATGACCTAGTAACAAAGATGAAGAAGTCTTAGCAAGAGTGCACAGATAAAGAATAAAACATAGGGTAAAAGGAGAGTAGACAAAATGAAGAAAACTGATCCGAAGTGGTAAAAAGTCATTGTTCAAAGGAGTAGGTGAAAAAAGTATTGCTTTTTTTGTCACAAATTAAAGGAAAGAAGAGAAAGCTTGTGTTAGGAAATTGCCAAGATTGTTTTAATGTTAGTTTTCCCTGGAAAAAAAGAAAGAAGACAGCAATTAGCAAATTTAAATTAACAAGTGAAGAAAATCCATTAATGAGAAATAAGATTAATCTAGTTTACAAATGACAAACTGTGTCTGACATGCACACTGTTCTTTTGAGAGTCTTAAAATGACAGAAGATGTGCACCAATGATACTCAATTTAGCAAGATACTGCATCTAACTCTTCCATGTGACTGCACAAAAAAGCTGGATTGTACCATTTTCATGAAAGCAAAAAGAAATAAAACCCAGTAAATTGTGATTAATAATAAGCTGGAATTCCAAGGAGTGTCTGGATTAAAGTGTTATCCTTAAGAAATAATTTCCATACATGAGAATTTTTAATACTTTTAGAAGTAATATAGAAGACAGATTAAGTAGTAATGCTTTCAAACTAACAGAGTGAGAATCATACACTCAGCCATTATGGGAAAAAAAAAATGAACCAATTGAATTTTAAAAAAAAGCAGTGATGTGTGCAATACAATGATGTTTAGCGATATCCAGTATAATACAAAAGAAGTAGTAAAGTTCTGTTACATGAACATTTTGCCTCAGGCTTCTTTCCCCCAGGAGGAGGCTTGCATACACAGTACTGAGTGAAAGGAGCCAAAGAGCTTCAGCCTCTGTCCTCCAACCACTTCCCCACTGTCTGATGTGTCACACACATTTGTATCACTTCATCCTCCCTTGGCCATATGGCCGCTCATCTGTGTATATGAGGATGGAGTCCACCACTGAGACACCTTTATACACTTTAATGTCATGATCACTCACTTTCTCCTATAGATTTGCTTAATATTAGTTTGTTCTTTCTTTGTTTCCATCCCTTGTGGCAGTCTAAAACATGCATTCTTCAGAAGGATACTAACAAAAGTAAACAAAAGTCTATTAAGTGATTAGAATTCCCTCATGTTAGTATCTGAAACATTTACAAAACCTAAATTTTCTTCCTACCTTGAGAAGCAGAATCAAATTACTTTCTTCGTTTTCTAGAGGAACCTAAAGGTAGAGTCTTGACCAAGACCACTTAAAAAATCCGTGGCATAGGAAGCATTGAAATCAAGATCCGTGAACCTTAGGTTGCTGACTGTACTGGTGTATCTAATTCTCACCAGCAGATGAAAAATTAGCCATAGAAATAAATTTGAAAGTGGATAAATGTGAACTGACTTTGTATACAAACCCACAACAACCAAACCCCTGGGTTGTTTTACAAATTGGTGCCTTAGTCCAGGCAGATGGATGTTTATACTATGCAGTTACCATAGTGCTTGGTGTAGTGCTAAATCCTGATGAAAAGACAGTATGCTTACTAAGGCTCCACCATGCAGTAATGCACCTACACCAATTCCAGTCAGCTCAAAATTTAACTAGGACTGGCTCCCGTTCACCCGCAAAAGCCTACCTAAACATATATAAAGATAAATGATGGTCTGCTAGAGGCAGCTCACAGGAGTTGTATGAAGCCTTTCCACAAGAGCTTTTTTCAGTTCCTGAAGAGATGTAATCAGCCACATGGCCTGTAAACTCCAAAGGCAGTGAACAAAGGTGCTACAAAAACACAGGCAACAGTTATCAGATCTAAACCTAATTATTTCTCTACTGCAGAAGCAAAATGATTGTCATATTTATCAAGGAGAAAATGGATGACTCAGCCCCTACCACAAACACTTGACTGTGCAGGCTACGAGATTTACAGAAGGCAGAACTAAAACATGAGTGTCTTGGTCCTGACTATTGCACTTGAGCATGTTGCAGCCCTCAGACAGTGAGTTTTGTAACAGCACAGCTGCCAAACACAAACTGAAAATTCAAGACATCTTCCACAGATTGTTAATGAGGCATTTTTTTAAATTCCAGTTTTGGGGAACGTTTTGATGAAAGCTAAACTTTGTTTTTTAAATAAATGTTAAGATTCACCATAGGTCAAGGTTTAAGAAGCATGAGCAAAATATAAATAGCTGGCAGGGGTGTAACAGATGGATATTCTAAAGTCCTGGTGAATTTTATAGTGTTAGGTGTCATCTTTCATTGGACCAGCTGATATTCCTAGAAAAATTGGCAAGCTGTTAAACTCAGTGTCTTTCCATCAAGTCCGATAAAGTGTAACAAAAGGCTAAATTTGGAACTTATGTTGTTAATATTAATAAAATCCAATTATGACTGTATACATTGACTACATACACTGATTGAAGTCATAAGCTTCATTGAAAATGAAACAAAAATTTGCTAGGACTTTTGTTGTGGGAAGACATCATCAGGAAATTGTAACAGGCTGTAAGAAAATACCTCTATTATACATCTGATTTTTGTATCCCCTAGAGTTATGGATTTTAGTTGACAGGGTCACCTTTAGGAAGTATCTAAGTGCTGCTGCTTGAAGAGCAGGTATGAAAATTATCAAGCAGAATGGTTTTTTCCAATGGTAACTGTGTTTCTGCATTTCATCAGTCAGCTGCATCAATTCATTCCTGTGCATACTGATTATTCTGTTCTAACCAGCCTTCTTCTGTTTCAAAATCTTCATGAGAACATTCGGGAACAGGAAAAACACAGGGCTTCAGCCACTATTTATCCACCTCAGGATCCTGTTATAGGCTGTCCACAGTCAACAAGCAGAGAAACTTTGGCAGACCCATTGCATCTGAAAACAGTGCCTTCCTCAACAGGTCTCAGAACAGATGTGATGACAGGAACAGTCCTTCAAAAACGTCATTGCTCATTTTGCCTATTTTGGAAACACAACAAACATTTTCTAGAAACCACAGAGACTAAACAACCTTCCTTCTTATGCTGCGGGCATCACTGTGGGAATTACTAGCCTATAGACCAGCATCCCATTCATTCCCTGGCACCCTTATTGGCTGTCTTCGTTAAGGCATATCTGAATCCAGCACTGTCCAAGATCGCATGGGTTCCTCCTTCATGTCCCAGGGGAGGTGAATCTGGTGTACTTGCAGACCTGGAGTTCTTGCCCATGCCAGCCTGATGTGCTCTGTTCTGCTTCCCTTTGCAAGTCCAGCCATCAGCAATGCTGAAGATGAACTCCAAGAGGTAGATACACACAACTCACAAAACACACAGAGGACACTAACACAACCAGCCACACAGACAAGCACAGGTTCCTTTACCGATACTGCATAAAACCCCATAGCACTCCCCAAAACACAGAGACAGCCCAGTCTCGCTGCTCCTTTCTGGCTGAGGCTCACCATTGAGACATGCACACAGTCTTGCTCTCTGTGATTGCAACACTCACAGATTCATAGGGTCCTTAAATATGAGCTGGGTCCATCAGATCTCCATGTCTGAGTCCTGGCCCGCTCCTCCAATTACTGGCTTTCACTCTTGTCATTCCAGTTGTGCGCCTCACTAGTTATTCCAGTCTGAAGTTCATTAGTGAGTTGGACAAACCCCCATGCACAAAGGAAAGGGTTTCAGTAGGAGAGCACACAGCCTGATCCCTACTGTCACTGGCCTCTAAACCTACTGGCTGCTGCGATACTCTTTGAAAACCAGGGCAGAAAGCCTGGGCTTCCTCAAGGACTTCTGCAGCCTGAGCATACTCAGGTGTAAACCTTGCTCTGAGATTCATTAATCTTATCTCTGAAATAAAAATGGGCTTTTTCTCTGACTGGTAATTAAAAGGAGAGACTCTTTCAGAATAAAAGGAAAAAGTTCAGGGTTATGTTTATATGTGCTCTACTGTGAACTAATTTGTTTCAAGGAAGCAAGAAAGGAGTGACTGTATTGTCAGCTGAATTATCTTCTGTTTTTACGCATCTGTTTTCAGATTCAGATACCTTTGTCTTAGTATAGCCTGGGCTGAGACTACGTAATGAGACGTATGGTAAGAACTGTTCCTCTCTGTGATCATATAGGCTCAGACAAAATAATTATTTATCCCCTTGCAATGTAAGAATTTTTTCCATGGGATATTTGCCACTGTTTAACAAGACCTCATCATCTGATTTTCCTCTTACTCCCTACTATCCTCACATTTCATATCAGACTGCTTTTCTTTTCCTTCTCTGCGTTGTATTTTTTCCTGGAGAGATCAAGCTCTGAGACGGTGCTCATTGTTTGGACAAGTGTGTGAGAGCTTTTGGCAAATAAGATTAGTGGGACTCTGAGGGAGACAAGTATATGCTTGAACATACTGCATTATTTAGATGATTCATTTTTAGATACATCTTGTCTTATCAGTTCTGTAATAGAAGAGTGTACAGATGTATCAGCTTTTGAAAAATGAAAAATATCAAAAGAGTCTATGAATTATCTTGCAATGTGTACTGTATGTAAGAAAAAAATACTTATGGGCAAAATATTATCAAATAACAGTATACTGAAGCTGTATCATTTTTTCCTATGAGTGGCAGAAATAATAGCATAAATGGACAACTAAAAGACATTCATTATAATGGCTGTATGAAAATGGCATTATCAAAACATAGGCTCAAGATATTCTCTGTTTTTTTTTATTTTTTTCTCTTCAAGGACTTAATCAAGGCATTTAAGTTAGAAGCCAGCTTCTCCAATCTGCCTAAATAAGAGCGAGAGATAGCACAGAAACCCGTGAAAGGTGATTCATATCTCCTAAGTTCTGTGCCTAAAAATGAGTATCAATTTGATCATATTTGTGGTTTTCAAGCTTGCTTTTTAGGGAGACGAAGAAATGTTGTTTACCCATGCAAAGCACGTAAGAGCAGAGATTTGCAGCCATCACGCTGTTAAAATCTGTCAAGATATTACAATCTGTTAAAATATGACAGAATTTAGGTTTCCCTTACATGATGTCCCTTTACATGATCGCATACTATTTTTCCCTGTCCATTCCCGTTTCCTTCATTGAATGCGCAAAGTAGATCTCCTATGTTAAAAAGTCAGCATTACATGGTGAAGAGAGCTGTTGATTGCAGGATTCTTGCTTGTTGCTGAATTTAGAAAGAGCGTACTGAGTGACTAATGTGATTGCAAGCAGAGAGAAAAGGTCTGGTTAGTCAAAGCAAACAAATGATTCTATGGAAAATTTCTATGTCAAGTCAGTTAACCTGTCTCTTCACAGATGGCCACTATTATGTGTTTCTTATTTTCTGAATGCTCAGCTTGATGATCTGATATCTAATCGATGGACATGCTACTCAGTCACAGTAACAAATGGCAATGAGTGGGAGTTAAGTTTTAGACGTAAGAAGAGCCATTCAGTGCTAAACATTCTTCAAATTTCAGGTACTAGAAATGTCAAACTAAAGACCTGATCTTGCAGAACATTTTCACACTTATGTTACCTGTTCTTGTCTTTCAGCATCAAAATGGAACTCCTTTCTTGACATAAAAGTTAGGGTAATGCATTAAAAAAGGTTTTCTTTCTCAAATCCAGTAATGATGGATTCTGAAGGTAAATCCAGAAGCAAATTTTGATTAAGGTACCACCACTGAATAATGGATGGAAACGTGCATTAAATATAGATAGTGGAAAATAAAGACATGTTGCTCTAAATATAGCATATCACCATATTATGACAACTTTTTCACAGTGCACAAGTATCCTTATATAGGCATTACCTAGCTCTTATTTTCTTAGGTCTGCGGTTTTAAGCAGTTGAATCTAAGCATGAGGGGCTGATTTCAGTATACAACTAATTTTGTAGTTCTAAGAGAGGCAATTTTTTAAAATCCACTTTACATAAAATACTTTGCAAATCCTTTACATAAAATGCTACTTAGATTCCTACGTATTTGGTGTGAGGAACAAGCATCTCTTACTGGTTTTGGTGTAATGAATATTTCTTGAAAACCAAGACTCATTCTTAAGAGCCTAAACATGAATTTTGCATCCTAGCATCAAGATCCTGTTATATCAGATCTTGACCGTCATACATAAAGGTGCAAACCCAAAATGCAGGCTTACATACAAGCATAATGAAAATGTACAAAACCATTTAATTTTGAATGATGAAGCTGACACAAAGCATTCCCACACACATTTTCAAAATGCCACATCTATGTTTGCATCTCAATTTTGCAATAACTTTCTGCAAATACATGAGGACCAATAACATCTCCAGCTCAAATATTCAAGTTCTTTCCTCAGAAGTGATATGCTTTCCCCTGAATTGGACAGATAGAGTGAGGTAAAAAGCTCCCTAATTTTCCTTACCCTCACATTCTCACAAGGCAACTTGCTGAAACAGACAGTGATCTATTTCCTCTCTTCACATGCCTGATCTATTCTTCAACAGACAGATGTGATGATACAAAATTAGCAATTAAATGTAATTCTTTCTCTGTGTCCCTGTCTCTGTCTCTGTATCTGTCTCTGCACATTCACACACACTATGCGTAAATATAATATGAGTATTAATAAAAATATTTACAGGAAAGCTTACTTTTGCATTCTCCGTAGTTAAAATATTCAAAACATTTAACCGGGGTAACAAGTTGGCTTTACTTCCTCACCCCAATACTGAATGAGGTTCATTAATCTTGATGACCTAGATTTCCCTCTCTCCATACGCAGGTTTTGAAGTCACTCAAAACATTACGAGAAACAGAGGTTAAGGATCAGGAATTGGCTGGATGACCACAACCAAAGAGTTTCAGTCAACAGTTCAATGTCCAAATGGAGACTGGTGAGAAGTGGTGTCCCTCATGGAGCTGTATTGAGATGGGTACTGTACAATATCTTTATTAATGACATATAGAGTGGGATTGAGTGCGCCCTTAGCAAGTTTGCAGATGGCACCAAGCTGAGTGCTGAAGTTGATATGCTTGAAGGGTGAGATACCATCCAGGGGAACTCTGAAAGGCTTGAGGAGTGAGCCCATGTGAATCTTCTGAAGTTCAACAAGACCGAGTGCAAGGACCTACACCTGGATTGGGACAATCTTCAATATCAATACAGGCTGGGGGATGAATTGATTGAGAGCAGCCCTACAGAGAAGGACTTGTGGATACTGGTGGATGAAAATTTGGACATGAGATAGTAATGTGTACTTGCAGCCCAGAAAGCCAATCGTATCCTGGGCTGCATATAAAGCAGTGTGGCCAGCAGGTCACGGGAGGTTATTGTCCCCATCTACTCCAGTCTGGTGAGACCCCACCCGGAGTACTGCATCCAGCTCTGAGGTCCCCAGCACAAGAAAGGCATGGACCTGTTAGAACAAGTCCAGAGGAGGGTCTCAAAAATGATAAGAGGGCTGGAACGCCCCTCCTCTGAAGAAAGGCTGAGAGAGTTGAGGTTGTTAAGCCTGGAGAAAACCTCCGGGAAGACTTTATCATGGCCTTTCTATACTTAAATGGGGCTTATAAGAAAGACATAGAGACTGTTCTATGATTCTATGATTCTGATTTTATGAAATAGATTTAGTATGACATGTTAAACTGTAGGACATCTAGGACACCATAAAGGACACTCTGTTGAAGAGTGGTGCCAATTATTGTGATGTTGAAACACAGAGTAGCAATTATACTGTGAAATGTCTTAGTAAAATGTGTAAAAAATACATCATTAGATGGCTCCTGCAAGAAAAATGAAAAAAAAAAGATGGAGAGAGGCATTTAACCATAGTCATTGCTACTGTTTATTCACAGAAAATTCCTAATAAGTGCTTTTATGTCTCTAAGGTTTGCTTATGCAAAACTCACATAATAGGTTTACAATCACGAGAATTATCCTCTTTGATGTGGTTTCCTATTAGGCATTTTAGGCCCTAAAATTATGCATATTTCTATTTTCACTTGAGGGCTGTCATCACCACATATCTTTCTCCAAGCTAGTCAGCAGGAGTTACCTACACCCATTAAGCAGCCTTCATTCTGGGTCTGCTGCCAACAAAGATCATTAACTGAACAATGTATTTAATTTCATAAACATTTACTGCGCCCACAATTTGCTAATATTAACTTGCTAGAGACTGTAAAATTGCTATAATTTCTCCTGGGTTAAGCAAATCCTGTCCTATTATCCTTAATTCAGAAAGACTGTACAGATGAATGATAAAAGCATGAGACGATAAACCGGAACCTTTGAATTTCCCTTGACAGACAAATGTCCGAATTCTTGGTCTAGTCAATCTTGCACGTGCTCTTGATCTCTGACATGTTCAAGGTTTTGTGCTCTTTTGCAGAGTGGAATGGCTTCAAAGGAAGGCTGTAGAATTAACAGCACCCCTTCACTCTGAACGGGTTCCAGCTTGTGACTTTTTGTACTATCCAGTGAAGGGAAAGCTAAGATCTGAGCAAACAAGGGAAGAGCACGTTTTTTTTCCTGTATTCAAATCTAGTGCTTCAGATCTAGAGTTGTTTAATAATAAGGTGTAGGAGACTCCTAGGCTTCGTCTGTCTTGATTTTTCAGAGAAAGCTTTTGGACACTGCTGGTTATAAACCCCAAGTGTAAAAGATCCTTTCTGAGGCTCAACAAAGCGTTGAGATGCAAGGGAGGGGAATTTATGTCACAGTATTTTCAGTTACTTAACAGGGTCTAGTTCTCGTAACTGGGACTAAGTTTTATGAGAGCTACTGGAGATGCCTATGCCTCAAAGCTAGACAGCGGGCCTAAAAGTTAGACATTATTAAGCCCTGACATGTTTTCATTCCTTTTGAACTTGGGGTTGGAACTGTCTTCACTGGGAGACATTCACTTACATGTGTTTATGTGAGTTTGCCAGGTTTGTGTTCCAGTTGTGATTTATGGATGAGATTTTCAAAGCTGTCAGATTTGGTTTGGTGACTCATTGAAAGCATGCAGTTCAGGGGACAAGGCTGCTTCAAAAAAAATCTCATCTTACCTCAATACAGTTTACTCTGTGGAAATCTTGGTTATAATCCTGTCAAGACGATGTTTGTTGTTGACTTCAGTGAAGCCAGTCCTTCCATCCAGACAATCTTTCCTTTAAGATAATCAACCATGACAACTGAGCAGAGGAGAGCTTTGGCATATTCCCTTAATTATATTTCACACATTTATTTTTCAATAAGCATAGTTCTGGCTGATATTTTGAAGAATAATACAATGAAGTTCTGAAGCTGCACAAGTCCATTCTGTTTTAATACACCTAAGAAATGAAGATGTTATCTTATGAAGGTAAAAGTTCTATACAGAGAACATGGTGCATATGATGGAAAGACATAATTCAGAAGGCTTATCCACACAGAGGAAGCTATTTAGACTTAGAAAAATTGAGGAAGTGTACAGCAGAGATATTCTAAATATATGATGATTTAAAGTGCTTTAAGTAGATGGTCATGGAGCATTCTGACCTTAAAACTAGTATTAAAATAAGATGCAATTTACTAATAAAATTGACAGCTAGAGATGTCAGTAGCTCTAAACTTATTTTAGCTCCTGTTTTTAATGTAGCCCAAATTTCTAGTTCAAAACAAATATTTTCATGGTTGTTTATTGAGTCTTACAAATGAAATATTATTTCTCAGAAAAATCTACCTGAAATATAAATCTGGGCATATTTATAATGACATAAAATTTTATTAGCCAAACTAGCTCTATCCCACTCTCAAGAACTTAGCTGCTTTCTCAGTATACTTTTCCCAGACTTTCAGGTTTTATTTAACTAAATAGTACTTTGACCAGTTGAAACACTGCATTCTGTCACTCAGTAATTTTCCCATAATGTATTCCTAACTCACGGTTCATTTATTTTCAGTGGCTGACTTGTGTAATGACTACACAAAAAGAGAATAAAGTGATTTTAAGTCAGAATTATCCTCAAAGAAATTTCAGTTCTAGTTCAGGTGCATCTAGGTCCCTATAAAAGGCTGAGTTTCAACAGGACAAATTTATATTTGAGAGTTTAATTATAAACAAATGCTGAATTTCATATGCCTTTCAATCCCACTCTGTAATTCCAACAGCAGACAACAAAACATGTCTAACTAGGTTTTTCTTTCCTTGAACAAGGTCATTCACCCTCACTATGAAAATTTATCCCCGTCACGCTTCTAGTGTGCAGTGAGATATGAACGATGCAAACTAAGTGAGTTTGACTGGAGGTATTCTGGAGCTGTATGTGGAGCTCGCTTCTACTTGGATTCGAATGGATGTAACACCTTGGTCAGGAGTAGGCTTGTTGTAACATGAGACTCTTCCCTTTCTGGAGTAGATACATATCATAGGCCCTCCTTTAAGGGCATTTTACTAGAGTAAACCAAACTTTTGTCTCACATGCACATGTGTGCTTTGGTCCTACGCATTTTTAACCTTTCTTTTTCAACTGATCTTCTTAGTTTCAGTCTCAGATTTTTTGACCTTTTAACTAAATTAATATTATGTAAAATATTTTTTCTTCTGTAGGATGTGAAGCTATTGCAGCAATTGGACAGTTTGTTAAGCCAAGTTTCTTTCAGCTTTTAGCAAGGTCTCTGGGTTAATGTCAAGATGGCAAGCAACATAACATTGGCTTATAAAAGTATCATAGAATCATAGAATAGTGGTGGAAGCGACCTTAAATATCACATAGTTTAACCCCCCTGATATGGGCAGGGACACATTCCACTAGAGCATGCTGCTCAAAGCCCCTTCCAACCTGGCCTTGAACGATTCCAGGGAGGGGGCATCCACAACTTCTTTGAGCCACCTGTTCCAGTGCCTCATTAACCCTGGCAGCTGCTAAGTGACATTGATGGTCTTGTAAATTCTACAAGTGAAATCACTGGAAAAAAGATCAGTTTCAGAGAATGGCTCTAGGGGTATCAAGAAAGCTTCCGGCTTGCTAGAAATTTGTGAACGTTTCCTGAACATGGAGCTGGGCTGGTGACATTTTTTTCCATGTATCTTGTATCATGTGGATAACCCTACCTCAGTCATTCTCACTTCAGATTTTCAGTTTTCTTCCCAACATCCTGTCTGAAAATATACTTTAAAATTGTAAGCTGTTTTCTGTCTGAATATTTCACAGGCCCTCAAGAATGGTCTCAGGTGAGTTAGACTTAGTCTAATCGGCCTGATTGATAGAATCCTAGCTTCGTAGAATGGTTTGGATTGGAAGGGACCTTAAAGATCATCCAGTTCCAACCCCCCTGCCATGGGCAGGGACACTTTCCACTAGACCAGGTTGCTCAAAGCCCCATCCAACCTGGCCTTGAACACTTCCAGGGAGGGGACATCTACAACTTCTCTGGGCAACCTGTTCCAGTGTCTCACCACCCTCATAGCAAAGAATTTCCTTGTTATAGCTAATCAAAATCTACCCTGTTTCAGTTTAAAGTCATTTCCCCTTGTCTTATCACTATAGGCCTGTGTAAAAAGTGCCTCTCCAGCTTTCTTCTTAGCTTACCCATTCAGGTACTGGAAGGCTGAATAAGGTCTCCCCAGACCCTTCTGTTCTCCAGGCTGAGCAACCCTAATTCTCTCAGCCTTTCTGCGTAGGAGAGGTGTTCCATCCCTCTGACCATTTTTGTGGCCCTTCTCTGGACCTACTCCAACAGTTCCATATCTTTTCTGTGCTGAGGGTTCCAGAGCTGGAAGCAGGACTCCAGGTGGGGGTCTCACCAGAGCAGAGTAGACGAGCAGAATCACCGCCCTTGACTTGCTGGCCACACTGCTTTTGATGCAGCCCAGTATATGGCTGGTCTTCTGCGCTGCAAGCGCACACTGCTGGGTTATGCTGAGCTTCTCATCAATCATCACTCTCAAGCCCTTCTCCTCAGGGCTGCTCTCAATCCTTTCTCCACCCTGGCTGTGAGTGGTCCATCCATCAAATCCACGTCTCTCCAACTTAGAGACAAGGATGTCGTGCTGGTCAGCGTCACGTGCTTTGGACAAGTCCAGGTAGATGACATCAGTTCCTCTTCCCTTATCTATCAACGCAGTAACGCCATCATAGAAGGCCATCAAATTTGTCAGGTACAATTTTCCCTTAGTGAAGCCATGCTGGCTGTCACCAATCACCTCCTTATTTTACATAACCTTTGGCAGTTTTCCTGGGTCTTCCTTTTTTCTATTTTTAAAAATCAAAGTTGTGTTATAATGTACATAATGAAAAGTAATGTATGTGTTAAATATTCTTAAATATATTAGATTTTTGTCTTGTTAAACATGTTACCTTTTTTTTCTATAAATTGCTTGATCCACCTTCAAATATTTTTTTGTAATTTACGAATATTATTTTATTATCATTAAAAATGCAAAAAAAAAAATTCTAGCTATTTTCTAGGTCTCCTCAGTTATATATCTAGGTAGGAAATATTTTTATATGAAAATCAAGGAACAGCTTCTTTCCATATTTTTGTCACATAATTACATTGATTGTTTCACTAGCACATGTTTGCTCTCAGGTTAGATTTTGCCTTTTTTAGGGCAACAATTATAATACAGACATAATACAATACAAATAGGTTGTTACTTTTACTCAGTTTTTGAGTAACTTTTAATTATAATGCTTTTTTTCCCCCACATCTTTCTTAATCAGAAGTGTTCACAGCTTTCAAACTGTATAAAAATAATTTAATGCATCACCATGTTTAAATATACAAGGGATAAGTGGCCATGTACCTTCAAATAACAGCCTTTAACACTGAGGTTCAGTGGTGAGAACTTAGAAAGAAATTAAGACTTATATATATGTGTCTTTCATTTGATCAAAAGCAGAATTTTGTATGTGGCAGAAGACTGTATTTTGTACTCAGAAAAATCCCACATTTGCTCAGCTGCAAAACAAAAATCGGCTTGTGCCTCTGCTGGGCTACCTTGCATGATTAGCATCAAAAAGCAGAGCAAGGAATGGCTAGAGGAATGCGACAATTGGAGTAAACAGTGAGCAGAAGTAACTCATACCATAATAGCAGTGTTGTTCACACTGGGCATTGCTATTCAGCAATAGCTGACAATCCTAAACTTAGAATGAAATGTTATAAATACGTAATTGTGTGAGGAATTGTGGTATTGCGTGTTATCCTGTTTATTTATCTTGTTGGATTTTTCTTCTATTAATGAAAATATCAGGTTTTAAGCTTACTGAATAATGTCTGAAACTAGCAAAAAGCTGCTTACAGAATGTTGGAAAGTTTAGTTTACTTTCTCTGGATTTACGGTTTCAGGCTTGAGCCAGCCTGTTAGTAGTGACACCTTCAACTTTGAACCTGGCTTTCACTGCTGCCAGTCATACCCTTGCGAAAAGTTTAATAACTTTGCAAAGCCTTTCTGGGACATATATCCTACTGTTATAACTACTGGAGAGAGTCCAGCGGAGGGCTACGAAGATGATGAGGGGACTGGAGCATCTCTCCTACGAAGAAAGGCTGAGGGAGCTGGGGTTGTTTAGACTGAAGAAGAGAAGGCTGCAAGGGGATCTTATAAATATCTTCAGGGTGGGTGTCAGGAGGATGGGGCCAGACTCTTTTCAGTGGTGCCCAGTGATAGGACAAGGGGCAATGGGCACAAATTGAAGCATAGGAAGTTGCAGCTGAACATGAGGAAGAACTTCTTCCCTCTGAGGGTGATGGAGCACTGGAACAGGCTGCCCAGAGGGGCTGTGGAGTCTCCTTTTCTGGAGATATTTAAAACCCACCTGGACGAGGTCCTATGTATCCTGCTGTAGGTGACCCTGCTTCAGCAGGGCGGTTGGACTAGATGATCCCCAGAGGTCCTTTCCAACCCCTATCATTCTGTGATTCTGTGATTCTGTAAATAATATTATTCCTGTCTCTTTTGTAGACTGCCCCCTGTCAACCTACTAATCTCTTGGTGGTAGTCTATCTTCTAAAAGCAAATGCCATCCTCAAAATTCATATCCTCAGATAACTAACTGAACTGCCTACACTTGAAACCCAGCCAAAGATGGTACTCTTTTTAGCCAAAGGCAATATCTGGGCATCTTCACAGAGAACTTCAGATCCTATACCTTTACTGTTCACTGTCTATATGATACACCTGAAAAGAAGTGATAGAGATCATGTTCCAAGAGGGGAATGATCACAACAGCAGATTGCAGTAGTTCTTATCAGGCCCATAGAACAAAAATCACTAACGTTAAGAAATACATAAACCATAGGTGGCAGAGATGAAAATTGGTGAAGATTGCTGAAGTAGCACAGATGGCTGTATGAGAAGTTTCTCTTCCAGCACTGAAGTCTAGTTTTGCAATTATGCTGATGAAGGTATGATTTACACTCACCACACTTAAAACTACCTCCCTTTACTGCTTTTACTTCCTTCAGGGCACTCAGAACTTAAATAGATCTTGTCAGCCTACCATCTGCTTCCAGTGGCAGCCAACGAGTGGAAACATTTATAACAACAGCAGTAAGGCTCAAAAATGACATATCTTCCATAAGTATTCATCAGTAATTAGGAAAAAAGGGCTAAATGACAAAAAGAAATATTTTTGCTTTGAAAAAGAATAGCTACTCTCCTCTTTTGAGTTCATTGAGGCAAGAATGGGAAATGTTTAAGGTACCTTCATGCATTGAACGAATGGGCTAGTGAAAGAATCTTGGGAAGCTTCAAGGTCACTAAGTGCATGAATTGTTTCTGTCTGTATGTGTAAAAGGTTGATGTGAAGCAATGCCCAGGAGACAACATGGGGTTAACATTAAGAGGGATTAAAAAGTCATTGACCAAGGCAAGTTTGGATAGAAATACAAGTCATATGAGAATACTGTGACTTAAAAAATATATCTAGGAATGGAATTGCCTTCCTTTAGTAAGACGTGAAATTCAAGAAAAGAAATGTGTCTTCTGCATATCCACTTAAGATCATGTAAATTCAGTGGTGATTCACACAGAAAGAAACCCACAAAAGAGACTTCCGATGGTCTAGGAAGTTAAAAGTCCTATAAACTGTAGTCAAACAAAAACTGCCACAGTGTTCAGGAGCTGAAGCGCCTATGTTCTAGATTTTAATTTGAAGAACTCACTGAACTGCATGGTAATAATTACATACTGAAAATATTGCATGGAAAATCCTGGCCAACAGCATTCTTCCTATCAAATTCAAGAAATCTTTGTCTGTGCATTATGATGCCTATCCTGCTGTTTCTATATTTCTTAGCTAACAAGAACTAGCTACAATTTAATTTTTTCAGCCATAATGAAACAATAATTATTAAAAAAAACAAGTCGACAAGCAAAATTCTTGGCATGGCAAGGATATCTGCAAAAAAAAGAGTAAAACAATATTCTGCTCTGCAAAATGAGTAGGCATGTTTGCTTGTCTCATATCAGTCAGCACTGGCATCCAGACAGCAGAGGACTTACAAAAGTTGTAGCTCTTGCCATCAAGAAATGACTACAAAAATAATATAGCATAAAGTGCCATCTGTCCAGAGACATTTAACTTTAGCTGAGTCTTTTGCTGGGTTCACCTTGTTTTATAATATAAGTGAGCATAATATGTTTTCTGAAATTCTGGATGTTTTGGATAAATATAGATTGTGGGCACCTGATGATTCACAGTTTTGACATCAAGGCAATACATGTACATTTCCTAAAGCCCGAGAGAAAGACTGGTTGTACCTGTCTTCCTCAGGGAATCTGATAAAGTTAAGCATTAACTTTTTAATATGAGACTAAATAATGCATTATAAAATATGACGTCTCAAGAGCTCAAAAATTTACACATAATAGAAATGAATTAAAGAAGCAGTTATGTATACTGTTTAACTGCTAAGACAGCTAAATCAAAAACTATCATTTTTTTTCCAAATAAATCAGTCTTCAGAAATCTAAATGCTACTGCAAGATTTCAGTAGCAATTTTTCTTCCTGCCTTTGTTTCAGTCAAAGAATAATTTTCACATGGCTTTTAAGGGTATCTCTTTTGATTGTAAATTTTTTTACCTACATACATAACAACTACCACTGAACAAAATCTGTCTATGGTAAGCATGAAGTGTGATCTAAGACAATGTTGCTGGGATGGTCTTTTCAACTAAAGAAACAAGCAAAAACTGGCCTTGCAAAGACAGACTTTAGGAAATTATAGACAAAGCACAAGGAGATTTTTTGAAAGCCTTGAAGTGGAGTCCACTTCTTAAGGATTGTATACACTTGCAATTAACTGAAAAACTGTCTCAGGTTTATTATCTATGATTAACTCCATGAGTATGCTCTTATTTAAGAGAAACTCTTACCATTTCTATTTGTATCCAGGTGACTGTGTTTGTTCGTTTAAGGTTGATATTTGTAACTTGAAATAATTGGTCCCAAGTCAATGTTCAGAATGAGAAACTGGAACAAAACAAAATATTTTATCTGAATCTCCTGTCTGGGGAGATATTTGTTCACATTCTAAACTCCTACATCCAAAATTTTTTCAAAGCAAAACATTATCCTTATTTTTCCTAAGATCTCTAAGCAATTATACAGAACCACATTTCCCTATTTTTGAGGATGAGATTATTAACTTTTTATTTTTGTTCTTTAAAAATTTAATAATGGGAAGTGTTATCACATCATAGTTAATAAAGAAATACCTGAGTGATAGGTAGGTAGGCATACTGATCCGTAAATAAACTAAGAGAGGGGTTTCTCAGGCACAAGACATAGTTCTGCTATTGCTTTCAAAATAGAGAAAAAAAGGCACAGGTCCACATAATTGTCTCAACACTGTTCAGTTATCAGGTTACATTTGTTTTGCTAAAATAGAGTTGGAGAGAACCAAAATTACATTAAAAAAACAAACATTCAGGTACCTGGAAAAAAACTAATATCTTTGCATTATATTTAACTATAAATATATAAAACACTATGACATTGCTAAGATGTAATACTTTATTTTTTCTTAGAATTTAAGGCATTTTAAAGTTGCCTGCAATTGCAGTAGACCACATAGCAATGCAGATCTGCCTCAAGGTCACAAGACTCTTCAAAAATCTAAGTTGTAGAAACTGTAGATCTTGCATGAGGATTTGAAAGCACTCAAATTATGAGATAAAACAAGTTTCTTAGGAAATCGTATAGTTTAGACATATGGTCTCCATTTGATGTCAGAGTAAAGTATAGGGAATTGTGAATAGGTGCTTGGCATGGTAACTAGTCACAGCAGGAAAAAAAAAGCACAGCTCTTTGTTCAGTTTTCAACCTCAAAAAGAAATGCTTATTTAGAGAAAACAAAGAATAAGCTGCTACTACAGTAGGAACGGTGGAGGATCCTGTAACTTCAGCAGTCTTTTGTCAGAGTTTCTGAACAGTTAAGAGATGATCATACATACTGTACACACGAGGAAAAAACCCCAGCTAGCAAAACCAGCAGCTCTATCAGAAAGACACCCAGTCCCAACAACAGTATGCTCTTTGTTGTGAATTGGTGAATGGCTGCTACCATGCAGTATTACTTCTGGGAATGTAATTACATATACCTTAGAGGTCAGGGAACATTTTGTAACACACAGGAAAAAATTGTTTGTATTTTGACCTGCAGAACCAAATGGACAATTAGAGTCAAAAGCTTTTATGCCAATTTACCATTCAGTCTGCCTTCTCCTATTTCCAGCCACTTGTTGATAATTTACTAAAGGATCTATGCGTTAGTCCTGCAACAAGCAAAACTCAGAGACTGCTCTCATAATAGGTTGAAAAGGCAAATACCACAGGAAAGAGCGGTATTGGATTTATGCAGTTTTCCAGGTACAAAATGATATGTCAGACCTTTGTGTTTTAACAAAGGGGAGTTCCTCAACCTTCCTTTAAGTATATGCACCTGGATAACCACAAACACTACCATTTGGTGCCAGTTGGGTCTACAAGAAGCTCAGTAGACAGATTTCTCATGTTTTTTAGGAAGTAATTGCAATTAGTTGAACAAAGCTGCTTTGGAGTGTCCCCTCTAACTTTATTTTCCTATGTCCGTATTGGCATGCTATGGGATAAACTGTCAAAGAAACCTGGGACCCAGTTTACAGTACAACTTAAACAAGACCAGCAGACAACGGCAACACTCTTTCAAAATCAATACAGAAATAAACCATTGCCTCTCATCCTATCGCTAGTTACTTGGGAGAAGAGACCAACACCTGCCTCACCACAACCTTCTTTCAGGTAGTTGCAGAGAGCAATTAGGTCCCCCCTCAGCCTCCTCCAGACTAAACAGCCCCAGCTCCCTCAGCTGCTCCTCATAATACTTGTGCTCTAGATCCGTCACCAGCCTCATTGCCCTTGTCTGGACACGCTCCAGCACCTCAAAGTCCTTCTTGTAGTGAGGGGCCCAAAACTGAACACGGTACTCAAGATGTGGCCTCACCAGTGCCCAGTACAGGGGCACGATCACCTTCCTAGTCCTGCTGGACACAGTATTCCTGATACAAGCCAGGATGCTGTTGGCCTTCTTGGCTACCTGGGCACACTGCTGGCTCATGTTCAGCCAGCTGTTGACCAACACCCCAAGGTCCTTTTCTGCCTGGCAGCTTTCCAGCCACCCTTCCCCAAGCCTGTAGGGCAAAGCGTTGCTTTGGGTTGTTGTGACTGAAGTGCAGCACCCCACATTTGGCCTTGTTGAACCTCATACGGTTGGCCTCGGCCCATTGATCCAGCCTGTCCAGATCCCTCTGCAGAGCCTTCCTACCCTCAAGCAGATCAACACTCCCGCCCAACTTGGTGTCATCCACAAACTTACTGAGGGAGCACTCAATTCCCTCATCTAGATCATTGATAAGGATGTTAAATAAGATCAGACCCAAAACCGAGCCCTGGGGATCACCACTTGTGACCGGCCGTCAGCTAAATCCATTCACCACCACTCTCTGCGCTCAGCCATTCAGCCAGTTCTTTATCCAGCGAAGAGTACACCCATCCAAACCATGGGCAGCTAGATTCTGCAGGAGGATACTGTGGGGAACAGTGTCCAAGGCCTTACTAAAGTCCAGGTAGATGATGTCCACAGCCTTACCTTCATTCACTAGGCAGGTCACCTGGTCATAGAAGGAGATCAGGTTGGTCAAGCAGGACCTGCCTTTCATGAGCCTATGCTGGCTGGGCCTGATCTCCTTGTTGTCCTTCACATGCCGGGTGAGTGCACTCAAGATGAATCACTCCATAATCTTCCCCAGCACTGAGGTCAGTCTGACAGGCCTGTAGTTCCCAGGATCCTCCTTCTGGCCCTTCTTGCAGATGAGTGTTACACTGGCTATCCTCTAGTCATCTGGGATGTCCCCTGTTAGCCAGGACTGCTGATAGATGATGGAGAGTGGCAAAGAAGCAGTTTGGTTATGGCTACCCTGTTTTGGGGGCTACAGGATTTTACTAGCATTATTCTATGGATCATTGGCCTCTCTGTCAGCCAATGGCCTGAGGGACTTGTGAGTTACTAGAGTAGCTGTAGCCTGTATCTATGAAGCACTTGCATCATTTCACTATATGGGGATTTTTCTCCTTTCCTAAGCATCTCAGACCAATAAACCTCCCTATTTTGATATTGTTCCTAGAATAAGATATGACAGAACAGAATAATAGTACAACAATCTTAATTTTTAATGAAGTCATATAGGTGTAGCCATACAGTTTGCAAATGATTCTTTATAAGCAATCTTTAATAATTGTGTTTTGAAACAACTTTCAGGACTAAGAAATCTACTTGTCCCTCTCTGATGTTCTGTTCACACCAGAGATGAGGACCAAAGAAGCACAACTGTAGATCTGTCCTACGTAGTTATGTTTAGAAAGAGTCTCTTTCCTCAGGTAGTGAGCTATGCTTTCAAATTATTAAACCCAGCTTCTATCCCAGAACCATCAATACTTTTCCAGCAGAGACTGAATAGGATGCCAGGAAGTTGTTTTGTATGAGTGGACAAAATGCAAATGCAAACATTAAAGCCTGCGATTACTTGTTCAACCGATTTTTCTTTGGTTTCTCTGTAGCAGGGGTGATTCTATTTCATTTGTGTTAGTTTTCACTGCACACAGTACATATTGATTCTGAACAATATGTCACTTCAGCTCATTTTCTGTCATTTAGAGATGTCTGAAGAAGTATGCTAACATCAAGAACCCTGCTACTTAAGTACCAGAGGTTTTTTCTCCATTAGGAAAACTACTGTCTCAGCAAAAAGATGTATGAATGTGCCTAGGTATGTTCTAGTCATTGCTTGATTTACTTCCACCAATATGTATATTTCCTTTCTTGCTTCCACTGTTGGTCTTTCATACAGTTTAAAACAAAATGATGACATTTTTTGGGTTCATCTCAAGAGAGAAAAAGTATCCATACACATAAACACACAGATTTATATATATTTAGTTCCACATAAATTACATACGTTATGTGATTGTGTTCCAGTACTAAATACCTTGTTTCCTTAATAAGTTAGTAAAGCATTTTGATATGGTTTCTTTTTTTTCATATTCTCCTTTCTTTGTTACTGATTTCTTTATATTTAAAACTATAGACTTTCTCAGAATATAGATATTTAGAAAGTGAAATACTAATCAATTTTCAGTATAATGCTTCCTGGAGGATAACCATTCATTTGATACAATCCTAATCCATTATATTTGCTCTCCTTTTAAGTTGGATCATTTTTGCTTTTGTTTAAAAATGTAACATTATGATCTAGCATTATCCTTTATTTTAAGCACAAAGCAGCAAACACAAAAGCCAATTGCTTGCTATTTCTGTGACAGACCTTTATACTCCTGGCCTCACATTGTTTTGGTTGACAAGATCAGTTGTGCTTTGTCTGAGATGCGAAGTATTATCCTCAATTTAACAGTGTCACTACTTATAAGAGAAGAAAGTTCAGCATTCAGATCTCTCCAAGAAAAACTACTTGAAAAGAGTTTGAGATAATAATTATTTTATACAGCCTTACACTGAAACTTCTCTTTATGCTCTCTGTTGAAACCATTTTTTGTCAGTCAAGATCCAGAGTTCATTTTATTCTCTTCTTTATTTTCAGCAGTCTGAAGTGTGAATGCTGGTGTTGACCTACTTTAATAAGTTGATGTATACTAGTTCTAAAACAAAGTGACGTCTGTATTTTCATTTTTTTCGTTGTCACTCTCTTGATGACTAATAGTATGTAATGATGCCTTCCTACTGCCACAAAGGAAAAAAGACTGGTCTCCTCTGCATTCCACTACTCCCTTCTTGGAGGATTTTGTGATAACTACAGTAAAGGTGGTAGGTCCATTAGCTTTATGCATTTACAAAATAGACCTCTACAAGTCATTAATCTGTCTAGGTCTCCATTACAACAGATTAGCTAGTCAGCTGAGGTTAGGATGCAGCTATCTGACTGAATGTGTATTCTGCATCACAGTGGAATTAATAAATCTCTGGAGGCCATGGATGTTATTGAGTAGGTCTTGACAGAATAAAATGAAGGTCTAGATACTCTAGCTTAAAAGTTACACCTATGCTGGAGACACCTTAAAGTAAGCAAGGCGATGCCACTCTGAATACCACAGACAAAATTTCAATGCCAAAATATTTCAGCTCTTTGTAGATGTGCTAGTTCAGTGGGTCAGCAGCTACTATATTTATTCATAGGTAGTATGTATTTTAACTACTCATTCTGACATGTCTGTATAATATGATGCCATAACATTTAGTGAAAGGAATCAATTTTTTATCATGTTTAGTTTGAAATAAACTATTTATCATTTTGTTTTGCACCACAGAAAGAAGTATTTTTCAGGCATGCAATGTTAAAGGATTTAAAGTGCTTAATTGCTACTTTGTCATGTTTTTTAAAATGTGTTTTGAAGGTAACAACCTTTTTTTGATTGATGGGTTTAAATTATGCCTTTTGTTTGCTTCTTGCATGACATTGTCAAAGTACAGCACATATCCACTTGTTAAATCAAAAGAGTTAATGGGAAAGCCAGACATAGTTTCCATCCACAAGGAGAATTCTTGCTAATTCTTGTTTGTTGGCATTCGTACAAAATGTTTGGTGTTAATAGGACTAATAATTACGTTTCCCTTTAGAGCATTAAGAGTAGCACAAAAATTCACAAAAAATACATAATTCCAGTTCTGCATCTTAGCAATAGCATTGTTCTCTTCTTCAGGGTGCTGATGAAAAGTGTATAGAATCTGTGCATAAAAGTTGACCTGATTAATTCATTTATACATGCACTGAGCTATAAATGAAAAATAGTTAACTGTTTTGTAGAGTAAAGAATTAAAACCATGCATTTGGAAGGAATTACTCATGCGTGTATATGTGCGCATATATGACTTTAAAGACCTATAGAAAAGTAAAATATTTATTTCTTTATGTTGTATCACTTAAAATATGACTATCCACTGGGTGATGAGAAATTTTTAATATTTTTAACATATACAATGTCAACAACATAATTAACCAGTGTCTAACACACTTTTGTCCTATTAGCCTATCTGTTACCCTATTAGTCCTATTCATTCCACATTCTCAAGTACATAAGTGCTACTCATGGTCGCAGTTTATGGACTGGGAAGTAGAGGTGGCACTTATGCTGTAAAGTTTATCATTAAACGAACCATGATGCTTACATAATGTGTTATATTTGTGCTGTGATAACCTTGACATAAATACATATTGTTAATTTTATAGCAAAGGATTTGTAAAATGACAGCTCATTCTTTTTATTCATTTTCACGTATCTTCCTGCATTGCCCTTGTTTTGAAAAAGGAAACTTATAAGGAAAATAATAATTAGCTGTCAGAGGTATTTGTCAAAGACTTTGATCTCTAACATCTATTTAATCACATCTGATTGTCAAGAACCACATTTCTGTTAATATCTTAGATTAAGTTCTTCTGTTTTTCAGTCTAATGCAAAATTCTATTGTCGGATTATGTTAAAGCAATGAAAATGTGTTGCTTCCTAGTTCTAAGAAACTTCTTAGAGACTTTCTGTATTAAATATACTCCATTGTCATAATGTTTGATTTTCATCTCTTTTGTCAGTCATGTGTTTTTCATGGAGCTCCTTTAGTGAAAACACGATGTTCTCACCTCCGTGTGGTCCTTAAGTTAGTGTCACACTCTAATCTCAGTGAAAGAAATGTAAGAGGATCTATATCACTTCCAGTCCACTGGAAAAGCATAAGTCAGAACACCTGGAAACCTACCCTATGGCTCTTTTTGCTGTCCCCAGACCATAAAGTTTTACTTAGTGGAAACAGGAACAGATCTTACTCACAGAAGGGTCATTGATCATGAACTATTGTTGGATCAGCTTACTGTGTGGCTAGCAGCAGCAGAGATGGTAGGTTCTGGAGATTGTATATCATGAAAACGCGGGTACCACTCTACCTTCTGAGCTGCAAGGAGGGTAATGGTCTTTATGGGGCCAAGCTCTTTTCAGTGGTGCCCAGTGACAGGACAAGGGGCAATGGGCACAAACTGAAGCACAGGAAGTTCCGTCTGAATATGAGGAAGAACTTCTTCCATCTGAGGGTGACGGAGCACTGGAACAGGCTGCCCAGGGAGGTGGTGGAATTTCCTTCTCTGGAGATATTCAAGACCCGCCTGGACAAGGTCCTCTACAACCTACTGTAGGTGACCCTGCTTCGGCAGGAGGGTTGGACTAGATGACCCACAGAGGTCCCTTCCAACCCCTACCATTCTGTGATTCTGTGATTCTGTGATTCTTGCATTATCTACCTTTCTGTAGCAGTTTCACTCAAGAACTCTCAAAAGAGGACTGTCCACCTTGAAGAGGTGGTACCAACTGGTATCCAAATGACTAAATTCAACCAAATGCTGTAGAGAAAGAAGAAATGGGTTCCTAAGGCCCTTTAATCAAGGTAATCCCACCTTTCAATGTGTCTTACCATGTTTCTGGTGTGAGCTAGTCAATTTCCTGTGGATTTGTGTTCATGCAGTTTTGGTTAAACCAAGTTCATAGGCATTCTGTCTGTATCTTTTGTTATAAATATTTATGTAGAATGCCTAGATTTTCTAGGTTTTCATTTAGCAGTTTTTTTAAGTGTGTTCTCTGCTCATACCATGATATGAAATTGATTAAATATAATCTACTGGGCCCCTGTAATTGCACCACACTTTGAATTTGTAATTGCAACAAACTGAAAACAACTCTGATATGACGGCTTCTTGATCCCAATGTCTGTTTCTCTGTCCTGATAAGAACTGCAAAAGAACCCAGGCAGGGACTCAGACCTTGGTCAGGAAATACGCTTCGCTATTTTATAAATGCTCCTTCAGATCATGTAAATTTTGCCAATATGCAACAGACTTAATGTTTTGGGTTGGGTTATTTTCTAAGAGTGCAGACAGAAAGAAAAAAACTTTGTCAATCATATGCCGTAAGGCTCTCTCATGCCTTTGGTTAATATGCCAGTGATATAAAAAAGATTCAGACATATTTTTCACCTGACTTCTTTCCATAAGCTATATTTTTAAAGAAGGATGTCTCTACCCTGCTATAGTTGACAGCAAACCTGTTTATGTAACTGGCAGAAAGGTTTCATCTACAATTTGATTTATGTTCTTCTTGTTTAGTTTGCACTAATTTTCCTGAGGTCAGTAAGAAAACCCTCAGTTATCAGTTAAAATATCATAACTAGCTTGAGACTAGTTAAAGGAGAATAAATTTTTTCAATATCTGCTGAAAAAGAGAAGAATCACCCTCCTCATGACAGTGATATAACACCAAAGACCAGTGCATATGACTCTGATTTGTCACAACTACTCTTGTCAGTGGAAAAGTACAGACTTTCACTGGAGACATTCTTCAGTGTTCTGGTTTGGCTGCAGTTGGCAGCAAAAGTGCCACACGGCCACCCCTCTCCCCCTGCCGCAGTGCGGAGGAGAATGGAAAGAAACAGGCAGAAACTGGTGGGTCGGGATAAGGGCAGTTTAACAGAACAGCAAACAAAGGGAACAGGAACAACGACGATACAGAAAAGGGGAATACACAAAACAAACCTGCAGAACAGAGCCTGCAGAACACAGCCGCTCTCTCTCGGACCGAACCACCGCTGTGCCCTCCCAAGCTGCGAGTGAGTTCCCGCCCCCATCTCCCCCCCACTGGAACCCAGCATGACGGCCCACGGTATGGAATACCCTGCTCTGTTTGGCCAGGGGGGTTGGCCCACCCCGGCCCCCCACCCTGCCCCCCGGCTGTGCCCTTTCCTGGATTCCAGTGAAAATTATCCCCATCCTGGCTGAACCCAGGACATTCAGTCCAGACTGGATGATTTCTGATTAGACCTGGTATGAGTCTTCAGTATAGATCACCCACTAAACCAAGTATATCTAAAGGATGTGGAAGACCCATATCAAAAGACCTTTTTCCCGTCAAAGTTTACAAACAAGAAGAGCCTTACTCCAGAAAAAGCAATAGCCAAGGGGTCACATACCCCCTGGGAAACACTGGGTCAGAAAAGGAAATTAGAATCAGGTGAAAATATGTGTCCACTACACTGATGTAGCTCCAGAAAACCTACTTTATCTTGATTGCACATGTCCATTTCTCACTGGCTACTCCTTTGTATATGGGGTAGCCCCATGTTTGCAAGCCAGCTAAGTCTGTTCACTGAGGAGAGTATTCAGTACCTACAGTGTCTGTACACTTCTATGGGATCATTTTAAATGTCTGTCTTTTTAATTTTTTGCATCACAGAGACTCAGGGTTTTTAAGCAGGACTTGAGAGAACTTGCTCATTATTCAGCAGTGTTTTTATTTTTAAACCGGTGGATGGTGGCATTCTAATTCACAGATCTCTCCCAGCTTTATTTTCGTAGCAACAAATATTTGTATAAGGAAATACAATTTTCACCTCTATGAGGTTAGCTGCAGCGTGTGTGGGAGGTGCTTTTGGTTTTAATGGTCCATACTCTCTACATTAGTCTGCATTAGTCTGGTCCTTATTTTTGTAGTCTCTGTGCACCTGCAAGGTAAATGCTTGCCACGTTTAGTAAGAGCAGAGCTTTAGCTGACAAGAATATAATATGGCTGCAGTGTTACTCCAGAATATATTTAATTTAGGAGTGTTAAAAACAATAACATAAAGCATTTTCCTGGAGCAATTTTATTTTTTTCTCAAAGATCACCGTATAGGTTGATGAGTTTTCATGCTCCCCTGGGAGGCTTGTTTGCTTGCTTTCAGTTTTCTGATTTTTTTTTTGTTTAACTTTGTTTTTGTTTTCTTTCTTTCATTATTTTCTTTTTTTAATTGTGATGTTGCAGGAAGTGACAAAAATGGTCAGAAGTGAAGATAAATACATTAGCCATCAGATTCTGTGATTTTTCTGGAAACAGTTCAAGCTGATAAAAAATACTCATTTTGATTAAAAGGTAATTTTTCACTAATGTGCATAAATGCTCTCATGAATTTCTTCTCTCTACACTTATCTGCTGTCATATTGAACCTTAGAAGAAACTGATCTTTTTTCTTCTTTATCCCTGAAGAAATTTGACAGGCCCAACCTCCAGCACTACTTCTGATATAGGCAAATGTCATTCCCTTTTCCCTCTGAGCAGACACTCATAGAATCATTCAGGTTGGAAAAGACCCTTAAGATCACGGAGTTCAACTGTAACCCTCACACTGGCGTCCACCACTAAACCATGTCTCTAACTGCCACATATACACTTCTTTTAAACGCCTCCCTGGATGGTGACTCCACCACTTCCCTTGGCAGCCTGTTCCAGTGTCTGACCACTCTTTCAGTAAAGAAGTTTTTCCTAATATCCAATCTAAATCTTCCCTGACGTAACTTGAGGCCATTGCCTCTTGTCCTATAGATAGTTACCTGGAAGAAGAGACCAACACCTGCCTCACTACAACCTCCTTTCAGATAGTTGTAGAGAGCAATTACGTCTCCCTTCAGCCTCCTTTTCTCAAGATGAAACAACCACAGTTCCCTCAGCTGCTCCTTGTAAGAGGAGTTCTCTAGAACCCTCACCAGCCTCATTGCCTTTCTGTGGACACTCTTCAGCAACTCAATGTCCTTCTTGTAGTGAGGGGCCCAAAACTGAACACAGTACTCAATAAGTGGCCTGACCAATGCTGAGTACAGGGGCACAATCACCTCCTACTCCTGCTGGCCACACTATTCCAGATACAAGCCAGGATTCTGTTGGCCTTCTTGGCCACCCGGGCACACTGCTGGCTTGTGTTCAGCTGGCTGTCAACCAACACCCCCAGGTCCTTTTCTGTCCAGATTCCTCTGCAGAGCCTTCCTATTTTTGAGCAGATGGTCACTCCCACCCAGCTTGGTGTTGTCTGCAAACTTATTGAGGGTACACTCAATCCCCTCATCCAGATAATTGATAAAGATAGTAAACAAGACCAGACCCAAAACTGAGCCCTGAGGATCACCACGTGTGACTGGCTGTCAGTCAGCTCTAACTCGTCATCACAACTCTCTGGGCTTGGCCATCCAGCCATCTTTTTCCCCAGCAAAATGTACACCTATCCAGACCATAAGCAGACATTTTTTCCAGCAGAATGCTATGCGAAACAGCGCCAAAGGCTTTACGAAAGTGCGGGTAGACAACATACACAGCCTTTCCCTCATCGACCAGGCGGACCATCTTGTCTCAGAAGGAGACCACATTAGTCAAGCAGGACCTGCTTTTCATAAACCCACGCTGACTGGGCCTTATCCCCTGGTTGTCCTGGAAGTGCCATGGGATGGCACTCAAGATGATCTGCTCAATAACTTTCCCTAGCACTGAGGTCAGACTGAAAGGCCTGTAGCTCCCTAGATCTCCCTTCCGGCCTTTCTCCCGGATGGGTTCCCCATTGGCTATCTTCCAGTCAACTGGTACTTCCTTGGATAGCCAGAACTGCTGAAAAATGATTGAAAGTGGCTTGGTGAGCACTTCTCCCAGCTCCTGCAGTTGCCTTGGATGGATCCTACCCAGCTCCATAGACTTGTGTATGTCTAAGTGGTGTTCCTTGGCCCAGCTCCACCCTTGTGGAGTCAAGCAAGCTTTGTACTCTTTTAACAAGTTTAGCAGTGGGGAGCAGTCAAGATCAGACTTATCTCAGGTTGCCATGACCTCCTGCCAGAGATTTCAGCTCCAACTGAAAGTCATTTCTCCTTTCTGCAGCACTCTGGCTGATACCCCATTTTTACAAATCCTTCAGCCCTCTGGCTGATATCTCCTTTTTACAAGACCTTCAGCACTCTGGCTGAGGTTTCCTTTTCACTAAACCTCTCTACCACTTCTCACAGAGAATCCTGCTGACTACACCAATTTTAAATGTCCCGTCCTGCTCAGTGGGTAAAGAGGAAGGTGAACTTTTCAATTCTCTGCACATTAATGAGAGTCATAACAATGACCAAGAGCCTTGACTAAAAACATAGCTTTGCTTTGAAGGCAGTGGAATTACAAAAGAAGATAACTTTGAAAATTACTTTCAGTGCAGTGGGGTTGGAAACAGATATTTACTTGGCGAAGGTTTCAACAACACAATGTCTGATTTCACAAAACCACAGAATATAGCAGGGTAAAAAACTTACAACAACATTTACCCTTATGCGCCGAAAAAATCAGATAGAGAAAGAGAGGAAAGCAAGAGAAGAAATAAAAGATATCACCACCCTTGGATCCAGCAGTGGTGTCTGTGCTGATGGCTGGGGTCCTCTGATGGTGGGCACATGCCTGGAGGTCTGGGTCCTCAAGTGGTGGATGAGAACTGCAAGGGGCTGTCCCCCTTTCCTTTTATACCCTTCGGGTACCTGTCTTATAGCTTCCCAAAAGTTCTCAAAAATGAGTCAGTGGGAGTTTGGGGGGGGGGAATCTTGGTGGCCTCTCAGCACCCGCCCAAAGGCAAGTGCTTAACTTCCTTGCCTATGTGACATAGGTGGGTTTTGCAAGCTGACACCCTGCCTCTGCAGTGTTTTGCTTGTCTTCCACACTGCCTTATCAAGATGAGGATGCTCCCAAAGAACAATGCTTGATTTAGGAGTTTGCTTAATTCTCTCATCTTTGTCTCAGTTTCTCAAGACAGATATTTGTGACAATTGCTCACCCCGGCCTCGGGATGTTTGTGACAACTGTCCACCCTGGCTTGGGGCTACACAGTGCATTGGTGTAGATGCAGTTCAGTTGGGCTGTTCATTCTGCCTCCCTTTTGGGGGAAGAAGCCCTAATTCCTATGTCACTGTTCTCCATGGTTTCTAACTCTTCAATAACCCTTGCACTTGCTGCCATGTTTATCTCCATCCTCTACCTCCAATGAGATGGCAGACTGAAGGAGCGCGCTAGCACACCATCCCATAAACATTGGCACGCCACCCCCAGGCTTACCTCTAGTGAGCTTGGTTTTATCTGTTTTCCACTTCAAATCTAGATTAAAGCTCTTTCAATGAGGCCTGCTAACTCCTGCACACAGATTTGTTTTCCCATTTGAGACAGATGTACCCCATCTGCTGCCAGCAGGTCTGGTGTTGTGTAGACAGACTCATGAACAAAATCCCAAAATTTTGCCAGTGACAGTAGGCTCGGAGACAGGTATTGATCTTCTTAGTCTTCCTGTTTCTTTCCTCATTGTTCCCTGCAACTGTAAGGATAGAGGAGAACATTGCTTGTGCTCTGAATCCATTAACCAGTCATCCCAAGGCCCTGAAGTCTCTCCTGATTGCCCTTGGACTTCTTGGTGCAACTTCATCGCTGCCTACATGAAAAATCAGCAACGTATAATAATCTGAGGACAGTACTGGAGTAGGAAGTTTTCACGTCTTTAACCCAGGCCCCAGGGAGGCAGCAGACTTCCCTAAGAACTGGGTCCAGTCTGCATGTTGGGCCTTCTGTTTCCCTCAGGAGAGAGTCGCCTATGACAGTGACCTGTCTATTTTTCTTTATGGAAGCAGTTTTGGTGCAGGGTGTAGGCTGACTTCACCTTGGTGACACCTTCAATCTAGATGAACCATCATCCTCATCATGGTTCGGTTTCACTTGTACAGCCTCATACCTGTTATGTAAGGGCACCTGGGAAGGTGGAATCTCAGTTTGCAGCTTGTAATACCTCCTGGAAAACTTCCACAGGAGTGGATGGCACATGCCTGATTTCCCTTTTTATTTGTTGCTCTCACAGACAATCTGCCAACAGTAGCAAACACATATTTTTGGTAGCTTGCACATTCTATCCCACAGGGAGCAGTAGCAGTCACCAGGGAATCGCAGGAGCAGAAGTAATATGTTACATTTAAGGCTAGGCCTGAAATTTGTATCCATGTCTGCCATTACTCACAGAGGTAGATTTTTTTATGTTGCCATTTTAGATTTTTCTGGCTTAGGAACTTTATATGGTAGATGTTGTTTCCTCTTTTAGTAGCCCCTGGAGTGTCTCAGATATTATTTTATGTTATTGATGGCAGATGCAGCCATAGTCTCTGTGGTATATGGGATATTTCTGGTGAAAATGCTATCATTTACTGTTAAATCTAATTTGAGAAAAGAAATCAACGTCTTCACACATTGTGTATGTATTAGAAAAATAAAGGAACCAAACACTAATAACTCAAAATAATGGTAGTAGTAGGTTTCCTTCTGTGGAATCACAGACTGCTCAGTAACAAGCCCTCTAAATTTTGCCCAAGCTCTCCAGACACCAGGGGTCTTCAAAAGGCCCCACTGTGCATTTTTCTGCTGTGAAACACAACAAAGTAATGTTCTAAAAAACAATGAAACCAATCTGTTTCAAAATTTTTAGCACAGTAATAAAAATACATTTTATTTCCTTTATGGCTCAAGCATAGCTGTCACTGTCATAGAGAGACTTAGTCTAGAAGTCCATAACCAGTCTTATGTTCTACTAGGGAAGTTTCTGCACTGAATCATATAAATTATCAGCAGTAGGTGCATGTAAACTTTTTGACTTTGAATTCTTACCTTTCATTCCTTGTAGTCCTTGAAAGCCTATTAAAAAGGCATCACAGGCCTTTGAATACAGTCCGTTTACGTCTTCTGTCATTTTCCCACAATCTTGACAAAAAGCAGCAGAGTTTTTAATTATAGCCTTTTCCCAAGAGAAGGTGGTTATGCTGCTGATGAAAATTAGATATAAACCAGTCCTAATCTAAGTGTCCCCCAACACCACTTGAGTTTCATCTGTGATTCGACCAGAAATTAGACCAAACCTTTAATGAAGGTCTGAAATATTCAGATAACACTTTATTTTTATGTATGCAAATTTTCCTTATGGGTTCCAGATTGAACTGCAAATTATGAAACACCAACAGGGTTTGCTGTTCTATTTCAGAACCAAAAGCAGAACAGCTTTAAATTTTCCAAGAAAATATCTTCTTTTAAGATCTCCAGTTTTGTTCTAAAACTCAAACTGTTCAAAGAGTTCAGCTGAACTCTGTCTAATCATCAAAATTTACCACATTTAAATGAATGAAACCTAAAAAAAGGATATTTATAATTTTACCCATTTTAATGAAAAGCCATGTCAAATATTTTTTCAGTGCAACCAGGATGAAAGGAAAAAAAAATGAAACATGGAAGACTTGGAAAGGTGTGTGTGGGGAGAAGTTGAATACAGAAACTTCATTCTAGTGATAAAGTTCTAGTAGATACAGGGAGGAGAAATGTTTTGTATGTTGCGATAGTTTAAATCCATATAGAAATTATTCAGACTTCTGGTGAATTTAATAGGTGCTGGGTCACGTTTTTGTGAACAGGAAGAAATAGAAAGAGGTATAGAAAAGTACTACTATCTGCCTTGTAATCACTGAACAAAAGAGTTTAAGATCCAAAAATGCACCAATGTAAAAATTTGCCAAAACCAGCCTATCAGACAGTTTGGCCTTTAAACTTCTCATCCTAAGTTTTAGCAGTTACTGAAAGAACTTAAGCCTGAAAGTCCCATTAATGGTGTACTTCATTACATGATCTGAGAATGAAGAACTTAATGAAAGTATGTGAATAACTTTCCACTTTCTCAAGTCAAAGAGCTGGAAGAGCCAGAAACAATAAGTCTATCTGCAGGGCTTTGTAGCCTTTGTATGGTAAATCAACCTGCTTACTCAAAAGCAAAAAACTATGTCCCAATATAAATAAACCAGAGTTAGTTTGATGCATGCAACCTTGTTAACCATTTTAAAAACGTGATAAAACATTGTACTCTGAGCGTGAATCAAGAAATTAATGTATACCTTTGAAAATATAGGAATGCCACATTCCCAAGAACACTTTAATAGGGCATGACTGTGTAACCTGCTCTTTATAACTCGAATTCTCTCCCTGCTTTGTCTAGAAACTGGACTACCTTCCATTTGCTCTTTGTAACTTGGAATAATTAAAAATCCATTATACTTCCCTCTTTTCAATGACAGTACATAAATTAAACCTCAGCAGTGTTGAAACACATGCAAAAAGTGATATGACCCTTTCAAAGTGTCACTCATCTGCAATGCAAATTTCTCCTGGGCAATCAGAAATTCAGCAAATATTTTTCATTTAGAACTCAATCTTTTACAGCTAAGTAGTGTTCATTTGTTGATTCACAGTTCAGAAGTTACTGAGGTGTTTATTTTTGTTAATCAAATGTACACTTCTCTATTTATTCTTATACTCCAACACTCCCAGTAGCCAGCCTCAAGGATGCCTCAGTGCCACTCAACACCGAGAGCTGCAGAAATATGCAGCCAGGATTTCTTTTTAAAATGCATCCATTTTCAGCAACCCATCAAGAAGTAACATGAAGCCAACTCTGTTAAAGTGTATGTAGTATTTACCTTTTTCCTCTTCTGTGTTCACACATATCTATTTTAGATGTAGGAAATAAAAATTAATCCAAGCCAGTGCTCCTCAGACCTCTTTGACCCAAACCTAGTATCAACTGATTGAACTAAACCTTGCAATTGTGACGTTACATGAATCCAGGGTTCACAAAAAAGAAAAAGTACTTGTAGTTGACCTAAGTCAGATTATACGTAACTCTTAGCAAGCATCTGACATTTTGAGTCTTGATTAAGTCTTTTCATATTTATCCTGTAAAAAAATTTGTTCTTCTAAGTTTTTCTGAAAACACTGCGCAAGATTTCCACTTCTCATTCTCAAACCTTGGCAAGTGCTACAAGGTGTGTACTGAAAATACTCAGAAATGCTGGTTGGAAGCAACACTGAGAGGTCATGTAGTCGAACCTCTTGTTCAAAGCATAATTAGGTTCTACAGCACTTTGCCAGCGGCCAGAAAAACCGAGGCACATCTGGAGCTGAACATGACAAGGGACACAAAGAATAATAGGAAGGGTTTCTATAGGTATGTCAGACAGAAAGAGAAGGTCAAAGAAAGCTTACCCCTCTCCGGTGAACACGACTGGCAAACTGGTAACAATGGATGAGGAGAAGGCTGAGGTACTTAACAACTTTCTTGTCTCAGTCTTCACTGTCGAGTGGATGAACCCCAAGATGGGAACTGGGGGAGCAACGTCCTTCCCACTGCAAGAGAAGATCAGGTTTGGGATCAGCACCTGAGGAACCTCAACACACATGAGTCTATAATACCTGAGGAGAAGCATCCCAGAGTCCTGAAGGAATTGGCTGGTGTTTTTGACAAGCCAGTCTCCATGATATTTCAGAAGTCATGGCAGTCACGTGAAGTCCCTGGTGACTGGAAAAAGGGTAACATTGCACCCATCTTTAAAAAGGGTAGATAGGAGGACCCTGAGAACTACCAACCTGTCAGCCTCATCTCTGTGCCTGGGAAGATCGTGGGACAGGTCCTCTAGAAGCTGTGCTAAGGCACATTGAGGACAGGAAGGTGATTTGAGACAGCCATCATGGTTTTACCAAGGGCAAGTCTTGCCTGACCAACCTAGTGGCCTTCTGTGATGGAGTGACTACATCAGTGGACAAAGGAAGAGCTGCGGATGTCATCTATCTGGAATTCTGTAAGGCCTTTGACACAGTCCCCCTCAACTTTCTTCTCTATAAATTGGACAGATATGGATTTGATGGGTGGACTGTTCGGTGGATAAGGAATTGGTTGGATGGTCACATCCAGAGCGTAGCTGTGAAGGGCTCAATGTCCAAATGGAGATCAGTGACAAGTGGTTTCCCCCAAGGGTCCATAATGGGACCACTACTGTTTAATATCTTCATCAATGACTCAGTGGGATCAAGTGCACCCTCAGCAAGTTTGCAGATGACACCAAGCTGAGTGGTGCGGTAGACATACCTGAGGGATGGGACGCCACCTAGAAGGACCTGGACAAGCTTGAGAAGTGGGCCGGTCCAAACCTCAGGAGGTTCAACAAGGTCAAGTGCAAGGTCCTGAACATGGGTCAGAGCAATCCCCGGTATTAATACAGGCTGGGGGATGAAGGGTATGAAAGCAGCCCTGCTGAGAAGGACTCGGGGGTGCTGGTAGATGAGAAGCTCAACATAACCCAGCAGTGTGCACTTGCATCCCAGAAGGCCAACCGTATCCTGGGCTGCATCAAAAGCAGTGTGGCCAGCAGGTCGAGAGAGGTGAGTCTGCCACTCTACTCTGCTCTGGTGAAACCCCACCTGAAGTACTGTATCCAGCCCTGGAGCCCTTAGCACAGAAAAGACATGGAGCTGTTGGAGCGGGTCCAGAGGAGGGCCACAAAAATGATCGGAGGGATGGAACACCTCTCCTATGAGGAAAGGCTGAGAGAGTTGGTGTTAATCAGCTTGGAGAAGAGAAGGCTCTGGGGAGACCTTATTGCAGCCTTTCAGTACTTAAAGGGGGCTTATGAGAAAGATGGGGACAAAGTTTTTAGCAGGGCCTGTTGTTATAGAAAAAGGGGTTATGGCTTTAAACTGAAAGAGGGTTGGTTTAGACTGGATATAAGGAAGAATTTTTTTATGATGAGGGTCGTGAGGCACTGGAACAGGTTGCCTAGAGAGGTGACAGATGCCCCATCTCTGGAGACATTCCAGGCCAGGTTGGATGGGGCTCTGAGCAATCTCATCTAGTTTAAGATGGCCCTGCTCATTGCCGAGGGTTTGGACTAGATGACTTTTAAGGTCCCTTCCAGCCCAAACCATTCTACAATTCTATGCTTCTATGACTCCATGAAGATCCCACAGTTTATGCTAACGGTTCCCATACCCTGCCGTCCAACTTTATTTTTCTGGTATTTACATAAATGCTGAGAGGTGGGGTTTTTTTCCCTTCTTTCCACTTTTTTTTCTTTTTCTCCCTATTTGTTACTCACCGAGATGACATTATCATATTAAAAGAGAGAAAATCTATCAGGTTCCTAGAATGCGTAGAGCACTGCTTCCTCATACAAATGTTAGATTTGCCAACAAGGAAGGAGGCACTGCTGGACTTGCTACTCACAAACCAACAAAACCTGCTTTGTAATATCTCAATTAGTGGTACTCTTGGCTTCAGTGATCACAATATTGTGGAATTTGGGATCCTGCTGAACATATTGAAGTTAGTACTAAGACAAAGGTTTTAGATTTTAGAAGAGCAAACTTCAACTTGCTTAGAGCTCTATTGGGAGGGAATCATGTGGAAAGCTTCCATGAAAGATAAAGGAGCTAACGAGGGCTGAGATTTTTTCAAGAATGCTCTTCTGGAAGCACAAAAACATTTCAGCCCCTTTAAAGCTAAGGGAAGCATGCAGAGCAAGAGACCTCCGCTTGGCTTAACTGCAAGCTTCTGAGTGCCCTCTAAACCGGAAGAGAAGCTTACCAGAGACTGAAAAGTGGACGAATGCCCATGGAGAACTACAAGGGCATCGTCAGGGCATGCAGAGATGCAGTCAGAAAAGCAAAAGCTCAGGTTGAATTGAAATTGGACAGAGTTGTGAAAAACCACAAGGGTTGTTCAGGTGCATAAACAACAAGCAGAAACAAGAGGAAAAATATCGGCCCACTGTTAAACAGGAGAGGTGAATAGTCACCAATAACACTGAAAAGGCAGAGGTTCTCAACACTTTCTTCACTTCTGCCTTTACCAGCACTCTTGGGTCACAGGCCTTGGGAACAAAAATTCAGGTTAATGTAAACACAGACCCACTGTCAGTGAACGAAGAGTTGGTATGTGAACTGTTACAGGAGCTTGACCCCTACAGATTCATGGGCTCTGAAAATAACCACCCGAGGATGTTAAGAGAGCTGGCTGACATCATTGCAAGGTTGCTCTCCACAGTTTTAGAGAAGTCATGGAGACCAGGGGACATCCCAGAATACTGGAAGCAGGCTAATGTCACACCCATCTACAAGAAGGGTTTAAAAGAGGATCCAGGAAATTATAGGCCTATCAGTCTTATTTCAGTCCCTGGAAAAGTTATGGAATAAATCCTCCTGGGGGTTACCACAAGTGAAATGAATCACATGATTGGGAAAAGCCAGCATGGATTCATCAAAGGGCAAATTGTGCCTGACAAACCTGATCACCTTCTACAAGAAAGTAAGCTCTTTGATTGATGCGGGGTGAGTGGTGGACATTTTCCACTTGGATTTCTCCAAGGCTTTCAATACAGTTTCCCAAAGCCTTGTCTTAGAGAAGCTGATGTGTTATGGCCTAGACAAGTGGTCTATGCGGTGGGTGGGAAACTGGCTGACAGACTTTACCCACAGTGTGGTGGTAAATAGTTCTTTTTCAAACTGGCAATCTGTCACCAGTGGTGTCCCCCAGGGATTGGTATTGGGCCCAGTACTATTTAATATCTTCTTAAGTGATCTGGATGATAGGATCAAGTATACCCTGATGAAGTTTGCCAACAATAGCAAACTGAGAGGGGAAGAGGACACTTTGGAAGGGTAGGTAACCCTGCAGGAAGACCTGGATAGACTGGAAGAGTGGGCTAACAAAAACCTTATGAAGTTTAACAAAGACAAATATAAGGTCTTGCACTGGGGAAAACAAAATTCAGGAGTGCAGCACAGGCTAGGATCTACCCAGAGGGGGAGCAGCTCTGTGTAAAAGGACCTGGGGGTCCAGTCTGACAACAAGCTCAATGTGAGCGAACAGTGTGCTGCTGAGGCAAAGAAAGCCAAAAGGATGCTGGGTTGCCTCAACAAGGGCATCACCAGCAGAGATAAAGAAGTCATTATCACATTCTACTCAGTGCTTGTCAGGCCACACCTGGAATATTGTGTTCAGTTTTGGTCCCCACTATACAAAAAAGATATGGACAGGCTGACGAGGGTCCAGAGAAGGGCCACAAAGATGATCAAAGGACTGGGAAGCCTGCCATATGAGGGAAGACTGAGAGAACTGGACTTGTTCAGCCTTGAGACAAGAAAGCTTAGGGGAGACCTTATCACCATGTTTCAGTATTTAAATAGTGTCTACAAAGAAGAGACTCCTTTTTTACAAGGAGTCACATGGAAAAGATGAGGGGTAATGAGTACAAGTTACTCCTGGGGACATTCTGATTGGACACAAGAGAAAAATTTTTTACAATGAGAACAATGAAGTATTCGAACAATCTCCCCAGGGAAGTGGTGGATTCCCTAACACTGGACATTTGTAACATTTGTCTGGACAGGATGCTGGGCCATCTCATCTAGACCGTGCTTTTTCCAAGAAAGGTTGGACCAGATGATCCTTGAGGTCCCTTCCAATCTGGTATTCTATGATTCTGTGATTCTATGAAAATGAAGACAGTGGCAGCCAGGATCTCTTGCAGTATACTGACATATTTTGTCCACTCAATTGGCTATGTCAAACCAGTGAAAAATTGGTGGCTTATGTGCCAGAGGCCTGTGTGCACCCTTCCCATGACCTCGGGGCACACCTGGCTGCCCATGCCCTGGACCAGACCTTCAGGCTGGTTCCTGACTTGACATCCATGCTCTCCATCACTGCAGTCTTGCCAGTAAGTGGTGGGGTCTGGGCTGGCCCCAGTCGCTGTCCCCATCCAGCCCTGCTCTCTCTCTGGGTGCTATGGGATGGGGCCCTGTTTCAGGAGGGCATGGCCCTGACAGCCCCATAGCCACCCTTGGCTCCTTCCTGTGGGGCAGCTCGCCCCTGTGGACCCCCGATGGTCAGTTCCAGTCTGTCTGTAAGAACTTAGTACTTTTCTGTGAACTAAAGAGCAGGATGCATCTTTAAAGACTTCATTGTCTTTCAAAAAATGTAGTTATTTTTCTGCCTTCTGGTGCTTTACCAGAAAAGTGTGAGCAAAAGTCAAACTTCATCTTTCCTGTATACCTCACATCTACTTTTCTTTTCTTCTCACCTTGTTTGAAGACTACAGATTTTTGTCGTCATGCATGGTCCATCTCACTATGAGATCATGAGGTCTTTACCAGACTTTGTATCACTGCAGCTGTAATCTTCTTCAGTGAATCACACTTTCAACAACTCAGTTAAAAGGAAAAAGCTGAAAATTTGCTAATTCTGTGTGAAACTTGTCTCTTTGATGTTGAATAAGGCAGGCTTCTGGGAAAAACGGGAATGTGAAAAACTAAAAAGTAGGTATAAAAAACAGGAAATCTCACATAAAAAAGGAATAACTTTGAATGCTTTACTTCATGACTAACAACTGTAAGTTTCTTTTAGCTTTGCTTTGTGTTCTTGCAAACAGGTAAGCAAATATATCTTAGTGTGAAATGGAAACTTAAGTCTTTTCTTTTTCCTTATGTCTTTCAGTTCTTGGCTTGAATCTTCCCCAAAGGGTGACTTGATTAAGTCTTCACATTACCTTCTGATGGTTTGAACTCCTCATGGTACTGCTACGCAATAAGATAAGTAGAGGCCAAGGGTAAATGAAAGGTGGTAAGTATTCCCTTCAGAGGCAATCATATCACTGTTGTGTCTCTGAAAAAATTCTGTTCATGTTTGGGAATTTTCCTCCGCATTTATTATAACAGCTAGAAGCCTTTTAGTTTAGTTCATTTCAATTCTAATTAAATCTCAGCTTCTTTAAAAGAAGTTCATTTATTGTACGAATCATTAATATTTTCATTCACCTTTTCGCTTGCTAATGCATCTACTCTCTCATCTCATGATATCCATTGTCTTGATGTATTTGTTAAGAACCTTTGGGCAACTTTAATTAATTGTCATTTAGCTTTTGGTCATCTTCAATTTTTATTTCCAATGTTTTTTTTAATACTTGACCTGATTATGAGATACCAGATTAATCTCAGATGTTTGAGTAGCTACTATGATGCTATTGGCTGACTTTGGCACCATAGGTAAGATTCGCTTTCATTCAGAAATAATTCATAAAGCTTTAACAGTAACATTGTTCTTCTTTAGGTGGGACCTCCTTGAGTAAATGTAAAACTCTAGCTCTATGTCTTAATTTCTTTAAGGTCTCTGTGTAGGTAAGTAAGGGAAGTGGGAACTTCCAGGTCATGATTAATCTTACTAATTAGATAAAATAGATCAGATGAATAGCAGTCTATAAGTGCCTCCTTTACTCCATTGGCTGTAGAAGAAACAAATGAGAGTCAGCTTAACTTTAGATATTTATATCATGGACATCTAAACATAGGTTAGAAGAATCTTGCCAGAGATTAGTTAAATATAAATTATTTGGAAGCAATGGAGTATGTGTGGATGTTTTGTTTTACTTTTTATTCTGTTTGGAATTAGAGATAAATTATTTAAGTTAAGAATATGTAGTGAAGCAGCTGAAAAGTGTATTTAGGCATGTTGTAGAATCCCAGTTACTGAAGGATTTTATGACAGGGGGGACAAATATTTGTCCAGAACAAATCGAGAGACAGAGAAAGCAAAAGATATGACACATATGTAAGAGATGAGAAAAATGTGTAGGCATGGGTGGGCACTCTTGCATTGGTATCAGGGACACACTGCACAAATATCTGCTATTCTTCCCTTGAAAGATGAGACTAAAAAGACTGGGGAAAGACTGGTCATCTGTTTGTACATTGGATACTATGAAATATTTTTTCTTATACTGAATATGAGGAACACCACATCGTTTTCTACATCCCTGATTAGGTCTTTTTTTCAAACACACTTCCAATTAGAGTTCTTCTGGGAGCCACTATGTTGAACAATTAAAAACACCTTGAAGTGGAGACAACATGAATCTTATAACCTACTCACCATCCTACACTGTTCTGGGATCAGGAAAATAATTTTATCTCTCAGTAAACTAGGACATCCTGAAACCTGCTCCTATTATGATCTCAAAGATTCGGGGGATGGGGAAGGGGGGGGACACAAAATTAATCAGGATTTAGACAAATATCTGAAACAAGAAGACTAACCTGGGGTATCAGGCAGCCCTGATGGGGTGTCTAATGACAAACTGGTCCATACTGCACTTTCTGTCTAATCATGCAGACAAAACCCACATAAGGAAGCTGAAAGCCTAAGGAAAGAGAAGGAAACATGGGGAGGGACAGTTCGTAAAGCAGTTATATATTGGTTTCTGTTTGCCATTTTAAGGTCTCCACTTTGGGTTTACAAAGAGAGAATGATTTTTCTCAACCCTAGCTTAACAATTTTTGAAGTGGTGACAGGGCAGCAGGTAGGGGATAAGGCAAAATTTGTGAGATAATAAGTGCTACAAGGACTTTGGGAAGAAAGGACAGAAAAGAACTTTTCAATGTACATGTTCTAGTGAGTATCAGAAAAAGAGATAAAAGATATAACGCCCCACTCTTTACAGCTGAAGGTTTGAAGATAGAGAAAAATATTTTCTTCACACTATTTCTTCGCTGTACCTGTGAGTTTATAGGAACTTGTCACACATCCCAATATATAATGCCAAGATGCACAGATATTTCTTTGTGCTTGTATAAAGTAGTTGTCTTCTGTAGAGAATAATCCAATTTTTCGCTTTCAGAGCTACTTCGCTAAAATTTGCTGCCTGCAGCTACCAGGTATCTCCTGAGAAATTATTTTAAGCAAACAATGGCAGTGGACAAAATATCAACAAAAATAGAATCAGTAAAAGCAAACTCTTCATGGTCCTCAAAATAAGTGTCCTTTTAGGTGATAAAAGAACCCCAGTCTTGAATTCCTCTGGCTCCAATTCCTTTCTAAGCTTCCTTTTGCTTTTGTATTCTTCTTTTCCTTCCCCTGTGATTGTTCTGTACATGCAGCTGTTGAAGATATTTTTAGATACAGACAGAGATTGCCTGTAGCGCCAGCTAAATGAGACTGTCACATAGGAAGGCTGTAAATGCACACAAATAATAAAGCAAAATCTAGAACTTTGGCTACTGCCACCTGTTCCTAATATTCTCTCATGGCCCCTGGCAAAGAAAGAAACTGAGATGAAACAATACTTTCCACTGCATAAGGGGGTTGTTTTGCCTGGGTAATGCTACGCAAAAGGTATGTTGTAGGAGTCATTGTGGGGGTGAGCACAGACGAGACATAATGAGAATGCTGGCCAGTGTGAAAGCTCCCAGATAAAGCTTATAGAAAGCTGTGCAGCACCCTCTGACAAGAAGTGCTAGCATTTGGCCTAATTAAAACTGAACAATGCAGTCTGATGTGTTACAGGAAGAAAGAACTGGGCACTTGTAGCAGTATGGATGGGGGCCGAATGACTTCATTTCTTCTTCTGCAGAGGATCAGTATATGAGCTCACCTACAGGCATGGCTCAATAATAAAAGCCATAAGAGGCCATGACCTCTTGGTGAAAGGATATGCTGTTTGCTCACGAGAAAAAGAAATGGCTCAATAATAAAAGCCATAAGAGGCCATGACCTCCTGGTGAAAGGATATGCTGTTTGCTCACGAGAAAAAGAAAGGCCATTGAATTATTAAAACATTGAAGAACAAAAAAAGAGACCATATGTAAATTGTTGCAGTTGGACAGTCCTTACAGGGCCCTCTTCTCTGACCAACTAGTGGCTGCTCTGTCCCACCGGCCATTATCAGCTCTCCAAGACATTTCAGCAGTTCTGCCCTACTCCCATCACACCAGGTGCAGATGCTTTTCCACTGGCAATAGCTGTCTGGTCCAGAGTTTATGTCTAACTCTATCTTCTTCAGGGAACATATTTGTTTAGTGCTTGGCCGGCTTGATACTGCTTCTGTTAGTCATACTTCTTTATCTGGGGGACACTTACAGTGGTTAACAAACCTACACAAAGCGCTGTGAGCAAAGAGCACAAAATTTGGATTTCCTTGGTCAGCAGTCCAATATAAAGAATTGAGACTACAATTCCTCTTCACACAAGTAAGTAGTTCCTTATGCAGTACACTATTCATTTCACATTGGTTGTCATCTTCCAATACACATTTTCTAGTTAGATAATTATACTATTTGTATGCTGAGTATGTGCACAAGCTACAGTCATTAGTAGCACACTATTCAGCACACATGATGTATCTCTTAATGACACATTTGAGCATTTTCCTCCATAAAGCATCATAAGAGTCTGGGGTAGAGATTTCCTAGTCCTTTGACAAACAACAACCTGCTCATTAGACTGCTCTTCAACTATTTGAGAATCACATTTTCTAACTACTTTGCCATTGTATTTTTCAGAGTGTAGCATTTTGGTTTAGCACAATTATTAAAAGAGGGCAACAGGCAATTATTATTCACAGACTGCCCTTATCAGAAATGGCTGGCTGAGGACTGCAGCAGTATCTTAAAAAAGTTTATATGCCCCATCTCGGCTCTTCAGTCTCGACATGTCCTAAATTGAAATACCTGAGACTGATACCAGAAAACTGTGTTGCCTTGTTAAGCTTCCTATCTGCAGGACTTCCCCCAAAAGTGTAGCTATGTCCAAAACTGCAAGGGTGGGCCTGAACACCCCAGCCAGCTGTGAACTACCACAGACAGACAGCTGTCTGGCTCCAGATATGTGTCTCCTGAGGGGAAGAACATCTCTGTGTTTGAACTCAAGTGGGCAACAGCTTGAGCAAGGATGTCTGAAACCTGCCCTTGTTACAACAGAGGCATACCCTGCCAGATGCCTTGCAGAGAACTGCTGGGCTTCTCCACTGTGGAAAAAAAAGTAAATAAAGTACACTTCCCAAACTCACAAATTCATGGCACGAAAAGGAGCACCTCTTCAGCGAACAAAACTCTCTGACATGCTTTGATGAACAGTGAAATAGTTAAGAGTCTTGACATTTAAAGATTCCCAATAACAAGTACACTTGCTAAAGCATACTGCCTCACACTGGACCTAGTCAAGCCTTCATTGTCAACTTCCACTTACAAGCCTATAGTAAGTTTGCATGGGATGATTTTCATGAAATTAAAGAGAAGAACAAATAATAATTTTAAATGCCTTTGGCAGAAACATTTTATACATGTAAAAGTATATGCAGTGGTTTTCTGTTATATAAAGACAGATAATGAGTTTTTTGGCTTTTATATATTTCCCAGACATTAATTCTCTTTGCTCAGAACTCTTCTGTAACCACATGAAAATATGAGACATCAAGATTCAGTGACCTCATCTAAAAAGATTAAATTCCCGTGTTTCATAATCTTCAACATCTGCTGGGACAAGAGCAAAACAAACAGCAATATGGAATAGAAATAATTGGCACCTAAATCAAAAAACTCTGTGTACATCTGTAAGCAAAAGAGAGACAGAAATTTTTAACAAACCCACACTGGTTCATTCCTTGCCCAACAGTTAATTCTGTCCCACATCTCAGGATCAATATTGTTCTTTGCAGAGTGAAACCAGTAATTCTGTTCCCCCTTTAACTCTGTTTCTCACGTAGCATCTGGGATTCTTTAACATTGTTCCTAAGGCTGGGATGCAGGCCTGTGCCTCAGTTGTCTCTCTGCTTTTGCAGAGTCTCTGTATATGAGTATGTATTAGGGGTCTGGGTAGTTAAAGATCCCTCCTGTTATTCTCAGACAGACAGATAATGGAGCAACAAGAGGCATAGTCCTGGTTTCTGCTTTATTTTTAGTCTTTTTCCTGTCCATGGAAGAAGGGAAGTGAGCTCATTTTACTCTTCATAATGTCTTCTCCAAACATAATTTTTGAGTAAAACCAACATAAACTAGAAACAGAGAAGAAATAAATCGGAGTATTAGGTTTATTTTTCACCCACTGTGAGTGATAGACAGGAAAACAGCTGGAATATGCCAACTGGGTATTAAATATAAAGATCATTAACATCTTTGTCATTGATATGGATGGTGGGATTGAGTGCACGCTCATCAAGTTTGCCAACTACACCAAGCTCTGTGGTGTGGTTGACACGCTGGATGGAAGGGATGCCATCCAGCGGGACCTGGACACACTCGAGCAGTGGGCCTATGCAAACCCCATGAAGTTCAACAAGGTCAAGTGCAAGGTCCTGCAGATGTGTTGGGGAAACCTCAAGCACAAACACAGCCCAGGCGGAGAGTGGATTGAGAGCAGCCCTGAGGAGAAGGGCTCGGGGGTGATGATTGATGAGAAGCTCAACATCACCCAGTGGTGTGCACTCACAGAACCCTGGGCTGCATGAAAAGAAGGTATGGCTGAGGAGGTGATTCTACCACTTTGCTTCACTTTGGTGAGATCCCACCTGGCATACCGCATCCAGCTCTGGAGCTCTCAGCACAGGAAAAACATGGAGCTGTTGGAGTAGGTCCAGAGAAGGGCCACAAAAGTCGTCAGAGGGATGGAACACCTCTCCTACGCAGAAAGGCTGAGAGAATTGGGGTTGCTCAGCCTGGAGAACAGAAGGGTCTGGGGAGACCTCATTCAGCCTTCCAGTACCTGAATGGGTAAGCTAAGAAGAAAGCTGGAGAGGCACTTTTTACACAGGCCTATAGTGATAAGACAAGGGGAAATGACTTTAAACTGAAACAGGGTAGATTTTGATTAGCTATAACAAGGAAATTCTTTGCTATGAGGGTGGTGAGACACTGGAACAGGTTGCCCAGAGAAGTTGTAGATGTCCCCTCCCTGGAAGTGTTCAAGGCCAGGTTGGATGGGGCTTTGAGCAACCTGGTCTAGTGGAAAGTGTCCCTGCCCATGGCAGGGGATTGGAACTGGATGATCTTTAAGGTCCCTTCCAATCCAAACCATTCTACGAAGCTAGGATTCTATCAATCAGGCCGATTAGACTAAGTCTAACTCACCTGAGACCATTCTTGAGGGCCTGTGAAATATTCAGACAGAAAACAGCTTACAATTTTAAAGTATATTTTCAGACAGGATGTTGGGAAGAAAACTGAAAATCTGAAGTGAGAATGACTGAGGTAGGGTTATCCACATGATACAAGATACATGGCAAAAAATGTCACCCGCCCAGCTCCATGTTCAGGAAATGTTCACAAATTTCTAGCAAGCCAGAAGCTTTCTTGATACCCCTAGAGCCATTCTCTGAAACTGATTTTTTTTCCACTAATTTCACTTGTAGAATTTACAAGACCATCAATGTCACTTAGCAGCTGCTGGGGGCTCCCCAGCCCACTGCTCCCAGCCAGGAGTGCCAACAGTCCCAGAGAGTGACCCTTCTTTGCAGCTCTGCCTTAAGACTAGAGAAAGTTCTCTGAAACCAAGACCTTTTTTTCTTATTTTTTAACATTTTGAGCTTAATAAATGTACACTTTTTTCTGAAACTTTGCTATTTTGAGAACCTTTGGCTTCACTCTGGTGATGATTTACAGCTCCCTTGCTGATTTGTCTGCTGGGAAGAGAAAGAAGGTGGGGAAATGCCTGGTGCCGGGACTGTAACCCAGCAGAAAACAAGAGAACACATCTGATAAAAAAAGTAGAAGCAAAAAATTAAGGGAGTATAAAAAGAAAAGGGAAATGAAGCAAAGGTAGCACAAAACTATGATGATGCCTGCTGCAAATAAAAATTCTTTAAAACAATTGATCAAAGTTGGGGGCATATTTTGATTATCACTCATAACTCTGAAAACTTGATTTAATAACTTCATGTGTCTCAGCTGCTAGTAAACTAGCTGATATTCTAGTTAGATGATTTAAATTGTACTGCAATACAAAATGGAAAGTTTTCATTTAAATAACCACATAACTACATTGCAATCAAATGTAGAAATAAACCTTTAAAGATGGTATGAAGCCTCTTCTAACTAACCTTTTTTATAAGCTTCCACTGAAATATGCAAAAGTTTAGACCGTAATTAAAAATCTCCTTGTCCTTGTTCTTTAAATATTCCCAGTGACATAGCACTGCAAATGGATAAATTATATCACAGTATTTTTGGATGCTTCAAAACGATAGTGCAAAATCTGTCTGTGAACTGTTTTGTCAGCACGGACTAATGTGGATAGACTTTAGTCATAAATAAAAATGTCTTGTAGCTGTGCAGATTAATTTTGAAAAGTCGTGAGGATTTTCAACTGAGCACTGAAAGTGAAAGATTAATTGCATTTTGAGGCTTGTGGCTTGAAAGTGTATTGTGTATTAATATTTAATTTCTAATATAACAGTTTTATAACCTGTATTTAGATAAAGCAGTAAGATGTTACAGTATAATAAAGAACTATGGCATATTTGTAGTACAGGCTATTTTTACACATGTAATTGCAAGGTACACTTAAGGGATCACAATGCACATAGGTTTTCATGCCTTCAGAAGATGAACAGTGTTTTGTTTAAAAGATACGTATAAATATACGTAGATCATTGGCTGAATTTAAAAAAATATGGTCATACATTTCTAAGCTTATCTTTCACCACAACAGTTTGCACAGAAAAGTACAGGAATTAATACAGTTTTTCTGATCAGTGAAAAAAGACAACAAACTGACTAAAGAATGGGCAATTAAAATTGTGTCTGAGTTTAATTTAATTATTCAACCACAGAATCTTTCAATTGCCTTAGACAGAATTTTTCCCTTGCCTTTAACATTCTTTGTGTTTACTAACATGAAATACAGGATATACCAACTAAAGTAGCTATATTATGTATCAAATGCCATTTATTACATAAATATTTGTTTGACTTTGTTTTCACTGATGTTAATTTCCTTAACTCAGTTAACTCCATGGTATCAAAGCATTTAAAGGATCAAAGGTGAATTTGAGTTATGTAGAAAATAATTTTTTGGCTGAATATATTTTCTTAAGATTCCTATAGACTTTTTCCCTTCACATAAGATTTTTGAATAAAAAGCTTATACATTTTTCTTCAGCTAAAATCCTACCATTTCCATAATTTTGTGCGAGATATGTATTGTAACTATTCAAAAAGTTACTACAACATTTAAAAATTAATAGTTCATCTAAACTTTAATCATGAATTCTGCAATACTTGGTATTTCTTGAGATGCCCCTTAGACATTCTCTCAACAGTAATAAATTTACGAGAATTTTGAAGTACAAATGAGCATAACTGTATATATTTTATTTTCTGAAGCAGCTGACCTGTGAGCTGGGATTTGTATTATCTGTTACACTTGTATTTAAGTGTCTGCATCTGGGTATTTCCATTTTTTAAAAAATCTGAAGGATGTCTATATATTAAAATCAACATGTTTGGTGGGAAAGGATAGGTTTAGACAGGTTTTTTCAATTTAAAAAAAATGCCAGAGTCTATCTTTAGATATTTTACAAGCAGCAGAGGGAGATTATGATCTTCTGAGCGCTTTTCTAGCTCTGTATTTATAAAGGTCTGGAAAATCTGTAATTTTTTTCCAACAGTGGCAGCCTAAGTAAATGTCATCACAAAACTAAAGTGACTGAACTGTGACTGACATGTAAGAAGATTCCATGTCTACCTAAAATCTGACCTGTCACTTCCATTCATAGCAAAAGTAAGAGGGTGGGTAAAAAAATTTTGTTCTTGTGCCTGCAGATGCACTGTAGGTGGGCAGATGAGATTTTGGCAGAGCAGGTCGGGATATATTAATGTCCTTGGACATAGATAATACGTTAAGAGCGTCTTGGTATTCTGCATCGTCTTGGAGCATTTTCCTCCAAATTTCTGTGGGGGAAAGCTCAGTACAGAAGAACGAGTGACCAGTTCAGTAAGCCAGTGGTATAATGATCAGGGATTTAGGGTGTAGTGGGTGCTTCACCTTCCAGCATGAAGAAATATTTGATCTTAGCAGCCTTTTTTTCATATCTGAGTGATCTGATCTGGAAAGCTGTCCAAGCGAGGAAGAATCTCCTCTCTAACTACCTATATAGAGGCCACCCTGACACCACATGGCAATGAACTCCTGCTCTGGGTGACCACAAAGAAGAGGACACTGGCTGACCTTCTTTCTTGTCAGCTGGAGTTTGGGCACTGTGATCTTGCTCAACTGCAGAGAGGATCTTGCTCTTCTGGACCATCATCATCAGTCTCAAAAATTGTGTAGGCTGGGGTTGGAGCACACACCAAGGGTCAGCCTAATGCCCTGTAAATCAGAAAAATTCACTGCCTACTGATGCAAGTAGCTAACACTACATTTTCTTAACTAATAAGGGTCTTTTCACAAGCTGTAGTATTCTCCATGTATTTCTAAGCTATGCAATTTTACATCTACAAAGGATTCCTTGAAAACCAGTTCTTCTATAAAAGTGTTTGAAATTGCGATGCATCATTTTCTGTTGGTACGTTAGGGTTTGCTGGGGCTTTTTTGGCTTTTCTGGCAGGGATTTTGGAAATGATTTGGAGATTATAAAGCAACACAGAGATAAAGACCAACTTTGAAAGATGGGATATACTGCTCACTATGTTTTGTATAAACTAATCTCTAAAGTCTCTTTGGGAAAAAACATCAACTGAAGCTTATAGTCCATTGCATACATTAGCAATGACTACTTATTAATCTTATAACCTTTTTTAATTAACAGAGTAAATTCTAAAATGAATACAAATTGAATTTATCCAAGGGTAAAATATATTCAGCTATGAAATGTGCCCTTATGTTTGCTGAAATATCTATGAAGTAAGTGGTGTGTCACAGAAATAATCTGTTTTATTTCTTTTTTATTTGCTTGTCGTCAGCAAGAATAGGAGTGCCAGCAGCTGGCACTTTGCAAATAACACATCTGTGTCAATCTTATATATTACTATAGGCATGGCTACTAAAATTGCATTGTTGTTGTTGCTGCTGTTGCCATTGCAGCTGTTGCTATTTACTATGTGCTACAGTTCTTTCTCCTAATTGCATGACCAATGAAAAGTAGAAGAGAAAGCTGAAGGACAAATACACAACAAACATTTTAAAGTCTTAAGATGCAATAATCAAATTAATCCCTGGAATGAGAGATGCTTATGAAAAAGATGTAAGTATACTTTGATACTGTATGGAAATTCAGCTACGTGTGTTTCAACCAGAATTTTGTTCCATAAAATCCATCACGGACAAAAGCTAGTGCATACAGAAACTATTACGATAAACAGAGGTACAGATGCCTATAGAGATCAGGACATGGCAAGATGCAGAAAAACTAGCTGTGGTTATTTCCTAGCAGGAATCAAACTGTTTTAGTTACATGAACAAGAAGCAAAAAGTATACAGAGATTGGACCTAGTGGATAAAAAAATTTTACAGTTTTTGGTATATCAGGGAAGGGCAAGAATTTATGTACAGTCCTTTAGAGGCACCTGACTCTCATTCCACTATCTATATAGGGAATACAGAAGCTGTATTAAAGAACCCAGCTTGAATTGTTCTTTCTTATCCTGGAACAAAACAGAGGCCCTAAAGTAGAAGTGATGCATTATTTCAGCTGGTGCCTGTTTAGACAAACACAACTCTAGAATTGAAGTATATATCTTTTTCATTTGGGGGAAAACAACTCAAATTCCAGGGCACATCTGCAGAACCAGAATTAATATTATACTGGAAAAAATACTTAGAGAAAATGGGAAACATGAAGCAAATAATAATAAAATCAGAACTGGTTTTTGTCTATGCTTGCCATAGCAAAAACTCTGAAATATCCAGTTAAGACAATTGTATCATTTACAGTGATACACCGAACAAGACAGGTGGCAAGAGGTAAAAATCTGAGAATAATAATTGTGAGTATATGTGTGTCTTTGAATGTACATTTATGTGTGTAAAAAGATCTGTGTATAGGCAGATAGGATCTAGGCTCATTTCATTGGTGCCCAGTGACAGGGCAAGAGGCAATGGGCACAAACTGAAACACAGGGTCACAGAATCACAGAATGTTCGGGGTTGGAAGGGAACTCTGTGGGTCATCTAGTCCAGCCACCCTGCTGAAGCAGGGTCACCTACAGTAGGCTGCACAGGACCTTGTCCAGGTGGGTCTTGAATATCTCCAGACAAGGAGATTCCACAACCTCCCTGGGCAGCCTGTTCCAGTGCTCCGTCAACCTCTGAGGGAAGAAGGTCTTCCTCATGTTCAGATGGAACTTCCTGTGCTTCAATTTGTGCCCATTGCCCCTTGTCCTTTCGCTGGGCACTACTGAAAAGAGTTTGGCCCCATCCTCCTGACACCCACCCTTCAGAAATTTGTAAGCATTTATAAGGTCCCCTTTCTTGGCAGACAGGGCACACTGCTGGCTCATGGTCAACCTGTCATCCACCAGGACACTCAGGGTCCCTCTCCGCAGAGCTGCTCTGCAGCAGGTCCACCCTGCACTGATGCATGGGGTTGTTCCTCCCCAGGTGCAGGACCCTACACTTGCCCTTGTCGAACTCGACCAGGTTCCTCTCTGCCCAGCTCTCCAGCCTGTCCAGGTCATGCTGAATGGCAGCACAGCCTTCTGGTGTATCTACCACTCCTCCCAGTTTGGTGTCCATCTGAGCATCAGGAAACACTTCTTTACTGTGAGTGTGACCGAGGACTGTCACAGGTCTCCCATCGAGGTGGTGGAGTCTCCCTCCCTGAAGACATTCAAAAACTGCCTGAACTTGGTCGTGGGCAACTGGCTCTAAGTGTCCCTGCCTGAGCAGTGGGTTGGGGCAGATGACCTCTGGAGGTCCTTTCCCACCTCAACCATTCTGTGATTCTCTGATAGCATCATTAAATCATATAAGAGAAAAATAAACATCTATGACTTAATTAAGTTTTCTGTTTAATTAATTAAGATAAGCAATTAATTAATTAATTAAGATAAGCAACTTCCATAGTAATGCTGTAAAGCAAAACTATGACTCCTTTGCAGTTAAATAAGTTTATCCCAGAGAAATTTTATAGGTGTTAATCTGTGTGGCTGAATGTAGATATTAACTATGTTGTATCGTTGACCCACATCCCCAAATGCATTTAGATACTAAAGTTCCATGGACCAAAACTGACAAATCTCTCTGAGGTATTTGGTCCTCTATCTTCAACAGGGAAACACATCAAACAGGAAAAGTTCATCACTACATAGCTGCCTTGGTACAGCTATGTTCCTTGAGCAGTATGGCTGACTTAGTGTTCTGTAAAATTTCCAAAATGAAATACTAACTTTTGGATGTAGTTTTCTCTTCTTGCTACCCCTCCAAAATGTATCTAAATGTTACCAAAAGAATAACTCAAAATCAAAACAACGCAGTCAATGTACACACAGTTTTATATTCCTATTTTCCTTCAAATAAGGCAACTTCCTTACAACTTTCTTTGAATGCTGTAAAGACAAAACAGAGCTGCTATACTCGAAAAAAATATTAGATAAATACAGAAAACAAGAAAGACCAGTAAAAAGTAAGATCTAAAAATGCAGTACAACAAACTCTTTCTTGAATTTTTACTGCATCTTGCTCCAAAAGACCAGATTATGGGACAGTTTTTTTGTCTTGTGAAGATTATATTGCATGTGCTATTGTTTAACCATAATTAGATGGCATATCTATGCAGAACAACATTAATATCTATTTAAGAATTCATAAGAAAGATTTATTCTGTGTTTTTAAATTAATTTCCACAAATTTCCAGTGGATATTCATTCATCATTCATCAGAAGCATCCTTCAAATTTTTATTATAAGTCAGCACACTGCATCATACCACCTAGTTTGGGAATATTAGATATATCTGACATAATTAAAGATTCTCACATCAATGTTATTTGAGTTATGTACATCTATTAAAGGATTCAGTATTAATTTGCCATGTGAGATAAGCCAGGACACAGAGCTTTGGATGGTAAGGAAAAACTGTCAGACACCTCAAAATCTGAGTTTTGTAATTTGCAATCCAAGCACAGGGACAAAAAGTCATAATCACTGCAGATGGGTGCTCCCTTGAATGAGAAAACAGCAACAACAATGAAACAAACAAACAACGCCCCCCAGAAAACCCACATTTTGCATGAAGAATAAAAAATCTGCTGGAGGGAAATCAAAATATGTTAAGTTTTACTTTGAGCAATACTAAACCCAGGTTTTTGTCACTAACTTGTTTTAATATTAGAGTGATAGACAGACATGGAGCCACCACACCATTAATGCAACCATCCTTCATAGCAGTTACTAACTTCTGACATCAGATCATCTCCTGCTCAGCTAGAAGTATTGCAAGAAGCACCACATGGCACATATTCTTTTTTTTATCATTCAAACAAGTCTTCACTATTAGAAAGGTCTGTGTTCTCGTTCAGTCATTCTTACAAGATTTTTGTAAAAAAGGAACCGATTTGGCAGTGAGAAGGACATGTGGCAATGCAGAAAAGCCTGTCTCTGCAGTGACCTCTGGTCAGTTTCAGCTCCAGAGGCAGCAGGATCTGGTAGGCTGCAATCCCTGACTGATAGTTTGTTTGTTTGTTGACTGGCAGTGTCATTTCAGAAGTATGTATGTGGGTAAATACAGTTATCTATTCTCTGAATACAATCAAACTCTAGCTCACTTACACTCATATTTCATGAGTTTTTGTATGCACTGGAAATCTGAGCTGCAACATCACAGGCATCTCCTACAGTTCAGCAAACAGATGACACAGGTGTTTAAAGAGGACAAAAGTACTGGAAACACTAGCAATATCCAAGCATTCTGTTTCAATGTACTCTCCCATCTGCAGTCTGCCATCCATTTCTAGGCTACCATTCAACAGCCTGTTTTTTTAAACTCTTCTCATTTTGCTCCGATTTTATATGCAAACTAGCACCTTGTGCATATAAATTCCTAGTAGCTGTTGTGCACTCAGTTCTTCAGTCTGAGCACTTCCAGTGACAAACTGTGTAACTGAAAGATAAAGCTCCATGCATGTGAAACAAGGTGTCTTAATATTCTGTAAATGTTCAATCCTCTTTGCTTGCTGCTTCCTCGATTTGTTGTAAGGTACATCGTTCCCACTGAGATCAAACTTACAATAAAATTTGCGTTTGATGGGTAATGGTCTCCCCTCAGACAGTTGGACAATGATTCTTTTGTCTGGCATCTTTTATCAGAAGATCCAGTTTCCTCTCCCCTGTTAAGCTTACGACCAGTGTAATTATGACTTTCAGAACACAGTTGTCCCTGTGTAATGTGCTGAGTGTCCAGTCCCACTGAAATAAGAAACTATTAGTAATTTAAGTTCTCATTCTCACAGATTCCGTTCCACACTGTCCTTTTGAGGAAAGGGAAGTTAAACACAACCCCTAGCTGATGCATAGTGTTCCTGACCCACCACAGGCTGGGGGTTGACTCCCTTACTCTCTGTTCTTTTGGGAAGAAATCACAGCTGACATTTCGAACTCTTATGTTTCAGGCAGCATTTTGCTGTCTTCCTCAGCAAGTACTCTTTCCTTTTTCCCTCTTTGTTATATTTAAGACATTTCCTGCTTTTCCTGTCCTCATTTTCAGGATTCTTTCATACTTTAGTTAACTTGGCTGTTCTCCCTTCAAACACAGGAACAAAGTTTTATAAAGCAACACAAATACCCCCTAGAATATGTACCAGGTATGCCTGGTATAACATGGCACCTCAGAGTGACCAATTCTTGGGATGTGATTACAAGGAATAATGCAATTTGGCTACCTTCTGCTGGCCTGCTCCTTGTGATAGGAAAACTCCAACATCCAGTACTTTAAGACCCTGTCAGTGAGAAATATTTTGGTCTCTCTCCAGTTTGTAGGCGATACATAGCCACTGAAAGTTCTTTTGCAAAGTATTCCTCCTCCACTGAGGAGGTGGCAGACAGGCATGGGTGTGGGAGAGGGTCAGTGGCATCAGCTGATAATTTTTACAAGCAGTTGGTAGGGCAAAACAGAAAAATCCTGTTACCTTCAAAGCTGCCTCCTCTTTCCCTTCTCCCCCTCCCATTCCTCTGCTCTGTCACATGAGGTCTCACTTAATACACAAGAGGTGACACAGATAAAGCCAAAAGCTTGGGAAGGGGAATGGGCCTTCTGGGGTGGCAGAGGGACAATAAAGCCCGCCAGAAATACAGCTCTGTTGGGTAACGCATCCAAAACTGATCTATTTCTGGGAAAAAAAAAGAGAAGGAAGTACAGGGGAAGCGGGTGATGTTTGAAAAGACTAGAAGCCACAAGACTGACTTTAAGGCTGAAGAAATGGTCCCAATCCCAAGTTACTGATTACCCACATGACAGAGCTGGCAATTCTGGTTGTCCCACACAGAACAGGGCTGGCAGATTTTTTAATTACGAAAAAAAACCCACAAAAAAAACCCCAAAAAACTAAACCTACAGCTTTATCTTTCTTGTTTGTTTTTCTAAGCCTTTATGCCTGGGTTGGGAAAGGATCTCTCCTTTTGAAGTAACCCTGGCATTGGGGTTGGCCATTCCAGAGTTCCTACTGCTGCATTTATAAGAAAGGGATCTGTGAATCAGGTATGAATTAATGGAAAAATACAAGTGGTATGTCATGATGGCTTGATTGATAGCAAACAAGCTTGTAGTGAGGAGGTAAGAGAGTGAGAGTTCTTGCAACATGGAAGATTAAAGCTAAGTATATCAGTATTGATGTGGGCAGTAGATTACACGTAATAAACTGTTTTAAATAGTATTAACAGCCAAAAAAATGAAAATTAGGATGAAATGGATGCAAGGAACTCAGACTGATAAACAATTGAATTTCAGAAGTTCTTTATGAGATCAGATGTACCATAGTAATGCAGAATAGTTACAGTTCAATTAGGAAATTCATCTTTGTTGTTTCAGTATTATAGCCAAAAGACTTGCATTCACACAGGGGAAAAAACACTAAAAACCCAAGAAAAAACTTCCCCTACAGTCCCTTCTTTCTCATTGTCAGGAATCAGTACTATATCTGATTAACTTCTCCAGATTGAAGAACACATTTGTTTGTTATCTTGTACCTTTTATGTGAGAGGCCATTGCACACCCTATAAATTCAAAGATATGGATGTGGTAAAAGTACTACAAATGATAGAGACTAATTTCTTAGCTATATGGTTTTGCTCTGCTTCTGTAATCTTGTTCAATAATCTGTTATCTAACACTGAGCTGAATAGGATCTATCTGTGCTCTGTCAGTATCAGAGTGCCCTACTGTAAAGTTGACAGAAATGATAATATGTCTTGAGCACTGAAATAATGTATGCTTCAAAGACTTTTGAAAAAGGGCCGGTTCCACAATATGCTTCTAAAAGTGAGGGGCAGAGGGTAGGGAGTACTCACACAGCAGTAATAAATCTCACAAAAAAACCCTAACTCTTTAGTTGAGACAAAACTTTGTATTCCTTGGAGAAGAAAAATCTAAACAGGCCGAGAGATGTCTTTTTAAGCAATATTGCATCACAGCAAAATGTTATTTCTGGTAGCAAAACATATGGTATCTCAGAGTTAACTCACAGATAGCTGAGAGTACTTAGTATTTGAAAAATGATCCCACCTACATATGAGTTGATATATGGACTTTTATACATTGTTGTAGGCACCAGATGTGCATCCTTCCTTTTAACTTGCAACAATGCTTTCAGGGCATACACAAGAGAAGTGCCTTACAGAAAACAGGGGAAACACAACACTGACTCACTGGCAAAACTGTTCTTATATTTTCCACTAATGGAAGATAGCTTATTTGTCAAAAATTAAGGTTTTCATTAAAATATTTTTGTGTTTGTTACAAAACAGGAAAGAGAATTAAAAAAAAATTCCAAATTTGCATAACCGTAAAAATAAATCTCTCAACAAAAAAGAGGAAGGAGAAGGCAAAAGGAAGAAAAAGGGAATGGAATAGCTTAAGACAGAAATATAATTTTGTCAAAATACTTCTTTTAAGATTAAAAAAAAATCCACCAGATTTATTTCATCATGTTTTCTTCTATAATCACACAATCAAATGTTTCATAATAAAAACAAAATTCACCAAGTAAACATGACCTCCTAGTACCATATTCATATCTTGCCCACCTTCAGATGAATATTCTGCTTCATTACAGACAGTTCTTTGAAAATGTTGTGATTGTGGGGAAACGTTTGCCATTACAACTAGTTATCTCAGTTTGACTCTAACCTAGTGTGGTAAACCTTTGAAAAATAATATAAAATGTATATTCTATAACTAGCAATCATGACTTTGCAGATACCACACAACATTGCAAAGCTTTCAATCACCTCTTGCAGCTCCAGCCTTTCAGCGAAAAATGTTCTTCTGCTACACATTAAATTTCCTTTTTTTCTATGAAGAAAAACTGCTTACATAAAGAATTCATTTATGTTCCTAGATTCCTATCTCATAACTTGCTTTTATTTTATGTGGCATTTTGTTTAGGACATTCCAAAGAGCAGTTCATTCTGTGTGTCAGTGGTATACACTTTATCATTCCTATATTTTACAGAAAGATAGGAGCAATATTTTCTTAGAGGATCATAATTATTGATGAAGACTTATTAGAATCATTTTTACCCATTGATATTGTTAGTAAAATTAAGAACATATTGTCAATGTCACCTGTTCTGGCACTTTGCAGGAAGCAATTTAACAGCAACGGTGGAAAAATGAGATCATAAAGGTTAACAGGGTAGAGATCATAACAATCATTTTAATGAAGTTTTAGAGATTCAAGTTATATCCTTTTCCTTTTTTTTTTTTCCAAAGGCTATTCTGAAGGTTTATAAAGGAAACTTAATGATGTGCATGCTTATGCATGAAGAGGGTTTGTGCATCAGTATTCCAGAACTGCAAGCACAACCAAGGAGACCTCTTTGCAATATGTTAGTTGTTGGTGTGCCTTCAGGGTAAAATAGTTACATTATTTTATCTGGGAGCCATGGCAACGTAGAGGTGCAAGATCAAGTACAAATTGAGTTCAAAGGATCAGGTTGTCAAGCAACATCTTATATGAACTCCAGTCTGGCATGGATCTCTGGGTATATCTATGCAAGTTAAACCAAGGATTTTTAACTGTCAGTGTTATTTAATCTTGCTGATACAAGGACACTGAGAAAAAGATGAGAACAGACAATGTAGCTGAACAGGCAGTATCACACAATGGCTTCAGTACCTGCTTTCAAAGGGCTCCTAATAATAAATCACTTTAAATAAATTAGACAATTAGTACTGTATGGAAAGCTCCAGAGCTTTTCCTCCAAAATTTTTGCTTAGCGTTTAGTGGCCCTCATTGAATGCAGTCATCATGAACCACTATATACTTTCATCATCTATCCTTCAATGACAAGAAGCCTATGGAGCCACAGAAACCACGTAGTCCAAGTCTATTTATAAATAGCATCATTCATAGGACTGACAGAAACATTGACTTTACTTTTCAGGGCTCAGATACTACTTTGCTTTCTAGTTTGGTGAAAAGAATATCTTTGTTGGTATTATGGCTTTGTTTCTCTGGTGTATTTGCTATTTTGTTCTGTGCTTTCATCATACCTTGAAGTCTTTCTTCCCCTCATCTTCAAAAGTTCAGCTGGTAGGTCTACTCACTCAGCTTCTGTGCTAACTCTTTAGAAAAGGCTATCAAACTCCCCCTCTGCACATATGCCTTTTGCAGTCTCCACCTTAGCTTTCTTACTTTCCCTCTCTTAGATCTGGGAGATATTTGTAGAGGAACGTCAGTGTAGTGAAAGATTTAAAGTCAATCAATATCCCTACACAGCTGTGAGTTCAGTAGTACTTAACCTGATTAAAGTATACTTGAAAAAACTGAGGGAAGGGAAGGGAAGGGAAGGGAAGGGAAGGGAAGGGAAGGGAAGGGAAGGGAAGGGAAGGGAAGGGAAGGGAAGGGAAGGGAAGGGAAGGGAAGGGAAGGGAAGGGAAGGGAAGGGAAGGGAAGGGAAGGGAAGGGAAGGGAAGGGAAGGGAAGGGAGGGGAAGGGAAGGGAAGGGAAGGGAAAGGAAGGGAAGGGAAGGGAAGGGAAGGGAAGGGAAGGGAAGGGAAGGGAAGGGAAGGGAAGGGAAGAGAAGAGAAGAGAAGAGAAGAGAAGAGAAGAGAAGAGAAGAGAAGAGAAGAGAAGAGAAGAGAAGAGAAGAGAAGAGAAGAGAAGAGAAGAGAAGAGAAGAGAAGAGAAGAGAAGAGAAGCTGTGGATTCACTTAATTGCACAGGTGTATCTTTTGAAGCAGCGATTAAACCTTACTCCTAAACCTCATTCCCCCACTTACCTGAATATCCACCCTTAATATCTTCTGTTAATCACTTCTTAAAGTTGGTGACAATGTTCATCTCTTCTTTAGAAATCCTTGCTTCTTGTTGATGATGAAAATGAGCAAAATTGTGGTGGCATAAAGAGGACAAAAACTTGATGGATATTTTTTACAAGGAAAGACTTTTCTGTCATACCATTCTCACCCCCTCCTACACTATCCTTTGAAGTCTGAGAGCCTTTTCATATACTGCACTTAGGAATCACTTCTGGCCAATCAAAGTGACAATGACAAAAAAGCTCTTCACTTCAAGATACATTAATCATCTGCACTGTTCATGGCTGGGTAAGAATCTGAACATGGAAGATAGGCACTTGAAAACTGCTTCTGGATTAGTGGTAGCCTTTAGTAGAACTTTAGGACGGGGGGGCGGGGGGAAGAAGAGAAAAAAAATTAAAAAAGCAACCAACATCAAAATTAAATAATTGCTGAATTTGAGCAATCAGATTTGCAGAAATGACATTGAAAACACCACTACAATCACCATGGTGGGACTGGATGTTACTGTCAGCTGCCACACTGACTTTTAGGGTGCTGCTGACTGTACTGAATCACAGAATCACAGAATCACAGAATCACAGAATGGTAGGTGTTGGAAGGGACCTCTGTGGGTCATCTAGTCCAACCACCCTGCCGAAGCAGGGTCACCAACAGAAGGCTGCAAAGGACCGCGTCCAGGCAGGTCTTGAATATCTCCAGAGAAGGAGAATCCACAACCTCTCCGGGCAGCCTGTTCCAGGGCTCCATCACTCTCTGAGGGAAAAAGTTCCTCCTCATGTTCAGATGGAACTTCCTATGCTTCAGTTTGTGCCCATTGCCCCTTGTCCTGTCTCTGGGCACCACTGAAAAGAGTTTGGCCCCATCCTCCTGACACCCACCCTTCAGATATTTGTAAGCATTTATAAGGTCCCCTCGCAGCCTTCTCTTCTTCAGGGTGAACAAGCCCAGCTACCTCAGCCTCTCCTCGTAGGAGAGATGCTCTAGTCCCTTCACCGTTCTCGTAGCTCTCTGCTGGACACTCTCCAGTAGCACCTCATCTTTCTTGAAGTGGGGAGCCCAGAACTGGACAGAGTACTCCAGATGGGGCCTCACTAGGGCAGTGTAGAGGGGAAGGAGTACCTCTCTCGACCTGCTGGCCACACTCCTCCTAATGCATCCTAGGATGCCAATAGCTTTCTTGGCAACCAGGGGCACACTGCTGGCTCATGGTCAACCTATCGTCCACCAGGACTCCCGGGTCCCTCTCCGCAGAGCTGTTTTTCAGCATGTCCGCCCCAAGCCTGTACTGATGCATGGGGTTGTTCCTCCCCAGGTGCAGGACCCTGCACTTGCCCTTGTTGAACCTCATCAGGTTCCTCTACGCCCAACTTTCCATCCTGTCCAGGTCACGCTGAATGGCAGCGCAGCCTTCTGGTGTATCTACCACTCCTCCCAGTTTGGTGTCATCAGCAAACTTGCTGAGGGTACACTCTAACTCATCATCCAGGTCACTGATGAAGAAGTTCAACAAGGCTGGGCCCAGTACTGACCCCTGGGGGACACCACTAGTTACCGGCCTCCAACTAGACTCAGCACCACTGATGACAACCCTCTGAACTCTGCCATTCAGCCAGTTCTCTATCCACTTCACCGACCACTCATCCAGCCCACACTTCCTGAGCTTCCCTAGGAGGATGTTATGGGAGACAGTGTTGAAAGCCTTGCTGAAGTCTAGGTAGACAACATCCACGGCTCTCCCCTCATCTATCCAGCCAGTCAAGCCATTGTAGAAAGCTATCAGATTGGTCAGACATGATTTCCACTTGGTGAATCCATGCTGACTACTCCTGATAACCTTCTTTTCCTCCACTTGCTTGTTGATGACCTCCAGGATAAGCTGCTTCATCACCTTTCCCGGAATGGAGGTGCGGCTGACCGGCCTGTAGTTCCCTGGGTCCTCCTTCTTGCCCTTTTTGAAGATTGGAGTGACATTGGCCTTTCTCCAGTCCTCGGGCACCTCTCCTGTCCTCCAGCACCTCTCAAAGATGATGGAGAGTGGCTCAGCAATAACATCCACCTGCTCCCTCAGCACTCGTGGGTGCATTCCATCGGGGCCCATGGATTTGTGGGCGTTCAGATCACTTAAGCAATCCTTCACGCTGTCCTCCTTGACCAAGGGAAAGTCATCCCCTCTGTGGGCTTCTTCTCTTACCTCCGGGGCCTGGGATTCCTGAGGGCCTGCCTTGGCACTGAAGACTGAAGCAAAGAAGACATTCAGTAGCTCTGCCTTCTCTGCATCCTCCGTCACAAGGACACCCGCCTCATTCAGCAGCGGCCCTACATTGTCCCTAGCCTTCCTTTTGCTGCTGATGTAGTTGAAGAAGCCCTTCTTGTTGTTTTTGACATCCCTTGCCAGCTTCAATTCCAGGTGGGCCTTGGCCTTCCTCGTCGTATCCCTGCACGCTCTGACCACATTCCTGTACTCTTGCCAAGTGGCTTGCCCCTCTTTCCACATTCCGTGGACCTTTCTCTTCCACCTGATCTCTGCTAAAAGCTCTTTGTTCAACCATGCAGGTCTCCTGTCTCCTTTGCTAGATTTGTTTCTCAGGGGGATGCACTGCTCCTGAGCGTGGAGGATGTGACATTTAAACAGCAACCAGCACTCATGGATCCCCCTGCCTTCGAGAGCCCTGGCCCATGGGATTCCTCCCAGTAGCTCCTTGAAGAGGGAAAAGTTAGCCCTCCTGAGGTCCAAGGTTTTGATCCTGCTTATCACCCTGCGTCCTCCAGGCAGGATCCTGAACTCGACCGTTTCATGGTCACTGCAGCCGAGTCTACCTCCAACCTTCACATCCTCCACCAGTCCCTCCTTGATTGTTAATACAAGGTCCAACAGAGAACCTTTCGTTGTTGGTTCCTCCACCACTTGCATCAGAAAGTTATCATCATGCTCTATAGGAATCTCCTGGATTGCGTGTGCCTAGCTGTGTGGTCTTCCCAGCTGATGTCAGGGTGGTTGAAGTCCCCCATAAGAACCAGGGCCTGTGACTGTGAGGCTGCTTGCAGCTGCCTGTAGAAGGCCTCGTCAACTTCCTCCTCCTGGTCAGATGGCCTGTAGTACACACCCACCGTAATGTCACCCATATCAGGCTGTCCCTTAATTCTAACCCCCAAGCTCTCAACTCCTTCTTCATCTGCCCCCAGGCCAAGCTCAATGCATTCCAGTTGCTCCTTCACATATAGAGCAACTCCCCCAACTCTCCTTGTTGGCCTGTCTTTCCTAAAGAGTCTGTAGCCATCCATGACATCATGCCAGTCATGCAAGTTGTCCACCATGTTTCTGTGATGGCGACCAAGTCGTAGCCGTCCTGCTGTATAATGGCTTCCAGCTCCTCCTGTTTATTGCCCATGCTACGTGTGTTGGTATAGACACACTTGAGCTGGGCTGTCAATCTCAGCCCTGATCGTGGCACGCCAAGCCCGGGCTCATCCCTAGTGAGGTGGTCTATGACCCCTTCCCCCTTTGAACCTAGTTTAAAGCCCTCTCAATGAGCCCCACCAGCTCGTGGCCAAGAATCCTTTTTCCCCTTTGAGATAGCTGCATTCCTTCTGTCGCCAGCAGGCCCGGTGCTGTGTACACCTCCCTGTGATCAAAGAAACCAAAATTTGACTGATAGCACCAGTCCCTGAGCCACCTGTTAACCAGGTGAGTTTTCCTGCCCCTTTCAGTGCTGTTCCCTGCCACTGATGGGATGGAGGAAAACACCACCTGTGCCCCTGATCCCTCAACCAGTCGCCCCAGTGCCCTGAAGTCCCTTTTGATGGCCTTGGGACTTCTCTCTGCAATCTCGTCCCTGCCAACCTGCATTACCAAGAGGGGGTAATAATCAGAAGGCTGCACCAGACCAGGGAGTTTCTTAGCAACATCCTTAACCCGGGCCCCAGGGAGCAGCAGACTTCCCTGTGGGATGGGTCTGGTCAGCATATCGGGCGCTCTGTTCCCCTCAGGAGGGAATCACCTATGACAATGACCCTCTTTTTCTTCTTAGTTGAGGCAGTCGTAATACGTGGGTCCGACCGACTCGTCCTAGGCAATCCACTGGATGGATCTTCACCTACACCCACTTCCTCTGTGGCCGGTCCCACACATTCCAGAGCCCCATATCTGTTGCTTAAGGGCAACTGGGCAGGTGAGGGAGGCCGGGAGGGGATTCGCTTGCCACCCCGAGCAGGGACGCGTTTCCATCCCACCCTGTCTCTGAGGTCCCCTCTTTCTGCTCGGTGGCAAGAGAGTAGGGGGTTCTCTGCTTTTCGTGGAGCCGCCTCCTGCTGCCTCTGCCTCAGGGAGGGCAGGGAGCGGCTCCACGAGTTGATCTCCCTCTCTCACTCCCGGATGCTCCTTAACCTCTCCACTTCCTCTTTCAGCTCTGCCACTAGGCTGAGTAGATCATTTATCTGGTCACACCGAACACAGCTGTTGTCTCTGCTGTCCTCTGGTACAAGTGCCAGGCTCAGGCAGTCCCTGCAGCCAGAGATCTGGACACCTGTGTCCTTGCATGGGGCCTCCGTCTGGGTCCCCACACTCCTTCTAGCAACGGCTTTACCACGGGTAGTAACCATACTTAGAATATCTCCTGGGTGGGCGATGCCCACTACTTCAGTAGCCAGTAGGAGGAGGGAAAGTGCTAAGCAGAACCATAATCCCTGTACAGTGCCATTCTTTGCATTGGCTTGTGCTTCACCACTGGTATTATTCATTGCAGAAATAGCTGGAATTAGAGGTTGCATTATGGCCCCCAAATAAAAATGAATTGTTGGGATTTTGGGACACTTAGCCAAAGTGCTTTCTTTTGTGTGAATTAGCAATCAAACAGAAAGAGAGATACTGAGAAATCCTATGGGTCATGTGGTGTGTGATGAACGGGCAAAGTCCTTTCTGTAAGCATCATGACCACCTTTCAAATGACAGTATCTTCGTGCCCCATAATGTACTCAATATCAGCAGTGGTATGTGTTCATGAATTAGTCAGCTATGAATCATTTACATCTTAGTAAGTATTATGTTGATCACTTTTCTTATTTTAACATAAAATTTGAATAAATTCTCTATTTGCTGTATTCTAGGCTTTCACAATCAAGGTTTATGAACAGCTGATTGTTGTAATATACTGTAAAATGAGATGACAGGACAAAAATAGAAGAAAAATATAGGCAGACATTTCTGTGAAATTGAAATTAATCTTTCCACTTCAATCAGGTTACTGACTTCTTAACTATTTGACACCCATTTATTCCAATTAACTTCAATTACAAAAAAAAAAAAGTAAATGAATATTCAGATATGAATAAAGGAACCATACTCATTGTCTATGATCAGTAGGCATGATCTTCATCTAAGGTAATTAGTGGAACTTGTAGATAGTCCAGTAAAAATTGCAAATAATTTTTCCTAAACAATCAGTTACTTTGGGTAGGCTTCATAATATGACAGTCCTTAAATAGGTTAATATGCTTTGAACTTTCTAATGAATGTTGACATGTACATGTTACTTTTGTTAAGACAGTTAATGATGCATAAAAATTGAGAGACTGCTGCTGCAACTCTGAACTCTTCCTTTTTCACTATTTTATGTTCCACACAGATTCATACACTAAAATTATCAGAAATATCTCCTTCTCTTCTTGTGTTCTGGATTATCCCTTGTTAATTTTATAGTGTTCTCCTGTGAAATAGGATTTGGTAGAAACAGAAACAATCATTTGGGATCACAGCCCATTTAGACAGTTATCTGTCCTTTCCATCAGAGGAAATCTGCATCTTTCTTTGGTTATACTGTTTCTTGGATATACTGCATCTTGCTACATTGTCTGTCCTCTGTAATAAAGACAGTGCAAATAATTCATAAAAATGTGTGGGGAAATGTATGCTTATAGTATTCATGTGAAAAGAAAGAAAGTGTGTGCTATAGGTCTGAGTCAGATATTTTGCTAAAATCAAATTACTTCAGTTTTGGATATGGCTGTACTTCAGATTTCAGTCCAGCTAAGATAGAAAGAATGAGGGTTTTTTTACTGAGCTTGCCAAGCTGCTGGTTTGCAGTTTAACCTTGTCAGCACAGAACTGTACAAGGGTCAATTTATGCTGCTAGGTGATGTTATTCACTGTTCCTTTTGGAAGCTACAATTTAAGAGCCTTTAGATTTTTATTTAGTAGTAGTAGTAATGATTAGTGATAGTATTTTATTTGGCATTATATTTGATATCTTATTTCACAGTACTTAGGATCCTGATGTCACATTGTAATGGAAGTACTTAAAGAGCAGAGTTAAAGCAGAGAGAAACGAGAATATGAAATTATTGGCTCAGTGATTCATACAAAAAAAAATTTATATGTCCCTAAGCATAGATCTGTTTTGAACAAAATTAGAAACATGTGTATATATCACATTTTCGGTCTAGGATCTGAGCATTTAGTCAACAAATCTGAGCTAGTTCCTGTTAATATCTTACATTCAGAAAAATAGAAGCAAATGAAAATAAGACACTTGTCCAAATATAAAATATTTTGAATGTAGGTGAAGTAAAGAACAATTTCTTCATCCCTACAGCCAGTCATGATGTTTCTTAAATTAACATGTTTTATCTGCCCCAACATTTATTTTGTGCGTCTAATTATTTGGCCAACTATAACATTGACCAAAATAGTCTGGTGAAATCACACTTAAATGTTTATTTCATTTTATTCATGGAATAAGAAAAGACTTACCATAAATGATGTTGATGATGCTGGAGGACATCCTCTGTCCCAGATGTCCAGCAACCTCAGAACCACTACTTCTGGATTCCTTCTTCCTCTAAACCTGGCCTTGAAAACTTCTGTTTCAGCACATCTGATGGGGGAACCTATGTGTTCGATTTTGTGGCTTACAATTATCACAAATATGACCTTCCTCTAGAAATCTTCAAAGGCATCTACATTTCTGCACTAAATATATGTATGACAAGTAGGAATTTAGAGGGAATTCCTCCAATGCACACCCAATAATAGTGCTTCATAAGTGTCTAAATTAAATAGATCTTTTCCCATCCAAGTATAAGATTATAGCATAAGCCAGGCACCTGCCTTCTCCTACTCATTTCAATGAGAAATGTTTCTCTCTAATGCCCCACTCACAGCAATAATTATTAAATGTGCTTTCTTATTCTGCTCTAGATTTTTTAATTTCATGTTTTCCTCTCTGTTCTGCTTGTGAAGGTCAGCAGAGCTGGCATACTTTTTTTTTCTTTTTTTATATCTTTCTCTGACCTCTTGTCTTATTCATATACTTTCTGATTGCATTCAGTTTTACCAGCTTTCAGTTTATTTTCCGTCCTGCCAACAGCATGTGATTTCTATGGGGCCACAAGCCAATGTGATTGTAGTTAATGTTGGGTTTAGCTCATTTCTAACTCTGTATGAAAAACGCTTCTTTCACCTCTCATATAAATATTTTTTGCCCTCTTTTTTTAACATTGGAGTCCAACAGATTCAGTGTTGTTTCTTGTGACCCATGTAAAAATGTACATTTTATAGCTGGATAGTAGTTCAACCTCATTGCCTTTGGATTTATCCCCTCTGAAAGCTTTCCATTGTTCTGTTAGTTTTTTATTATCTTTTTTTAGCCAATACATTCTACATCGTGATCTTTATGGTAAACAGTATCCTAGTAACAGATGTAATTGGCTGTTGAACTCAGGAAAAAATATTAGCTTGCATTGTATTTCCAAGAAAGAGCAAGGCTGGAGGCAAGCTTACAAGTATCTGAAGGACACAGCCTGAAATTATGGAATGAGAAAGGCTCGAAACACCTGGCATCTAAAACCTACACAAAGTTTTAGAGTAAATTAAAGATATTGACAGTAAAATATTACACATGGTTGAGTTGGTGTATCTTCTGTTGGTGAAGGATCTCACCAGCAAAGTTCCTGAACATAGCAAGACGGTGAAGACAGCTAAATTGCAAGCCTGTGTTCAAATGCCTTGCTGAATTAGGATCTTTCTGCTCATATTCTTACTATCTATGTACTTAGTCATGTGATAATACAGAATATTAAGAAATAAAGTCCATTAAGGTGCTGCAACTAGTTTTATACCCAATATAATGCAGGGTAACATTCTAAAGTTTTTAACTTAAGAAACAAACTCTAAAAACACTTAGCAGATGGAGACCTAAAATAATTTTTCATGCATAATTCAGAGCAGTTTATTTGTTTGCTGGGCTAAGAAGTATTTCTGAAGATACAAGAAGATGGAAAAAGTACGATATGCATATAACAATGTAAACTTCTTAACATGGCAGGTACACATTCACTATAGCAGAGATTGACAGTTGTATACTAAATGTCATGACTTTTTTCCAGACTGAACAGTATTCTTCGAGTCGAATTCTTTCAACACAGTCATAATTGATGTTACCAGAAAATGTAAATTGGAAAAGATCTTAATTTACTGTTGGCAAAACTCTATTCTAATTGAAATATCTCACTCTAGTAAAACAATTAAAATGATGGCATACAAAATTATTAATATGACCTTAAAAACAAATTGCTTGACCTTCATAATGATGACACCTCTTTTAAATACTTTCAATAGGATATTTCTTCACTGATTTGCAGATGTGGTAGAGACAAAAGGAACTGAAGGTCAGAGCCAAAACATAAGCAAATGAAAAAGCAAACAAAAAAGCTTAGCCCTTAAAAAATGCTTTAAGTGAGACTTAGATATTTAGTTGCAAAATTCTGATGGTGAAAATCTCAGTTTGGCTACAGTTGAAAGCATTAAAATTTCATACATGCCTCTTTTTTTAAAAAAGATTTTAAAGATTCCATGAGATAGAAGTGGGATTCAACTCCCTAAACACAGATGTCTTGAGATTTATGCTGTTTATACTTGTTATCTTATGCCCTTTTTTTTAATCTATGAAAAAGTAAAGAAATAGTATTCTTAGCTGTTCAAGCTAGGCTAGATACATCTTGTTTTTCTGTACCCCAGGTGGAAATGGAGGCGAGATCAGCTTTAGATATCTTCATTGTAGGTGTACAAACTTGAAGATAAATCTCAGACCTACAACTAGACTGCAACCTACAGTGATTTCCAAATCGTTCTTAAGTTGGGGAATACATCCTCCCTACAACCTCTAAGGACCCTGATCCTACTTTCAGAGCACTCCTGGCAATGCAAGAATGAGGTTCTTCCTGCACAAGCACAGTTTTCTTTCAAAACCTGAGATCAAAGAAGACAGGTAATTCTTTCAAGCTTTCCCTCCTCGACGTTTTTCTAGGTGGGACATACAGTTAAAACAAAGTATCCCTAAGCATGTGGCTGGATACAAGAAGAGGATGGTTAAGGAGAAGCACAATGTACTTTCTGCCCTTCCTGTACAACTTTGCACCTCTGCAGGAAAGACTTCTAGACTCACTGGGTCATGGAGCAAGTAACAGCAACAGAAAGTGACTTTGTAGCCATAAGGTATGTCCCTTTCTTCTCCAGAGGCAATTTGTGTACCTCATGTGATTAAAAATACTTAATCAGTCTTGAAGTTTCATAGCAAAGCTGTCATCACAACCCAGGTGAGTGCCCTTACCGCTAGGGAATATTACCCTCTTCCTGATTCCCTGGATTTAAAATTGTTTACTACTCAGTGGCACAGTTTCAACCTGAAGATGAAAAGTGAGTTTTTAATTTCCAGCCTGCACACTTTCCTAGATCTTGATTTCATCTCTCAACGTCCTCATAGTGTTCTTGCCTTCTCTAAATTGGCTTGCAGATACATGCTTCTTCAAAAAACAAAAAAAAAGAAAAAAGAAAAATTAGGCACCATGTGGGGTTGCCCACATCCATTTTGTCCGTGGACTCTGTACCTTCTCACCTAACAGAGAAAGACCAGCCAGTATTGAATGAGATCATGGCTGGGGTCCACAGCTGGTGTCAGAAGATGGAAAGCATGCCCAAGGCCCCAGAGTGTAAACATACTCTGCGTCCCCTAAAAGGCATCTTTATGCTATCTCTTTACTGACTATGTGTTCCTCTGGCTTTTTCAGTCCAGTGTAACCACAGAGGCTCCTTCCAGGAAAGCTGAAAGTTCAGTACCCTGGAATCAATTGGATAAAAATTGAAGCCACAGCATAAGTTAGAGGGTTGGTGCCTAATGAGTCTCTGATCAGCAGAGATTTACTGGTAGCAAGATTTCAATGAACAGAAAAAATTCTGCTCCAGTTTGCACTGCTTTCAAGACATAAGAGGAACTTTTGCTTAATCAGTTACAATTCCTCCAGAGTCTCAATGTCTTTGCTGTCTTTCTACGGGTTTACCTAAGACAGTTTTATGCATGCAAACCATTTCTTTGCATGGAAAGACGTTGCTATAACGTTAGATCAAGGTGATCTCACATGAAGGTCCAGATCCTGGTTTTAACCTGTGAAGGCCAGAGTCTAGATCTCAGTGGATGATCATCTTGATTCATCTTACAGTGTAACAACCTTTCACGCAAAGAAAGGGTTTACATTTTCATAAAACAGTCTAAGGTAGATCTGCCAAGCCAATTTTTTAAAGTGAAACTGCATTCCCCAACATTAGTCTGGAGAGCAAAAAGGAGAAATACAGGTGACACGTGAAACTAAGCATAGGTTTAAAATGTGAATATGGCATCCCTCTACAAAGTCTGGTACCAAGTATTTAAAAACTGACAGGCAAAACTAAGTGTCTGCAGCATTCATTTGGTGGACATTAATGCAGCTGCCTGAGCTCTAGAAGAATACTTTTATCATTGTCTTCAATTTCCAAAGAGGGTATAATGCCATCTAGCTGCTAGGGATGGCCTCTCATGACTGAATTTTGTTGAAAGATAATCAGAGGGCTGTCATTCAGTAGCATAAATCTTAGTATCAGAGAGGATTTCCCTTTTTTTTCAACAAGTATCACAGAGGAGAAGGACAGGGCATGCAGCAGCTCATTTTGCAGAATAAAACACTTTTTAAAAGCTTGGTGAGTGATGATATGTCACTGAATGACTATTCTTTTCATCTGTATCAGACAGGGAGGTGTTAGGATCTAAAACTCCTATTCTAACAATCTCCCTGGAGCTTAAACAGTTATCCAGACAGTGGTATTAATCAGTTACTTATCAATACATTATATATGACAGTGTAAGGTTAACAATTACAAACCAATCAGCACATTTTCCTAAACCTGAATATGTTGTCTGTTTGGCAGGAGGAGGTACAACACATAAGACAAAAATAAGAAAAAAACGAAAGAAGTTCTTATACATGGTGCAAATGTCTAGTGTTCTTTTTATCACTATCAGCACCGGCAAAACATTTTTAAAGTTGGGGAATTTTTCTTCACAGATTGCTTTTTCATTTGTGAGCAATGAAGCTCATATTAAAACAAAGTCATTGTCTTGTAGCCCAGCTTGAGCCCATAAGGCATTTGAGATGCTTTGTCTCTAATCTTTTGTAATAAATATTGCTACCCAAAGTGACTTCATATCAAATCCTCTTAAAATAAGTGTCACAATGAAGAGCTCTGCCTTATAATTTTAACTGCTTCATGGTATTTTTCCACATAAAACAGGTACAATAAAATAATATCTGCATAAAAATGCTTTATCATTTGATAACTGTAGAATAAATAATATTGGAAGGTGTTACGTAACTGAGCTGACCATATATGCTGAATCTGTTCTCTTCAAATACAGTTTTCTTTTTCAAGGAAAATACCTGTAGCACCATTCTTTTACAGATAAGGTTAACGTTAATCTACATAGGGAATGTAGCATGATTTATATTAAAGAATTGTTTTTCAAGTATCTAGGGGGTATTCTATGAGCATTGCAAAGCCTATAATCCACATTCTACAAGGTCTGCGATGTTTCTTAACTTTGACAGTACAATTAGAGGTGTAAGGATAATCAAGCCAGTTTTTATATCACTAGCCAGCACAGTGCAAGCTTCAGTGTGAGTCTGGAATTCAGCATCTTTCCATACGCATAAGAAACCTTCAGTTGCTGAACCTTTTGTTGGCGCAAGCTCACTGGTCTCAGTACTGACCTAGCAGGTTGAAGCTATCGTGGGTAGTCTTAAGAACAATGTACAACATCCTTTGTTTGCTGTACAGGTGAAGTTTTAGAAAGATGTTTATTGCTTTTGACATATGTTGGAAAAGCCATATGATCTATCAGGGTGCTTGAAGGACTCCCTGAATTATTTGCAGCTTTAGCAGCCTGTAAAACTGGGAGTCCCCAAAGCCTGGCTCAGGTCTTCTGGTCTTCCAGGCAGCAAAATGAGTCATTGTTGCTATCTGAGACCCAGAGCTTCAGACTGAGATCGGTCACATCCTGAACGATGATTCAGGCATAGCCTGCTTGGTGTGTTTACTCAGAGGCAAGGGGTCCTGCACCCTGTGAGTTCCCAGCAAATTTCCACTTGACAGTCTGACACTGAAGGACACTGCTGCAAAATACATTGCAGTCTAGCCAGCTGCAGAGGTGTCTTCATTCCTCCTGGACACCTGCAGTCCCTGACAGACCCAGAGGAACCAGCAGTTTGTAGGCTTCTGTCTCCAGGTTGGAGATAACCCACAGAAACCATTTGCTCCCTGATGGTTCCCAGCACAGAGTTTTGCTATGCCAGCCTTTCCTCCTGCCCATACAGCCATTCACTCTGCTTGTAGTGTACTCATCAGGGTGGACTCCTCCTGAAAGTGAGCTCCTCGGAGCACATTTCAGATGCTGCACAGGCAGCACCAGAGGAAAGAAATGACAGAGAAGATGAAAAGGTCCGTATTATGCACAGACTATCATGCCGTAATGTAAGTAAAAAACCCCTAAGTTTTAATATATGTACTCTATTAGAACATAAGATTTTTGTAGCTGTGCTTGCCCTCTTTTTCTTTCTTTTTCCATTTGTTCCTATATCAGGGATGTTTTATGTGAAATTTTCCACATTGTCCACACATCTGAACACCCAGATGACACATCACTACAATGTGAAATAAACTTTTGCTGGCAAGTGATGATTCTCACTCAGCTGTGAAGGATACAGACCATATTCATTTAGTTCTCTGCAAACTTTCAGCCAGATTTCAGTGAGCTGACACCTATCTCCAAAGGGTCATATTTCCCCCTTTTTTTTTTTCTGACTTCATAAATTGAGGCAAGTCAGGACATCTCTATTTTTAAAGAGCCAGGAACCTGTGACATCAAGTCCCCAAGGGGGGAAATATTATTTAAATAATTCCATGTAGTCTCCTATGTCTGCTAAAAGAGAGAATAAATATAATCAGAAAAATGTGACTAATACCTTTTTCTGAATCCCCATTGCGCATCTTTTTTAGCCATCTGTTCTGTGTCCTCCAGGCCCCTATCTCACATGTGCTAAACAGTAAGCACAGAATCTATCTGCAAACCTGAAGTTAAGGGTATCTCATACCTCCCAGTATAGGGGGATCTTCTACCTCCTAGTTTTCCAGCTCTTAAGATGTACCTTCTGCAAAGTGCCTTATTAACTCGAAAGTGCACCTTTATCAGCCTACCACTTTCAACATTTTCTTGTTCTTTCTACATTTCCAGCAGTTAAAGAAATACTGTTCTCACTCTTTGGGCACAGAGGAGGAACTGTGAAATGGAGTTAAATGACTTGCTCTGGGCCACACAGAGACTCTGTGACAAACTAGGATGTGATACTGTTAAATAATACTGTAGAGGAATACACTTCCCTCTGAACCTTAACTCCCATTTTAAATTGACACATTCTACAAACAGGCACCATGTTACAATACAGATGCTCATTAAATGGTAGAATGAAAGTCAGTCTCAAAGTACCAGAGGGGTACATTGTTCTTGAGCCTTTCTTGTTAAAAAAAATGTGAATCACATATATCCCATCAATAACCTGCTGTGAAAAACAAAATTTTCCTTGTTCAATCAGGCAGTACCATTACAAAAGTGGTATATTGTGCTTCACATTTTCTTTTGCAGATAAACAAGAGTAATTATCATGATCTGACATGCCACCTCCAGAACAGAAGGCATGGTACCAAAAGGTATAATACATGTGTAATACATGGAAGATTTATTTTAGGCATTAAATGAAATAGCATTAACATAGAGTATGAAAAATACCGCTCCGTTCTTAACAGAATCTTTCTTGAAGGAACAATTGTAAAAATGGATTTCCTATTTTACTGCTTAACTCAAAATATTAAATGTTGTACTAAATTACATATTTGGAAAACTTGAAGCTTGTGCCACAAGCAAGAAATAATTTTCATTATTCAGGGTGTCTTGGGTGTGTTTTAATTTCTTAGATTTCATAATGCAAAATTAATCCTTGCTAGACCTTAAATAAGTAGCAGGTTAGCAGAGTCAAGGACCCCTAAAAGTCAAATCTTTTCACAAAGACCACTTCTCATTTTCTGATTGGTTAGAGCAAAATAGCCTTTGTAATCAATATGACAAACAAATGGGAGGACTGAGTGACAAAGAAATAGGTGGAAAAGTGTTTGAGAGTTGTGGAAGTTTTAGTAAAGGAGATTAGAGAGATGTCACCAAAAAGCCAAGGAGGCTATGAAAGAAAGGCCATATTCAGGCAAGAAGAAATCTGAGCAGTAGAAGAATTATCATTTTTGATATCTCAGTCAGGCAGCACAGAACAGCTGCTGTGCCTAACAGAATAAACAACTCTTGCACCTGCAGAAATAAAAGAAATAATATTAACATAGCATCTTCCCAATGAAAAGAAGTAGATGTGGATTTCCTTGAGAATATAAATATAGATCCCTGTTAAGGTCACAGCCCAGCAACCATAGGAACAAGACAGATCCAATGACACCAAACACCTTGTCTGAGTTGCTGCTATACACCTAAGACACAATATATTTTCTTCCATATGCTTCAGTAGGAATATTTGCTTGAAAAAATTTGTGTAAGCTGCAGCAGAGCTGCTGGAGCTGCAAAGAGTATCCCCCCACGCCACAGTGCTCAGTGCTGGAGCAGCCAGCAGCCTGGCCGCAGCCCGGGCTGCCCACCCACTGCAAGGGGAGACACAAAGGCACCAGCGCCGTGCGCCAAACGGTTCTTGGGCCACATGGTAAGAAACAGAAATTTGGGATGTATGGATCCTGCCGCAATGTTGAGAGGCAGCCACTGGTCACTGAAGAAGACTACTTCTATTCAAACTGCAGAGATCTTTCTTCCTAAGTTTATGTATGTAGTACATTCAGTGTTTAAATAAAGCAAAGAGGGAATTACAACGCATGAATGGTTATCTGGCAGATTTCCAGGTATGATATAAACAATCCTGAGTGGTTATCAGGGAAACACCTGAACAGACTAACTTTATCAGCATGCACAGGACTTTGCCACCTACAGAGAGCTTGCAGAGCACATACTTAAGATACACAATCATGAACACAAGGTGAAACATGAAAAATAGGACTTCAAGGAAAGAGTACAACATTTCCCAGGACAGGCATTTGGATATTGTTGAGAATGAAATTTTGAATGAAACTGCGTCAGAAAAATCAAATAAAGCCTAGGTTTTACAGACAGAGAAATATACCATATATCACAATATGTTTTTGTAGGACAAGCTTCAATTGCTCCCAAGAACCAGGTCACAACCTTAATGTCGGCTGACTGAAACAACGGCATTGCTATCATCGCAGATCACTTTTGCATTAGTGATGTGCTAATACCACAAAACAGATCTTAATACATTATAATCTTGGAATTAACTAGTGTTTTCTGATAAGGAGCAAGTCATCTTCTATTATCATGCACCAAATCATTTTAGTATCTTGCTGATATGTTGTCCTCTGGTAAAATCTGCCAAAGAAAATAGTTTGCCTGCTTGTAGAGTGGAAAGAATGTGTGCCTGAATAAGATGCAGATAAAAATGGATACAGAAATTAGCCCTTAAGTACTGTAGATTTCCCAAGGCCTTGCTAAGAACTCAGAGACAATTACATTTGACTTTAAGAGCTCAAGCCCAAGTTCATTCTCAGAAAATGGTAGATCCTATTGAGAGAGCTTAAACAATTGCAAAAGATATTTGAAGGAAGACCAAATTTTATTTATTTGTAATGCACACTAAATTCATGAGTGGAAGAATAGGTATGGTAGGTAGATAGCGAAAGATGTCTTGGTCGTATCACGTGAATTTGCAACACGTACTAAATATGGTCCAAACCTTTCATTTTAGCAACTGAGCTATGACCATAAGGGTGTGTCTATAGCAGTGACTGAAGGATTTCCGGGGTTTGTGGGCAGTATGAATTTGGCTTGCATACAGATACATAGGTATATATGGAGATTTTTAGTACACACTGTAGCACACAACTAGTGTACTTGAAGAGGTTTCCTTTTGTAACAAAGGTTGCTGCCATGCAATAGGACACTAGCTAAGGAGTTCCATTTTAATGTGAATGCAAGGTCTTCCACTACTCAGCTCTCTATATTTTTCTGGCACATGCAATGTTAGATTGCCAGCACTCTGTTTATTATTTCATATCCGTGTTGTTTTTTAATAGAGATGCTGTTACCAGTCTTCTCTTTATGTATCTATCAGCGTCATAGTTTAACCCGGCAGCTGGCAACTAAGCACTAGCCAGCTGCTCGCTCACCGCTTCCCTTCCCACCCCAGTGTTATGAGGAGGAGAAATGGAGAAAAGGTAAAACTCATGGGTTGAGATAAAGACAGTTTAATAAGGCAACAAAAGAAATATTAATACTAATACCACTACTGCTAATAATAATTATAATAATGAAAATGCAAAACAAACTATGTAGAACGCAATTTTTGTCACCACCTGATGACTGATTCACAGCCAGGCCCCAAGCAGTGATAGTGGAACCTGGAAAACTGTGAATTTTGAAACTCCTGAAAAAGACCAAACTCCTGGACAAGAGAGGATTCAAACTCACAGAAATGAGAAAGTAAAGATTCCTGCCACCCCGCTCAACCCGCATTCATAAACTGAGCATGATATCTATGGTATGGAATATTTCCATTGGCCTGCTTGGGTTATCTGTCTGGCTCTGCTTCCTCCCAGCTCCCACACCCCTGCTCATTAGCTGGATTCAAGAAACAGGAAAAAAATCCTGAATTTCATAGCAACAACTGAAAACATCAGTGTTCTCAACATTCTTCTTGTACTAAATCCAAATCACAGCAGCTACTGGGAAGAAAATTAACTCTATCCCAGCTGAAGCCAGGAAAATCAGTAATCAAATTACAGTCTCAGGTGGACCTCTCCACTATTATCTCTCTATTTTTAATTACTTGGTAGAATGTCCTGCTAATGGTGGATAATACTTACTGTAAAGTACAGGAAAGTGTGCATTTAGTGGTTGTAATTGACAGATAGTATAGGCAAATTCCTTACTGTGTAAGAAAAAAGCTGAAGATCTAGAAATTTGTCTGATCTAGAAGATCCCTACAGCCTACCCATTCATAGATGAGGATGGCAACATGTGCCTCATACTGCTTCTTGTATTATAAAGACAGAAAACATGTGTGTTGCCCTCCTTCTCTTGGCACATTTTCTTGACTGAAATTCTCTTCTATGCAATGACAGGTCCTCTTACATAACAAAACCTTCTGAGGGCTAGCACCCCAGTGGTTCAAGTCAGCTACCCACACTCTCTTGTTCCAGTTTCTGAAAGGAAATTGCAGCTTGTTTATCCCATGCGCACCTCCAGCAGGCTCCCTTCCGAGTCATAGTCACAGTAGCAAGACTGAAAGAGAGATGAGCAGCACAGCTGGAGCCATGGCTTCCAGAGAAGATTGCCCCATGACAACTGATCAGGGACAGCATGCAGGGATCTGGTGTGATTGTCTACTGCTAGCTGTATGACTCTGAGGATTTCATAGAAACGGCTCTCTGTTTCTGGAGTCAGTGGGACTTTCTCTTCAGGGTCTCTGGAGAGGTCAAAGAGCAGTGGGGGATCATGCCGTGTGATGAATGCTCCATGGCAGAAGCAAACATGAGAATCGTAGCAACCATTGGAGTCTTCAGGACTGAAGTTTGGTGTGAAGAAGAAGACCTTCCAGACAGATTCACCTGCAATTTACCGATAAAAAACAGATGGTGATAAAACAACAAAGTAAAAGTCCCCTAGTCTTATGGAACGCTAATTTACACCATGGGAAATCAGTGTTATGGTACATCTCTCTGTATAGGAACTGAAATACACTGAAAGAGTAAACCAAAATTGAGCAAAAAAAAAAACAAGCAACACACGACAATTTTCATGCTACACATAGTTATGAAAAAATTATGATCATTTCATTCCCTTGGAAGAATTCTGGTTAACTAAATCATAGAAGACTTAAAAGAACTTTGTGTTTTTACATAAACAGTGCTAAGAAGATTTGCATAAATATTTACTAAGCCATTGCACTGTCTTCTTCAAGACTTATTAAAATGTACTTTTGCCCCTTGACCATACCCAGACACTGCTGGGCCATATCTGCTTCTTATTTTGCTAATCAAAATAATTTCATTTTTACCTTTTTCTGTCTTCCTCTATTGTAATAACCCATTTCTCTCTGCCACGTGCTTTCATTGCAAACACCTGGAGACAGAGTTTGTTGTTTTATTAAATGTGATGATATGAAAAGTTATAATGGATGATAAATTCCTGTCTTAGGCCTCCAGATGGCTTTTCCAGAAACAAATAACTGTTACAGTAGTGCAATTTTTAGGCTATATTCTGCTTTGTAAAATTGGAACCAAAGGTCTTAATTTATAGATTGATCATTCTCTCTCGGCTGTGTACAGAAACTGAACTGTCTGCACTAGTGTAACTTCAGTCAGTATTTTCACTGATCAATTAGTTCCTGAATTAAGAATAAGCAGATATAAGTTGGTTCCTTCAAGAAGCACTCTTGAACACAAGGTACACTGGAGAATCTGAAAATATTTAACAAGAAAGGAGTAAACAAAAAATTGCTACTGTTTTCCTAAAGTATCACAGAACAGACAAGGAAGGCAGGAGCAGATCGGCATTTCTAGGGAATCACACCATCCTCCCACAGCCAGGGAAGCATACACTTCTCCAGAAATGTACCACAGAATAATTAATTAGAGTCATAAATCTGTTCTTTATTCTTAATAAAAATAGGATACTAAACAGCTGAGGTGTATGATGTCAAACTACCTACCCACTTAAGTGTATACAGACATCAGAAATACATATCCATCAGTAGTTTATATTCCTCAGCACCCTATTGTAAAAAACATTTTTTGTATAACATGATTTTTTTAAATACTGGGGGAAAAACTCTTTTTGGCATTTTGTTGAATTTTGTAAAATTCAAAGAAAGCTTTTTAATCTAGTAACAGATTTTCACATATTTATGTGCACTACAGTGGTTAATATTCATTAATCAATTCATCAATTCAACAGAATGGAAAGCATTAGAAAACGTGGGAAGGGCAGAGATGAACTGGTATATACCATGCTGCAACCACATCACACTCAATTTTTAAAGATAAAAACAGGTTTAAAGAAAGAAATGTTTCAGTGGACTAAAGAGTCACAGGCTGCTGTTCTAGTCTATAGCATGAATGTAAAGGACAGCAGGTGACCTTAAGATTCTTTACAGCTTCTTCTATTCCACAGCATTTTTCACGTTATAAGAGATTTTACCTTTAGGAACCAATTCAATGACAGAGCCTGGAGACTTCCAGTTCACTTAGTCTGCACTTAAATCAAGGTCGGAAGGGTGATGGTTATTATACACATTAGACTGGGACAACCCTCTGAATGCTGCTTGGAAGTTAGCAAAGGGGAAGGAACTTTAAAGGCTGAGAGTGACTTGTTGACACAGACAATAGGATGTGGCAGGCTTTAAAAGGCTCTGACTGTGACAGCAGCAATGGCACAGTCTTACTGGGGAAAAGGGAAGGGAGTGGAAGACAAGGCAAGGCAAGGCAAGGCAAGGCAAGGCAAGGCAGCATTCCTTCATCTACCTTTCCAATAACATTTTGAAAGGTCGGTTTGATAGTTGAAATCTTTGCAGTTTTCTCAGAATTAAAATAAACAAACAAAATTTAACATTCCCCTTAAATTTCTTTCAATTTATGCACAGAACATCTACCAGAGCAGAAATATGTCTTTCATTTACTGAGATTTAGAATTTACATTCTGGGCAGGTATGCAATTCTATACTAAGCATTCCTTCAGGCTTTTTAAAAGTGTTTAACTGGCAAGATGGACAATGAAGAACAGAAAAAGCCAAAGGCATTTATTAATCAGTGCACCGTGTACTGATTTTTGCAACATCTGCCTCACCTGACAATTTGATTCAGGACACCATAACACTTTGATAGAAGAAGAGCAGAAAAAAACTACATAGCTGTTAAAGTGTCAACAAAACAGAATTCCAGCAAGGCCATGCACTTGAGAACTTTGTGGTCAGGCTGTCTTACCACACATCTATCTTTGATGGTACACTTGTGCTGAATGACATTGAAACAAAATTTTTAGCCGACTTTTTTCGGTGTTGGGCACTGTAGCACCAGACCAGTTCAAAGATCACAATATAAAGTTGGGGATTCTGAATAAACGCAAGTCAAGTCAGTACAAAGAGCTCATATAGGTAAGACATGGGGAAAAGAAAGAAATAAGGAAGTTGTACCATGATTTTTTTTCACCACACAATAAAGAATTGTTCAGGCTTGTCTATATATAAAGCATACAGTATGTTGCAAAATCATGCTTGGCATTGGGGAGAGGGCATGTGCGACATGACATCATGTCTGAATCACGTTGTTGGTGTTTTGAAGAGCTGATGCTAGTTTATCAGTTATGCAGCTATATAATGTCATGATCACACTGAGCAAAACACTGAGCTCTGGGAGAGCAAAGTCTGTTATTGTGCAATGTTCATCTGTTGCACTGCAGCAATACTTCAGCAAGGATCTGGAACTTCAGGCGGTGCTGGAGGAACAGCAGTGCAGACTTTAACTGCCGGTTTCCTAAAAACTAAAGAATATCTGTCAGTGTCCGTGGCTGTGGAGCAGCCGGTGTAACATACTAGGAGACATAAAGAGCTGTCAGACGTCTAATCAGTAAAGCTGATGAACTGTATAAATCTTGATATTAAAAAGAGAGAGCTCTCTCCCAGTCTCTCTCAGCTGATATAAAATGTCGTTTTGTCAGAGGGGGAACTACAAGGATCAAATTAATCTCTCAGTAATTAACGATACCTTTGTTCTGCAAAGCATCTGGATAGTAAACTCTCTTTATATAAAAAGATAACTATACGTCTCTTACTCAGTGAAGTTAGTAGTAAAATTGTCAGGGCTTCCCCAGTATATCAGGTCCCTTCTAAAACAGCACACAAGCTCTAGGATTGCAGCACCGTTCAGGATCCTCTTCCAGTGCTTCATAGCTACTTTATTTAGTGTCCATTTTTCCTGCGATTCTGCAGCTCTCTGAATTGTCCAACATTTTCACCTATTCAGCTCTCAGAATACCTCTTTCTTTCACATGTTAAAGAAATCAAAAACTAAGGAAGTTGTACATCTAAATAGTCTCAAATTAAAATAGGTTGCTATTAGTACAAGCAAATCTGCTATGAACATAATTGTTCAGAGTTTGACCTTCCTCTTCTGTTTTATTATACTTCACTCATCTATTTATCTTCTCATACTCATACAGACAACCATAGCTCCAACAGACAGGTAGCAGCCATGAGATTAAATAAAAGTCTCTCAATAAGATATATTAATGTTTCCAAGATGAAGTGACACACTGGATAGGGATGTCATTTCTGTTATAACAGCACTGTTCTTAATCACTGATGGCTAAATGGTGTTTTCTGATAAGCAGTTCTTGAAGTGAATCGAAGCTATTGCTGTGTTATTGCCTGGACTTCATTTTTACTGAATTTAATCTGTGACAGTAGCTTTATAGGTTTGATGTCACTGTCATCTCCTTTGTTTATATTATTTTGTTTCTTCTTTCGGTAGAAGAACAAGCTAAACAAGTCTGTTCTTCACTGTAAATTGAGGAGCTGGTCTCTCCTTGACTTCAGATGCCTTTGAGCATAACCCTTTGGGTGTAGCATACCAATGTAAATTGCCCACAGACTTTTCCTGTATCTCAAGTGTGCTCTCTAGCCATTGTCAGCTCCCAAGCTCCCACACTCTAATTCACGCTGTTCAACGTTTCTACAGAGCAGATGAAAGCTGCAGCTCACTTGAAAATGACATTCTTCAGACAACTCTTGTTATTAGATTGAATCTTTTCTTCCTGCTTCCTGTATCTTTACAATCATTTAGAATCGTTAGGTTCTTTGCTAATTCTACACAAAGTAGATATCACATAGATGTATATATTCAGCTCCTCAATAATTTAACAATTTAGATGATGTTTCAGTTGCTAAATTCTTGTAGAACTATATATAGCTCATAGTGAATACTATTAGGTTACTATAAAGAAAATATAGATAACACTTTATGAGTGTGTGTTCCTCAAACAGCTAATAAAAATCCGCTATTTGAGTTTAAAAATTTGTAATTTTTTTGTTTTTTAAGTGAAAATTTGTATTTTTTTAGATACTTTTTTTAAGTAAATGGGTGTCTTACAATGTTACATTGTCACATTAGTCAAAAGACAGCACGTTATGTCCCAGCGTAGGTGGAGAATAGCTGAGTGATATTCAAAGACATAATGTTAGTATAAGAGAATCAATTGTTGCTAGAAGAGGCTTGCATAAAGAACTGTGCAGAACATATAGTATTTGATGTAAAACCATGAAAAAAACCCCACAGCAGTAGCAGTGATTTTTAAATCTTACGGATAGAATCCGCAGTGTTAAGTATCCTCTAAAACAGAAAAAATGGCACATTGGTGGATATCTAATAATCATAGTGAACAACTGCTGGAGGAAAAATACAAGACACAGTGAAACCACGCTCAGGCTGCTGAAGTCAGAAATCTCATGACTGAGCTCATTATTTAGAGCAAGTGCTGTCATACAAGAAGCTTCCACTGAATTCTGTTAACAAGTCAAGATTATCTGCTGAATGGTAGTGGCTGACAAATAATTATTTTCCTGAATTCTTCATCGTCATCTTCAAACAGAATTGCTTGATCATTTACAGTGTTTTCTCTTCTTGTTGAAGCAAGTCCCAAATGGGAAGAATCTCTTGGTATAGAAACTATGCTGCTAAAATAGGAAGTGTTGTAATGCAATGTTATGCTCCGTATTTGGAAGTCTTAGTTAACAGCAACATGGAAGAATACATGTTGCCCTGGAAAAAAAATTCCATTTATAGTAATTAGATATACATAATGTAGACACTTGCTAAAGATTTGTTCCAAGAATCTATTTACTTGCTGAATGGTCCATGTAATATTCTGTTCATCCAAGCAGCAGTTGATGGCATGCTGAAGACAGAAGATAATGCTGGCAGAAAAAAAAAATTACTGGTCATTTTTAACCTACATTCAGAAGTCCTTGAAAACAGAAGGCCATTTTATTGCTTGTAAGGGAAACAGTATTGATCTGCATGTACTGGTTTACCACTGCAGCCGGTAAGAAACACAGTTAAGAACTGAGAGAGCAACGCACTTAAGAATGTAACAAAGCATGGCCACTTTGCCAAAGATGGCAAAAACCAAAGAGAAACCTAGACAGCATTGTGTTTCATCTTTTGTTCTTTCTGTCCTTCAAAAATGAATTGTCTTAACAGAAAACAAATTGAGGACAATCATTACTTTCTTACATAAAATGGATGCAATCTTTCTGTGTCAAATGAACATATCTGCAATATTCAGACAGCAATTTTCCTGATACCGAGCAAATGTACAAGACAAAGATGCAAAGGAAGTCCTTAGCAACTTCTGCAAACATTTTCAGACAAGTTTTAACCAACCAAAACCAAAACCATTCTGAGTAATTTATTTATAAATTATTTTCTCCAGACATTGTTCAAAATCTGGATGCCAAAAAAACCCTTGACAGACAGAATACTAATGAAGTATTCCAAATCATTAATCTGAAAATTGGTAGCGTGATTAAGCTTCAAATAGAGAGAAATATATCTAAAAATAAAGAAATAACTATGTGAAGTTACTTTAAAAGTGAGAAATAGAACTTTTGTAAATGTAGTAGCCTGGAAGTTTGTGCACTGCCAAAGAATACTGAATATTCATTTATTTGATCTTAAAAAGTTGAGGACAAAGGTGAATTAGGCTTCCTTGCAGGTGTCTCAGCTGATTTTTTTTTTCCTTTAAAAAGCTACTAGGACACTTAGGAAATCTTCTGAAAAACATATTTTTGTTTTATTTTGAAAAGTGAATCAGTTAAGAGTAAATGACAACATAGGAAAGGGGTTCTTTTTGTCACAGTAAAAAAGAGTTAAAGAAAGCAAACGTTCGTAAGTGATATGGTGCAAAAATCCCAGTGTCAGTCCTAACTATTAAAAAAACAAAAATCTGAATGACTGAATTTTGCTTTTATTGTAAAGATTGTAGTATGTATAGTTTAGCATCTGAAATACATGGCAATAGTGTTTGTCCTGTTGTTAGAAAATGCAAGTCGTCTTTGTCAGAATCTGAAACCAAGAGATTACAAATGGTGTTAACTGTGGGGTGAATAGCTGAAAGTAAAAAGGAATTTGCGACCTTTGTTTCTATTAGAAAAAAAAGTTGGAAAAATTGTGCAGGTATTAAGCCAATTAGAACCACAAAATATGCTATTACTTGATAGCTTGGGGGTGTGCTAATACAGAATCATAGAATAGTTTGGGTTGGAAGGGATCTCTAAAGGTCATCTAGCCCTACCCCTCTGCAATGAGCAAGGATATCTTCAACTAGATGAGGTTGCTCAGATCCCAGTCCAACTCGACCTTGAATGTTTCCAGGGATGGGGCCTCCACTACTTCTCTGGGCAACCTGGTCCAGTGTTTCATCATCTACCCTCCCTTAGTTTAAAACCATTACCCCTTGTCCTATCACAATAGGCTTTGCTAAAAAGATTGTCCCTGTCTTTTTTAAAAGCCTCCTTTAAGTACTGAAAGGCTGCAATAAGGTCTTCCCAGAGCCTTCTCTTCTCCAGGCTGATAAACACCAAGTCTCTCATTCTTTCTTCATAGGTGAGATGTTCCACCCCATGATCATTTCTGTAGCCCTCCTCTAGACCCGCTCCAACAGGTCCATGTCTTTCCTGTGCTGAGGGCTCCAGAGCTGGACGCAGGACTCCAGGTGGGATCTCCAGCATTTCAAATAGATAGAAATTGAGTCTTGAGGTCCATAGAAAACTTTAAACCTCTTTCAGTAGGGTTCCTTTGACCATGTCATTTGAAACCAATCCATTTAAGGAAATGGAAAGCAGAAGTTTACTGAAGGTCTGTGATGCAGAATAATGTGATTAATGAGTGTATGTTCAAGTTAACCTGAACACCAAAAGGACATAACAGAGCATCAGGAGGGACTCTTATATAAATTTATTCTTAAGAAAGTTTCTAGAAATCTATTTTCTGTTTTCACGTGGTTAAAGGTTAAGTTATTTCAGAGAAATCCAGTGGTCTGCCAGTTTGGACCTTTATGCAAACCAAACTTCATTTCACAGTTCTCTGGTCAGCAAGAATACTTGAGTTTGAAGAGAAGAGTTTTAGGAAGGCAATGGGAATATGTTCTTGTCTTGGTGGCCTGCAACATATATGCAGTGATCTTCAGCTATTCTGCAGATGACAGTAAGTGTTGGAAAAGGGAAAGAACCTTGACTCTCTCCTGTTAATTTTCAGCTTAAGGAATGCACGTTTGCAGCATAGGGAAAAACAAGCTTTACCATTTTGAATCACTATAACCTGCTAAAATCTCCTTCCTACTAAAAACAAGAACAGTGAAGGGTCTTCTGGGGCTGCAGATGATAAGAATACATTTTACCTGTTCTTTGTATAGGACTTAAATGGAGAGGTCAGCATCATTTTGATCAAAGGTTACTTCAGATCTGTCACTCAACACAAAATCATTTTGGCTAGTAAACTTTCTTCAGTCACGCATGAAGTAACCCAAATAAAAAAGTTTTTTTGGGCTTTATTTGTTTGTTTAGTTGTTTTTTTTTTAATAAGGAATAGTTCATTGGATTGATGTACTGGGGTTTGGCTTCTGCCTTCTGTGCTGCAGCCATTCCTGTCCCTTAGTTTGCAATCTAAACCAGGAGAAAAGGAAGTGCAAATAAGACAAAAAACAGTAATAAAAAGAAGATAAGTTTTCTATTTCATTTTAACCTAACCAACTGGATTAGGAAGTTGGGTTTACATTCTTACTTTGATTACAAATAGCATAAACATTTTTAAAAAAGGACAGGATTTAACTTTTTTTCCTTCCCTTTATTTGTTTCTCTCCCAGATTAAGCAGGGAAATCCTGGTAGGGAGTGGAGCACTGCAAGTCCCAGAGTATAAATAGCTCTGGCTGAGCTTAATAATAACTCTGCTGCCACTGTCACAGAGCAGAGGCAAGAAAATACTGTAACAGTATTTGTCATGCTTGTCAGGAGAAACACTTTCCTACTTAAAATATTGTTAGCAGAAATGTGTATCAGTTGATTAGGTCAATTTTCTTGAGCTTGATATAAACAATTTTGTGGTGTCTGTTCAAGCTAGAAATGCTCTTGTCCCCTTTGGCAGTTACGTTATTTCACACTTACCACATAATATGCCCATACTGTGTCACCCAAATTCAGTTGCATGTGCTTTGAGATGAGGATTGAGAAAGCAAATTAAAATACTTGATATCTTAGGTAAATGACACTTGATGCTTGTTCTGCTTCCTCCAGCTGTTGCGGTTGAAACACTGGGCATAAATGAGCGATTTGGGAGACAATTCGGGGTTTTTGGAGACTTTTCTTGATTGTAGTGCCTCCATGAAATAGCCAAGATCAGGTACAGAGTCAGAAAAAAAACCACAAGGGGGCAAATGAAGAGTGAAGACGATGATCACAAAGCAAGTTAGGAAGCAAGAGAAAAGATATTTTTGATTATCAAGTAGATTAAAAGATCATAATGGATTTCAGCAAGAAACAGTAATAAGTGGCTCAGATTTTTCATGCAGTGTAAAAAGGTATGTCTTCTTGATATCAAAGAAGAAAGCCAGGACCAAAGAAAGAAGCCAGAAAGATCTTACAAAGGAAAAAAAAAAACAAACAAAAAAACCCCAAATGCTTGTAAGATAAGAGACATTTCTAAATAGAACAACGGAAGTGAAGGACCTTGTGAGACTATAAAACAGAAAAGGCAAGTGACAGGAAAACCCTCACGAGGGTCAGAGTTTATTACAGTTTCTTAAATTGCAGAAGGGAAAGACTCACACAAGGGTTTGATCAATGAAGAGGATCAAAGGGAGATTCACTATCAGTGAGACTAGAAGCTCAGAAATAGGGAGTGAAAGGGGAATAAACAGATGGTAAAAGGATGAAAACAGGATAAAAGGACACAGTTCAGAGGGGAGAAAGGGGCTGCAATTTGTCCAACAAAAATGTCGTGCAAGTAACCTGAAGATTCATGAGTTTTTATTGAAGAAAAAGTGAATTTTCTTCCCTGACCTACATATTGTGAATTAGATACCTGACACTATTTCAGTCTTTCAAGGGATTGTGTAGCTGAATCAGTGGAGAACAGATGTTCCAGACCACATCATGCTGACTTCACTGTTCTTCCTTCATGGTGAACCCTCAAAACCGGAAAAGTGGTCTGCAGCATTTGCCTTCTACTGCTGAGGAAATCTCAAGAAAACACTTTGCTGTAGACTATGACATGCAAATGTGTAAATATCAGTAAAAGGTATGTCTATGCATCTATGGAAACTTGTTACTTATTGTTAGAAGTTTCTGAGCAATTTCTCTGATAGATTCCGTTGCCACTGTGTGTTGCTATTAAGACAATGGCTGGTGACAAGGAATGAGGTTTACTGAGACTTTAAAAAGTTTATAAAGTGATTTTGGGGAAGGACACCTATGCCTTTGCATTAAGAGCTGCCCCAATCACCAACATCACCTGTAAGAAAGAATAACAAGATTCTCAGAGAGCTAATAACTAACAGGCAAGTTAAATAACTGTTTTAGTCTCGTATTAAAAGGAAAATTAAACAAGCAAAGCAAGTGGTGCTTTCTTAATTAGATTTTTAAATATCTTCATGCTAGCATAACTCAAATCAGGATCTGTATCTCCTCCATGTTTTTGTTTTCTGACCATTCTTGTCATTTCTTTCATGACACTGATACATGGATAAAATGCCACTCTGTTCTACAAAGCCAATTCATTGTATTTTACTACATAGTCTAACCTGGCTATCTATTTATTGCATATTTGTAGATAGGCCCTTATTTGAACGTCTGCTGATTTAAAAAGAAAAAAGACATTCATTAAATGACACAATCCTAAAATTCCCAGTCAACTTCAAAAACCTCCATAGTGTCATTCCTGACACTTAGCAAAATAACAATGTTTTTCACATTGTGAAAAAGGTGGCAAGGCATTTCTAATTTTGAATTCAAGGTACTGAGTAGGATTTATTGCTCATCACTATGCTGCTGCTTAGTATGCAATTTGACAATCTGGTCACCTCCCCTAATTTGGATCACTGCAATGTGGAGGTCTTTATGTAAGCCAGTTACTAGCCTATACTGATCTGCCGTTTAACTTTGTTAGAAGTCTGCTTTAGGGTGAGAAGAATTCTGCTTGTTTCTCTTTTGATGAGAGTGACTAGCTCAGGTTAGCTCAGCTGTAGGTGTTTACACTGTAGACATCTATATGCTGTCATCACTATCCTCAGAATTTGCCAAAAATCTGAGGTGTCAAGAGCCTTGAGGGCACCAAAGAGCCTCACTGGCCTTGTCTAGCCCTAGTGTGGGCCCACATCCATGCACCCTGCCCATGGACAAGGATTCCCATTTCAGCTTAGCCCAAGGCCGTAAGTCCCTGCCCAATTGGTGCTGCAGGAGTACCTGTTCCCAGCCCTGTCTCTGGATGGCTCCACCTTGTAGCCTTTCTTCCAGCTCTGTCTGTGCTCCCATCTCCTTCTGCTCCTGACTGGGCTCTTTGGATGGACCTTGAACCTGAATCACCACTTTGCCTAGCCTGGGACTATTGGTGGACCCTATTACCAGCACCCAGCTCTGCTCACTCTGCTTGGTTGCTGGAAGACATTGCTCTGTCAGTAAAGACACTGCCAGTGCTGGGGTTACTTACAGTTCTGTTAGGGTCACTTCTAGAGTGAAGTGGCACCCCATGTTAGGGCGTCGAACTTCTTGTCTTTCCAACATTCCCTAGTCCATTTTAAATTTTGCTTTCTAAGATCATATATCTATCTACAAGGTGCTGATGATTATGAAAGATCCCACAGCGTTCATAGATAGTGGGTTAAACATCTCCTCCTCTCAAGTATATGTAAAACCTACATATTTAACTGATGTGGTCAGAAAATACAGAGTTTGCCTTCCTTGTTCATATATATCACTTCTGTATACTTTTAAAATAAATCTTACTCGTCCTTAATGATCATTCAGTGACCTTTGAAATATAGTCACTAGCTACAGCACATCTGCATGGACTCTGCTTCTGCAATGCCTGTATCTTTCTCTTATTAATGTATGCAGTTTCCTCTCTTCCAGTTGTAGCAAACAAGAACAAAAGATCATTTCAGATATCTCAAATGAATTTTCTTTTTGTCGTCTAATTCATCCCCCTGCCATTGCACAATTGTTCCCTACAACGTACTTTTTAAGAGCTCTCTTGATGGATGGTGTCTTCTGTTGTAACTTTTGTGCTACTATCATTCATTTCCTTTATTGCGGAAGACAAAGACATTTTACTGGCTCACTGCTTTCACTTAGTGTTTTAGCTACCAACTTTTTCAAATACAAATCCTTCACGAACTTTTGCTGGTGTTTAAATAAAGATTTTGGTGATGATGATTGTCTCAGAGTCCATTTAGGTTGCTTCATCCCTCAATTACCTGTTGCATTGTCTATTCTAAATTCCTTTCCTACACCCTTTGTAGAGTTGTGGTGCACTGAAGTGAATGTTAAAATCCCTATGAATTGACTGAGGGGACGATTTCATCTTATTTGCCTTCAGTGCAACAAAGTATTTCTACCTTCACTTAAGAATAAAAATAATAACCTCATGCCTAAATTCAGCAATCTATAATGTAATTTGCCACAGCAGCAGCTGTGTGCTCAACATTGTTTCAGCAAGGATCTACATATGCTACTCAGCTCTCATCAGATCTCCTACTTTACACTATTTGAGAAGAAAAAATTGAGTAAATCATTTTTTTGGCGATCTGTGCTGTTAATAAAAACTGGTTTTTTTTTCTTACACTGATCATGAGTGATTTATTTAATGTTTTCTCAAGGTCTATAGGAAGAAGAAACCTGAATCCAGTTTTACCAAGTTGAAGACAAATGTCCTATTCACTGGACAAGTCTAACTTGTAGAAAAATCACTGTTCAGCATTCAGATCTTACCTCCCTGAAGAATAAACTCACTTCTGCTTAGCCATATGCTCTAACTCCAAACATAAATTTGTCAGTTACTCAACATCCCATCAGTAAATCTTGTTGCCTTTTCTTCCTCTGGCATACACATGGATATATATACCTGACATACTACCTAGTATATCCAGGTAAACCCAGGCATTTCTGAGCTATGTGGTGGATGGACCTGGTTGCAGTGTTTGAACAAAGTCCTTACCACCTGTTATAGTTTTGCCTCAATTTGCAACAAAGAAGCACGCAGTTACTCTCTCACTCCTTCCCCCTCCCCAGTGGGAAGGGGAGGAGAATCAGAAGGAAAAAAGCAAAACTCATGGGCTGGGATGAGAACCGTTTAACGGAATGGCAAAGGGAGAAGAAAACAACCACCAATCATTCCAACAAAAAGCATATACAACATGCAATATTCTCACCACCCGATGCTCAGCTTGCTCCTGAGTAGCGAAAGCCCTTCCTTTAGCCAGCTCCCCACTTTAATACTGAGCATGACATCACATGGTATAGAATATCCCACTTGATTGGCTGTTTGGGTCAGCCCAACCATCTTCTTGTGAAAATTAAGTCTGTCTCAGCTGAACCCAGGACACCAACTCTTGGGCCTGCTGGAGAGATTCAGCAGCATGGAACAGTGCTTCACAACATCCAGAGTGCTCAGCTGAGATGTAATCAGTCATGGAGTGAGTTCATCTCAGACTAGAAGAAAGCAGCAATGGAGCTGGGAACTCTAGCCATTGTCCTTCATTCTCTGCGTTGTATCTCCTTACACTTTAGTGTGTAAAAGAGACAAAATTATTAGGGCTTCAGGTAAAGTTTGATTTCTCTGCTAAAAATGACTATAATCCAGATTCTAACTTCAAAATTCTAGTCAATTATTTACATGGGCCACGAAGAGTGAGGTTTTTTGATTTTTTTCTTTCCCATGATATATGTGTGGCAAAATGAATTCTGATTTTTTTCCCTTCCAATCTCTGAAGCTCAGCTGAAGGAGGGTAGGCAGACCACTGTTGTGAATGAGGTGGTAAAGACAATGTTTGTTCTCTTTGGCTTGATCTCCTACTTTTAACTAACTTTATAATTCAATGTAATAGTTTTAGCATGCGTTAAAGTATTTTTGAAGAGGGCACTTATGTCATAAACTTAATCCAACATTTATTACTATTTATTGTGGCACTATGAGGTCTTGCATAACCACTTGTTATGAAAGACAGTTACAAAAATCAGTTAAAAAAAGACAGCCTCATCCTTGAGCATGAAATCTTACATCTTTTCACTGGTCTAACAGTATGTTCTTATAGATTATGGTTCACTTTAAGGGCTTTAACCCATTGTTTTAGGAAGTAATATAAATAAATAGAACATAAACCAGCTTGCAGTCTAAAGTCATTGCTACACATTGTACTTCCTCAGAACTACTGAAAGTGATTTTGGCATTACATGACAAGATATAATTTTTATATGTCCTCTCTCCTCACTGCAGTTAAGAGTGATTACAGCACTCAAATGATATTGTGAAATACAAACATCAGAATATTGCTAGTTGTTTTTTGGCTTTTGAAGCTTGCGTTCAACTTCAATTCACAGTTCTGAAAACTCAGTCTTCATCCCTTGATTTTAGCTAGTTTCTTTATTAAAACACTCTTTGAAGATCTATGACAATAGTAACAGTTGTATTCATTACCCTGGTTCCTTTTCTATGCATTTTCATGCTATTCTCCACAAGGCAAGTAACCATACGCACATTCCACATCTGTTGCAATGGGAAAGAAAATGGATTGCACAAATGATTTTCAGTTGTAAAACATGTTTGTTTTATCATTCGGCACTGGTTTGCAGTAATCCATTCTGCTTCTTACTATAGTGCATTGCATACTGACAGACATTTATCACATCCTCAGTCTAGTGATTAATTAAAACTTATGAATTCAGGCAATGTTTACATGGTTGCTTAACTTTCTCTTACACTTCCAAAGATGTCTCTAACTGGCTGGCATTCACGCTGAACATGCCCAGGCTTCAACTCTGTTGAACTAATACTGAGTCGGTATTCCTAACCAAGGTCTTTGCACTTTGGCTGTGTAGACACAAAAAGGAACACAAAATTCGGTTAGAATTAGAGATTAGGAAATCTCTCAATCAAACTGCATTCAAATGGAAGTCAGGCCAGGCAGACGGACTTGGTAAGCAATTTTCCTGTCACCCAGATCCTCACCTTCACTTTGAAAGGTTATCCTGTCTTGCTGAATCTCAATGTTAGTTTTAACTTCAGAACTTTGGATCATTACTTTCTTCTTGTCTATCTAACATAAAAAGACCAAAAACTAATTTGAAAAAGGTTGTCTGTTTCCACAGCTATCTCCCCAAGAATAGATCACAACTTGTCAGAGGAGGAACAAGATGCCCCTATACAGACATATTACACAGCCATATATATCCTTGGATGACCAAGAATGCAGATAGTTTAAGCCTTCCTAAAGGTATTCCTCTGCCTGCCTGAGACACAATGCATTCTCATTCACCTTGTCTGAATATGTAGCAAGCAAAATACAAAATCTAATAGTGGTAAGGATATACCTGAGGTTAATTTAGTCCCCAGAGTGAACAAATCACTTGAAATTGGTTAGGAAAGAACAAGTATAATTGTCATGGGAACTTTTTCTTGTGTGTCTAGGCAGAGACTGCATTGACAGGCTCAGCCAAGCACTGAGGTTCACGTGTCGATGAGGTACAAACCTTTTCTTGATCCTTCCATGCCATGGCAATAACACAGATTTGTTAAGTTTGACAACATGAAGAAATATTAGTGAGGAATACTCAGGCCATTGTGCATATAGAGACTGTCCTTGTTAGTTGTAACCATTTCTCAACAACTTAAGTTTGAGGAATACCTACTAATGGAACAATCCTTTGCAGCATTCATCTAATTTATAATTAATTATCTCACTTGATTACGAGATAGCAATTTATAAACTTTTCACATTTAAGCTGTGCTGAAGAGACACAGTAACATGTTGACTTTTGCGTATTTTCTGTCTTCAAAATAAGGACCATTCTCATGGGTACTTGTAATGGGATTAAATGTTTTGAAAGATAAGTACTCAAAATATTCTGTGAAATATGAGTAGTACATTTACTTTTCTTTAGCTTAACCTTCTAGTTGCTAAATGCTCAAATATACTTCTCAGAACTTAGTTCTTTTCTCTTTTTTTGCCAAAAATCAGTAAGTCATAACCATTTAAAAGCATCTGCAGACATTAAAACACTTCCTAACTGGAGACCTGAAATATTTTGGCATATGAAAGGGCAAAGAAAAGAGGCCTTTGATAATGCTCAGGAGCTGCAGGCATTGTAAGATCTATTCAGCATCAAGTTCCAAAATCCAGTCAAAGCAATTCTCAGCACCTTTTCTTGATTATTACAGCCTCATGGTAAACATCAGCATGGTTTTCAAAGTCAGCCTTTTGTTGCCACTACATAGTCCTGGTGTTTGAAGCTTGGCTTTCTTGAGATGGCCAGAACTTCTAAATGACCTAGCAGCTCTACTAGTGCAGAGCTGAATGAAGTTAAGCAGATGAACGAACAACCTATATTCTTATACAATTTTTTGCAGTAGCCAGTTGCTTTTCTATTCTCTGGATGATTATGTTTCCATTGAACATGAAACTAAACTGAGACATTTCTGTTCAGTACTTACTCTTGAGCTAAGGTAAGCCTATTAATGCACTTTGCAAGACTATCGGAAGGATAAACATGCAAACTGTCAAAGTATGATATTTAACAGAATAATTTTAGTTGTAAAAAACCCTGTAAATGTTGCTAATTTTCATAAACCCAAATGTCTTAATCCAAGTATTTTAAGTATCATAATCCATTTCTCATAATGGATGTCATTTTATTATAACGCATAAATAAAGTATCACAATGTATTTTCTACAACTAAAGATTGCATCAGATTACTAATCTTTTTTCCATACTAAAAAGATGAAAACAGAGATGAAAATCAAAATAAGGTATGAAGTCTCAAAGTTTTCATTCAAAGTTTTCCTTCAAAGTTTAAAAGTGACCATTGCATACAGGACTTCAAAAAGAATTCTATGTGCCTTCTATATTTGTTTAAAAAAAAAGTCAGCTATTCAAACCCTCAATTTCAGCATGACGTAACAGCTACATTTTCTTCTCTCCCTCATTCACTTGATTCTAGGTTTGGTCTTCTTATGCTGACCAGCTCTGTTAGGATTAATTCTTCCAGACGATATTTAGGTGTTTTTAGCAAATTCCAAGCTTTTACAACAGTGCAATTCAAACCATCTTCACTTCTGTGAAACATATGTTTCTCCTCGTACTTAGGCATAAGCTTATGCCTTCACGGCATACACACAAACAGTTCTTACTGATGAAACTGATTTTCTCTGGGGAAAAAAAAAAAAAAAGAAGTTTTGTTTATATTTGGCTTTCTTCTAAATTGCTTGTTGAAAACTGACCTGAACACTCATGAGCTACAGTTTTTTCTGAATCATAAAGATAGATGCTCTTAGAGCCTCTGGCTATAGCTGAAAATTTGCTTTAGTAGCAATTGCATTCTTTTCAGAATCCAAAAATATTTGTCAGCTATAAATACTGCAAGCAATCAGTGTTATAGAACGGCCACTATCATCCTCTATAGGTGCAACTCATCACTTTAAACTTCTATATAATACTTCTGAATCAGAATTAAGTTTGAGGATTAGGCTTTGAGAAATCAGACAATAAAAACATGACACTGTATAGTGCACCTGATGCAGATAAAAAAATGGGAGGAGCTCTCATGCAAAAAAGCTTGTTTTAGCTTCTAAGTTAGGTATGTTGCATAAAACAGAGAGGGAAATGCTGCAGCAAATTCCTTTTCTATATAAATGTCTAAATATCCACTGTCTACATACTGTAGGCAGGAATTGCATTTTCCTTTAATGCAACTTAACCATGCCTAGGACAAAAAAGTAACAGCTGATTAAAAGCAAACAGCAATGTAGTTGCAACAAATCCCCATTTGCTAGGCTGAACGTTGGGATAATTTGAGAGATGAAGAGAGGTAAAGTGTGTGCATGAAAGTGCCTCCATGGTCAGCTGTAGGAAAAAGAGGGACCTAGACCCTAGTGGGACTAAAAGATTTGCAGTTCTAAGACACTGTGGCCATGAGGAACTAATAAGTCCTAATTGTAATGCTTTCCACAGTGCTCTAGAATTGAAGAAAAATGTATTTAAAAAAAAAAAAACTCCACAGACTGCTGAGATACTATTTTTAGAGAACAAGTAATTCTTCACTCAGGTAGATTCATTTACTCACAACGTCGTGTCTAGCATTTCTACCTCATACTTTTGTAGCATTAGACTCAAAAACTTCATGATACCATTTATACTTTTGCTATTCCTTCTCTCTAATTAACTTTGTGTATATGTCTCATGGTAGTGTTTTAGCAGCTCCACCAAATGATTAAATACCAGTGCTTGCTTTTGGAAGATCTAAAGTATTTAGAGTTTGGAACTGGGGGGAGGTGGGCAGGGGACACTTTGTCTGTTCAGAAAAAAAAGATGTGAATCAACTCAAACTTTCCACAATGACAATTCTATAAGGAAGGGCTGGAGTAGAGAATTATACTTGGTTTGGAACCAGCAGCAGCACAGTAGATCAAGACATGGCTGAACTCAAACTATAAAGTTTTGCTGACTGAGTAGTTTTGATATCAAGGATATAAACTGATGCTAAGGTAACCATAATGCTTTTAGGACTGAGATTCAACCTCCACTTATCACTGAACAGGACCATATGGACAGATCAGAGCTGTGGACTGAAAACCTGCCTGTACAACATCCTACAGCACTGAAGAGAGTCCAGATAACACAATTGAGTTATTCTTGAAGACTCTGCTGAGCCTTCAAGACTCTACTCTTCTCATTGAGCAAGTGAGATGATTAAGAAGCTTTCTTCTGTGATAAAATACCATTTAAAAGCCAATGTACAACAGACAGGTCACAGGTTGTAAATGAAAAACTTGCACATACTTGGTAATGATAAAATTACCTTATGCATGACTAACATGTCATGACACTAAAAGGGTCAGCCTTTCTTTATTGCACTAGTGCTAATTCTAAGCACTGAAGTATCATGATCTTCCTGGGATTTTTACGGTCTTGCTGACTTCTAATGTTGTGACTGCACAAAGATTTTGAACTTCTCCCTCTTACGAATGGTAGAAACCTATTTTGAATTTTGATTTAAAATGCCAGTGTTGAAGAGGAGAGAGAGAGGGAGGGAAGGAGTGAGGGAGAAACTGAGTGAATCTCACAAATGTTTGCGTTAGAGTCCCACATCTAGGAGACCATGTAGTCAATAAAAATATATGTATTGCATTTATTATTCTGCTGAATATGACTGAACTGCAGCTGAAGCAGTATTTTCAATAAATTTTGGGGTAAAACTTTGTATAAGTTTGAAAACTGTCATAATCTGTATGAACTTGTTCTATACTAGTTCATGGACTTTGCATTTCTACTAAGAGGTCATTGAAAGGACTATGACAAAAAACTACTCATGAAACGCAGTCTCTGTCAGTTTCAAAAACCTTTCACACAAATCCATCTACAAAATATCTCTACTAAGAACAACAAAACAAGAAAGAAGTTTAAAAAGTTGCATTCTCTTCTTCCTTTTAGTTTTAGGAAACTCTAGACATCTTACAAAAAGATACTTGAAAAATGTAATGCATTATGTGTCCTCTAATAGTTTGAGACCACATGAAAAGCTCTGAAATCAACAGAAAGTTCACTTTTTGTACTGGGATGTGAGCTTTTCTCAGACTGAGGACATTTACATTGATTATTGATACTGATATTTCTGGTTGTGTTGTCTTTCCAAAGTACTGATTTGGACTTAACATTCAGAAGCAACTACACAGTACAGAGTGCACATCATCCACAGATGCCCACTGGCCTCCAGCATAATATTGTCCAAGTGCAATCACCCTCTGAGCATTCACTGTTTTCTTCTATAATTATTTCTTCTGCCTTTCATGGCAGGGTCTTTTATGGCATACTGAGAAGCCATCTTGCTCTTGACAGTCAGGTTTCCAGGGAATTTCTCTAATAAACAAATATTTTGCTTTATTTTCTAGGAGTAATGGGATGTTACAGGCTGTGGCACACAGAATACTCTGTGTGGGTTGTACATGCATTAAATACTTCCCTTGAAGAACATTGCCTAAGACAACATATATTATTTGAATCCCATTTTAAAATTAGGACGAATCAGCGCTTTGTTCTGAATGCAACATGCAAACTGCTGCAGGCTCAAATCCAACACTGAACTAAAGGTATTTTTGGAAGTGTAATGCAGAAATTGTTAAAGACCTACTTTTCTGTTACTTGGTAAGCTGAAATTCAGTTTTGAAAGTTGTAGTGCATTTTTATCTACTCTTGTATGTAGTAGTTGTTATTTATACTTGTTTTGACTACTGCTAACTTTATAAATAGATAAAAAAAATTATTAGACAGTTGATCTAACTCAGTTTTTTTTTTCTGTTTAAGTTTTAGCTGTGGAGTGTACAGAAAAAAAATCCATAAGACTTCTTTTGTACTGTCACAAGTGCATGACACAATATCTGACAGCAAGCCATTCAAGCTGAAGTTTAAATAATACTGAATTAGCTACTTCAAATGCCTTTGCCTTTATACAATCACTGAAATCTGTCAACCTTTCTCTGCTCACTAAGAACATTACTAATTTAGGTCAGGATATCTTGGATTCAATAGACCAGTATGTTATGGTTGCTATTTTTATATGAAGATAGAGCACCATGATACGATCACAGAAAATCTATGTGTATAATGTCAATGTCAAAGGACATTTACCATGGTCTTTCACTGGGGCAATGGCTCTCTGAGACAAAATTGTTCCTACATCAATTTTATTATGACTAAAGAAGTCTATTCTTTCTGGCTAGAAAGCAAAACATATTGTGACAACAGCAAAATCTTACTCCTTCAAATGTTTATCCTTTCTTTCTTAACCTTTCCCAGCTGTTCTTTTCTAAGAAAAGATATGAGGTTGGTACAACAATATTTGATTAAAAAAAGATATTTCTTTGTAAGAAAACAAAATGTTTCCTTGACAGCAGTTATAGTTGTATAGTAGTATTATCTCTTCCTTTAAAGATGCTGTGCAAAAGAAGAAAGTCCTGGATCAGACGTCTATTAAATTCACCTTCCTTTGTATTGTTAAGCAATGAAAGTAAGTAACTATAACTACTAGCATTCTCAGGGTCAATGTGAATCCTTACTAATTTCTAACAGCATCCTCTAAGTCCTTAGTTCACCACAGAGAAGGCAAGTAAACCATACATGGAAAAACCTCATCAGGGAAGCAAGCAAAAGAAAAGGAAAAAGCTAGGCAAGGGTATGGGTTCTGCCAGTGGGTCTACTGGGTGTGACAAGTACATCCCACAGTTTACGTATGAAGCTACCATAGTGTTCCTTCACCTTATGGCAAAGAACACAATAAAAAAATTTCTCTCCTCTTACTAAGAAAGTAATGAGAAAGAGGGTGGTAATCCACTTAAGAGGTTTCAGGGAACATATGAATTGAAAATTCTTGTTTATATGAAGAAAGTAGAAGCAATATTAAGAGGTTTCTTTAAAATCTCAAATATTTAGATATCTTTAATGCTTTTGACTTCAGAGAAAACAGAGCTGTTAATTACTTTGTGGATGTCTGAATGCTTATGTTTCTTAAATGTTCTAAGAGGACTGAACAAGAAAGGGCTGGCATTTTTAAACAGAAATACATTGTCACACTTCACACTCCAAAATATCTCTCACATACAAACAAATGCATTTCCATTTGCTAGTGACAAGCAGTAGACTTACCTACCCTCACACTGAGAACTTCACTCTAGAAAAAAAGGTTTTAGCTGGTCCTATAGAGCTTCACAGAGATTTCTCAGTTTTTGCTACCTGCCTAGACTCCACCTCTCACACTCTCTCTCTAAGGACAATACTGTGTTCACAAGTTAGCATTCTTTAAGGCTATGAATGCAGTGTACAGTTTTTAACTATTAAGACTCAATGTGATATTACCAAAAATGAAGCTAAGAATGGCATTGTAAATAATGTAAGCCTTCCTAATTAATTAGGAAACTCTTCTTACCCCTTAAGGCATGCATATCATAGTCCTTTCGAGAGGTAAGGAAAAGTGCAAGGAGTTCCCCTTCTTACTTTCATTTTCTCAGAAACAGATCTTATTTTCATTCAGTTTCACAAGAAAGACTGTACCTGTCCATACCAGAAGTTGTTACAAAATGGCCCTTCTAACAGGATTTTTCCTGCTTTGTCCTCTCTTTGTTACTCCAAAGTCTTTAGTCAAACTAAACCTGGAGGAACTTCTTAAAAAAACCACACTATTCTGTAAATTTATCCTATGTATCCAGTTTAAATACTGAAAAACAGAAAATATTCCTCTCTTATTCTCTTTTTGTTTGTTTTTAACCTGTAACAGCTGAAACTGCAGCAAAGTCTAAATGCATGACTGGTGCATCATCCCTAGCCAAATAACAAAATACTCTTATGAAATACTGTAGACACTTGGATGCTGGAGGACTTTGCAGCAGCCAGGAATCAGAATAGCTATGAACTATGTGATGATATAGAAAGAATCCCTGGTTGGTGAATTTGATTGAACTATTTTCAGTAATTACAGTAGATCACAACATACAAGAAACTCAGAATAAACACTAATTGAAATCTATCTTATTTGTTAAGTGAGGTAAAGTGGAAAATTTCTATGTAAAGTTTCTCTAGTGAACTTCTACTGTGTTTAAAAGTTATTATGTTTGCATGATAGGCTAGTTTGGTTCTGCTTTCTAGTGTGCTACAATTTAACTTGACATAGCAAGTCTCTTACTCTTTTGTTTACTGAATGACATTTTCCACTGAATAATGAAATCAATTTTGAAAAAGAAAATGTGAAATGTTGCTAGTAAAATCACTCTAGCATTTATCAGAAACATTAGTATAATTGTATTAGTAGTACCAAAATACTGTGAAGATTATTACTTCTTTATACTACAGATTGTATTGCATTACATTTCTCAATGTTTATTACATAGGTTTATAATATATTTTCCCTTTATTAAACGAAAATTTTACACACAATCAGAGGAGTCTGAAAGATGCCGTAGTTCTATCCAACTGTAGATTTGCTCTGTATCGGATCAATCCTTTCCTTATAATTAAGTTGTCATAGCAATGCATTTTTAATAGTACTGATTCATATGTCAGTAATGTTCTGGAGACAGAGCTCTTGATAGTTTTTTAGTACTCAATTATGCTAAACTCGAGCAAATATACAAGTACTGGTCTACTTGCACTAGCAGAAGAACATGTGATCAGACTTAAAATAGACAAGTATAATCTGACATACACAACTGACAGAAAGCTACATAAAACTTTGAGTGGCTCAGATCAAGAAAGTAAAGGAAGATCCTAAACCTGCAGGAAGAAAAGTTTTGGGGTTTTTTTTCAAAGGTGTTGCTTTCATATACTCGTACTTATATGGTACAACAGGCAGCCATGGAGAGGCAGCATTGATAATGGGAAATCACAGTACTTTGCTGATGATGTTTTAGCATGTCTTCCTGTCTGTATTTTCAACATACCAATTAAATTACACATATTTATAAGCTTTCAAAATAACAGGAAATAATCCTCCCAGGACTAGGACTGTATGTCTTGGCTGTTTCCAGGGTACTGACAGCAAGGTCAGCATGCACAAGTCTGTGAGAGCAAGACATGAATCACGAGCAAAGAAAATTGTCTGATATTTCATTCCTTTTTTAATTAAGAATGTGAAGAACAATGTGTGTTATTCTTTAGTATCAGGCAATATGTAAGTGAATCAAAGAGAGAAGAAGAAAAAAATGGTGTTAGCTTATTTTCTGTGACTGAGAAAGAAGAGGAAAGTAGAAGAGAGATTCTTTTCCTCATATCTCTCTAGAAATGATAAGGCTTAAATTTTGAAGTGTTGGTTGAGAAGAGCATTGCGTAGCACTTATCCTCTAAATGCTCCTTCAAAGGGCTGATGAAGGGGAAAGTATACTGTGAATCCAATAACTGGCCTAACTAATCTGTCTTAATAAAGACGTGTATTGATTTGGTTATGAGGATTGCTTAGCCTCTAACTATACAAATGTAAAATGGTAATTATTCATTCTGAAGTTTCTGACCTTGCCTGAACAATGCGAGAAACATGCCTGCTTAAGTCAGACTCTAGAAGCTTTCAAGCAAGGGAACAGTGTGCAAGTACTATAAATTTAACATACACTAAATTTATGTTTTTCAGCCTAAGAGCCAAAAATTAAACAGAAAAAAAAAGGTTTTTCAGCCTGAAGCATATCAAAAACCTAACAACAGCCAAGACAAAGTTGCTAAGAGAACTGTGGAGTGATAGAGGCAACAAGGGACCAAGTAGCAAAGCAGAACTTTTGCTTCCCTCTTAATTCCTGGTATATGCATTTTTACTTAGGATCAAAGCTAATCCTTCGCTTTGGATGTCTAAGGAAAAAAGTGGAATATGGAAGCTGAAGTTGACATACAAACTAAGACTTTCTAGAAACTAAATATAGTAAGAAATAGGAGAATATATGTATTAATAAGTGCATATATGCAATATATACACCTTTACCTTTTATTTACAATGGATTGTACTTTAGTTGATAAATGAATAAATAACATTTTCCTTGAGTTTTTCGTCTACTGTGAATTTCTGTCTGTTGTTGCTTTGTTCTTCAAAAAGTGTGTCTTTAAAATTCATACAAATTACACATTTAATGAAGGGATCAGCAGTCTATAATGCAGTCTCAGACTACTCGTACAATTGGGTCTTTCTAATAAGGGCCTATCACCAGAGCAGTGCAGAAGATGCCGAACATGGATGGGGTTATTCATTTCACCCTATCACAGTTTTTTGTACTAAGACTCAAGTCTAGTGGGAGGCAGAGCTGATCAGCATTTGGCCTGTACGTACAGGCATGATCTGCGTGTGGTATGTTTTTACACAATTCCAAATTAGCTGTAGTCAACCTGGTTAACTATGTGGGGAACACAGATCAGGACCAACACAAGTCTTTCCTACTCTAAAAGATGATTTACGGTACGCAGAAAGAGACTACTGTTCCTTAATGACTTTTTTTCAAGAATTTCCTGATTTTTCTTAGATAAGGAATATCACCTCTTCAGGACTTAAGAATACTAAGTATCTGCTTCTGGTGTTCTTCTGTGGATTAAGTGCTATTTGCCCGACTACAGTCATTGGCAAGGTGCAACTAAAAGATGAGAAATCTTACAGCCATTTCTGGACACTGGAAAATGTGTGTGGTCATGGAGGAATGTGGTACGTACTTAGGCCATAAAGCGCGTTAGACATGGAATACATGTAGAGGTAGGAGTGGTGATCAGTCTATGTCCAAACTCTGAAGACTTATAGCCTTGTAACTGACAATAGTAGCATGATGAGGTTAAGTGAAAGTTGCACAATTTTCTAGCTTTCTAGTCTGCCTTTAATCAACATGGCCTCATTCAGTTTCTTGGATATATTCCTAAGTATAGGAAATGAGCTGTTGCTATAGGATACTTCTAATTTTGTTCTTTGCTGCTAGGCAAAAAGCTCTGCAACATTTTGAAATAAATGTTTGAAATTATTGCTTCTCCAGAAAAAAACAAAAACAAACCCAAAACCATTGCATTATATTTCTGCTTTACTTGTATTCATTTTCACATACTAAAATATCACTTAAGAGTAGCAGAAATAGTGACTGTGGATGGACTCTGAGACTAGCTGTAAAGAGCAAGCTGTGGTGGGAGCCTAGCAGACAAAAATATTCTAACTAGTAATGTAATGCACTTTGAACTTATTATTTCTTTCATACAGAGCTGCTGAGATATCAGAAGAAAAACAAATCATACTGATTTTTCCAAAAGTACCCAAAGCAATGCAGATAGCATCATGTGTGCACAGCTGTAATGCAGCTATATTTATCTCTATACAACAATAACACGTGGGAGAGAGATAAACAGGGGCAAACCTTTAGCTTATTACAACAAATATCTTTATAAATATGACTGCATTGGAAAAGGTATTTTTGAAGATCTGAGACTGGACAACTAAGAAAGAAGAAGGTGTTGAGCACTCGCAGGGGACTGGTACAAAACAGAGTAGAGAGGAATATCTGGCTATTGCCTACTCTCACGCTACAATGTAGGCTGACAAGGTAGCATATGAAAAACCCCTTGTGCTGGTTCTGGCTGGGACAGAGTTAAATTTCTTCACAGTAGCTAGCATGGGGCTATGTTTTGGATTCGTGAAAACAGTGTTGATGACAAAGGGATATTTGTTCTTGCTGAGCAGTGCTTACACAGAGTCAATCCCTTTTCGGCTTCTCACACCACCTCACCAGCGAGGAGGTCAGGGGTGCACAAGAATCTGGGAGGGGACACAGCCAGGACAGCTGACCCTAACTGACCAAAGGGATATTCCATAACATATGATGTTATGCTCAGCATATAAAGTTGAGGGAAGAAAAACGAAGAGGGAGGTGTTCAGAGTGATGGTGTTTGTCTTCCCAAGTAACTGTTACGTGTGATGGAGACCCACTTTCCTGGAGATGGCTGAACACCTGCCTGCTGATGGGGAGTGAATGAATTCCTTGCTTTGTTTTGCTTGTGTGCATGACTTTTGCTTTACCCATTAAACTGTCTTTATCTCAATACACAAGTTTTCTCACTTTCAACCTACCAATTTTCAGCCTCATCACACCAGGAGGGAGTGAGTAAGCAACTGCTTGGTTCCCAGTTGCCAGCTACAGTGAAACCATGACAATCTGTCATACAAAAGTCAGGCCAGTGTTATGAAAATGTTATTGCCAGGATCTGAGTGGGATTTCTCTTTTGCTTGCCCTGGACAAAGGGTAATGGAAGAATCACAATTTACATTATTGCCCCTCTTGCTTGGTTCTTCCTTATGATTATTAATCAAATGCAAGATACATAGGCAAAGTAGTGGCAAATAAATGCTACATCTAATATTTTCCCTTTTCCTGGTTTAAAGTCCAAGACAGGTAGAGAGTCAGCCTACAGATAACCAAGTAGACAAAGTTTCTAACTCATTTTAAGTTTGCACTTTAACTAATAAGCAAGTCCTTTCCCAAGGTACTTAAACCAAAAAATGCTACCCCAAAGCTTGTCTTGGATCATCATTTTGAAGTTGTAACACAAGCCATTACCTTGAGTGTCAAATGAGATGAGACAAATGTGTGATTTCATTCAGCACAGAGATTTCTACAGAAAGGGAAATATGCTTTGGTTAATGTGGAAGTTGCTACCAGAAACAATGAGCTGTTAAATAAAAAGGAGCAGATCAGTGGGAAATGTTTTTTTCCTTGGCCTAGAAAATAGAATTATATCATTCACAAAAAGCATGAAAAATGATCTTATAATACTGTGTTCATTTATTGGATAATTATGACTTTGACTCAGTGATTCTCCTATACTTTGCTATTCTAATAATAAAAATCGCCAGGCTGACCTCATACTTGCACTGTTATTCAGCAAGCCATCCTATTACCTGTACCTTTTTTAGGAAAATGTAACAGTTAGCCTTGACTACTTCATTCTGTAACACAGACTTTCTCTCAGGCAAAGTCTGAAAAAAACATAGTTTCAGGTACCATAGATCTCAGTGTTGTATTGACATGTAACATTAATGCAGAGCAACAAACTGATGTCAAACAATAAAAAGGTGAAGAGGTGCATTGTAGCAAAGACAAGAGTGAAAAAGAAGGAAAAAGGCTAGATATTTTAAGCAATTTATTTGTTACTATAGCCTAAAGTTTTTTACTGATTCTTTTCAAGTTGCAACAAAAGTTACGTGAAATATTTAACATATGAACAGGCAAGTTTACTTACTGTTTCCTGGATGCCAGCGCACTGCATTTAAATATGCATTACAGTAATGGAAGAGAAATTCATGCTTGGATTGGGTAACTTTTCCTTGAAGTAAGGGCATCAGATCATGTCCATCAATCATTCTGAGTAAGAAAGCATTTCAAAATCAGAAGAACAACCCAAAGCTCTTTACTGAGAAGATATTCTAACTCTGCATTTCCACTATTTAAAAAAAAAAAATCTGAATGGCCACCTCCAGTTGGTCAATTAGGAGAAAAACTTTCAGGTGTTCTTCCCCTTTGATTTTTACATTATTTAAGGAAACGTTAATTTTACATTTTGCCATTAGGAATGGTTGTTTCTTCAACCCATTTTTATCTTTTTTTTTTGTTTTTTCTGAGAAAGTGACAAGACATATGTGAACAAATTGCTACAACACAGTCCTCCAGGTATACCTGCTCAATCTTATTGGGAGTAGTCTGGCCAAAGTAATCCTAAAACAAGAGATATATATGTTGTACTGTGTTAGCATCCCCAGAAGTAATGGTAAGAACTCGGTTCAGCAAATTACATATGCCAGAAATTAAGACAGAAGTAGTCATTTCAAAGTTGAAAATTAACTATGTTTAAATATGTGTTTATCAACTACACATGCACACACACAGAGATACATATATAAATTCTCTAAATGCTGTTGGACTATTTTGCTCATGCTCTGAAAAAACTAGCCAATTTACATCAAAAATGAGTTATAAAATAAGCAAGGCATTTAAATCTTTCAATAAATTACGCCTTTGATTTGCTGGAATCAGCTGGCAGGGGAGAAATCATAGTCTGCATTTTTGACCTGGTGTGAATTACAAATTTTAGAAGTAGTTTTTTAGGAAATTACTTTTTGCTGATATACAGATTGGTAGGTGTTTTTTTATAAGCATTTTCAGCAACACTTCATAAAAACTTTTTCTGAAACTTAAAAATGTTAAAAAATCTCTATGTTAATTTTCATTACCATATAAAACCCTTTTCACATTAGCGTAACTACTACAAGACAGGTTCTAACTTCACTTTTTAAAGCTGTGAGCTACTTATGACTATGAAATTCCTGGCAGCAATTGTATGCAACAGCATCATTCTGAGTAGGACTCTTCTCAAAGGACAGGCAGGGAAACATCTTGGAATTACTAAAGCTATGCTGTCCGATAACTTTGCTTTTTGGGTGCATCCTGTTCTGGAAAGATCTGTTGAATTAGGGTCTTTCCCACTTTCAATTTGTAGTGTTTTCTTGCCTGACTAGTATACTCTTGTCTTGCCCCTGCAGGCTTGCTCACTATCAAGCTGAGAGCAGGACAGATGCATGTCTCTTGTATGCTTTCTGTTCTACAGCCTGTTGATGGAAAAAAGGATGCTTCCAGTATCATGTCTCCAGTACTCTTGAATTCCCACAACTGCTGGTCTCAGAGACATATATGGGACAGTTTCTGATGATGACGTTTTTATTCTTTAACTAGGAGCATCTCCTCTTTTCCTTTTTAACCTGCTCCCTCCCAGTGACTGAATCCTAATTGTAGTAATTTCTCTTATTTCTCAGGAAGATTTCAGTGGAGTGATAGGAATTCAGCTGCTGGATCAAAAATGCTTCAAGCTAGTCCATGATCTACCATGAAGCAGTAATTACTACACAGAAGAATCAGAGTAGAGCAACTTGCAAGTGGAAGGTACACAAGTATATTGGCATTTTCAGCAAAGAGATCAAAATAAAATATCAGTGCTTAGTCGTCACCCAACCAATATGAGAACAAAGTGCATAAGATCTGTCCATATTAAGAACAATCTGAACTGCTTAGGTTCGACAGAGTTACTGCTTGTAGGGGATCTCTCAGGACAAGCCTGACTAATTTTTCATGTGTTCAAAAGTCCTGCCCTGCCGTTTGCTTCAAGCACTCAATGAATCATCATTAGCAGAGTGTCTCTGCTCACCACTGGTTTTCCCCATGCGGATTCTGGATGCTTTGTGTTCAAAATCTGTTTGTGTACAGTAGATGTGTTCAAATCATATGCATATCAGCAAGTTTCTCCACTTCTTGGATTTGGATGGTAACAGAGTTTAGGTGGAGGCACCTTGCTGCTGAGACTGGGTATCGCCTGAACAAGAGAAAGCACAAGGATGTAGGAGTGTCAATAAAGCATCTTATGAATTTTAGAAGTTCAGTGTGTTTTCATATCAGGCTGAAAAACTCTGTAAGAGCTTATTTTCACTAACTTGGTAGAGAAAACAAAAATCTGTGAGAAAAGCCTAGCTTGAATTTTGATGTGTTCTGTCATACACAGAAGCACAGAATGTTAGGGGTTGAAGGGACCTCTGTGGGTCATCTAGTCCAATCACCCTGCCAAAGCAGGGTCACCTACAGCAGGCTGCACAGGACCGCATCCAGGTGGGTCTTGAATATCTCCAGAGAAGGAGAATTCACAACCTCCCTGGGTGGCCTGTTCCAGTGCTCCGTCACCCTCAGAGGGAAGAGGTTCTTCCTCATGTGAAGAGGGAACTTCCTATGCTTCAGTTTGTGCCCGTTGCCCCTTGTCCTGTTGCTGGGCACCACTGAAAAGAGTTTGGCCCCATCCTCCTGACACCCACCCTTAATATACTTGTAGGCATTTATAATGTCCCCTCTCAGCCTTCTCTTCTTCAGGCTGAACAAGCCCAGCTCCCTCAGCCTTTCCTCATAGGACAGATGCTCCAGTCCCCTCATCATCTCGTAGCAGGCCAAGGCTGAGCTTGTAAAGTTTAAAATAATTTACACATGCAGTTCCTTTTTCTACCACATTCACTCATGCAGGACAGAGCCTTTTTGGATACATTCATTTTTGCTTTTAGTAAATAATTCTAGGCCTGATTTGGCAGTATGCTGTTCTTGGTGGTATTCTTTTATCTTCTTGTTGCTTGGTGCTTGTTCTGCAAGTTAAATTATATTTACATACAACATTTCTGTAAAACATATCAGTATGTCAATACGAAAAGAGACAACATGGTATTGTAATTAATGACAAAAAAGTGCTTTTAAAATCTAGCTTTTTTCTTTTAATTCTCACCTCTGTTACCAGAATGTATAAAACACTCATGAGACCTTCTCTAAAACAGAGATAACTACAGAGCATACCTGTCAGAGGGCAACTGTGCCTTGGCAAGTTCGACTATGGTAGGAAATATATCCATGTTACTTGTTGGTTCATCAATATAGGCACCAGCCTGTATCACTCCAGGCCAGCGGACAAGCCCTGGCACACGAATGCCTCCTTCCCAGTTCATTGATTTTCCACCTGAAAAATGAAAGTGTTTTCTGCTAAGAAATCAATTTCTTCTTAAAATATACCTCCCCCAATTCAAAACATTCTGTCTAGCTAGAATCTTTCCATTATATGTATTTATCTTAATTTTAATTTGCTAGGTTTAGATTTTCTACCTACAATCCGTACCTTTTTCACAGTAAATTTATAAATATGTACTAGACAGAGCTAATAAAATTTATTTAGTTTACAAACAAAAATAACAGCTGTAGGAGATCAAAAGGAATCTTCATATAGAATTTGTTATAGATAGTGTGCCACATAGTTATGTGAAGATATAACCAAAAAACAGGGATCATAAATAAATTGCGATATACCTAGATGTCTGAGGTATGAACCCAGAGAAGATATACGATATTTTATTAAAAATGGTGCTTAATGACTTTAGATAGAAAAAAAGTTTCTTTACTGAAATATTCCAGGCTTTGGAACAGGCTGCCCAGTGAAGTGGTGGAGTCTCCACACCTGAAGGTGTTAAAAAAATATGTAGATATTGCACTTCAGGACATGGTTTAGCAGGCATGGTGGTGTTGGGTTGATGGTTGGGCTTGATGATCTTAGAGGTCTTTTCCAACCTTAAGGATTCTATGATTCTACGATTCTATGATTCTATGAATTCTCCAGTGCAATGCATTAGGAAGAAATTCACTACAGTGATGGTAGATCACAGGATGTTGTGAAGACCTTTGTGACTTCTAAACCAACACAGATGCATCAGATGCACTATCAAATGACTGCATTCAACACTACATTACAGTCATTTCCTTTGTTTCTACAATATCCATCACTGCCCAGTCCTCCTGACATCTTTGCAGAGTGGCAATGTGTTTGTTCTATGACAACGCTTCTACAATCACTTAATATATGATTGACACAAGTCTGTATGAAGAGCTACCACAAATACTATTATTAATGCCTTACACAGTCATGTGACTGTGTACAGCACTTGAGGCTGATCTTTGAAATCAATATATCACTTGGAAAAAAAAAAATTTCTGGTAAACAGATGGGTTTTGGATGTGGTTAAGTGCGGTCTCGGACAGGCATTTACAACTAAATTGAGATTGTTTTACGTAACAGAAATGTCTGAAAGAACAGGAATATGTGTGTTGAACCCCTGGCATTAACTGAATCAAACAGCAATTCACAATTCAAAAAAACCTACTATGAGCCTTTTTTTCCTGTATCTCCCTTTTTCAAATACAAAGCCCACAAAAGAACAAAATATTCAATAGTTCTGTCTCTTCAGCCTCTTAGACCTTCAAAATACCACAGAGGTGTTAATATCTTCAATGTTAAGCCCAGGCCTTGCCATACATGCTATCTTATTGACTCCTCAACGATCTTTTCTATTTCAGCATTGGGGGATTCAGAATCCACCTGTTTTTCTACAGGTTTTTCACTGCTCAGTAAGGTTTTTTACAGGTTTTTTACTGTTCTTAAATGGCAACATTGAGAGAAAACTGTCTTTTGTATAGATCTTTGCCCATTATACATACATATAAAGTCTTGTGGCTGAAAAAACTTTAGCTCATGATTTTTTGTTATACCACATTTTTGCTTACATTTCTCATGGGCTTTATCAGAAATCACAATATTGAATAGTCAGGGACACTCAATTGTCTAATCTGACATCAGAAAACTTAGACTTTCTAATATCCAACATTACGTCAAGCAACAATCTTTGCTTAGCAGATGTTGGCAAGCAGTGCCAAATTCAGATCTCAACAAGACCATCTGTCTTTTAGAGCAGTCTTAAAAATTTACTCTTGTCACTGCATCAAATGCAATTCCATTCTCAGCATAAAGCACGTGGCTGCCTATTCTAAAATGAATCTCAGGAATGAGATACATGGATTATGGTTTACACTCTTGCAAAAAATATGATTTTCAAAACAAAAATCTAAAGAAAATCCAGGGTTTTTTATAAAGGTGTTATTTGGTGAGGTTTAAAATACCTGTCACCTAGCAGAAAGAAGTGTTCACCCAACAGTATGCTGATCAGTTGTTAATACAGTTGGGTCAAGACCAGTGTACATGTCAACAGATTGTGTGCGTCTTCTGTAGAAGAGATGACTCTATCCATGTACAACAGTCATTAGGGTTTTAAAAGGTTGATGGGGGTTAGGTGTTACCTAGCAGGAAAGTGTCAAGAATAATATCGTGACTGAGCTATGGTTCACAGAAAATCCTATTCAGAGGGAGTATTTAAAGCTGAATAAAAATACAAGAAATATATAAGGACATAAAATTACAGATATCCTCAAATCAAAATATTTTTCAGTGAACAGTTATACCAGGGAGATGATTTAGTTCATGAGCCAGATCCTAGTTCTGTGTACATATCACAGCAGCTTGTTGGCTGGACAGTATGGACAGACAGAAAACTTTAAGAGGTAATATATACCATAGGTAGTTTTGAGTGTGAGGTTGCTTTTCTTTCTGTATACCTGTCTGAACTTAGTAACAGTGCTAGGTAGATTGGATTGTTTAAATAAATTCTTGTTTCACTGTTGCCTCCTGTGTAATCTGAAGACAGAGCAATTTCAAGGTAAGTGGTGAATCCCATTTCCACACCTTACAATTCCTAAAATCTAGATATTGAATCACTTTCACAGCTTCTAGCTTCATAGTACAATTTTCTTGAATCATTACAGAACAGGACAGAAAACTTGCACATTACCCAAGCACAAAGCGAGCACTCAGAAAACTCTGCCTCCCTGCTGTGAGGTGCAAAAAGCAAAATGGACTCCACAGCAGGGCTATCTCCTCGCTTATCTCTATGAAGAAGTGACTGCTGTTTTCCTTTCAAAAGAATAATTGGAGCATAATTTTTCTGTATCTCTGGAGGTTAGGAATAGCAGGGAACCAGGGCAGGAATTACAGGTCATTGCAGAAGAATCTCTTCTATTATCTATGTCTACGTGGCGTTCATCTTTATTAGAACTGTGTTTAGCGGCATCACTAGAGTTGCTTAATGCTATGATGTGGTTACAAATGCCTTGATATATACTGTCTTTAAAACTCTAGCTGTTAAACATTATTTAAGCTATCTGCATTCTTTTTTCCTTAAAAAATTCATCAAGGTTTCACTACTAATGCTTGAAACATGAAGCAAACTTCCAAACGGCTAAAATTAGAAGGAAAATAAAAAATCCACAAAAGATCATTACTTAAAAATAAAATCTCTTGATATTTCAGGATCTGACCCACTAGTTTTTATATTTTGCTTGGACTTAACAACACTAAAATAGAGATACAGCAGCAGCCTGGTAGTCTGTATGCCTGGCAAACTCTAGGCAGCCTAGCTATATATTACTTTTATTCTCTCAAATTATTCTAAAAAATGTTTTTAAACCAGCATAAAATGCCCCAGGCTGTATTTTCATGCCTAGTTATCTATGCTTTCTGAGTAGTTGCACCCTCCAGTGTTATACTGAACAATAGCCTACATTCACCTTTCCTGAAAAACCTGCAGGAGCAGGCAAAGTACAGATATAACTCTCTGCAGTCATCCACAACAGGATGTCAAATTTCCATTTTAACCCCATTTCAAATCTTAGCTAAAAGAATATCTCTTTTTCTTTTTGTCCTTCTTGTTTAAATTGACTGCTATTACCTAACTGTGGGAATAGAGCTTTTACAAAGGATGATATATAAAGGAGAACTCTGTGGTATATCACTATTAATATTTTGAATGATGAATGATGAAAAGTATTTAAAATAACTGTCTTAGATCACTTGGATTATAACCATACTACCCTTTCCTTCTTTCTTGTATTCGTCTAAAAACAAAGCTTCCAAACCCAATCTATTGTCTTGAATGATAGAAAATTACAAGGAAATTTATTATTCTACCCATCTGCAGTGGCCTTTATGCTACAGATGTTGACAATCATAACTGGTTACCGTTGCTTACCTTCTAAAGAGATCGAACAACAATCTATTTTCAATGGCAAGCTCACTCTTTTTTTTACTGATTTTTAATCTGTTTCATGTATTGCTTTTGTTAATTTTCAATCTGAGCTGTTCTGGTACAGGTGAATGTAATAGACATAGCTCATTTGGACATCTTCTCACCTGATCTTTCTTCCAGTTGAATGAAATGGTCTCTCAGGATATTTTTTGTTTCAAAATTATAAAATTGGTTGATTATTTAAAAATCTGGATCACTTCAGAGAGAATATAAAAATACATTTGAAAAAAAGGTGAATTCCTTCTCTCATCGAAGTCAAAAGTGAAACTCCAACTGATATCACTAAATATGCAATAGCATAGTTCCTGAGGCCAAAGTAGTGGTCAGCTTGGTTTCTCTGTGGCCTACAGATAGGAAAAGTTTTAATAATATCTTCACACTGCTGAACGAACTTATCACTACAGTATATGAAATTGTGTAAAAATAGTAATTTTCAACAAAATATTGGATAATTGATTCCTCCAGTCCTTGTTTAGCTCTCACAGATCTGTAGTAGATTTGAAAAGCGAGAGTCTAGGTCCTTAAGAAACACGCATTCTTATTTTTCATCGATACTAAAAAAGTAACCATGAATATACCTATTTCTAAGGCACAAAGCACTTAAATGAATGTTGTTCAAATGATCTGCGATTATCAGTGTTTGACTCCATTTCCATTAGCACTAGAACTCATGACCCACTCTAGCAGCACAAAAGTAGCCAAGTGCCTGTATGCATTGTGCTGAATGCTTCATAAATACAAAGAAAGACAATGCTTCTAATGTGCAGGTCTAAGGTACAGGGAAAATATATTTAGCTACACACCCAAAAGAAGATGACAGTAAGAGTACTAAGAAATGCAAAGAGACTCCATAGAAAATCCTGTATGTAACAGAGTGGGATAGATATCCACAAGCGATAATGAGAGAGGATTTCTACTGGCTGCATACGTACCAGTGAAACAGTATAATGAGAAAAAGCATGGAGAAAAGTTTTTAATGTCTTCACAGGTTACTGCTATAAAGTATGTAACAGAAGAGACAGATTTTATAACACACTGAAGCTAATTCAAGAAACTAGTCACTAAGCAACTAAATTAAGATTACCACCAAAAAAATAGATTCAATATCTCAAGGTACCAATCAAGAAAATAATGGCACCCTTTAGACCAATCATCTTAAGCTGCTTGTTTATTGAATGGAGAGAATTCACCTGTTTATTCTATTCATCTTGTTCTAAAGTAGAAATGTAAACTATTTCAAGAGACTAACCTTATATCTGTTCCTAAAGGAAATCTAAGGTGACTAGCTCAAATGGACATGCTTAAATTGCAGATGTCATACTAATGAGAAAGCTAGTGAAAAACACCTAACAAGAAGTCAGTGCATGTATCCTGATATCGCATACAAAAACAATACCTCAAAGTTCCATGCTTTTAAAAGAGTTCCAGCTCTTTTAACAGAGAAATGTCACAGAACTGGGGAAAAAACATGCTGGAAAAATTACATAGAAAGTTTTAAGAAGAGACTTCAGTTAAACACCACATTTTCCATATTTAAATCTGAAAAAGTTAATATTAAGAAGATAAAAAGGACCATAATTCATATGCTACAAGTCGTAATAACTTATATGTTATAAATAACTTAGAGGTTACAAGTTATACATCGTATATGACTTGCGGTCCAATATATGGAAAAGCATTCAGTGATCTGTTATGAACAATAAAGAGCTAAGCAGGAGAATACATAGAACCAAAGATTTTTCAAAAAAGTATATCACAAACTAGGAGTTTTCAAAGGAACTAACAGGTCCAAATGACTCAAAGGACCTTCTGGCCCAATAGGTCCACAAGAACTACTAGGTTTCTGAGAGAAACTAATTTCTCTGATCAGTTTCTGATCAAAACGCTAAGTAGCCAGGAAAAAAACATTATCAAGAGTCCTTCAGGAGTTGAGGTAAGAAGGTCTTTGGTTGTTGGGAAATTCTTACTAAAATAGCCACAGTTTTTTGTTTTGGAGTCTATATCTAGATTTAAACCTTTGAAAGAACTTTGACAAAGACCTTCAGGAAAAGTTTCTGGAACATTACTCATGGGATAGGAGACAAAACATTGTCATGAATCAAAATCTGACTAGCGGGCAGGAAATAAAGAGATAAAGCAAACAGCCGGTGACACTGCAAAAAAGTCAATAGTAAGGTGTCTTGATGCTACCCTGTATTAAGTCCCTTGCTATTTTAATGTATTTACTTCAATTTTGGAAGGGAAATAAGCTATGGAACTGAAAAATCCATGTATGACACAAAGTATCACAGGTTGATCAAATTCAGAAGAAAAGATAATGAACGTCACATCAAGTTGGATGAACAGGAAACAAGATGCGAGCTCATATTCTGTAAAAAAATTTGCAGTACAATGAACATTAGAGAAAAAATAACAGAACTAGGGTCTATGGTCTTAGCTTTTCATACTATAACCTTCACTGCATACTAAAGAAAAAGGACCTATGAGAAGGCTTATGCTTAATGCACATCTATAATCGGTAAGATACAAATACATCAGGCAGTCTATAGGATGAAATGGATAATATTAAAAATTAAATATATAAACATGCAGTGATACTGCATGGCAAAACCTAAAAGGGAATACTTGCAAAGTCATTTAAAAAAAAATATATTGCACAATTAAAAATATCTTACAGAAGGTAACAAGAAACTAGGGACAAGGAAAAAGTCATCAGTTAAGACTGATGAGAGACTAATCAGACAAAAGGGAAAGAGGCACAATAAAAGTATAAAAGACAAAGGTAAACTAGGGAAGGTATAACCAGTTTTCCCTCCTTTATCCTGTACTAGTGAGGAAACTTTATTAAACTTCAACATGTTCCATGAAATTTGAAGCTGCCCTATTTCAAAATAGTAAATGAAAGCTCTCAGTTCTCATCACCAAAGGATTTAGGCTATGCTAAGAATTTAGAAAGACTGAAAGTGGAATTTCATCTTCACAAGACAAAAATCTATATAACTAATGCTAAAACTCATTGTAGGATCTAAATTTTCAGGATTTACATCTTAAACCAAGGTCATACTATCTAGGATTAGGAGGAGATCTTCTTACGGATCTTCTTTAGTCACTACACAACTCCTGTATCTTCCTCCTAGGCTTCCGGTCCCAACAATTCTCAGAAAAAGACCACTGGAAAGAGAAGCCATGATTTTGATCCATCACTTCAATATTATTGTACAATGTCTTCTGAAAAAGGATATTGAAGAGATAAACTAGACTGTGTATGACAGGAACTAGTCAAACATTATGTTAGCTCTGGTTTCTAATTTCAAGGGCTACCCAAACTAACGGTGATTGTTCCATAGTCAGAATCTGGAGTAATAAAACCTCCAAACAGCAATTTCTCCTTTTTGGCATTCAGTCTTGAAGTGCTAGCCTAAGTCTCCAAACTCCTCTTAAGTTTTATTATTGGTGCTCATTTGTATGGATATCAAGACAAATTAGTGAGTTTGAATTGCAGAGATCTGTTGAGAGCTTTTGATTTTAGGGCAGAACCAATTATTGCTGAGCATACTGCTCCATCTCTGACAAGAGGGTTAAGTGGCTTGTTTCATGTTCCCATTCATACGGTGCTCATAGACAAAAAGATAAGTAGTAGAGATTGTGTAGGACAGACAAGGAGAAAGGATGTGTGTGTCTCTGTTTTGTAAACTACTCATCAGATGAAGCAAAAGCAAATTCCTAGTCTGTGGGCGCATCAGCACAAGCAGCATGCAGGTCGTCCTTCTGCTTTTTTAGGCACATTGCTACATCAGTGACCGAGACTTAGGGCTTCACTGGTCTGGTTTTCTTTAAATCTGCCAGAGATGTACAGACCTCTTACACATCTCATTGTACATGACTGTTGATATGAATAAACTCTTATGTATGAAAATTCCTAATTATGAAATCACCTCCACTTCTGCCCTTTTGAAAATGATGCATAATATACCTGTTAAATTGAGGACTGATATGGAGATGGAGAGAGTGGAAGATAAAACAGATTTCATCATATATTAAAGTAGTAAAAGTACACTCAACTGATTGCATGGGTCTTTTAATTTCTTTTTATTAAGAATGTCTCTCATAGAATAATTATTTTTTTTCTTACATAGCAATAATTTTCTTTCTCATAGTATATTAGAACATTTGACAGCATAGCATAGGTGGTAACTGTAAACCCCACGTTAAATTTTAAAAATAAGAAGCCTCATCACTCCTCAAGAAATCCTATCAATCAGATTCAGGTAAGATCAAAGAATTTGACACTGTCCAGCATGACAACCTTGTCTCTAAATTGGAGAAACATAGATTTGATGGATGGACCACTCGTGCATAAGGATTTGGCTAGATGATTGCACTCAAAGAGTTGTGGTCATGTCCAAGAGACTCGATGTCCAGGTGGAGACCGGTGACAAGCGGTTTTTCTCAGGGGTTGCTGTTGGGACTGGGGCTGTTTAACATCTTTGTCAGCAGCACAGATAGTGGGATTGAGTGCACCCTCACCAAGTCTACTAACAACACAAAGCTGTGTGGTGCAGTCAACAAGCTGGAGGGAAGGGATGCCACCCAGAGGCACCTGGACAGGCTTTAGAGGTGGGACCGTGAGAACCTCCTGAAGTTAAACAAGGCCAAGTGCAAGATGCTGCACCTGGGTCGGGGCAATCCCAAGCACAAATACAGGCTGGGCAGAGAATGGACTGAGAGCAGCCTTGTTCAGAAGGACTTGGGGATGCTTTTTGATGAGATGCTCAGCATGGCCCAGCAATGTGCGCTGGCAGCCCAGAGGGCCAACCGTGTCGTGGGCTGCATCAAGGGAAGCGTGGCCAGCAGGTCCAGAGAGGTGATTCTGCCCCTCTACTATGCTCTGATGAGACCCCACTGGGAGTCCTGCATCCAGGTCTGGAGCCCTCAGCACACAAAAGACATGGTCCTGTTGGAGTGGGTCCAGAGGAGGGCCACAAAAATTATTAGAGAGCTGGAACACCTCTCCTATAAGGAAAGGCTGAGAGAGTTGGGGTTGTTCAGCCTGGAGAAGAGGAGGCATCAGGGAGACCTTGTCATATCCTTCCAGTACTTGAAGGGGTAAGCTAAGAAGAAAGCTGGAGAGGGAGTTTTTACAATGGCGTGTAGTGATAGGACAAGGGGTAATGTCTTTAAACTGAGAAAGGGCAGATTTAGATTAGATATAAGGAAGAAATTCTTCACTATGAGGGTGGTGAGGCACTGGAACAGGTTGCCCAAAAAGTTGTGGATGCCCTCTCCCTTGAAGTGTTCAAGGCCAGGTTGGATGGGGTTTTGAGCAACCTGGTCTCATGGAAGGTGTCCCTGCCCATGGCAGGGGGGTTGGACCGGGTGATCTTTAAGGTCCCTTCCAACCCAAACCATTCTATGATTCTATGATCTATTTCAAATTGTTCGCTATTCTGCAGGTATGAATAGAAGATATTGTAAGGCGTGATAAAAAAGACTCCATTCAATCAAAGTTCTCCAGGAAGGCATATTCCCCAGTGCCTTTGTCTTTTTCTTCCTGCTTGTCATTTATCTTGTATCTTATGTCTGGAATTCTAGAAGGCAAATATTTTTTAGAGCTTCTATAACACCCCAGGCTATGCCTACAGCTACAGATACGTAACCATATGGTTCCTTAATTACTTAAATCACTATGTAAGGCCTAAGTGCTAACATTCAAGATACATTTCACTCTGGTTTTGGCCCATGGGGACCCATCTGATAGTTTGTAATCTCATGACTTTCGCATTGCTTGTTTTGCTTGTGTAGCATTTCCTTTGTAGCTCTCTTAAAATATAAGGGTCATTTCTCAGACAGCTACCTACTGTACTAAAAACTGCAGTCTTCTCATTTGAAAACCTCACTGTATTGTTATTGTGTATGGTATATGTCTATCTTTCTTCTTTTTTGCAGTTTTGCAGATGATCATAGAATCATAGAATCACAGGTTGGAAAAGACCTCTAAGATCATCCAGTCCAACCATCCATTTTATATTTTTTAAAGAAATAATTTTTTTTTCCAGCAGAACAGCTCCTTTATTTTTGACGTTACCCTGCCTTTGACCATTCCATTTTCAGCACATGGGTACAGGGAGAGGAGCTGCTTAGTATGAAGAGAACCTGGGTTCAGCCTGCAGACCTCAGTGGCCAAAGAGCTGCCAGTCATAGCAACAGTTCTGCTGTAAGTTTGGGGGATGATACAAAACTAGGAGTGGCTAATCCAATGACGGTTGTGCTACCATCAAGAGGGACCTCAACAGACTGGAGAAATGGGCCAAAATGAACCTCAGGAAGTTCAGAAAAGATAAATAACTAGTCTTGTATCTGCAAAGGAATAAATTCTAGCAGCAGCATAGGCTAGGAGCTGACTGGAGGAAAGCAGCTCCGCAGAGAAGGACCTGGGGGTCCTGGTGGACAGCTGCCTGAACTTGAGCCAGCAATGTGTCCTTGTGGTGAGGAAGGCCAACAGCATCCTGGACTGCATTGGGAAGAATGTTTCAAGCAAGTTGAGGGAGGTGATCCTTATCCTCTGCTCAGCACTCGTGAGATGCTCCTGGAGTGCTGGGTCCAAGTGCAGAGCTCCCCAGTGCAAGAGAGACATGGGCATAATGAAAGGAGTTCAAAGGAGTCCCATGAAAATGATTAAGTGGTTGGAACATTTCACATATGAGGAGAGGCTTAGAGATCTGGGACTGTTCAGTGTGGAGAAGAGAAGGCTCAATGAGATCTTATCCAGCCGTATGGATACATGGCTTTACCTGAGTAAAGAGGATGGAACCAGGCTCTTTTCAGTGCTGCCCAATGACAGGACAAGCTGCAATGGACACAAACTGAAACACAGGAAATCCCATTTAAGCATAAGAAAAAGCTTTTTTTATAGTGAGAGTGATCAAACACTGGAGCAAGTTGCTCAGAGAGGCTGTGGAGTCTCCATCATTGGAAATTCTCATAACTTGAATGGACACAGCCCTGAGCAACCTGGTCTAGCTGACTCTGCTCTGCAGGGGCTAGGACTACAGACCTTGGAAGGTGCCTTCGAGACTCAGCTGCTACGTGATTTTGCAATTCCACAACCCTACTTTTTTTAAAAATCATACCTAAAGGCAATTTCTTTCTTTCTCTCCACAACTGAAAGTTTCAAGTTTGGTATGTGACTTTCCAAAAACTGCTGGATTTCTTTGATCTTGTCCCTTGAAATATGAGGGGAAAACAGATTATATGGCCACTTCCTAGTGAAAAAATGAAAATAACTTTATCTCTGGTAAAAGGACAAAAATATTCACTGCATTTCATGAAAAATAGCAAATCCAAGCATTCCTACTCTATTTCAATAAGACTGAAGATTATTAAAAATATTTTGACATTCATTTTCCTGATGCTGTATGTCCACCACATGCACACGGCAAAACACTGTTTTCTGTACTTTGTCAGACAGAATTATTTACTTCGTATTTGACAATCTTATCTATTATCCAGTGGCGTATTACATTCCTGCCAACTGAAGGACTCATCATGTCAGGGATATGGGGATGGACAAAATGAGAAAGGCTGTCTGCTAAGATGGAATTTTTCTTTCTTCAGGATCACCATATTGGCAACAAAAGCAGTATCTCTCAGTATTGCTATGTGATATCACCAGGAGAAAGTGTAGTACAATAAGGCAGACTTTAAACACATTTTAAGTCTCCACAGAATAAATAGATTTTGGACTATTAATCTTCTCAAGACCTGCACTAAAAGAATACAACTAATCTCTGTCTTTTTAACTACAGTCTCCATGTCCAAATCAGTCTTCAATTCAGTACGTGTGTTATACTTTTTTTTCAAAACTTTGTTCTCCAACTCAGACTTCTCTGCTTGAAATCTTTTCCTCTTCTGGCTTTGTGGAACTTGCCTATCCCATACTCAATCCAGCTCCTCGTTTTTCTCTTTAAATCTAACTTCCTTTTTCTACTTTTTCTCTAATGAGTACACTGGACTCTGTTGCTCGTTATCCCATCTTCTCTATACCTTCTTTTCATGTAATCCCACTCACTCTACAGTACTTAGCTCTCATTCATGACTGCTGATGGTTTACAAACCACCTTTTTTTCCTTTCTGTTCTTCTATCCAGCCATGATAGTAAAGTACTACAAACTGACACCATTCCAAAGCTGTATTGCTGGTCAGTTCAAGAGTATATTTGCTAGTCTTAAAACTCAACAGAGCTCTGGTTGAGCATGTAATTTGGTTGAGCTGCTGTATTTGACAAGTAAAGCTTTCTATTTACTGCCTATGTTTGAATTTAGAATGAAAGTCATGAAAAGCTTACTACTAAGGAATGGAGTTTCGACCTTTTTGGCCATAGAGTACATGACAGTTTTGGAGCAAAACCCAGGCGATGATAGTTTCTGACACAATTTTTAAAATCATCAGGGAATGTTCACCTTTATATATGCCATTGTATCCTCCATGGACTTCTCCAGAACTGGAGATTTCTTCAACATGAGCCCCTTGGTCAGATGTAAAGTATACAAAAGTGTTATCACTCAGATTATATTTCTCCAGCACTTCCAGAACCTGCCCTAAAAAAAAAAAAAAAAAAAAAGAGCAGCTTTAATGACTTCAAGCAGTTTTTTCCATTAGCCTTGGCACATACAAATATTTTTGTCCTTATGTCTTTTTAAGATCATTTTTCATATAAACATTATTATACACAGCAATTGGCACCATGCAACATATAGTAGGGACAATTGTGCAAGGCTTGTTGCAATCAGGACCAGGGCTCGATTGCTGCAGGGTTTCATGAAGCATAAAATGAGAAGATTTGCCCATTTCAGAGAGAAGGGCTGATCCACAGAGAGCCAGTGACCTTTGGAAGCAGTTGCTCTCAATCAAGGAAAGCCCTCAGCAAGAAGAATCAACCGACGAAAGACATCTGAAAGAGTGTCAGCATGCAGAATAGAGCTAACAGTCTGGGGGTAAAGCTTTGCTGCCTAGCAACCTATAGAGGCAGCATGGCAAAAATCTCAGCGTGAGTGATAGAATAAGACATTCGAAGAAAAAAAAAGAAAGCTAATGTATGAAATTCCTCTGGAGTCCAAACGGTTTTATTATCAAAGCTACTAATTAGTCCCTAATTTATCATCATTTAAGAACAGACTTGACTAAACTCAAAATGTGCAAGGTAATAAACACACACACATGTATTTAAAAGAAGAATCCACATGGATATGCTCTGAAACTCCAACGCACCATGGGCTCACGTTTCATTTTCACAAAGGGCTCCTTACACTACCTTGGCACTGTGGAGAGCTTTGCAGTGCACATAAATTACATTTAAACCTATTTAGATGGAGTTCTTTAAAGAGGATTTCTGTATGAATGAGAGTGAAGCCGCTCTTTGTAACTTGCTACAGTGAATTTCATACTGATTAGGAATCTGAAATTATTGGTCCCAAAAACTGCTCAAAGTATAAGAACATACTTCTTCACATCAGCCTGCAAATGAGCTCTAACCTTGTCCTTTAGAGCATTTAAAGACAATTTTGTCTTCACAGCCATTGTACCTTTATTCTTTTTACTTAAACATCCAAGAATGGTCCAGTTTGAATGTTAATTTTGATTTGCTCACCTGTCCACTAAGAATTAATTCATCAGCTGATGCGCAATTATTATGTCAAAAAAGATGAGATAAGAACTCAGAAATACAGAGCCTTCTTTAATGATTTTCAGATCATCATTTCTGTTACTATGCTCTTTTTCTGGATAAGGACTAGTTACCCTACCTTATTGCTACTATTTCTACTAATCTTCTAATGTTCTAGCATTCTAAAGGTGCCTTGTTAAAATGGTTGACTCTTCATCTCTCATCAGCTCAAATGACTGGGTCATGAATAAAGGAACGTCAGCAATTAAATAGGTGATATTTGTTGGTCTTGTTTGTACACTAGGATCAACGAAGAAATGTAAGAGTAGGCGAATTTGTTTATGTAAATTTTGAAACCTTGTGGGAGTTGAAATTTCCCAACAGAGCTGAGAAAAATCTGTTACAAAGGTTGACATTTTAAAGTTGGTGGGTTCAGAGAAAATGATGCAGATCCACCTGATAAGCCATTCGCTTGTTGCAGCAGGTGGACCTAGAGGCAGGAAAGGAAGAGGTAACTTCCCCTTGGCTTCTGACATTGTTTGGAGAATGTACTTGCTAAGTAACTATAATAACACTCAGAAAGGTGGAACTGATGAGAAAACAAGTGGAGATAGAACATTATTTGTGGTTATTCAGCCACATGAACTCCAGAGTTCTGTCCCAACCTGTATCAAGCTATGATTTTATGATTCTATAATAGTAAAAAATGGGATTGCACAAAGAAATATATGTTCAATGACATGTATAAATGCATTTATTTTTACCTACACAGTTTCCCTTGATGGAATTGGATTTTCAAATTCATCCTGTATATAAAACAAATCGAAAATAAACTGAGAATTCCACTCAGTGCATCACATCAAAAGATCTCTGGTGAACAGAGACATCTGCTGTCATTCAATAATGGCCATTTTGATTTCCTAATTAATCTGGGAATAAATGAGAAGCAATGAAAAATGTCTTGCTATCACAATTAATAAATAAAGCAGTCATCATTATGATGGCTTTCTTTTTCTTTTTGAAACAAGGTTGAGTAGTTTGACTTGGCCTGAAAAAAAGAATTAATAAAATTCTTACACTTGAACATTACCCATTTCAGAAAAAAACACCCCAATAAAATGCATAGAAAATTCCATCCAAAGATTGTTGAACTCAGTGGTAAAACTTCCATTTCCTTCATTTGGATTATTAAACACAAAGATGATTGGCTACATTAGAGTTAATTAACAAAAGCTAAAATAACAATTTATTTTAGCAACAATATTTTTCAGTACAGATGGACTAATAGTGGTAATTCAGATAACACTACTGTCAGGGAATGGCCATCACAATGCACTTGCAGAAATGAAGCAAAATTTCCATTTCTATTTTCATCTTGAATACTGACACCTTCTAGAATGAAAACTATAAATAAGCAATAAAGTGTGTGCTACCAGGAGATATGCCCCGTTAAAGTGCATTTGAATGATGTGCCTACTGTTAACACAAGCAATACATTCACTTATTAGCATTTCTAAATGGTAACCAATACAGAAGAAAAATGCAGAGAATGTATTGTGGATCTCTATGAACAGATATCTTTCATCTGCAATATTATATCAATTTTGGAAGCAAACAGCAAATATTGCAAAGTAGGCAAAATATATCCTTTACTGTTTTCTTATAAGAAGTTAATTCCTTTTTTACCCTAATTCCTCCCCTCTTATTATTTCTGTAGGTTTCACAGAGACTTTAGAAATAAGTTAAAATTGATGTATAAACATTCCCAGGCAATGCAGTTAATGAACAAGAGGGAGTTTCATCTAACCTGTTTTAGCTGCCTAATTTTGGAAGAGGTGAATCACAACTGCAAAAGCCTTTCTTACCTGTTGACTAAAATGAAGAAGGGCGGAAAATAGCTCAAAAGTAAATGTCTTCACACTAGACATCAAGGACAGCAAGATGACTCCTACACAAAATGCTATACATGCAATTACATGATAATAGAGAAAAGATGTCGTGAGTAAAAGAAGTTGGTAAAACTGTATTGCTTCACCCATAAAATATGACCGGAAGTGTATCATGTCATGTGCTCTTGAATTACAAGAACTGAGTTTCAGCTGGCTTAGTATCCCCTTTGAGTCTCATTGCTGGTTGCAGAAAGCAATATAAATTTTAAAAGACTTTTTGGAGGTAAAGAGTTTATACAGAATATGAAATTGTAGGATAATTAAGCCAAAACACCGGAACAACTGTAGCTCTGTTCAAGCAATAATAGCTTGCTAGCACCAGAGTAGGAAATTATCAATAAAAACCGCAGGAATCTTGATTGAAAAGACTCACTTGAAAACCATGTACTAAAAAATTAGCAGCTGCACTGATCTCTGTGGATGCTACCGTTTACATTTTTTCTGATTTGAATAGAACAGATTTAGAAACAACATTTCTGAACAACAAAATCAATCTAACACTGAAGAAGATGCGCAATTTCTGAAGCCATTTAGTAACTAGAATTTCAGATCAAGTTTCTCCTCTACTATTGCCTTTCTAGGAATGTATACTTCAAGATAGGTGGCTAACACTGTAGCAGACAAAGGCATTAGATCATTAGACGCTTGTAAGTAAAGATTCCTCCAAAATACACTGAGGACTGCTCTCTTCTTTCTGCTTTCCACTCTTGCTTCAAGCTATGTTAAATTATAAAGGGTTATTTCAGTCTTAACGTGAAAATGCCAGTTTCAGTGGAGTGATAGTCATGTGAAAGTGATGAAAGCAATTGACTCTGTTCTTTAGAAGGAAACTGAGAGTGCCATACCACTACCCAGCTTCTGTAACACAGCATGAATGGTAGTTGAACCAGCCTCTCTAAAGCTGAATGTAATTTCTGGAGTTTTGAACCACATAAAACTCCTATTGTACTCATCTACATTAAGATACAGAGTTTATTAAAAATCACTGTTTATTAAAAATCACTATTTATTAGAAAACAAGGTATGTACATTGAAAAACAATGTGTTTATAAATGTGTTAGTGATTTGGAAAATTGTTCAATGTTTAGTCAAGCAAGCATAAGAACAAATGCATTTGATTCATAAATTAGCTTACTGTCATTTGAATTCAATATGACAGAAATGTATTGATTTATATTAAATGTATTAATTGTATTAATTTGAAATAATTTAGAATCTCACTGAAATTATGAATAAAAAGCTCCAGCATACAGAATACCTCCGTATAATCTAGGCATTAGGACAATATAGTCTCTCTATTTGTGAGGAAGGCTTTAAAGCAGTTAACCAGATTCAAAGAAACAGGATTCAGAAGGGGGGTTAAGGATCTATCTCAGAACAAGACAGTTGACAACAAAGCGAATTCCTGTAAATATAATATTCTTTTCCTACACCAGCAGACTTTCACACACCTCTGTTGTATCCAGAAAGTTACAGTACGCTTGAGACAATTACTGGATAAAGAGTGAACTGGAACGATAAGCCATCACATCTCAGCCTAAAAAAGGTAGTTAGGGTTTTTTTGGTTTATTTGTTTGTTTGTTTTGTTTGTTTCTTATTTGTTGTTTCAGAATTCCCCACTGATACTACTGTTTGTTTATGAATAGCATCATTAACCAGAATCACAACTAACTTACAGTCAGCTGAAGGGGTTCACCTCTGTGAGTGGCAAGCCAGGAGTGCTTTGAATATGTGTATAAACTCCTACAAATTAACCCTACATGCATAATTATCTGGATTCCCATATTTCTCCCAGAAAAGATATTTATGCCTTTCAGCTATATAGCCACTACATGGTAAACCTCTTGGGACCCTTTTCCTGCTACAGGAGTTAAGTTAATTCCACAGTTCATTGACCCTTCAGGGCTAAAAGGTTAAGATTTTCACCTTATGAAAACATAAAGTTGCAACTTCTGCACACCATCATTTACAAGCTAACAAACGTTTTAATCTCTATGTTGATTTTGTATGATGAAAAAAGATACTTCACTCTTTAATGCACTGATCTGATTACAAAATCCACTGACAAAAACCTTTGTACAAAAACAAGTTTAGTAATTAAGACCAAGACATCCCTATCTCAGTTTTAGCTTTTGTACATTTCAGATTATACATATGCAAATGTTTCCGTGGTTTGCTCAGAGCCATCCAGTTTCCCCTTGATATACATGTAAATCAGATTGTCTCTGCAGTGGGGAAGTAATTATCACTTTCAGACCTAGTCATTGAGCACAACACTTGAGGTAAAGATGGAAAATAATAAAACCATTGACAGCAACACAAGAAGTGGCTGCACATATGGTGAACAGTACATAAACTCTGCATACAACTTGTTTAACATTCAAAGCTAGAACACAGTCACTGGGAAGTGGAAACTGTGACGAAGCGACAGGTTGATGTTATGACACATTATTTAGCCAGTCAACAGAACACAACCACCTCAGAGATGAGTGATTTTACACAGGGGGAGTATTAACATATGAACCCCAAAGGTGAGAGTGAATACTAGTTAGTATAACTGACTAGAACAGAAAATAAATGCATAACTAATTACAAAATGAACAGTAATTCCTTCAGGACGCAAGTGGAGTGTAGATTAAGTGCAAAGTCTTGAATCAGTCCTACTGTGCTATCATTATTTTTAAAGTTACGCTATGGAAAAAGCCCATACAATAGAAGTCTTCTCCAAAGTGCAAAGCTGGAGACTCAAATGTGCTAAGTTCCTATGATGATACTTTAGTGGGATCGTCAATGTCAACAGGACATTCTGCGAAACAAGTAGCATCTGATTCTGAAAAAGCACATCTATATCAGTGTTTTAATTCAGAACAGGAGTACATATTTACAGTATATTAAGTCATGGACAGTTAATATATTTCTGTTTGCATGGCAAAGCCCTCTTGGACTGTGTGACCTGGATCCCTTTCAAACTAAACTAAACTTGAGGATGGACTCTGGGAAGGCACCTAAAGCACTCTTACTACTCAGGGGCATTCATTCTACAGGACCGCAGCAGAGGTGGTCTGAAGTGGATTTCCTGTCTCTGCTGGTGTGCTGACCTGCCACTGCTGGCAGTTCAAAGCATGGTAGGACTGATGAATCCTACTCTGAAACTCTGGTCCTAGCACAATCAAGCTCCACCTGTGCATATTGTAGATACATAGAGGGTGAGATTTCATACAATACACAACTACATCTAACATAGTTACTACAGTGTTTGTAGTTTTAATGTCAACGAAGCAAAAGAAGCACTTTAATATGTAGCTCACCTATCTTAAGATGAATTAATTTGGCCCCCAACATTCTGAATTCTTTTCACCGTGAGGCAAGGTGAGGCTATTGCCCCAGATTTTACTATCTAGGATTATAATTCCAATCAGTAATTGCTAGGTCCAGAGAGTCTGTAGAACATCAAACACTTTTCTGTTGGATTCCCCTAGACTAGGAGCGAGAGAAGTAAAGTCAGTGTAAGGACTCAGAGAAGGGCAGTCTTTTTTAAAAGAAACAAAGCAACTTTGGTGTGGGGTCAGCTAAGATATCAGTATGAATTTTCTTTCTGTTTGTATTTGGATTGCCATGTAATTGTAAATATGTAATTGTCTTGTGACTGTTTATACAGTCTTATAAGTATAATGTGTCTTTTAGACCCCCAGGATAAATTTTCAGCATAGTGCACAGCAGATTAGGTACGCACTGCTTAGCAGCTATGAATAAATCAACCAAATTTGGACTTATAATTACACATAAGTTTTCACTAGCGATAGGTACCACATCTCTTATTTTGCTTATTCATACAGGATTCAAATTCTTCTGTAAATATGAAAGTTGGAATCATACCTTAGACATGTAAAAATACATGTGGATAATGAAGTAGAGTTAAGATGTGGTTCTGAAAGTTGTAAAGACCTGTAAGTATAGCTGCAACACAGGCAATTCAGGATGTAAAGATTTTCGTATTTACATCAGTACTACAACATTAATGATGGATCATTAAAGGTCAAAAGTATTACTACTCAGTGGCTATCTCCTTATTAGTATTTAAATTAGCTAATACATGCATTGCTTGAAACTAACTTTTAGACCTCACATCTGTTGAACACAAGGCTGTGCATTTCTAATGTAAATCTTAACTTTTTAGCCTGCTTAAAATGCTGAACTATGAGAAATGGTCATGCAATTTTAGGAAGGTCCATAGCATTTGCATTTTGGATGACAGCTGTTATAACTTCTTGGGTAAATTTGCATCTTCATTCTGCACACATCTGAGAATAAGATGCCATTTGACACATACGACTAACACATGTAATGCAAAAGACACTGCGTAGTTCCCCATTTCAAGGTCTCCCATGTTTTCTTTCTGATTTTGAAAGGGATTTCTTTAGGTAGGCCCTAGGCAAACTGTAATGACAACCAAAGGATGTTGTTCATTTTTGAATTAGACTGTCAGGTGAAGATAAGGCTGATGGTGATTGATTCAATCATTGTGCAGTGATAAAAGAAACTCTTCTCTGTAGCTTCAGAGGTTTAAACCTTTATTAACATCAGTCTCCATTTTAAACTGAATATGTATATGTTCTTAGATTCAAATGCATAATGCCAACATTTTTTCAGATTAAAGTATAAAGAATTATGAAGGGTTTAAAACAGAGAAATTAATTTAATCCCATATTTTAATCCCCTGCACTTTTCTGAAAATTTAAAATATTTTTCAGTGTGTTTTTTTTCATTTTTATTTTATTTAATAAAATTGGAAGTGTGATGAAATTGGTTGACATTAGAGCCTAAGTATTTCTTGTCTTTTAGCTGCCAAACTTTTTAATCTTTGCTGAATTTGGGAGCAAGTTTTAAATGTTTGCTATAAATCACATAACATAAATAGGAGTTTTATCAAGATTGAATTAATATTCTTCATGAAATCTCAGTTCTTTTCATTTCCCAGTTTTCTAATTGTGCAAATCTAATCTTACATGAAAGTAGCTGTGCATTAACTCACCCCCAAAACACAAGATGCCATTTTTTTTTTCCCCTTGACATGACCGTCATCATGCACACTTGTTAATTCACATACTTCTCTAATCGCTTTTGGGCAACTCAGTGGCTTTTGTGCTTAAGTACTAGGAGACACTTGAAGCCTACTGTACAATCATCATCTCCAAACCATGCTAGCTGTGAATGAATCTCTGTACAGACGCTGTTAACACCAATAAGAAAACAAGCCTGACTGTGAATATTGTCTTCAAGGGAATTTTCCACTAATGAATGTAAACTCCAATCTGTCTTCTCTAGATGACATTCTGAACTTAGTAAGAAAACAACAAATAAATTGAAGACCACAAATCTTTCTTTATAATTCAGCTTTTCTTTTCAACTTCTTCTTCTTTCCTTAACCCCCCCCCCCACTCCCCTCCCCCCAGTATGTGTGTGTGTGTATTCAATATGACAGTATCTATGCTGATTTAAACCCCAGAGAATCCTTTCAGAAGGGAAGACAAATAATTTTCCAAGTCATCCTCATTGATCACAGATGACTAGCTCAGAAGATTGCTCACTAGCTCATGAAACGGGACTTTGATTCCTCAATTCATCCAAGTGCTCTTGAAAAAATATTCCCAGCCTATTTGGAAAGAGCTTTTGCTGAATTTTCATATTAGTATTCAGTAGCACAGCAGATGTCTACATTTTCCTGGTCTGAGGCCTGGAAATAGAAGTATGTCACTCTCGTCTTAAATTGATTTCAAATACTTCAGGTCCGTGCTTAGGCCAAGATGTATTTGATGCCCCCAAGACATGGTGGGGTCATGAGACCACGGAGGGCCCTGAGATTATCAGGCCCATTTCTTTACCTTTTATCTACCTAATTCTTACTCATGAATAAAGCAATAATGTGACATATGAAATTACTAACATATTTAGTAATCTGAATTTACAAAGGTTCAAACATATGAATGTTATGTGTCATTTGGTTTGTAATGGGAAGTTAAAAAAAGAAGTTATGAAACCTTCCTGTGCAAGCAACACAGATTTTTGGAGGGCTCTGCTTTGAATACAAGGATCACAGTGACGTGTTTTTTAGGATAATTCTGAAGGCTAAATTTGAGAGGCAAAGGATCATTCACATAGCAACACCACAGATCAGGTGAAATATTAACATAGATACAAGGAACAAAATAATTTAACTATAAATATTTAGTATTTAGTATATATATTATTTAGTATAATAGTATTTGGGGAAGAGAGGGGTTATTGCCAAGGTAAGCTTCCCAAAGAACATATGGCAAATAACCACTGGAAGGCCCCAACCAGCATGTTTCTTATGTAGAGGAATAGCACTATTGCTATGGATAGAGAGGCAGGTACAGGCTTAGTCCCTACCTATTAAAGCGTTTTTTTAAAAGGACTAGCTCTTTCTCAACCTGTAACAGCAAATCTACGGATGTTGTACATAGATCAACATCCTTAGAATCATAGAATACTCTGGGTTGGAAGTGACCTTTAAAGGTCATCTAGTCTGACCCTGCTGCAATAAGCAGGGACGTCTTCAACTAGATCAGGTTGCTCAAAGCCCTGTCCAACGTGACCTTGAAAGTTTCTAGGGATGGGGCATCTACCACCTCTCTGGACAACCTGGTCCAGTGCCTCACGACCGTCTTAAAGAAGAATTTATTCCTTATATCTAATCTAAATCTACCCTCTCTTAGTTTAAAACCATTACCCCTTGCTCTATTGCAACAGAGCCTGCTAAAAAGCCTGTCCCCATCTTTCTCATAAGCCCCCTTTAAGTACTGGAAGGCCACAATAAAGTCTCCCTGCAGCCTTCTCTTCTGCAGGCTGAACAGCCCAAACTCTCTCAGTCTTTTCTAGTAGAAGAAGTGTTCCATTCCTCTGCTCATTTTTGTGGCCCTCCTCTGAACTCAGTCCAACAGCTCCACGTCTTTCCTGTGCTGAGTGCCCCAGACCTGGATGCAGTATTCCAGGTGGGGTCTCACCAGAGTGGAGCAGAGGGACAAAATCAACTCCCTCAACCTGCTGGCCACAGAATCACAGAATGTTAGGGGTTGGAAAGGACCTCTGTGGGTCATCTAGTCCAACCCTCCTGCTGAAGCAGGGTCACCCACAGCAGGCTGCACGGGACCGTGTCCAGGTGAGTCTTGAATATCTCCAGAGGAGACTCCACAGCCTCCCTGGGCAACCTGTCCCAGTAGTGTGTCATTCTCCATGCTTCTTTTGATGCAGCCCAGGGTATGGTTGGCCTTCTAGGCTGTGAGCGCATATTGTCAACTCATGTCCAGCTTTTCACCCACCACTACCCCTAAGTCCTTCTCGGCAGGACTGCTCTCAATCCTTTCATTTCCCAGCCTGTACTGATGCTGGTGATTGCCCTGACCCAGATACTGGACCTTGCACTTAGCCTTCTTGAACCTCATGAGGTTCACACGGACCCACTTCTAAAGCTTGTCCAGGTCCCTCTGGATGGCATCTCGTCCCTCAGGTGTGTCAACTGGACCACTCAGCTTGGTGTCATCTGTAAACTAACTGAGGGTGCTCTCGATCCCGCTATGTCATTCATGAAGATACTAAACAGCACTGGTCCCAATACACACCCCTGAGGGGTACCACTTGTCACTGATCTCCATCTGGACATCGAGCCCTTGACCACTACCCTCTTGATGCAACCATGCAACCAATTCCTCATCCACCAAACAGTCCACTCATCAAATCCATGTCTCTCCAGTCCTTGGATAATCCTGGAATCTGTTCAATCCTTGAACAGGAAAGGTTTGAAATCTCCACATTTCACATGATTATTTTTGTAACAGACAAGTGTTTCAGTATCACATACAGAGAGAATTAAGTACAGAACAGAAAATAGATTTCTGCTTTCAAAGGCACTGGAAAGGCATGGACTAGCTATACTGAGCAACTGACTATTGTTATCAAGATTTAACAATTAAATATGACAACAGTAGGATAAAAATTTGCATACGTTTCCTGATAGTGTATTTATGATAGCAGTGGCTCTTATTTAAAACAATTATTTTTTACTTTCTTACTGTGTGTTCCTAAATTTAATATGAAACAAGGGAAGTAATTAAATATCACATCAGAAAATCAGTTTACATTCTGAGACAAAAATGTGATATTATTCTCTAGTACTTTTTGCCGAGCAAGCCCTCAGAGCTCTCTTTATCTTGGCCCTCTACTTTTTATAAGCAGCACCCGGGGGTTATTGCAACAACTGGTTGATGAACAACAGCAGAACCACACAGAAGTTGAAATGTGAATGGACTGAGAAATTTGGGATATGGGGCTTGACTACCTCAGCTCCAAATTGGCAAGAACTTTCAGGATATGTTCCGTGGAAACGTTTTAGAGATTTTTTTAGAGGACACCTGCCAATTTTGTGCCCTATTAAAACAACACTGGTAAAAAAGCCATCACAGCAGTACTTTGCCCTTACAATCATGGTAAGATGTTCAAAGTTTGTCCTGTAGGATGTGCGGTGGATGACACAAATGAATTTACATTGTTCCACTATGTCCTGAAATACATCCCTTTAAGTTGTTGTAAACTTTGGCCCCAGTCAGGACTTTATGAGACAGACAGGACATTTCACCCCGCTTTCAGCTGCACAGACATCATCCTTATCTTTGGCGTTGGTTTTCTCTCTACTTTCCTGCTAATGGTCATTTCATACTTGTACAGTGTTGCTCCCTGCCTGCAAGCTTCAGGCAGCCACCTCTGCTTTCCTGCTCTGCTTTGCCAGCTGTTGCTAACCACGTACTTGGCACTGTCTTGCGCATAATGAAAGGTGGACCATTTGATCTGACATTATGTTAAACTTTGAAACTAAGTATACACTTCTATTACATGGCTTTCACTTTTTATTTGTTTTTTTTTTTGTTTTTATTAAAAACAAATCACCAGAAGACACAGACTGTTTGGAAGCTTGTGATGCTGTTTTTGTAAAGACCCACAACATTTTCATACAACATCTATGACTGCTGACTTCAAGTCAGCCCAGCTCCACTGACTTCAGTGCAGTTACATCACCCTATGGAAACTGAAGACCTATCCCAGCATGGTTTAAAAGAATAGATATTTATCAGAATGTTTATCATCTTGCTTGGTTGAGTGACCACCACATGCTTTCCAACCAAGTCCCTAAAAACCACCTCTTTTTTAAAAACAAAAGCAGTCTGAGGGACCTGGGTGTCTGCCAAGCAGAAACACTTCTATATTGCTCCATAAAGATGCTCATCTTCTTAATTTAATCTCATTTTACTTGGATTTAGGAAGATACTTTCTTCAGCTCTTAGGGAAGAATAACTAATACACAATTGTATGGAACTGAGAACTGTTTATATATAAAAGGAAAGCTTAAATTAAATAAAAAATTTCTGTTAGCTCATCTGAAAAGTGACACCTTCCAAGAGGAAGTGTAATATTAAAATATGTCAAACTGATCTCACCCTTTTTATCTCAATTGTATGACACTTTTGTTCCTCCTTCTTAAAACCTAGTCTTTGCAAAACTGCTTAAATAATGACGTTCCAATAAGCTATTATCAATAGGGACTGATCACTGTAGGAGGTGCCAAGTAATGAAAAGCAGCCAAGTGGAAGGAAAAAATACAGTGAGATCTCATGTGACAATCCATTGGGATCAGCAAAGAATAACAGCAAAGGAAAAAAAAAAAGAATAAACTATCTGCTTGGGGCATATGTGGCGCTAACAAGAAAAGAAGGCCAGATTCGTCTGCTAGATGAAAGTGTACCTCTCACATCAGGTAGCCAAAAATTTATTTAAGGGAAGATAAAATTCGTATTGCTGGTATGGAAATACCTTAATACATTAAAGTTATCCTAATTATTTAGTTCGATGGGACTGTTCATACCAATATGGGAGACAAGAACCTGGTGCTAAGGCTTTGTTTTTGGACCACAGCATCATAACCATATTCATATACGTATACTATTGAATGGACCAAGATCTCTTTTGACATCTAGGGAAAGAAAAGAATCTACCAAAAGGGAAATAAGTCTCATCTTCAGAGATGGTAGCAGACCTACCACAGACATTTTGTTAAAATCCATTTCCTGGCTGCTACTGAAGTAGCTCATTTATGCATGAAAAGAGTTTTATAAACAAAACAAGTCTGTTTTCATATGTCAGTTGTCAAAGCTTCTGATATTCTCAAGGTACTGTATTTTACTTTTTTATCCCTTGTTTCTGATTTAAAGCAAATGCTATTTACTATTTAACCACCATAGCAAACTTTTGAATACGTTCATTAAAGGTCACTTATCAACACAACTTGGGCAAGAAACAGAATCACAGATTTCCTTAGATGACAAAAGAAATCTAATTTCAGATTTACCAACTTCAGAGCTAAGGAGCCCCAGAATTTTACAAAATGATCATCTGAAAAAATGTAGCAACAATGGCTCTTTTATACTTTCTGACATTGCACATTACTAAAAGTTTCTAAAAGTTTCAGTATGATATGATGATTTTACAAAGATCATAGAATCATAGAACAGTTTGGAGTGGAAGTCATTATCAAATACCTAGTCTACCCCCCTGTCATGGGAAAGGATATCTGTCACCACATCAAGGTGCTCAAAGCTCCATCCAACCTGACCTTGAACACATTCAGTAATGGGGCATCCACAACTTCTCTGGGCAACCTGCTCCAGTGTCTCACCACCTTTATTGTAAAAAATTTCATCCTTATGTATAATCTAAACCTACCCTTTTGCTGTTTCAAACCATTGCCTCCTGTCCTGTCAAAGGAACAGGTAAAATGTCTATTTTTCTTATAAGCCCCCTTTATATATCAAAAGGCAACACTAATGTCTCCCTGAGGCCTTCTCTTCTCCAGGCTCAACAAGTCCAACTCTCTCAGTCTTTCTTCATAGGAGAGGTGTTCCAGCCCTCTGACCATTTTCATGGTCCTCCTCTGGACCCAGTCTAACAGGTCCATGTCTTTCTTGTTCTGGGGATCCCAGAAGTGAATGTAGTACCCAGGTGGGGTCTTCCAAAAGCAGAGTAGAAGGCAAGAATTACCTCCATCAACCTACTGGTCACGCTTCTTTTGAGGCAGCCCAGGGTACGATGGGCTTTCTGGGCTGGAAGTGTACATTGCCAGTTCATGACCAATTTTTCAACCACTCGATTGAACAGATACATTTTATCTGTTCAAATTGAAAATAAAGAAAAAAGTATTCATTTATTAGTTGCTTAACATGTGCTCTGCTCTTTTGTGGTGTCAAAATAAACTGTACTTTGGATTAGAAGCACTTTGATACCTTTCACACAGCCATATACTATACACATGACTATACTTTTCAAATTGCAAAAATACTATCTTCCATGACTTTGCAAGAAATGCTGAGACATCCTGAGCTACTAATTTATTTCAAACATCTAGGACTAAGTTATCTTCAAGTTTGCAGGATGAAAAAATTCATATTGCTTTTCTGGGGCACACAATTCTTTTGTTTAAGACTAAAGCACATCTACATTTGTATTATTTCTTCTTTGCCTGCCTTGCTTTAAAATTCTAGTCTGATTCAGAAATGGAAGTAAAATAAATTTCTAACACATAAATATATCTTCTTCTGAAATATAAGAGCCCAAAGAGCCTAAATCCTTTATCCTCGTGACACAGAAACGGTAGCAGTACTTTAAATACATGTAAATCAAAGCACCTAAAGGCCAAGTCAATGACATATAATTTTAGGCAAACTAAGTGTGACATTACAGATGAGTCCGTCTAGTAGCTTGCTAAAAGGGTACTTGCCAAAAAAAGAAGATGCTTCTCCTCTTTCTCCTCCTTTCTGCTTTCCCTGGAAGCTGGTTAGGAAAAAGCAAGGAAGGGAGGGATGGATGTTCTGCCTTCCCTCTTGTGGTAGCAGCAAGATGCAAGATCCACTGAAGCTGTGGAATATAACTTCTTGCTCATCTAAGGTAGGATTTGATAATCCTTGAGTGTCTCTTTCGTCATCTCAAGCAAGCAACTCAGCCCTTAGGGGTCAGGTGTTCCTTTGGATATTGAGCTTAATACTGTAACATAAAATCTGTTGGGTGTTCTCAGGGTTATAACAACGTGTTCTTTCTGAGGAAATGTTACAAAAAAGCTTCCATGGGTGGGTAGGGGAGGGAATGATTTAAAAAGGGAAATGTGTATAAAAATGCAAGTACTAAGTCAAAATAAAGAGAAAACAAAAAGAAAGCATTCAAAATAGTAAAAAATAGCATGAGTACACTAAATGAAATATGCAAAACAAAACCTAAACAGTAAAATTAAAAAATACCAGGTAGCAGAGCATAATAATAATTTAGTATCAGTTCTTCTTAAACAGCACCCTAAAAAAACATAAATGCCTTACTTTACAATCAAGTAGTGAGGGAAAAAGATGGAGAGGAGCAAAGGTATCACTTCACCAGCCTGCCCTTCACTAATCACAGCATCGTCACTCTAGGGCTTTCCCTAACCTAAAAAATTTCATTATTTATCTCATTATTAGATCTCATTATTATACAGAAATTGATAAAAAGCTTTCTGTAATGCAAAATATACAACTGGTTTCTAGAAGAATAATGATTGCTGTTCATATTATCACCCTGCCTATTATACAGTGTGGTTGTTCTAGCAGTCAGATGTATCATTGAAAAAAAAATAGCCACAGTCAATAAAAATGCAGTTCTACCAATCTCATCAATAAAAGCTTATTACCACCTGGAATTTGAGCCTTGTGATTCAGCAGTTTGAAATTTCTGCCTGGCAATTCACTACTAAGAAGCAGCCTGCTGTTGACCAATAGTTTACAATACAGAATTGATATTTCATAAGCTTTATTGTGTGATTATTGTTTTCACTGAGAATTAGTTCGCCACTTTTTTAACAGTATGATCTCAAAATAATTAACATACATTTCAAAAGAAGCATGAAAAAGTTTCAGGTCTCTCTCTAAGAAACAGCAGTGAACCTCTAGGATTCTCAGTATCATCACTGAAACAGAAATGCATGTGGTCAGTTTTAGGTATTTTCTACAGCTAAATGAGAGGCAACCAGCTATGAATAAATTGTAAAAGACTAGAAGACATTTCCTGAATCATCACAGAAACTGTTCATATCATTACAGTTCATGTGTTTGTGAAGACACTTAATGATCCTTAATCCCCAAGACCAGCAGAAAACCTGAATTCCTGAGTCCAGGTGCACGTTCTAACCATTTTCCACCTACAACATGGATCAAGATCTGGAAGGATAAATTACTTGCTTTCCCCTCTTCCCCATCCCATGCCAGCTAAATTAAGTCTGAATGCTTTACTATAGATCCAGAGCTGGATTAGTGGGTGACTGGCAGCAAAGCCATACCTCAGTAGGGAAACCTGAACATCATCTCTGTGCCTCAACTTTTCTTCTCGGAAACAGACTGATGAGATTCCTCTATCTTACAAAGACTTCGTGAAAATGCTTATTTGCGAATCTGTTATATAGTCTAGCGAAGTAATGCCACAGAAAAAATGAGAGGTGTCAAAGAAATCTGCCTTAAAAACGGAACTTCAATAGTGTGTGTTAAATTAAACATAAGAATTCATATTAAATAATGAGGAGTACACCTACTGTTGAATGGCTGCTCATTAAGAAGGTACTCTGTTATGAGGAGCCAGGGTTCCAATGGGAAAAGAAATGACATGTAAACATATGCTTTAAAACTGTGCCATAAGACACAAGCATAGGAGGATTGATTTTTCGTATTTTTGAGTTCTTGACTTCATTGCCTTACAATGCTCACTTATGACTTTTGTGTGTTTGTATGAATGTATAATTATTCATGGACTGTATCAGTTAAGGTACTGGGTAATCCACTACAGAGCTATCTGAAGGTACAAAGAAGAGGTGTGAGTGGGAAGGTTTAAACGCCTAGATTAAAAATCCTCAAAATCTTTAGTTTCTCTGCTCCTTTGTTTAACATTTAGGCTTCTTTCATAGAGGTGTAACTTCTACCAGGAACATCCTTCACCTACTAGCTCAGTTGCATCCTTTACTAAAATCATGATTACAAGCTCTATAAATACCTAGACAGATATTGCTTTCAGCGTCCAAGTGTTGAACAAAAAGGATGGAAAAATCATGTTCATAAGTCAGTGCTGAAGGTTTCAGGTTTACAACAGGAACACTTTTGTCAAGGCAAGCAAAGGGAGTTGTAAATCATGTCTCTCTGCCATCCTGATCCTTTGCTCTGGGTGACTGACTAACTAAATTCCTGTAGAGTTTCTTTGCGACAGGGCAAATGCAATTGCCCTTAACATCTTCACAGTATGTGTCAAGAAGGTTGCTATGCAAAGGCACTCCACCAGCAAAGACTTTAATAGATTCCTTTAAACTGCTTTCCCAATCTGTATTTTGGAGATTATCTACAATTTGGATAAAGTTAGCCCCATTCAGTTTCTTTGTTGCAACCTTCATCCAAGTATACATAGAAATCACTGTGTTCCTGCAGGTAAATTTTGGTTTAAATCTTTTCTGTGTTCTTAATCCTGTTGATAATTACTTTCTTCACTCACCCCAAGCAAGGAGAAAAATCCAACCACACCATTTATAAGTGAAATTAAACTTTAGGGGCAAAGGTTAGACAAAAGATTGGTAGTACATCTCATTACAGAAAGTCATATTCTCATTGCTTGGAGAGTCGTTGGGATTCTTTTATCCCTAGCTTATCTAAAATAAGCTTTGAGCTTTCTCCTACTAATGGAAATTAGCTTGTCTCGAGAGCGTTTTGATCACAACATTAGATGTCCTTTCATTGTTTTTGCATTGGACCAAATTTTCAGAAGTTCATAAGTAACAGAAAGCCTGTAAAATTTTGAAAGTTGTACGATTACATTTTAGTAAAGTAAAATATGCACTAACACATCTTGTGCTGACAATTTGACTCCTGCAACAATAAAAAATAAAAATAAAAAAAAAAAGCCAGGTTGGATGGGGCTTTGAGGAACCTGGCCTAGTGGAAATTGTCCCTGCCCCTGGCTGGGAGGTTGGAATCAGATGATCTTTAAGGTCCTCTTCCAACCCAAACCATTCTATCATTCTATGAATATCGGATGCAAATGAAATATCTTTAGCAGCTGGCAGCAAATTTTGAACAACACAGCACTACTACCACAAGCTGTGTTACACTGAAGTTTTCCATCATGAAGTGCATGTTACTAAGACATTATTTAAACTTGACTGATTAAAAAAATACTATAGAAATGCCTGCTTAAAACGTGTTTTGTAATCTTGTAAATAATGTTCTGAGAAGGAGCTTTGCTGTGTATAAAGATGTAATATAGAAAAAGGAAACTGTACTTAAGGAGGATTAGGTAGCTCAGGAAGCTTATCATAGTGGAAATGGGAGTTTCTCATCACTTAGTCACCTCTTAAATTCAATCCTGTTCAGCAGTGACTGAAAGTCATTGCTGCTTAGTGACATATGAAATAAGTTTGGGTTTTAGCCCAGACTGTAACTGGAAGGCATCCACATCATAAAAGGCAGAACCACCAATGTCTTTAATCTGCACTCTGCCTGACAATTTTCCCAGATCTGACTTAAAGAGTGAAAGTGTTTCAAGAGCTTAACTACTGTCTTAGCTGAAGAAATAGTCTCTAATGTTAGGGTAAGAGCAGGATGGCAGAACAGGGGGGGAAATGCTGTTCTAGTGTACTGCTAGAACACTCTACAGGTGTACTGGCTGAGTACCTTCTTCCCCAGAGATGCTGGTGGAACATCTTTCATGGTAACAAAACCAGCTTAAAAATAAACCTTCTAGACTTGAGACATATACCAGTATAAATTCAGGAAAGTAAGGTCATAGAGTGCACCATTAAAATCAGGCATCACTCTTCAGATTTTTAGTTCCACTCTGAAGTTTTCAAGCTCCGTTAAGTTTATGTGACATTTATACTAGGTGGATAAAATGATCTGAGCCTGATTATCTGCCACTTCTAATGATGTGGCATCATTCTGCTTTGCTTATCTTTTAAATTCACTTTGCACTGTTACAAATGACCACATCAGGCAAACAGCAATCATCAGTCAGGCTTACCTCTGAGTACATGATTTTTTTCTGAAAAAAAAAAAATAAGGATAGCTCATTCATTTTTTTCTCAAAGCAAGAGGATCTTTTTTTCATTTGATATTATTAATATTTATTTTGACTTTTAGCATAACTCAGAATTCTCAGGAGATTCATGGTACATTTTTAGATTTATTCTAATAGAGTAGGATTCTAAATAGAGGTTGAAAGCATACAAACACTGTAAATTAAAATACAGATCTAAGAATTCACAGTAACAGCCACTAACAATTATATGTAAAAGCAGAGACAGATTTCAGATGAAACTTACCAAGACTATGCTATTATTTCCCAGAAGCAGAATAGATACTGCTCAATATACGAAAGAATATTAAAAAATCCAAACATCTAGGAATACAATCTCAGGGCACAATAACTTGGAATAAATATTACAATTATATTTTAAATACATTGTAATTTAAAATAATAAGTCAAGTTTAAAAGCTTATAGACTAATATGTTTACAATAATTATTTTATAATGAGAAAGAAAATGCTTCTACTAAGAAACCGAAGATAGATCACATGCTATTATGAAGGCACACAAAACCTGAGAAATTGTGGGAATGTGACATGCTTCAGAACCTCAAGAATTCCTTGGCTGTAACATTTAGACCCTTCTTTTTGCTTTGTGAATGCTTTAGACTATGATACCTTCATCAGAGCAAGAATTATACTAAAAGTCTTGTGGGCATACTTCAGTTTTCTATCTCCTAAATATCTTGAAGTTTTCCAAAAGCAGCTTTCATTTTGTTTCTGAAAACATACTTTCCATCTATTACTAAAGCAGTGGTACATCCATTACTAAAACAGAGAAAAAAAGGCACAGGGGTAATTAAAAATGGTGTATATTAAATTCGAGTGGTTTCCAATTAGACCCTTGATTCCCATCACTCCAGAGTTGAATAGAAGTTAAAAGTGGAGGATGTGATCAATCCACATAAGTTGTGTATTATCTATTTAAACAAGCACACATTCATCAGATAAAAGGCATATAAGCATTTAGTTTTTATCATCTCACATTTAGGCCCTGTAGGAATTAAGAGCCACAGCATAATTCTGCTCATATGTATTAATGTAATTTCTTTTACAGCACTGGGAAATCTAATTATGGAATGAGTAAATCAGATGTTTCCACAAAGGTCTGGAGTTGACTTGGAGGAGCTTTTGCCCTTCCCTTCTTCTTTGAAAGTGCTGTATGAAGACACATGTCTATAGACAATTCTTAATCATGGTAACAGATGAATCAAATTAAAACAGTGTGAAAAGTGGTCTGATTTTCAGTTAGTCTTACTAGACTGTAAGGCCAGATTGTAACCTAGCTGGCCTTTCTCAATGAAGCGTACTTCTGCCTTGCTGTATTCATTATAGGCCACATATTGCTCCAGAGGGTTGTGTAGCAAAGTATCACAAATGCTTTGACCAGTGATAAATGCTTCTCTGCTAAGGTTCAGCTTATTCAAATATCCAAGGTTTTAATTACATAAATAGTTCTAGTTAAAAAAAGCTAGGCACAGTGCTTTCAGTTAAAGAAGACTATGATTTAGCCCAGTGATCCAGATACTAGGATTAAGACTTGCACATTGCCTGTTCAGTCAAGGAAACAGATTACCAAATTTTGCACTATTGCTTTTGCCTTCTGAGCCATTCACCTTGGGCTAAATCAACATGTAGTTTGAAGTCAACTAAATCAGTGGACATTTGTTGAGGATCAAACTCAGTAATTTAAAAAGATCTGACTTGAAATTGATGAATGATTAAACTGGCTTGAATAGCCATCTGAAAAAAAAAGTACAAAGCTTCTCAGCCAACTAGAAGAAAAACAAGGATTTCTAAATACTCATGGTCATCTACGCTACCAAGTGAGTTCCATGTGGCCCCCACATTTGTCATCACTATTTTCTAACTGTGAAAATAAATCAGGAAAAAACCAAACACATAAACTATCAAGTGAGCAATGGCACATTCTCCTTTTCTCTGCATTTGCGAATCAACTACAGAAATCTTTTCAGGTTATATTTCAGTCTAAGAAATTCTGTGAGTCAGTGGAACAGAAACTAAATGCAACACCAAGGTCTTTTTTAAACATGAACTTAGATTATATACAAGACTAAAACATCTGGGACAAAAGAGAAATTTCATACAATTCTATGTTATCAATTTCTGCAAAAAGCAAAACATACTCTTCGTATAAAGGAAAAAATGAACATTTAGATCATTGCTTCCTCATCTGCAGTTTGTTTCTTTTTTTTGATTTATTTTTGAGGTCCCCATTTTACATTTATGCACACAAAGGGTTTGAACCAAAAAATTTATTTTGTTCAGCCCTAAAATGGGCTAGCAATATAATCCAAATGTGAGATTACTCCTCAGTCTCTGTTTTCTCCTATATGTAAGCAAGAAAATGAAATATCACTTTTTTTTAATAGTTTCTTGACATATTTATTTAAACTCAGTCCATTGGGGAGAATCAGCATGCTATGATTCACCTTATATAAATCCTACAGTAATGACAGTTACTGCGAATTGATGTTTCTACATATTATACCAGTGGAAATTCAAGTTCAAGTGTCAGTAACACTCTGGCTATTGAAATGTAGTGAGACCAAAATTTTTCTGAATTTTGGTCAAAGACCAAAGTTACTGCGAATTGATGTTTCTACATATTATACCAGTGGAAATTCAAGTCCAAATGTCAGTAACACTCTGGCTATTGAAATGCAGTGAGACCAAAATTTTTCTGAATTTTGGTCAAAGACCTGAGGGTTACAATTTCTGTTCTAGATTAAACAGCTTCATTTTTCTCATCCAACATTAGATATAGCAAAAGACCACTGTATTATTTAGTAAGGAAAACCTATTAAAGATATCATTAGCATCTTCAAAAATTGTCATTGCTGTAGTAACACAGAATCATAGAATCATAGAATGGTTTGGATTGGAAGGGACCTTATAGATCATCCAATCCCCCTGCCATGGGCAGGGACATCTTTCATTAAGTCAGGTTTCTCAAAGCGCCATCCAACCTGACCTTAAATACTTCCAGGGATGGAGCATCCACCACCTCTCAGGGTAACCAGTTCCAGTGCCTCATCACCCTCATAACAAATAATTTCCTCCTAAAATCTAATCTAAATCTACCCTCTTTCAGTTTAAAAATGTTGCCACTTGTCTTGTCACTGCAGGCCCTGGTAAAAATCTCTTTCCATCTTTCTTATAAACCCGCTTTATATATTGAAAGACCATAATAAGGTCTCCCCGCAGCCTTCTCTTTTCCAAGCTAAACATCCTCAACTCTCTCAGTCTTTCTTCACAGGAGAGGTTTTTCAGATCTCTGACCCTTCTTGTTCCCCTTCTCTGGATGTGTTTGAACAGGTCCATGTCTTTGTTGTGCTGAGGACCCCAGAAATGAATTCAAGTACCCAAGTGGGGTCTCCCAAAAGAGTGAAACAGAGGAGGCAAACATCATAAGAGTATCTTGCTTCTGTCTGCTTCAGTAATGAGTTTCTCGGTTCCTCCAGACTGACTTTTAAGGGTTATGTCTGATATTGTTTCAAAATATGAATTTATTTTAGCAAATATAGCTTTTTTCTTTTCTTCAGCATCTCATGGGATCACAGAACGGTTGAGGTTGGAAAAGATGTCTGGAACTCATCTTGTCTAAACACCCTGCTCATACAGGGCCACCTGGAGCCCAGGACCATGCCCAAGGCTGGAAACTCCACCACCGCTCTGGGCAACCTGTGCCAGTGCTTGGTCACCCTCATAGTAAAAAGGTGTTTCCTGATGTTCAGAGGGAACCTCCTGTGTCTCAGTTTGTGCCCACTGCTTCTTGTCACTGGGCACCAAAGGAAAGAGCCTGGCCCCATCCTCTTTGCACACTCCCTTTGGTTATTTATATACTTTAATAAGATCTGCCCTCAGCCTTCTCTTCTCCAGACTGAACAGAGCTGTAGTCCAAGCTCTCTCAGTCTTTCTTCATAGGAGAGATGCTCCAGTCTCTTAACCATCTTTGTGACCCTTTGCTGGACACTGTCCTGTAGCTCCATATCTCTCTTCTACTGGGGAGATATGGAGCTACTCTCTTCATACACAACTCCACCAAACCTTTTACGATATTTCAAACACAAGTTACATGTAAGATGCATGGGGATTTATTTCCACTCCTTTTCTTCTAATTACATCAGATGACGGTAATATTTTCTCGGCATAACTTAGTTCAAAAGATCATGGCAGAGAGGCAGTTAAGTTTTTTCAGCTTGCAGGGCATTCACATAACAAATATATCCAGACAAGGCCCCCACTCTACAGTTACCTAGCTTGTCCCAGACTACAATTTCTGAGACTTTTGACACTTAAGCCCATCAGTTGTGATTGTTCCACAAAGGATTAAGAATTGATACGTGGTTTTGATACTGTTAACAGAACAATAAACAGCCATTTGAAAAGTTGTGTTGAACTAGTGTGTCTTCACACAGCTTGCACACATGTCTACAGGGGGCTCCAAAACTCTTTGCATGGATCTGTTGTGGATTAAATTAGTGTAATGCAATTTACAGCAAAAACAATTTCTGAACACAACCATTTCTCTTCCTACCCTCAATCACGAATGAAGGAATGAAGGAAGAGAAGAAGGAAGGAAGAAAAGGATAATATTGTATTCGCTCTTTCATTCATTCATCATTCTTTGTCCATTTTTAGACTGTAAGATTATATCATCTGCTTTCATATGAATTGCAATTAGTAGCATTAATAAGGTGCTTAGTCTACATTGAAAGAAAATGAATCTTATTAGCCAGAGAATAACTAAGGCATGTCACATGCAGTGACATTGTAACTGTGAATGCTTTAAACACTGAGTTCTGTTAAACACACATCAGTATGCAAAAGCAGCAGACACGCATGGTCCCAAAGCTTATCCAGAGACTTTATATTTTGCATTTTTGACACAGACTGTAATCATACTCTTCACTATCAGTTTAACAATTCACAGACATGAAACATTTAAAGGGCTATTTTATTCACCTGGCTCGTAGGTTTTTCTACCCTAGCATGGAGATTGCCTTAAAATTGAATTATTGCCTAATTAGGTAATTGATTCTCAATAAATAAACAAATGAAAATGGAGAATTGTCTTTTATTTAGAGTTCTCGGTCTGAATGGATTTCTCTGTCTTACTAGAAAGGCTGTTGCTTTTTCTCTTTCAAATGGCAGCTAAAGCCTTCTTTTCGACTCCAGCTGATGCCTCAAATCAGGAACAATATTTCATTTGCATTTCATTGTCCAATCCTGGTGTAACTTTTTCATCACTGCTACATGACAGTCCTAACTTCTACTTCTAACTTCTCTTCTACCCTTTTTTTTTGGTTTTTTTTAGTCATTCCAAAAGTTTTCCACAATATTTCCCACTCAGCAGATAACATATTGTAAGTTTCTCTTAGAACTGAGTTAAAGTTAGTGTTTCTTTTCCTACCAGATACCAAACATTTCTGATGTTGTACTACAGTGCAGTTTTCCATACACTTAGTTTTTCTTCCTATGCTTGTGTTGTCTTTAATTAGAAGGTTTTGCAGCATATTGTTATGTCTGGGCTATTTTGTTCTTATTGCTTTTGCAAGTTACATTCATCTATGCATAAATACTAATTTCTGTCTAGTGAATGATAAAACCTTCATATGTGGAAAGCTTATAGTTTTCACTTTTTCAGCTTTTCCAGACAATTTTGTTTGACTTTTCTACTGTAACTTCTTCAGAGGCATTCCAAGAAAATACTGGTTACTGACATCACCAGTACAGTGAATAAATCTACTTTGTCTGACATAGTTGATGCATTAAGATTGGAATTTTCAGTGGAGGTTACTGGAAATAAGTACTCCCTTCAGTTGAAAATAAGAAAAAAAAAAGCTGTATTATTCCTTCAGACTCCTTTGGAAATGTCAGCCATAACTTTTTTTCATCATTCTAATAATGGAGGAGAAATTAACAGAGGAACTAAACACATTTTCTACCTCCTGGAGCAAATATGCAATCTGTCAACAGAGGAGTCTTACAAGACAAAAGCGAAACCAAGTAAACAGACCCCCATCTGAATCAAAATTTGATGTTTGCACACTAGCTTATGACAGATAAGGATCTATATCTTGATTGATTAAGCTAGCTTTGCTGCCCCTGATGTGCCTGCAATGGATTGTAAAGGACAGTACATGAGGAAACTCAGGTGTCTCCTCTTTGAGTTTGTTCAAAATTCCAATTTTATAATCACTAAGTTTGTATCTCTGATTTATCTCAAGCTTTTTAAATAATATGCTTCTGCCCTAAGAGCCTGCAGTCATTCTGGAAGACAGTAGTAGTTTCCAATCTGTTACCACCTCCGCATCATTAAATAGCCTGAAACAGCAGCAGGGCAGCTGCCTTGGTTTCCAACTTGCTGTTTAAACCCTGGAGCCTCTCTGCTGATGGAGGCAGCAAAACGTAATGGCAGCAGCAAATGACCAGTTAGGCTGGAATAAGCTATCACAGAACAGAAAAAGAAATAGTAAAATCAAACATGAACAGTAAGACCAGCTAATACTCAGTAGCTTACTACAATGTGGATGCAAACAGACATGTCAACACATGTACTTTTACCGAATGCAGGCACTTGATTGACCAAATGCTGGTGGCCATCGACAGAAGTGATAAAGATTCAGGTCGTAATACAACTGGAATAAATGTCATTCTTTCTACACATAACCTGATTTATGAAAGGGTTTTATTTCTGTTGTCTCCCATATTGAAAACCCTTCCTAAGTGTATTACAGTTTCCCAGAAGGGTTTTTCCCATTTTTGCAAATATTGCACTAAATACATTTAAAATCACTGAATGTACTGCGCTGCCTTTTGTTCCATAGCTTCTGCAGCTAGATTTCTTGAGGGAAAATATGCAAAGAAATATACATTATGTTTAACTGCACATGCTTGCATTGTTTAAAAATATGTCTGCACCAAAGCAGAATATCTGCTTATAGCAGCTTAACAAGGAAGCAACATTTTCTTGAAGAAAGACAATTTGCACTGAGTTGTACTGAGAACACAATGAACTTGGGGTATATGGGAAGGAGAAAGGTAAGCTCATCTTTAGCTCCTAATACTGTTATTCTCCAATATGACTATTTTCAAACATGAACTGTGATTGTCTCTGGAATCAGAGAGCCACTCCAACACATCTAGAGAAAAGAGAAGCCCGCTAAAAGATGTAATGTTCAATTGCTCTCCTGCCTCAGAGTGAATGGAAGGCTCTGAAGAGCAAATTGTTTGGGTTTGACTATTCTCCATGAACAGAAGTGGACCTCACCTGAGTGATTTCACTAATTCAGAAAACTCACTAAAATAATTAGCAACTTACTTTTGTTAATAGTGCATATTGTAGCCATTTTATTTGAAAATATTTTATATCAATGTCATGTGGTCACTTTTTGAGTTAGTATATTGCTTTATGAGGATAACCTGCACAGGCCAGATGGCACCCATGGGATTGAATTCAGATACTTTACTTCAAATGTCCACAGTTAAGGTGTCCATATCTCTAGTAAGTCCATACTGTACAGACTACCTTCATAGTCAAATAAGAAAGCAGGCATTTGTAGGACAAAATAAATTTGGTCATAAAGTAAATATTACGAGAGGTCAAATTATTGTGACTTTTAAATGACTGTTTCTTTTCCCTGAGTATAAAGGATAAGTTTGTCAGGTACACCATAGACATCCAAATTGCAGAAGTCTGCATTTGGTGGACTTGAATGTAAGTCTTCCATGAATTCCCTCCACTGATGCTAGAAGCACATATAACATACCTACACTCCAGTCCATTTCCTCCACTGCATCCCCATATAAACCGTGCTTGCTTTTTCCTCTGAAATTTTTTGAAGCATATAGAGCAGTATGGACATGAAGATAAGACAGGACAAGAAGAAATGGTGCATCAGTGTTCCTGGAAAAAAACAAACCAGAACATACCCCCAAACCCTTAGTATATTTTATAATAAACTTTCTACAAAGAATTATCTCAACAGTAGAGTTCAAAAAAAAACAAAACAAATCCACTCCCCCCAACTCCTCCCCAACCCAAAAAAAGGAGGAAAAGAAATACTGCAACTGATTACAGAGTAATCCTGAACACACACACACACACACACACACGAGTAAAAATGCCGTTCTTAACTATATACTGAACTGAAAGCAAAAATAAACACCAAAAACTAACTAATTAGTGATTGCCATATATATTTAAAGAAGACTTCTTTAAAGCCAGGGACTTAGCAGTTTCTGGCTACCAGCACCTCTCTTAATTTTACAAGTACATATTTAAAAGCCTGAATACAAATGCTGTTCAAAAATATACCTTCAGAACTACATATATATGTGAAACATATTCCTCACAAGGTCATATGGAAGCTGATCAACTAGACTATTATGAGGAACAGGGTCAAACATACCACAATATCATTAACTATGTTAAATCAAGTACACTGGTACTTTTCCTCCTTCTTTATCCTGGACTAAGGTATATGACCAAACCTTCTCTTGTTGTTTAATGTTCTGTGTGTGTATGCATGTGATCACTACATAACACTACAAGTATCTTGTACCAAAGAATAAGTAATCTCAAAGTACATACTAATAAAAAGAAGTATCTTTCCTGTCACAGCAATGAACAGTCTCCATTGTCTTCAGTCTATTTCCTGAACTGGTACAAAAGAAAGAGTGCCATAAACAGACACTCTGTAAATTTTGCTGTTCATGTGATCTGTCAACATGATATTTATGATCAGTTCCAGCAGGCTGTGAAAGCACAGCTCAAGTAAGAACGTCTTCTTATGCATTATTTATAGAACTTTATTTAAAATTGTGCAGTACTAGCCAAATTTACTGCTATATGCTCTAACAGCATTTGTAGCACATTACACGTATTGTAAATATCAGTTGAATCACAAAAGCACTACCCAGAAAACTCGTCCGGATCTCACAAAGCACACGGCTACTTACAGAGTATTTTTGGCTTTATTTACCATATTTTCCCTCACCAGTCTGTGGTGGATAATACCTGTGATTCATGTCAACTTCAAAGGGAGACTACATATTTCCTCATGCAGTTGATTCATCCACCCTTTAAAGGGGGGAGGAACAATACAGACTCACACATATAGAGTGTTTCTTTAAAATTAAAAACAAACAAACAAACAAACAAACACCTTCAGAACTTGAAAACCAAGTCTTTTAATAAAGGGGATTCATACAATATCAATAATCTACTCTTAAGGAAAAATGAAAAGGTTTAATCTACTATATTTATGATCCATTTTTCCGCTCTCATTGGTTGGATCTGTTTTTGCACCTGTTGCATGGTTAAAGCTTTCTTTTTTATTGGCATAGGCAGAAGTACATAAACACAAAATGGGAAAATTTTATCCAGATTACTCACTTGAGAAGTGTGTTTCTGGCTGGAACTTTTTCTTCATAAAAAGCTTCTCCTTTTTAAAAAAATGACAGAATAAACAGAATACTTTTCATGTGGAAAATGGAAACAAAATTATTTGATTTCCCTTCAAATATTTGTGCATGTATCCTGTATTATCTTAGTATTATAAAGTACAGATTAAAAAAGAAAAGACATTATCTTTCATAAAAGATACTTTCCAGAAAGTCCTGTTTGTTGCTATTTGAGATGTCATATATGTGAGAACCTTTCGCTACTGTAGCAACAAATAACTCATGAGACTTTTTAGTCAGTTAAAAAGACTGCAAATGTCAGCTTCATATGTATATTAATGTAAAACTGACCTTTCATTAAAGAATAGTTCTGCAAGGCAGTTGATGTTGGTTTAACAACCTGCATTTTTTACTGCATGGGATTATCTGAGACTTTTTCCTTAAACACAGTTCACTGAATTGAGAGTAATATACAAATTCTAGTGTAAAAAGCCACAAAAATTTACTTTATACTTATAATGGTGTAGGCATAATTTACTTTTCATGCAAACTGCCTTGTTCCTGTGTCACAGAGACAGTGTATACTTCTGAGTATCAAAAGCCTCCACTATAAAAACGTTATTTTCAAGTGATAACAACTCAGGTTTGGGTTTTTTTTTTATTTTTTTTTAAATGAACTGACACAAAAGTCTAGCTTTCATGAAGAGTCATCGAATCAATGATTGATATGAAAGGGCACTACATCATTCTCTTCTTTGCAACTCAAATTGACAGGTTCTGATTGACAGCTCGCTGTCAGGTGGAGAAGTGTCTCACCTATTAATAGCCTACAAGAGATCACAGGCAGCTATTTATCTCCTGTCAAAACGCTCTGAGGAGAATCGTAACTGACTACTTTTACTGTGACCTTGAAAATAGAATGACAATATCAACAAGTAGGTAGGAGAGAATTTTGACAATAACAGCTTAACTCCTGAACCACTTCAGTAAACAGCTCCTTCAAAAGTGTATTACCACTTTTACACAGTTCAAACCCAGGGAACTTCAGTTTCAAAGAATCTGACATTCACTTACTCAAACACAGCAAAAATTTTGTCCTCACATGAATCACACAGTCTTTTAAATTTCGTGAGTAGCCAGAGAGATTACACACATCTGACAAAAGACATTCTTTAATGCGTACTTAACCGATATTGAAAACATCTAAAAACATCATGTGGCTGGTGAACCCTCTGCATTGCATAGTACCAGGTTCTCCTTATTTAGTGTGAGGAGTCTTTACCTTACTCAAGGATTTAGTTCAAGCTTGAACTGTAAAACACAGCTTCAAAGTGGGTGAGCAAGTTACTGCTAATCTGACCTCGTGCTTCACACGTGGGTCTTTTAATTTTTTTCCTGCAATTTTCCTCTAAATACTTGTTGCATTGAAAACTCCTTGATATTTTTGTTTGCTTTTCTGTGCATTGATGTTGTTAATCTAAGACCACTGCAGTAGAGCAACACATGGGCCTCTGAATTTGTTCGCCTGCACTTGTCAAATCAAACTGAGATTTCAGGTATGACTCTGTACTGGAAACAAGATAGGAACATGCCATGACAGGGATCCGTTTTACTTTTTCACAATAAATTCTAAATTAACCTTTAATATGATGTACAAGTACAATCTTTTTAAATAACATGTTATCTTTTTTTGCTACATGTGAAATCATCCTCACATTCTGTCATAAAGTACACATTTTTAACCCATTAGACCACTACACAACCACCTCCCCTCCCCATACGTGGTGGGGAGGTACAGAGGTGCCGTGATTCACAGCAGCTGATTACGAAAGCAGATACACTTTGCTTCTTTTGCCAGCCTGAGGTGGGCAAACACTTTGCTGTGCTAAAATTGGGTTAACATTTGTTTCTGTAGTGCCAAAGTCTTATAAATTACAGCTAATTCACCCATAAGACTGGAATAGCCTGCAAAGAACTATATGAAAAAGTTATAGGGGTAAGATATATTACTTGTAAGTACACATGATTTAATAAGACTTATTGAATAAGAATCTTTTTCATATAGTCACTACACCAGAGTCACAGCTAAGATGAAAGAAAACAAAAACGTTGCACTACAGAATCTGAAGATACATTTTCAGCACGAATATGGAACACTGTGTTGACACGAACCTAACTTTTCCTTTTCTGTAACTCTTCTTTTACTGAAAACATTCTTCTTATTCAACATTCCCCGCAGTAAGGATATTCCATGCAAATAGCCAAGATACTTTTGATATCTCTAATTTCCTGCCTATTTCTTCCTTTAAATGCTTGACGTACATAATTCATAT